>NC_065448.1:70507219-71144719 GCF_917563875.1 Diabrotica virgifera virgifera | reverse complement strand
GATCTAAGGTCAAGTATGATAACTGAAGCTAATACAGGAATTATTGAGCTTTCGAAACCGTTTTTCCCACAGGAAATAGATTTTATCATATTTATGAAGAGATTATATAGATTTTATCATAAAAATTCGAATTTTCCCGGATATGAGGTATACATCGTTAGATTCGTCTTGAGTCCTTCTACAAACGCTAAGTTATTGGCGTAATTCGTACGTTGACATGTTGAGTAATTGTCGAAAAACCAAAATTTTCAAAGTTTAGTTTTTCAGTTTTTCGGCTATACTGAGCCGTGTATATGTCTGATCCTGACGGCTTAGACACCATTTGAAAGCTTAAGTCAACACTATTGATTTGATGTATTTGTGGTTCTCCTGCCTCTTCGTGATCCGAATATACCCCCAAAAAATATACCGTTTTGCACCTACCAAGTCCTATAGCTGGCTTATGGGTGGTCAAAAGTAACAAAATACACCGGTTCTAAATCGGCCCTGACCCCCTCTTTAAACACAGAGAAAAATATCAAATCGGTTTAACTTTCAAACACACATCCATACATATCCACAAACATTTTCCCTTTTTTAAATAAAAATTGAGTCACATTTCTAAGCTCTATAACTTTTGAATGGTATAACCGATTTTCAAAATTAGACATGCGTTGGAAAGGTAATGATCAGTTCTATTAGAAGCCGCAAAGGTTGGACAAATTTTTAAACATTTTGGGAGTTTTGGTGACGAGAACGAAAAAGAGGCCCTAAATAGGAAGGGCCGGAAAATCTACACCCTTGGACCAAAATCGATGGTTGACATATAAATGGGTGAGTCTTTTCTGAACTTTAAGATGGGAGTTGGCCCAATTTTCAATTCAGTCAGATTTAGAAAATCGAAAATTTTGTGTATACAATAGTGTCGCGTGTAGGGTGGTGTGGGTGTGCGCCACTGGCGAGAACTGCCGTTCTCTGGTAATGTTCAAAATTAGACATGCGTTGGAAAGGTAATGATCAGTACTGTTAGAAGCCGCAAAAGTCGGACTTAAATTTTCGAAGTTTTTGGGAGTTTTGGGGACCAGAACGAAAAACAGACCCTAAATAGGAAGGGCCGTAAAATCGACACCCTTGGACCAAAATTGATGGTTGACATATGAATGGGTGAGTCTTTTTCTGAACTTGAAGACGGGAGTTGGCAAAATTTTCAATTCAGATTTAGAAAATTGAAAATTTCGTATATACAGGGTGTAACAAAAATACAGGTCATAAATTAAGTCACATATTCTGGGACCAAAAATAGTTCGATTGAACCTAACTTACCTTAGTACAAATATGCACACAAAAAAAGTTACAGCCCTTTGAAGTTACACTATAAAAATCGATTTTTTCCGATATATCGAGAACTATTAGAGATTTTTTAATGAAAATGGACAAGTGGCATTCTTATGGCAGGAACATTTTAAAAATAAATTATCGTTAAATTTGTGCACCCCATAAAAATTGTATGGGGGTTTTGTTCCCTTAAACCCCCCCAAACTTTTTTGTACGTTCCAATTAAATTATTATTGTGGCACACTTAGTTAAACACAATATTTTTAAAACTTTTTTGCCTATTAATATGTTTTCGATAAACCAGTTTTAATCGAGATGCAGCTTCTTTTTTAATATGTTTACATAAAAATTTTATGGGGGTTATGTGCCTTTAAACCCCCCAAATGTTTGTGTACGTTCCAATTAAACTATTATTGCGGTACCATTAGTTAAACAGGATCTTTCTAAAACTTTTTTGCCTCTTAGTATTTTTCCGATGAGGCATCTTTTATCGAGATGTGGCTTCATTTCTAATATGGTTCAAAATATACCTCAAACTGTAATTTATAAAAAAAATTTCATATTATTACCCAGGTCTCTACAATCGTACGTAACAGTATAAAAAATATGTGGTGGATTTGACAAATATTCAAAATATCTCGATAAAAACTAGCTTTTCCAAAAAGTACTAAGAGGCAAAAAAGTTTAAAAAACATTGTGTTTAACTAATGGTACCACAACAATAATTTAATTGGAACGTTCAAAAAAGTTTGGGGGGGTTTAAGGGAACAAAACCCCATAAAATTTTTATGGGGTGCACAAATTTAACTATAATTTATTTTTAAAATGCTCCTGCCATAAGAATGCCACGTGTCCATTTTCATTAAAAAATCTCTAATAGTTTTCGATATATCGGACAAAATCGATTTTTATCTTGTAACTTCAAAGAGCTATAACTTTTTTTGTATGCTCATTTGGACTAAGGTAAGTTAGGTTCAGTCGAACTATTTTTGGTCCCAGGATATGTGATTTAATTTATGACCTGTATTTTTGTTACACCCTGTATAATAGTGTCGCGTGTAGGGGGTGTATTTCTGCCCCACTGGCGAGAACTGCCGTTATCTGGTAATCTTTCCGATATAAAACTAACAGCTTCGATAACTAATAAATCGAAAACTATTAATTTTATCAAAAAAATGTATAACGAACATTTTTTGCTTATAATTAATATTTTTACCAGCATTTGCGGTCAAAATATAAAAAAATTTCCACCCTCGAGATGAGGTGGCAACCACCCCATGGTAAAAGCGTCTTTCGGCATCATATAGATTTTGATCCTTGGACTATCCACTACTTATTGTCAAATTTTTAAGCAAATCTATCCATTCTGTAAAAATTGCGAAGTGAAAAATTTCAGTTCCTGGACTAATTATACTTTTGGAGCTCTATAACTTCTGAACGGCTTACCTGATGTTGATCACTAAACATGAATTTGAAACGTATTGACAAGTAGTATCTGATGCATCCAAGATCGAGTATGATAACTGAACGTATTACAGGAATTATTGAGCTTGAAAAACCGTTTTTTCCCATAAGAAATAGATTTGATCATACTTATGAAGCCTATAACTTAAAAATTCGAATTTTCCCAGATATAAGGTATACACCGTTAGACGCGTCCTGAGTCCTTCTACAAACGCTCAGTTATTGGCGAAATTCGTAGGTTGAAATTTTGAGTAATTGTCGAAAAACCAAAAATTTCAAAGTTTAATTTTTCAGTTTTTTGGCTATGGTGAGCAGTGCGTATGTCTCAGCTTGATCGCTTAGGCGCCATTTGAAAGCTTAACTCAACCCTATTGATTTGGTGTATTTGCGGTTTTCCTGTCTTTCCTTGAACCTAAGATATATACTCCCAAAAAATATGCTATTTTGTATTTACCTAGTCCTCTAGCTAACTTACGGGTAGTCAGAAGTCAAAAATTAGACCGGTTCTGAATCGGCCCTCACACCCTCTTGAAACACAGAAAAAAAATTCAGATCGGTTTAACTTTTCCACACACATACATACAAACATACATATCCACAAACATTTTCCATTTTTTAAATAAAAATTGAGTCACATTTCTGAGCTCGATAACTTTTGAATGGTATAACCGATTTTCAAAATTAAACATGCGTTGGAAAGGTAATGATCTATGCTATCAGAAGCCACAAAGGTCGGGCTTAAATTTTTGAAATTTTTGGGGACGAGAACGAAAAACAGGCTTTAAATGGGAAGGGCCGTAAAATCCACACCCTTGGACCAAAATGGAGAAGCAACATATGGATGGACGAGTCTTTTCCTAAACTTTAAGATGGGATTTGGCCCAATTTTCAATTCAGTCAGGTTTAGAAAATCAAAAATTTCGTGTATATATATAGTGTCGCTTGTAGGGGTGTTGTGCGCCACTGGTGAGAACTGCTGAAAGTTACGCCGGGTGTAATTATTATCAGTATCTGTCAATTTAGCGCAGTCTATTATAAAAATTTAGCTAACCACCAACTGTTGGTACCATATTTTTTACTTCACGACTTCAAACCTTTATTTATCATCGTCAATTGAGAAGAAATGGACACAGGGCCTTAGAAAACAATTGGAACCTTATATTGCATCAAATTGTCCAGAGTGTATTATAAATAATTTACCCAATAAAGCCATTAAAACACATTTTTGAAAATGAACCTTTTTTTCCTCTAAGGATAAAAAATGCAATACAAATAATCTTCCTAAGGATAGATTTTAGTCTGGATATTAATTACTTCACGGGTTTGAATAAGGGTCCCGTGCTTTTTTTTCAAAATACAGCTGAACTGTTTATTGTTTTTTAATTTGTGTGGGTATAATGGTTTTATGATTCAATTATGATTTTGAAACAGCATTTGACAAAGTTAGACATGATTAGTCCAAATTCTAAAGACAAAAAACATGAATAACAACAAACCTTTACTGGAACCAAAGACCACAAATTGTAATAGATAACGAACCCAGTCCAGAAATTGAATTCAGGGGAGTTGTTAGGCAGGGATGTATTATGTCTCCATTACTATTTAATGTAAACAGTAAAGCCATTTTTGAGGAATCATGACTATCTCAAAGTGAAGATCATAAGACATGCAGATGACACTGTGGTTATAGCAAGCTCTGCTAAACAACTCCAATTACTACTAAAGAAAACAAACAGTTTCTGTGAAGAATATGGATTAAAAATGAATACAAAAAGAGCAAATACATGATAATAACTAAGAAGACAAATATGCAAACAAGCATACATTTGTTCTGAAGCTCTTGTGGCATTTTTGTAATTAACTATTTTTAATGGGAAATAAGCCACAATTTTACTAAAAAAATTATTTTATTAACATTTTGACGTCCAAATCGGATGCTCTTGTCAAAATACAAAAAATATTAATAATACATTTGGGAAATGTACCGATAGAAACGGTTGATAAACACAAATACAGTAAAACCTGCCATATCTGGATCAATGTGGTGACAGACCGATCCAGATATGAAAAAACCCGGATATCAAGACCACTTCTTTTATAGTC
This sequence comes from Diabrotica virgifera virgifera, assembly GCF_917563875.1. NCBI lineage: Eukaryota > Metazoa > Arthropoda > Insecta > Coleoptera > Chrysomelidae > Diabrotica > Diabrotica virgifera. The sequence continues at coordinate 71,139,838 of NC_065448.1, read as the reverse complement.
TCTGAAACGTTTTCTGCTTTATACATTCCAGTGATCAACGCCGACAATAACTTTCGTCAATAGACACGTTTTATAGATTCTATAATACCTTGATCATAAAAAAGAAATTTTATTTCGCCATCTTTTAGTTCTTTTGCATCGAGATGAGCGGGTGCGTTGTCCAACAGCAGGACTGCCTTTCTCGGTAGATGTGGACGGTAGAACTGTCCGGATACGGGGAGGTCCGGATATGGCAGGTTGTAGTGTACCTAGAAACCTGGATTTTCGACAATAATGATTAAACAACAGAGATAAGGGCCAGTATAGAAATTGCAAGAAATGCATTTGTAAAAAGAAAACAATTATCTGCAACAAAGAACACATAAATAAGCTACAGTACTTTAAAATGTAAAGTTACAGAAAAGGATGTTTAGAATAGCATGGACACAGAAGAAAAATAAGACCGAAGTTTTGCAATAGATGGGCAAAGAATATCAAATAATAAACACAATAGAAAAGAAAGTTACAATACATATCTGGGACATGTAATGAGGGCACAGCACAATCAAATGCTACGACTGGTAATATGAGGAAACATAAGTGGAGGAAGGAGAGTATCAAGGTTGAAGAGTTATTCTAAGCCCTTAATTTTAACACCTTGGCTGTGGTCTTACATTTAATCTAATATAGGTCTATTTGTCTCGTAACGCAGCTAATCCGTTAATATAATGTTCTTCTTCTTCTTCAGTTTATTGGCCTCCACCTACTTGGGTATTTGGCCAACTCATCGTCTCGGAACAAGGGAAAAATCCCTTATTCACTTACAATTTGGAGTTATAGTATTTTTACTACAAAAACGTTATTACGTAGGTCAAAATTTTTGACGTAAGAGAAATGTCAAAACATTAGAATGTGACTTTTCATTATTGCCGTGTTTATAATAAACATAGCAATAATGAAAAGTCACATTCTAATGTTTTGACAGTTCTCTTACGTCAAAAATTTTGACCTACGTAATAACGTTTTTGTAGTAAAAATACTATAGTACATTGTACAATTTGCTTCTTGTTCTTCATCTTCTTCTTTAGTTAACTAGCAATTTTGGTTGGTGTGGGACAAACATGACAAGATAAAAAAAATTTCACGCTAGGGGCAACCTCTCTTTCCTTGTCTAAGGGGGCAACTGTCTATCAATACACAATCTTCTTTTTCTTCTTTGATTTAGTAGAAATTTTGAGTTGGCATGGGACAAATACAACAACTTAACTTTTTTCTTTAATATAATGTTTACAAGTTGCTATGTAAAGGTACATATCTATTAGATTGGTGCTTCGTGTAGTTGCTTAAATGAATACGGCATGCGTTCCCCTACATATAAACTGCAAACCGGTTGAATCGCAGAGGGTGAGCGCCGAGCGGGAGCTCCAACATATCCACTATGTGGTGTGGAGCTGCTACACAGAGCACCAACCTAATGGATACATACCTTAACGTAGATATCCTACAGTTATTTTTTATTTTATAATTGTGTGTACTTACTTGTAGTTGATGATCCAAACGGTACAGTCGTAGGAGTAGCAAAACCAAAGGAGAGGGTTGTTGGGGCTGTAGTGGCCTTTGTAGTTAACCCAAATGAAACGGGTTGACTCGAGGGGGTTGCAAATAATGAAGGTTTACTTTGGTCTTTATTATCTCCTGAACCAAAACTGCTTTGAAATCCAGTAGTTGAAGTTACTAAAAAAACCGATGATTTGTTATGGATTGTTTTAAAATTTTAAAGATCTTACCTATTGGATTTGAAGGCAAAGTAAAACCGGAGGCAACGGTTTTTTGAGGTGGTGTTGGAGTGGCTCCGAACGAGAACGACATGATTAACACTTATTTTTTAAATTGTAATTCCGAAACCAAACAACAATATAAAACTCCAACGTTTTGAAGTAAGGTTATTCGGATTTGGTCGGAGCTATTCGCTTGTAAGAAGAGTAAGCACTTATTGGTAGGCAACACACAAGACTGAACAGAATAACAGGTATAGTTCGTACCACGGTTCTTAGACATTACTAATAATAAAGTCTAATAACCGTGAGTTCGTACAGTATAAATACCGTTACACGTCATCCGCGTCATAGCAAGCAGTGGCGACGCGTGACTTTTTCTAAAGTGTTACCAAAACCAGATTTAAACAAATCTTATTAAAAAAAAAATATTTTGAACCTCCCAAATATAAGTTTTTGTTTTCAATCCTGTAGGATAAAATTAAACAAATCATTATTCCTAAATTATATGTATGTAATTATGTATATATGTAATAGGTATAACAATAAATAATAAACAAACTAAACACATTATTCTACTATAAAATTAACATAAAAAAATGAACAAGTAGGAAAAAGGAAATATTTTGAAAACTATAAACTATTGTTTACATTTTAAGTCTTCCATTTTCAATAATCTCATTTTTTTCATCAAAATTATATACAGTGTGTCCACGGTTGGGCTGCCCAAGAGGAAAAACTTTTTTATTTTCAATTTTATCGAAAAATGTCATTCTTGATAAAAAGTTTTGCTTGTTCTAAAACGCCATATAACGAAATAAAATTCAAGTTTTTCAAATCCTGCTTAATTTTGTAGCCAATTTTATGTAAATCCCTATAAATTTTTGCACTAAGTTCGAAATCGTAACAAGCTATGGTTTGTTTTTTAACCAAGAGGAGTGATTCAAATTTACCGCGCTGTATTGCTGGTTTGTAATTGGTCCAACCGCAGGCAAGTTTACTCCACTGTTATAAAATTTTGACTCTAATGACATTTATCAAATTTTGACACTAGTGACATTTCATAGGTTAATTAAGTTATATCGGCGATTTTTGTGTTTTCTATGTTATTCCTTTAATTTTTAGAATGTTAGTCTGCTTTTATATAAAAAGCAGTTGTTTTTGGAATTCTTTAGCGACGTATTATTATGGATTACCGTTAAGGGCCGACTAAATCAACCAAAAAAGAAGATGTATTTGATTATTATTCTAATGACTTTATTGGGTGTGATCCTGTCTTTTTAGTTTACTCCTCCTGGTTAAAAAATAAACATAGTGTTGCCAAGCCACAATGTAGCTTAGTAACTGTCAACTCCGATAAATAATTTGCGAATTGTCATTTTTTTCGACATTGTTAAGCGTTCAATAGAGAATTATCTTGTGTTAAATTTCATTATTAAAATTATTGTATTAATAATTATTTAATTAATAAATAATTTGATGATTCAAGGAGAACGACAAAGTCTGGTTTCATAATCCACACAAGCGAAAGGGTTGTTCTCCCAAGTTATTATTGTTACAATTTCGAACTTAGTTCAAAAATTTATAGGGATTTACATAAAATTGGCTGTAAAATTAAGCACGATTTGAAAAACTTGAATTTTATTTCATTTTATGGGGTTTTAGAACAAGCTAAAAAAGCAAAACTTTTTATCAAGAATGACATTTTTCGCTAAAATTGAAAATAAAAAAGTTTTTCCTCTTGGGCACCCCATCCGTGGACACACTGTATATAAAAAAATATACAAGGAGAATGACTTTTCAAGTTGATCGATTACGCAGCAACACTATTCCATGTTTTAAATGCACGCACACTGTAATCTGTAATAGGTACTAAACTAACGTTACCAAACCAAAAAATGGTAACAATACTGATATACACAGCGTGCTCAAGCAGTCGCTAGAGCCGTCCGTCGTTCCTTCAAAATTTTCAGAAACGAGGCCAGTCCCAAGCGATAGCGCGATCATTCTGCGTTACCACAACCAAAAGTGGTAACAACGTATAATAACGTGCAACGGATTCATATTATTTCGCCAATATTTTCGTGCGTCTAGTTGGCTATTTACTGAATTAGGTACTATTAACAAATATTTCTGTTGGTAAAAAATATAAATGGAATTATTTCATAGTAGTCATAATTTAGTAGTCATTTATTTGCAAGATTTTTAACTGTTACCAATAGTAACAGTTGTTACATGGACGGGTGTTTTTATATCAATGCATGGACGCTTCGCCAGTGATAGCAAGTGATGTTACATGATACCAACACAAAATATTTAAGTCGTAGTTCAGTTCCTTCTTAAAATCGTTTAGCCAAGTACTGTACAAAGGTACATCCACTAATAATTTTCCAACATAAACATGCCTCATTTTGGTATCAAAGAGACCCGCTTTCGAATCAAGGTTGTCAGATATATTTCCTAAAATTCCTAAGTTTATATTAAAAAAATATTCTCTATTCTCTATTCGTTATTATTCAATTGCTAGTCAACGACACTCTTAAAAAAATAATATGAAAATATTCTCAAAAAATATATCTATAAATTAATTAACTAGGTACACTTCGCGTCAAAAAAAACTGGTACACTTTTTTTTCCCTATGTAAACCTGTGTTCAGACTGGACACAATGGCTCGTGAATCACGGCGTTGTTGCCAGCACAGATAATTGAATTGCACTAAATCTAAATACAAAAAATAACGTTCAAAAATCATGGTGGTGAATCGTAAAACGGGCCTTAGGTAACTCAATGTAAAATTCTAAACTGTTAAATTCCTGCTTCCCTAATCATTTAACAACAAAAGTCATGAGAAGCTATTTGCAGAGGATTAAAATCTGTATTAAAAACAAAAGCTAAAATTGTTCTAGGATTTAAACACATTCCAACATTTTGAAAAATACCTACATTTGCCACAGTAGGTATGTGTGTAAAAGTTAGGCCCACGTTATTATTTACCTGATTGTTCGTACACTATTGACTGAATAAAACATCTTTATTATTAATACTATCTCCTCAACTGAGGCTATCTTATCAATTTTATTAATTTTTAAACAAGAAATGATAAAATAAAAATTTTGACAGTTCAAATTGTCAATATTTATAATAACTTCACTGTGACCGAACCGACCGAACGCAACCGATACACATTATGGTAATGTGTGTGGCATAACTTTGGCGTATTTCTGTGAAAAATTATTATATTTTTACAAAATTTTGGAATGTTTAATTCGTAGAACAATTTTAACAGTTGTTTTCAATACAGATTTCAATCCTCTAGAAATAGTTGTTTATGTGTTTTGATATAAAATAATTAGGGAACAAGAATTCTACAGTTTAAAATTTTCCATTGAATATGGCCCGTTTTCCAATTCACCATCAAGTATAAATTTTTTAATATTCGCGAACTCAATCGACTATAGGTGGCAGTGCAGTTGCATGAAAATGGCCGGTGTAATTGGGATATCGTATTTTTCTATAATTAATATTGTTATTGATGTAATTAATTAATATAAATAAATTATTTATTAAATAAACACATCCGACAAACTTTCAAACGACGTTCATACATAGGTTAACGGATGATTGGTTTATATTTTCATCCCAATTCCTCTAGTTCCAAATAAGCGGCAGCACCCTCGCTTGAACTCGCGAATACATCATTTTCCACCTATGTCCTTAATATTTCAGCAGTTTCGAATTTTATTGTAATATATAATATTTAAGTTTCACACCTATTCACTGTAAAAGTTATTCATTTTGTATTAATTTAAAATTTTAATTTTTCCAGTGTGTTTTATTTATTAGTATCCCACAACTCGTAAAAGAGTTTTGTGCTACACTTTACGAGAAACCCATCACACTTCTCGATTTTAAATTAAACAGAATAATTTAATGTCATGTCTAGAGTTATTATCTGTCATTCATGTCATATCTGTCATAAATTATAATAGAACACGAATTAATTTATGGGAACTTAATTGAGATGATGGAACATTACAAAATTAATAAGATTATTTTTTAGGATGCATGTTTAAATAAATGTGACTGACTAATCGAGAATGCTCGATGTTGTTTTAATTTTTAGTAAACCTACTAAAAAATTGCGGTCTGCCGCACAGCCCTGCTTTTACCTGGTTTGATATAATATTTTAGTTGAACTGGCAACGTTGCCCAGAAATAAGAATGACATTTGTGACAAGACCAATTTACACAACTAGAAAAACACGATTTTCGTTTATAAGACTTGTACCAGTTTTTTTTGACGCGAAGTGTACTTAATATTTCAATGAACTCTTCACTAATGAATTAAAGCAACTGTGAACTTTGTATATATTACGTATACTCTCAAGAAATTTTCGAATATCGGCAACATTGTAGTCTGGAGACAATTTGGTCGTTCGGTCTATATCGACGTTGCCATGTTGATGATTTTAGCGGTAATACTTTATAGAGTTATAGATAATGATCTACTTTTAAGAAATCAAACATAAACAACTTTTAAGAATCCAAGTTCTCAAAAACGGTTTCAAGAATTTTATTATTTGTTTCCAAATTTCACTGATATTACCTTACCTGGAAACATGAAAAATTTAAGATATAAGTATTGATATGGTATTAAAGTGGCTACATACTGTAATATCTACATAATAAGGCAGTTCAGATAATTAATTCTTTTTCATTATGAAAATATGATAAGAATTAGCTTTAATGAACTTTAAAGATTGAAAGTAGATATCAAATTTTAACTTATAAAAAACCAAATAGATCCAAAGATCATCACTAGATGTGATGGTCAGATGCAGTATATTTCGTTTCATTTCAAGAATAAAAGAAGAACACCACTATTATTATATTGTTTTAAAACTTTTTTCACATTATGTGATGGCATAACACTTATTGTATGTCCGTGCATGTACTTTTGGAGAAAATCGATTTTGAATGTTCAAGCTCTTTTATACAGGGTGTCCAGAAACTCTCCCGACAAACGAAGACAGGAGATTCTTCAGGTAATTTTAAGACAATTTAATCCAATTCACCTAGTCCGAAAATGCTTTCTGAGGGAGCTAGAGCTCTTTGAAGATGGCGTCTGGGAATTAGTTTTTCTTAAATATCTCCAGAACACTGTTATTCAGAAAAACGAAAACTGGTACGCTTATTTACCTTCCAGAGATAAATCGATTCGATCAATTGCGAATTTCTAGTACCGGTCATAGGCGCCTGTTTTGGGTAGGGCAACTGGTATTTTATCGCATAACTCTTGTCTTTAACTTCTAAACATTCTTGACAATGGATTATTAAATTGTGAGGTATTCCAGTACTAAAAAGTACTCTTGATTTAATGCGACAGGATGCACCGTTCTGTAGAAAAATCGGTTTGAAAATTTTTCGTTGATTAAATTTGAAGAAAATTTGAAAATTTTTGTCAAAAAGATGGTGTAAATTACTGATTTAAAGTAATAGTAACTTTTAGTAATAGAATACCTCATAATTTAATCATCAAGTGTCAAAAATGCTTAAAAATTAGAGACAAAAAAGTTATGCAATAAAATAACGAATGACCTACCCAAAACGGACGCATATGACCGGTACTAGAATTTCGCAACTAAGGAAATCGATTTATCTCTGGAAGATAAATGAACGTACCTACCACTTTTCGTTTTTCTAAATAGTTTTTTTTTTTAATTTTTTTTTCAAATTCAACAAACGAAAAATTTTCAAATTTATTTTTATCGAAAACGGTGCATCATACCGACTTAAAGAAAGAGTACCTTTTAGTACTAGAATACCTTACAATTTACTAATCCAGCATAAAAAATGCTTAGAAGTTAAAGATAAAAAAGTTATATGATAAAATAACCGTTACCCTACCCAGAACGGGCGCCTATGATTGGTACTAGAAATTCGTAATTGATGTAATTGATTTATCTCTGCAAGATAAATAAGTGTAGCAGTTTTAGTTTTTCGAACTAGGTGAATTGGGTTAAATTGGCTTCAAATTATCTGAAGCATCTCCAGTCTTCGTTTGTCGGGAGAGTTTCTGGACACCATGTATAGCACAGCGTTACATTCAATTTTAAACTCCACATAATTCTTTTTATGATAAGTACGTCATTGAAATGAGTAATAAAAATTAATACCTTTCCTAACAAAAAAATTAAAGAAGACCTTTTTTTTAAAGTATGGACATACATTGTATAACGTGTAAATAGAAATAGTTATTGTTCTACAACCACTATTCAAAGTGCACTTTTCTGCACGGTTTTATGTTAGCAAACTTGATATTTTCTCACAGTATAAGATATTTGACATTAGTGTGCAGAAAAGTGACGTTTCTGTGTCGCAAAGTGACGTTTCTGTGCCGCAAACCTCTTTTCTGCACAGTTGACTACCTCATTCTGAGTAACGTTATATTCTGTTTACATCCGTGGACTACCGCATTCTGAGTAACGTTATATTCTGTTTACATCCGTGGTTAAACTTTAGACAAATATATAACCTATAAGAAAATTATTATATTTAACTATAGCATAGAAACTAAATTATGGATGTTACAACTGTTTTATTTTACAATTTTATTCTTATTAAACATTTTATAATTATCAAATAACCAATAAGGATTTAGCAACCTGTGTAAGAGACGTCGAATGAAGTAGGTTTTGTGTAAATCCGTGACTGCATAAATATAATGTCAATAATGTGTAATAATTGTTTAAATTTAAACAAATTAAGGCAGTGCATTAATTTTTTAACTGATTTCTGTGCAATTTATTTAGGTATAAGGAATTTAAATTGATTAGTAGGTATTAATTAAATACAGTTTAAAATTTATCACATAGGTACCTATTATAATTAATCGTCGTTTGGAAATTGTGATTTTTATTTTTAGGAAAAACTGTGCTTGTAGAAAAAGTATAGTGTGAAACACGTGCAGAAAGGTAATTTCTCACTCGTTTGAATTGCGGCACTCGCTTGCGCTCGTACCGCAACTTTTCAAACTCGTGAGAAATTAGTACCTTTCTGCACTTGTTGCACAATATACTATTTCCTAACAAGTGCAGAAAGTCATACTTTTCCGCACGCGACTGCAGTTTGCCGAACGACGCGAAGCGGGAGTTCGGTAAGCAGTCGAGTGGGGAAAAGAGACTTTCTGCAAGCGTTAGGAACAATATTTTTTCTGCGAGTATTTAAAAAATGACCAAATCTTAATCGATTAATTTAATTAATATGAAACTACATATGTACACAAATTAATTCTTTGACAAGGTTGTCAAAACCAAAGTTTCAGCATAATTGGTTAGCATGACGACGATCTTGGTTTCTATAACGACGATTCAAAACCACTGTTATTGTCTACTGATTTGACTTTCGAATATCAGGTCAAAATTATTTTATTTCATCGAATTCTCGCGTTAATTTCATTAAAACATGAACACAATAAGATATATTTGAAATAAATTAGTAAATAATATCTAAATATTAGTTTATTGTATGTATTATAATTACTTCAAGGCCATATTAACATATCTAAATTAACACGCGTGCGGAAAAGCAAAACGCGTGCGGAAAAGTAAAACGCGTGAGGAAAAGTAACACGCGTGCGGAAAAGTAAAACTTTCTAAACTAAAATGCGTGCGCGAAAGTAGACATTTTTGCTCGCTCGTAGAAAAAATATATTACCGCCTAATACACAGTTTGAGTAGTTTTTAATAAATGACCTAGTCCTAAGCAAATAATAATTATATTACATCGTGCATTATGGCAACACCGAACTAAAAAGCCATAAATCAAAATGAACAACGTGTTTGTCTGGTTATGCTCACCTAAAATCTTTCATTTAAGCACCAGCTATCAGAGGCGGAGGATTATTTTAAGGTAAGTAATATTATATTTTTGCTACGATGGCATATTGGCGACCATTTGATACGAATGATCAAGATGCATCATCTTCTGTGGTATCAATAAATAATGATAATTATGTTAATGACAGCCCCGAATTAAAAAATAAAGATTTGCACGTACAATCCCAAAGGATCGTTCTAAATATGTACGATTGTTTAAAAAAAGAAAATATTGGGATGACTGATAATGCAATTGTTTCGCGAATTCATGTATTAACAAAAATCGGGTATAAGACGATATACACAATTATTAAATTAGGCACTGTTACAGATCATTCCTTAAAACGAAAGCGACCAAATAAAAAATTAGGTAGGATTGACATTGCTGCAAAAGACGTTATTCAACGAACAGTTTACAATTTTTACAAAGAAAATAGAGTGCCTACTTTAGAACTGATTCGTGACAAATTGAGAAATTTCCCTGAATATAATTATACATCTTTGGAAACACTGCGCGAGATTTTGATAAGTTGTGGATTTAAATATAAGCAATTAGATAATCGAATGGTAATAATGGAATCTCGGCGTATCGTTGAACTTCGACGAGAGTAGTTTAGTAAAATAAAAGAATATCGTAATTCAAACAGAAACATAATCTATTTAGACGAAACCTGGTTTGATACGCATGATGTTGTCAAGTACGGCTGGGTTGACAACACAAACAATTGTGCCTTAAATACACCGTGTTCAAGAGGAAAGCGTGTTATTATTCTTCATGCCGGAAGCAAAGATGGTTTTGTATCTAATGCATTGCTATTGTCGGCCAAAAATATAAACAAAATCTTCTGCCGATTATCACGAAGATATGACAGCCGATTTATTTGAAAAGTGGTTTGTCGAACAGCTCTTGCCCAATATTCCGCCGAATTCAGTTATTGTTATGGATAATGCGCCGTATCATTCCCGCATATTAAATAAGATACCTAATAATAACACGAAAAAGGATGAAATTTTAAAATTTATGCAACTTAAAAACATCACTGTTCCTCAAAAGATTCCAGTAAAGAAGGAATTAATTAGAATGATCAAAAGTCGGAATTTTAAAAACGAATACGTCATTGACACCATTTGCAGCAGGCACGGCCATACTCTTTTGCGATTACCCCCATACTATTGCATTTTTAATCCAATTGAAATGGTTTGGGGAACCGTAAAAAAACGATTGCGAAAATAAAATCAGTCACCAACATTAAGCGCAGTGGCCAGGGGCGTAGCTACCGCCGTATCAGCCGTATCAATTATACGGGGCCCCCGACATTCAAGGGCCCGAACGCGGCCTGTAGAAACAAAATTCTATTTACAAAAACTAAACAAAGTATTCTACAATTATTTCACTATTAAAACGCCTTGAAACAGTGTATATTGTTTGGATATCAACATTTTGGTGTAGTGGATTCTTTATCTATATCTACCTATATAAATCATAATTATCTATTATCCTGCCCCATAAGAACAGAGCTTTTTTGTTTTCAAGCTACCTCTCATTCTGCTGGCTGTGTGTGAGTTATTATTGTATAATGTAAACGCCAAATTGCAATTTTTGTAATCGCTTTATATTTGAATATTTGAAACAGTATGTATTGTTTGGGTATATTTTCGTATAATCTGTTCTTTATTTATAATTGTAGTTATGTATATGTACACTTCTCCCAGAAACTGTGATTTTTTCTCAAAGGTCGCGTCACCCTGTGGAATATTATAGAATTTATAAAATACTGAAGTTAAAACCCAACTACAGCCTCATGTTTTCTTAACATTCGTTTTTTTTCGATCCATTCGCTTATGTTGGGTAATATAAAAGTTAGGTAATACTTTAACAACTAGCCTTATTTTTCATCAATACAGGGTGTTTTTAAATAAGTATTTTAAAACACCCTGTATTGACGAAAACCAATGCTAGTTGTTAAAGTACCTCTTTTTTATTATCCAACATAAAAGAGAATGAACCAAAAGCGAATGAATAAAAAACATAATGTTAATATAACATGATACTCTAGTAGTCTAATAAAATAAAAAAAAATCAAAATGTAATTCTCTACAGGTTGAAACTGAATTTTTATCAAATTTAGGTGAATACAAAAGGTATTTTCAAGAAAGTATCCAATTTATACACTGCGCGTCAGAGAAAACGGGCACCCCAAACAATTGGTCATTTTTGATATCTCGTATCTCCTAAACCTCTTTTCCAATTTAAGCCATTTTTTCAGTATGTTATAGCCTTATTCTTTAACAATATCGCTGTAATAATATTGTTGCCAGACAGGTAAATTTTCATTGTATACCGGGTGTACGAATCAAACTGTGTTTTTTTCTCAAAGTTCGCAACACCCTGTGGAATATTCTAGCATTTATATAATACTGAAATTAAAACCCAACTATAGCCTCAGGTTTTCTTAACATTCTGTTTTCACTTAAGATTTACTAAAGTAAATTTGACCTATTTTTATTTATAACTATATTCAAAACTTAAAAACAAATTTACAAAAAATTATTATTTGCGTTTTAAATAAGCACTATAATAGTTATTTATGATATAAGTGTTAAAAGTACACGTTTAAGGCACGCATGTGAAAGTTTGCAGAATAAGCGATAGCGAATTCTGCAATTCACATGAGTGCCTTAAAAATGTACTTTTTAACACGCATATCATACAATATTTTTTCTACAAACGTAATTACAGGACAATATCTACAAAAACTTTTACTTGAACTTGACTGATATTCCATTTTTATATTTTTTTGACAGTACATCAAAATTGTCTATACGGTCAATACGAATTGCAGTGCCTTAAAAATATTTTAAAGCACTAGTGCCTTAAAAATATTTTAAAGCACTAGTGCCTTAAAGTAGCATTTTTAACGCACGCATGGATTGCTAAAAATTGCATTTTTAACACGGTTGTAGAAAAAATACTTTGTTTTATAGGACAAGTTGCACCATGTTACCAGTATAAAGCAAAAAAAAATGGTCGAAAAGTATTTAACAATTTATGAGATATTTAATTTATTTATTAAATGTTACTATATTTTCAATTGCAAAAATGCGGTTGGTGCCAAAACAATATACACCTGTGTAAGATCTCTTTTTTTTTAAGTTTATGTATGTGTATTTCCCATAAATGTACCTATTGATAAATTCAAATTTCAACGAAACTCCCCTCTAAAATGGCATTTGAAAATTATTCTATTTTGTTTATAACTTGTTTTTTTAATAACGTCGCCGGGATTAAATATTTTGAAATGCCGTTTCGATAATATGTTCCTGGGAATATTTCACTACTTAAAAATTTTTTTGTCGTTTCCTCTTCTTCTTTTTTTCCTTGGAGTTATATTATCACAGGCCCTTTAAGGCTCATTCGCCGATACCCCTTTTTACAATATATTTTCCTATACTTAATATTCCCTATCGTACTTGTCTTACTTAATTTATTTACGGATTGTGTAACAACGAATGAGCCTTAAAGGACCCGTAGTAATATAACTCGAAGAAAAGAAAGAAGAAAAACGACAAAAAAATTTGATAATTAGTGAAAAATTCCCAGAAACCCGATTATCAAAACGGTATTTAGAAATGTTTAATCCCGGCGACGATATTCAAAACAGAAATAATAAACAAATTAGAACAATTTTTAAATGCCATTTTAGAGGGAAGTTTAATTAAAATTTGAATTTATCAACACATTTATTGAAAATATACAAAATAAAAATAATGAAACCTTATACAGGTGTATATTCTTTTGGCAACAACCGCGTTTTTGAAATTGAAAATATGGCAACATTTAATAAACAAATTCAATATCTCATAAATTATTAAATATTTTTCGACCTTTTTTTTGCTTAATACTGGTAAAATAGCGCAACTTCTCCTATAAAACAAAATATTTTATAGTGCTTATTTAAATCGCAAATAATATTTTTTACATATTTTTTCATATTTTTTACATATTATTATTTACATATTTTTTCTACGAACGTGCAAAAATGTCTACTTTCGCGCACGCGTTTTAGTTTAAAAAGTTTTACTTTTCCGCACGCGTGTTACTTTTCCGCACGCGTGTTACTTTTCCGCACGCGTTTTACTTTTCCACACGCGTTTTACTTTCATCACACGTGTTAATTTAGGTATGTTAATATGGCCTTAAAGTAATTATAATACATGCAATAAACTAATATTTAGATGTTATTTACTAATTTATTTCAAATATATCTTATTGTGTTCATGTTTTAATGAAATTAACGCGAGAATTCGATGAAATAAAATAATTTTGACATAATATTCGAAAGTCATATCAGTGGACAATAACAGTGGTTTTGAATCGTCGTCATGGAAACCAAGATCGTCGTCATGCTAACCAATTATGCTGAAAGTTTGGTTTTGACAACCTTGTCAAAGAATTAATTTGTGTACATATGTATTTTCATATTAATTAAATTAATTGATTAAGATTTGGTCATTTTTTAAAGACTCGTAGAAAAAATATTGTTCCTAACGCTTGCAGAAAGTCTCTTTTCCGCACTCGACTGCTTGCCGAACTCCCACTTCGCGTCGTTCGGCAAACTGCAGTCGCGTGCGGAAAAGAATGACTTTATGCACTTGTTAGGAAAATAACTATTTCAAGCCTGGAAAATGCATATTAGGTATCGCATTTTTCGGATTTTAAATCGCCTATATCTCGAAAACTATTAACTTTTGAGAAAAATGACAAAGTACCTTTCTTATTTAGAGTTACCCAAAAACCTAAAAAAATATTTTTTGGAGCACAAAAGGTGATATTTTGAATTTGTTTAAAAAATTGTTTAAACAATTTCTGCCCAAAAATTGAGAGATTTTCCTGAATATAATTATGCAAAAATTAATAAAAATTATATGATTTTTCTTGAAATATGCGTTTGATGAACTGATCCTTTTTCTTAATTTCCACGCCAATGGTCGGCACTGGCATCAAAGAAACTCAAAAGCCGACACTTGGCAAACTGACTTTGGAAAAAGAGTACATTGGAATTACAGCCACTATACTAAATTTACAAACAAGATGCAGTAGAAATTAATAAACAAACCAAGACACGTAAAATGCTACTAGGAGCCCTCCCGAATCATAATTTACAATGTATATACATTTTAAATCTCAAATCATGATTTCCAAAGTTTATAGGTACATTGTAAATTATGATTCGGAAATGCTCCTAGTAGTATTTAACGTATCTTGGTTTTGTTTATTTCTACTGCATCTTGATTGTAAATTTAGTATAGACATATTTTATTAAGTATGCCTAGAAAATTTGTGTATAATAATATTTGTAAATTTATATTAATGTAAACTTAAAGAAATATATCATAACTTGTTTCATTTAATTTGTACACGTGGATTATAAAGCGTTTTTATGAAGCACATTTGCCCGGATTACACTGTAATTGTGATCGAAGGTGACATTTTGGCCTAAATTGATAACACCGTTGATTGAAATATTAACATGCCCAATAATTAATTGCGTTATTATTATGCGTATTTTGGCATAGTCAGTTTATGGCCTTGCAAGCACTGAAGTTTAAGTTGCATTTGCCCTGAATTTTTGATTTTTTTAACAAGGTATTTAATTTTACTTAGAGGAGAATTGAAATCTAAAGCAGTATCATTTATATCATTAGAATAGAATAGAATAGAAATATGCTTTATTGTCACTGAAAATTTTTACAATTTTATGGACAAAGCTTACATACAGTCAAAAGAAAAACACAATATAAATAACAAATAACAACTACAATTTACTAAAATTAGATAAATCGTCAATAATGTACAGTATAAGATATAAAAGCCAAGACAAAAACAATTTATTCCAAAATATATATAAATTGCAAATTGAACATACAAAAAAAAAAAAAAAAAAATAGGTACGACATAAGGAACTGACAAGTTTATGCTACTGCGTATGGAACCCAATTTTCTTAGTTATTCATTAAGAAATTCTTCTATTGAATAATATGGTCTTTTGGATAGATAGGCTTTTGTCATTTTACGGAACTTAGGGAAAGATGTTGCAGATTTAAGTTGTAACGGAAGATGATTGTACAGTTTCTTTGCGGAATATAATATAGATTTCTTTACTAACTCAGTGGATGGAATCGGTAAATAAATATCAAAGATTGAATTTCTGGTGGAGTAAAGATGATTGGGCCTTGATGGAAAGACATGAAGGTGTTTACGAATTAAACCAACCGTTTCTAGAATATATAAAGATGGAAGTGTTAAAATTTCGTGATCTCTGAAGTAACTTCTGTAATGTGTAGATCTTCTGAGGCCAAACAAATACCTTATTGCTCTTTTTTGCAATCTAAAAATGACATCAAATTGAGCAGCTGTACTAGAACCCCAAAAAGGAAGACCATATCGGAGATGAGACTCGAACAACGAAAAATATGTTATTTTAGAAGATGCTAAATTGAGTTCCCTTGAGACAGATCGTATTGCATAGTAAGCTGAGGCGAGTTTCTTACTTAACGAATCGATATGAAGGGACCATTTGAGGTTGCTGTCTAAAAAAATACCAAGAAATTTTACAGAATCAACGGTACTGATCTGGCTGTTATTAAGAGGCAAAAGTTGAAGAGCTCCTTTATAGGATAATGCTACTGTTTTATTTACGTTAAAAGAGAGTAAATTAGAGTCAGACCAGGTCTTTATCGTCAGTAGATCCGAAGTTATAGTTTCATGAAGAGATGCAATAGTTGAGTTGCTCCAAGTGATACTGGTATTATCAGCAAAAAGAAAAATGTTCCCATTGATTTTTAAATTAGTGATGTCATTTATAAAGATAAGGAACAGTATAGGACCCAATACTGAACCTTGTGGTACTCCACATACGATGTTTTTGAGACTAGAGACAGTATGATTTGCTCTAACTAGTTGTTTCCGATTATTCAAGTAGGATTGGAACCAATTCAAAGAAATACCTCGAATTCCATAGAAATTTAGTTTTGTAATCAAGATGTCGTGATTTACACAATCAAAAGCTTTGGCATAGTCGCAGAAAACAGTGGCAGTATAAAGATTATTGTTTAGTGCTTGGTAAACCTCATGTAGTACAGAAAACATGGCATCAGTGGTACATTTATTTGTTAAAAAGCCGAACTGATTTTGTGATAAAATGTTGTTATCAACGATAAAGGACATAAGTCGAGTTTTAATGAGTCTCTCAATAATTTTGGAGAGTACCGGTAGTAAGGCAATAGGTCTATAGTTGCAGGCATCAGATTTTTCGCCACCCTTATGAAGAGGAATAATAATGGCTGTCTTTAGGCACTCTGGAAATTTACATTTTACGAAGGAATCATTAATTAGTGAGAGGAGGATTTCCAAGACATTTTCTGTGAGATTAGAGAAAATTTTTATAGATAGTCCATCAGTACTACAGGATGATTTGCTTTTGATACTATTGATTGTTTGGATCAGTTCAGAGTTATCGACTGGTCGTAAAAAGAATGAATTCGAGACCTGTCTTGAATTAGGAAGATAGGAAATGGGATCTTGTTGCGGCAAAATTGTTGATGTTATATTTTTACCCACATTAACGAAGTAGTCGTTTAGACTTTCAGGATTTGGAAGGGAAAATGATTGAGCTGTGTGAGTTTTATTTCGAAGATCGTTTACTATAGACCAAGTTTCTTTTGCAACACTTTTAGAGCTTCCCAGACGATTTTGATAATAGGCTTTTTTAGCTGACCTGACAAGTTTTAGATATGTTGTCCTGTACTTCATGATATATTCAGTGACAGCAACATTGGTAGTAAATTTCTTGATTTATAGTAGTGAAGGCATATTCTTAGCTGATATGCGAATACCTTTCGTAACCCAAGGTTTCCGATGTTTTGGCTTAATAGGAATTAAAGGAAATGCCTTATTGAAGATGTGGAGAAGCTTATCTAGAAAAACACTGAAATTATAGTACACGTCTATAGAAGGACATTGCCACTCAGAAGTTAAGCATAAATTTTGGAATTTACGAAAATTCTGGGCGGAAAAAATCCTACCTAAACGTCGGGTTTTTGAGGAGGGTTTGCTGAATATATTAAACTTCGTATACACTGCTTCATGATCAGATAGTCCCGCATTAATAACTGTAGAGCAGACATCAAGGGGTGAGAAATCTGAGACAATATAATCGATTATGGTAGATGTAGTTTTTGTAATCCTTGTAGGAGAATTAACGTGCATTGAGAGACCATACGATTCAAATATGTTTGCCAGGGACACTTGGGTAGCACTAGCAGCAGCATAATTAATGTTAAAATCGCCGCATAGAATTTTTCTGCTTTTATGAGGCAGGTCATCTAACAAATTTAGCAGGTTCTGAAAAAATAGTTCCACGGTAGAATCAGGTGATCTATAAATGCAAATAATGTAAAGATTAAGATTTTTATTATAAACTAAGGAAAACTCAAAGAAGGATTCACTTAACAAAAAGTCATAATTTGTTACCAGAGAAAAATCATTATTTCTAGACAGAATCAGGGTGCCTCCATGAGCCGAACTTGGACGATCATACCTGGCAATTGTGGTATATTTTTCTACAAAAAAGGCTCGTTAACTTCAAGCCAGTGCTCTGTAACCGCAACTATCGGAGGAAATCCTAATTCCTCCAGAAACAAAAATAATTCATCAGTTTTATTTCTTATAGAACGAATATTAATCAGAACCATGCCAAAGTTGTCATCACTAAAATAATTTGAGGTTTCTAGTCACTCAGAACACGTCGTGTTGTTTAAAAATTTTGCTTTGGAGAGCCAGTGGAATAATAACTTCCGTGACATTCCCTTGACTTTTGTAGGTGTATAATTCTTTCCGAAGTGAGATAGGACCTATAAGCGGCAAGATCAGCTTCCACTTCAGCTGGACCAATTCCATAGGCATGGTTAAATTCTAGAAGAACTTTTCGTAGTTCTTCGGTCTTAGTAGGTAGTCCTTCGGAAGCCAAAAAGAGTTTCACGCTGGTGTTGGTATATCCGTCGTAAAATACAGAAGCAGGCTGATCGTGAAGAAAAGCAAGATGTAGTTTAATTGCCTTTAAGATGTCCGGTTCCCTTAATCTTGCAAGAAGATATCAACTGTTCGAGTTATTAGTTAGTCTAACTCTTGGTGGTGTTAAAGGATCCAAATTTATGGATGGTTCCAAAGTATCTTTCTTAACAAAATTGATATGGGAACGGAAAGGCTCTTGAGATTTGCAAATTGTGATGGCCTGCTTGTCTGTAAATATATTGGTGTCTTCAACTTCATTTTTGTTGTTGCTTGGAATGGTAATTGGGTTTTCCAAGCTAACCTGGCTTCTGATGTACTTCGGATTCATATTTTCTTCAGATGAAGTCTTTGGTTCAGAGTGTGGTGATTCTATAGATCATTTAAATTAAAAATAAAGCCAGGTGGCCAAATTTCCTTATTAAATAATAAGTCGATAGATGGTTTGGTCTATCCTCCATTTTCTACTTTGATCTCATCCTCCAAATAATCAAAATCCTTTTCGATGTCTAAACTGTTTCGATTTGGCTCAACAATTTTTATGAAATCCTGGACAGCTAAGTTTAGAATATGTACGAAACATACAAAATGCTTATTTTAAGCATGCAACTACAAATCACTTTTGGGTTCGTCAGGAAACAAATGCAGATCGGGGACTCCCCCCAGTGGAAGTGGAGGCCATGTTAGCACGCAACGCAATAAAAAGGTCGCCGGGGAATCACTCGACGGTATAACCAAGAAATTAATTTCAAGTTCTTGAAATTGCTTGACTGAAGACAAGATATAAGACGTCAAGAAAACGTCAAGACAAGATTTTTTTAAATTTCTTGATTTTTTCTGAAGACAAGACAAGAAGTTGTTGTCAAGACAAGAATTCTTGTCTTATCGACCCCTAATTATGCCATACGCTCTGTTTATTATACGTTGCAAGTCTTCTTCATTGGAGGCAATCTACTGTGTCATCTGCGTATCTGAGATTCTTGACATTAATTTCGTTGATTTTAATACCTGCATCTTCATCTACGGCTTCTTTTAAAAGAAATTTGGAGTAGATATTAAATTAGAGGCGATAAAATACAACATTGCCTCATTCTGCGTCGTATTTCGACTGCTTCCGTTCTAACCAATTCGTATGTTTGCACATTGATGCCAATACAAATTTTTGTCAATACGGAGGTCTTGGTCAACAATTCCCTGTTGCAACACACCTATCTGTTGCAAGATATCAGTTTGTCATGGGTGACTCGATGTAAACAACAAATTAACAGTACATTCATTTAAGCAATTCACCTCGCAAATTTAAGGCCTTCATGGATTTGTTTGAAATTTTGACAGTAGCTCAAACATGATGCAAATAACAAACCTGACTTGGTGCCACCCCGGGGGTGAACGCCACCCTTTCTAGGGGTGGCGTATGCTTCCACACTGGGAAGCGATAGAGAATTGAATTATGAAGAAAATATGGAATACAATTTTTTACTTAGGTAACTAAAGAATTTCTGAGTTATTCGCGATTGAAGATTAAAAAAAAACATGTTTTTTAATAGTTTTTCGCGAATAACTCGAAAATTACCCATTTTCAGGAAAAATCATCCATATTAAAATTAAAACATAAAAAACAAAGAAACTAGTCAAGTTTTAATTAAATTTTTTAGATACCTAATGTTAAACAACTCATGAGTCATTGAAAACGAATTTTTTGTTTTTCGTAAATTTATGCAAAGATTTGAGCTCAAATAACGGATACATGTTTAATTTTTCATAGAAAATGTTAATAAACATTTTTAAAGTACTTTTTTATACCTTCAAAATAAGCTTTGATAAAAGCCTCTAGCGTCAAAATTAATATTAATCGTAGCCCATGTAAAATTAACTTTATTTATGTCCCGACAATACGTTCCAAAAGTTTGAATTATTTAGAACAATTACATTTTGAAAAAACTTGTTTTAAGTAAATTTCTTTTTTTTTCGATTTTTCAAAAAATACGTTATTTTCTCAAAATGTCTCAAAAACTATTGGATTTATGAAAAAAAGTGTTCTGATCAAAAATTTAACTTTTTTTATTCTGAAAATTTTGCTGTCTTTATGACTCACGTAGCTCATAAATTAAGCGAGATATAAGCGTTTAAATTATTGATTTCAATGCAAAGGGAGTGTCTTTTTAGCTTTTTAACATTAAAATTCTCTGATCAAAAGGGTCTAGAAAGATTGTAGCTCTCATGATCTTATAGCTTACGAAATTACCTATAAAATTATGTGAGAGTGAGTGCAAAAAGTTTAACGGGAAGCCGAGTTATTGTTAAAAACCAAATACATTTTTCTAGAGATAATGTTTGAAAATTACGGGGAGTCTAAATTTTGGTGTTTTTGGAGTATTTATTCTTTTATACATGCAGTGTCTGCTTTGTACTTATTTACATATAGGGCAAGACAACTCTCAATTTTGCTGATTGGGGATGGTCAAAAGTGAATGACACCTTGGTACCAAACAAAATGACGGATATTCCTGCACCAGAAGAACTACTTTAAATGATATTTTGCAATTGCAAAAAACGATGTGGCTCAACTTGTGGGTGTCGCAAACTTGAATTATATTGCAATCAATCTTGCGGTTCTTGCTCTGGTGATAGCTGCCAAAATTGTCCTCCTGTCGACCAAGAAGAAAAGAAAAAGTAGATGCAGAATAAATAAGTAGACGAAATTGTAAGTTGAAGTTAAATTATTGATATATACTTACTTTAAAAATCATATTAATTTTATACTTAATTTATTGTTGT
This sequence comes from Diabrotica virgifera virgifera, assembly GCF_917563875.1. NCBI lineage: Eukaryota > Metazoa > Arthropoda > Insecta > Coleoptera > Chrysomelidae > Diabrotica > Diabrotica virgifera. The sequence goes on along the minus strand of NC_065448.1, from coordinate 71,118,358 downwards.
AAAATAAATATTTTTCTTTATCGTCAAAATGTGAAGTTTAACAAGTTTAATTTCCCTCAAATGTATATTTGTATGGGATAAATTTTTTTTAAATATATCATTATATCATAAGCAACAATTATTAATTTTCATTTTCTTAACGAATCCCATTACTTCAAGCTTTCAAAAAGATTTTTTCCCAATTTTTATAAGAAGGGGTAGTTTTTAGGGGTTGATTCAAATTAAAAACTTGAATCAGGTTTTTTTATTAAAATAATATACACATATTTTTTCTATTTAAGATCGAAAATAAAATGATTTCATAATCTCAGCCATTTTTTTAATAACTGTATGAAAGGTAGTTTTTAAGGGTAGTTACATATAAAAATATCGAACACTTAGTTACATTGTAAAAACGCAACAAAAATTAACATGTTTAAACATATTTATGTCTATAAATGCTTCCATTATTTATTAATTTTCAATTTTTTCCTAAGATTCATGGTTAGGGTTGGTTGCATTATTAAAAAAATTAAGTGTCAGATTTCTTGTACTAGAAGGAAAGAACTTCTCCTATTACGATCCAAAATAAAAAAATTTCATGTTTCTTGAACATTTTTTTAAATAATCTTTGTATGAGGGGTCGTTTTTAAGGATTGTGAGCTGTAAAGTGTCATTATAGTAAAGTCATTATTCAAAACAATCAACATCTAACATATCTGAACATAATTATAGCCCATTTCCGCTTTAATCCATTAGTTTTCAATTTATTGGAGTAAGGGGTAGTTTTCACCCCTTAAAAATAAAATGCATACTTTGCGACCAAATCAGGTTTGAAGAGGAGGGTAAAATGAACTTAATTCCAAATTTTCAAGAAGATCTATGAAGGCAATTAGAATTGCGAGGTTTGGATCCATTTTAAGCTTGAATGATTGTTCTTAAACTCGAAATCGACAAAACACATGTAAACGGTTGTTCTATATCCCTACATCTTTGAACTATCACCGGCAACTGAATAATGCTTCTCTGGTTCCAAGGTTGTTTCTATTGCTTCATTTTTAACTTCAAATATCTCGAAAAATAATGACTTTATCGTTACAAATGGGGAAGTATATTATTAACATAGAAAGTATTGGAGAATGGAAAAATTGCACTAAAATAGCAATTCCGCCAGTGACGTAAAATTTGGGAAAGGTCAACCATTCACTTTTCCCCGTCGTACACCTCTGGTAGTAGTCAGAAATGTTTAAGTTTCATAATTTGGGTGTGCAATACTTACACTTTCTACTAAGTATGACAAGGATTTAAATGGTTTTAAAGTACTGGGTACAAATAATTTTTAAATTTCTAAATAAAACACCCGGTAACTCAGTAAGGAGCCACATTTGATTTAAGTGTTTTAGGTTAAATCTTCGTCTTTTGTACTATTACAGTTATTATATTATGGACAATTATTAATGAAACGATGTATAGTATAATGAATGATTCCCCCAAAAGGTAAAAAACACATTCAAAATACATATCTTTTAAATTTTAAATTGAAGTTAAAGTTCATGTGAACTTGATTTGTTACTAAAGGTGTAACCAACATTATTTAGGAAAGAATGTCTTAACAAGGTTACTGTTTGCGCCAATATGAATATATATTTCATTTATTTTAATTCGGGAACGTCTTGGAAACACAGTTCTAAGTAAGCATAATCTTCTGTCCTTTATGTTAAGTCAGTCAGTCGTTAACAGACATACGGTCGGAACATATAGTACACTTTGACAATTTTAATTTGATTTTGTGTGTGTTTTCCGTGAGACAAATTGACGATACCAGACAACATATTTTCGGTAAGTTCCCTTCTTTTATCCCATCCTTCATTTTCCTTAATGCCACCGAAAATAGTGCTTCAACATTTAACAACACGAAGAAAATCTAAGAAAATCTCGGTAAGTTATTATTATTAAATTTTTTCCATTTGGTTTGCTAAAAGCCAAAACATAATTTGGTCCTTCGAGCCGGATATTCAGCGTAGGTTTACAGTTTGCTTTGCTTAGTTTTGTATTATTAAATAATAATATTCTTATTTAAAAACAAATTGTTCGGTCAAATTTAATGTCGGCACGTATCGAAAAAAAAACTCTGTGATAACTTTTTGCTGATTTTTGTATTTGTATCGTTTTTGTTTCTCGGAACAACTTGGGCTTCGGGCGTGAAAGAAGTTAGGTTTTTAAATATTTGCGGTGTTGTCAAACGTGAATATTTTTCGACTCAATCGGTTACGGAAAAATTCGGATGTATGAATAAAAATTATTTTGTAAACAAATACTAAATTTGATTCACGGTTCTAAACAAAATAAAGAGTTTGCATAATAACTGCCCGGAAGGCTTGTTTTTTAACAAATCTCTATAATTAATTAATTTTATTCAAAATTTATACTCAGACCTGGTTTGTTATATGCTACAGTTTTCTTAAAGTAGACTTTGTTTTTTTTCTGATTTTGCGGATTGATTTCAGTAACAATGACTACTTACGAAAGGCAATTTAAAATATTAACGGCTAAAAAAGAAACGCTTTATACAATCATTCAGACTTTATATGACTTATCGAAAAACTTAACTACGGATAACACCATTAAAAAATTCACAAACTTGTATCAGTCGATGGATTCGACAAGGACAGAAATTCTCAAAATTTTGGATGAAATCAACGCAGTCGGGTTTGACGTTGATGAAAACTATAAACCAGATTTTCAGGTGATGTCTGTTATTAACGAAATGTGTTGTGAAGCAAGGGCGGCTTATACAAAATTAAAACCAAGCACCAATATTGTAAATCCAACTTTACAGCAAAGTACACAACAACAGTGTAATGTACACAGTCTTTTGCCAAAAATCACTATTCCAGATTTCCACGGAGAAACAAAGGAATGGGAAACTTTTTATTCGATTTACAAACCATTGGTACACGATAATTTCCAGCTGACGGATGCAGATAAGGCTCGGCTTTTGGTTTCACATTTAAAGGGATCGGCCCTTAGTATTTGTGCGGGAATAGCTACTTCTGGGGATAATTATGACACGTTATGGAAAGCACTTTTAGAAAAATATCATAATAAAAGGTTGTTAGCAAACACTTATTTACAACAAATTTTTAATTTTAAATCCTTGCAATCGGAATCTGAAAAAAATCTAAACAGTTTTTTAGAAATCTTTGACGCCTCGGTTAATGCCTTAAAAAAGTTGGATGTCCCGGATTTAACGGATTTTATTTTACTTTATCATGCACCCTCAAAACTGGACAGGGAAACGGTAAAATCTTTTGAAAATCACATGCGCGGAACGGTTATTCCTACTTACACGGATTTAATTAAATTTGTTAAGGATCAAACAAAAATTTTGCATAATAGTGACTCACAAGAGGCTAGCTCCGGTGGCTATCATAAAAATAAAAATTCGAAATCATTTTTTGTAAGCCAGCATGAGAATAAAAACAATAACAGAATGCCTTTTTGTGTTTTATGTAAAAAATCGTCACATTTTTTGGGTAGGTGTGATAAATTTAAGGCTATGAATCCTACACAAAGGTACGATTTGGTAAAAAATAATAATTTATGCTTTCTGTGTTTTTCCCAGTCACATGGTGTAAGACAGTGCTTAAAAAGACCGTGTACCCAGTGTGCCAAGAATCATCATTTTCTTTTATGCGCAGGAAAACCGGAAATAAGGGGTGCGAAGGAAAATAATCAAAATAATCAACCAAATTCTGGTGTCGGTATTCCAGAAACGGGTTCCAATAACCACAATTCGGGTTCAGTTAATTGTGCGTTTCAAAATTCTAGTTTTTTGAGTAGAAATCAGGAAAAAACTGTTCTATTAGCAACGGTAACGGTATGTGTGTTAAATAGTCCTTTACAAAATGCAACGGCGCGGTTTATTTTGGACAACGGTAGTCAGTGTAATCTTTTGACCACGGAATGTTGTAAAAAACTAGGTCTTAGATATACAAAAATTAATTCTTCGGTACAAGGTTTGGGACAAAACTCTCAGTCGGTAAGGGGAGTAACGGACATTATTATCGCTTCGCGTTTTGATCAGACTAAAAAATACGATGTTCAAGCTTTAGTTATTGATCATATTACAGATAAATTGCCAAAAACGAAATTAAATTTGCAAACTTTATCGGAATTTAAAAATTTACAATTAGCGGACGATAAGTTTTTTGAACCTAAATCAATCGATGGCATAATCGGTACGCAGTTTTTTCCTATTCTTTTCGGCGGTAATCGGATTTTGAGTTCTTCAGGTTTAGGGGCGGCTTTAGAAACAACGTTCGGGTATGTTATTATGGGTCAGGTGGATACGGAATATTCCACTCCCATAAATTTGCTCACTTTAAGGGAAGAAACATCGATTGAACAAATTTTGACAAAATTTTGGGAATTAGAGCAGGTTCCAAAACGGGAAATTCCGGATTTAGACGCTATAGAATGTGAAAATATTTATAAAACCACGGTTTCCAGGGATATATCGGGCCGGTTTACTGTTGCATTACCTTTTAAAAGTTCACCAAAAAATTTGGGAAATTCAAGGGTTTCGGCGGAAAATCGGTTAAAAACCTTGGAAAAACGGTTAACAAAATCGGACAGCTTGCGTGCGGATTACAATAAAATTATGCAGGATTTTTTGGATCAAGGATACTTAAATTTATTGGAAAAAGAAGATTGTGACTTATCCTATTATATTAGTCATCACCCTGTAATAAAATTAGAGAGTTTAAGTACACCTATACGTATCGTATTGGATGCATCTTGCCCTTCAGACAGTGATGTCTCTTTGAATGATTTATTGCATAGCGGGCCTAAACTGCAGGCGGACATATGCACTTTATTAATAAATTTTCGGCTTTTTCCAGTAGCATTGAGTTCGGATTTAAAAAAGATGTTTTTACAAATAAAATTAGTACAAGATCACTGGCGGTTTCAAAGAATATTATGGAGATTTGATCCAAACGAGGAAATAAAAACGTATGAATTTACGGTGGTTGCGTTCGGTTTAAGGTCGTCACCTTTTTTAGCGCTACGGACGGTTCAGCAATTGATAAATGAAGATGGCAAAGATTATCCTTTAGCTAAAAAATATATTTCTTCGGGGCTATATATGGATGATTTTTTAACGAGTGTTCCGGACGAAATTGAAGCTAAAGAATTATATAATCAATCGGTAAATCTCTTCAAAGGTGGTTGTTTTGACTTAGTTAAATGGTCGACTAATTTGGACAATTTGTTATCAGAAATTCCGCTGGAAAAACGTTTACAAAATTCGGTTACATTTAAATCGGAGACTAAAGTTTTAGGGATGCAATGGGATCCGCAGAGGGATGTTTTGAACTATAGGTTAACCACCCCCGATAAAGATTGTACAAAACGTAAGATTTTATCTCTTACTGCAAAATGTTATGATCCTATTGGTCTGATTGCTCCATTTATTTTGCATTTAAAGTTAATGATCAGGGAGTTATGGCAACTAAAATTGGGATGGGATGACTCACCCCCGGATACGATTAAAAAATCATGGGAAAAGGTATGCAATGAATGGCAAGATTTTTCAAAATTTGAGGTCCCTAGACATGTAGGAGCCATGAGGGATGTTCCGATTATGATTTTGGGGTTTGCGGATGCAAGTCGAGACGGTTACGGTGGGGTAGTTTATTTAAGGGTTGTAAATTCTAGCGGTGAAGTGAGTGTGAGACTGGTTGCTGCAAAATCGAGATGTGCACCTTTAAAAAAGACCATGACCATTCCGAAGCTAGAATTATGCGCGGCTTTGTTGTTATCATCTTTGCTGAAATTAGTATTTGAAAATTATAGCAAACTTACTCATATTTCACAACTAGTTGCGTATTCTGATTCGACCACGGTGGTGAGTTGGTTAACTTCGGCAAATACCAAAGATATTTTTGTAGCTAATCGAGTGCAGCAAATTAAAGAAAACCTTCCTAATATTTCATGGCAACATATTGAAGGTAAAAATAATCCCGCGGACTGCTTGTCAAGAGGGTTGACACCCTCACAATTAATAAATCATGAACTTTGGTTACAAGGTCCTAGTTGGATAAAATTACGGGAATCGGACTGGCCTTCTTCAATATTAGAATCGGATATTTCGGAGGTTAAGGTTTTGGTTATTGAGGAGGAGAAGCAGGGTGAAAAAATTCATCCCTTACTTGAATTGGTTGAACGTCATTCTAGCTGGCATAAAATTTTACGGATTACGGTTCGGGTTTTAATGTTGTTAAAATTAATTCCTGTGCAAAAATTAATTACGGCTATTGCGCTAAGAACAGCAGAACGTTATTTAATTCAGTTAATTCAGTTAAAACATTTTGAAACTGAAATAAAAATGATAAAAGAAAACAAACAATGTAAAACACAGCTTAAGAAATTACGGCCATTTTTACAAGACGGTTTACTTATGGTGGGGGGACGACTTAATAATTCATCCCTTAGTTTTTCGGGAAAACATCCACTAATTTTACCGGGAAAAGAAACGTTAGTTGAACGGATTGTTGATTTTTATCATGTAATTTATATGCATACGGGGGCATATTTGCTTGAAGCTTTATTGCGTCAAAGGTATTGGATTCTTGGGGCAAGAAATCTTATAAGAAATCGGGTTTTTAAATGCAATCGTTGTTTTAGAAATAAACCGAAAATTTTGACACCGCTCATGGCTGATTTACCGGTATCGAGGGTTACTGCTACTAAACCCTTTTTACACGTAGGGGTTGACTATTTTGGGCCAATAAATATTACATTAGGTAAAAAACGTAATGCGGCGGTTCATAAATCGTATTGTTTATTAGCGGTTTGTTTAAGCACAAAAGCGGTTCATTTAGAATTGGTGAGTTCTTTAAGCACACCACATTTTATGCAAGCATTTAAAAGACTTTTAGCAAGAAGGGGCCCATGCAAGGTTTTGTATTCTGATCAGGGATCATCTTTTGTTTGTGCGAAAACGGTTTTAAGTGAAATTAATCGGTTTGCTAGTTCGGAAGAATATCAAAATGCACTGTTATGTGAATTAAATTTGAACGGTGTGGAATGGAAATTTATAAGTCCACAAAGTCCGAGTCACGGGGGTCTTTGGGAAAGTAATGTAAAGAGCGCTAAGTCGCATCTCTATAAGGTCATAGGGGATCAGTTGTTAACATATGAAGAGTTAAATACTCTATTAATTCAAATAGAGGCAATCTTAAATTCGAGACCTCTTTGTCGTCGACCAACTGATTCATCTCAAATATCGGTATTAACTCCATCACATTTTTTAAATTTAACACCGTTAGGAAGTTTGCCGGCCGACGATTTAACAGATTTAAATATAAACCGGTTAGATAGGTTCCAGTTAATCGATCGAATGGTGCAAGATTTCTGGAAAAGGTGGCGTTTGGAATATTTGACTACCTTACAAACTAGAGAAAAATGGAATATAGATTTGCCTAATGTTAAAATCGGAACGGTTGTTATTTTAAAGGTAGACAATGTACCTACACTTTGTTGGCCGTTGGCCATTGTTACTGAGGTTCATCCGGGTAAAGACGGAGTTGTTAGAAATGTTACTGTAAAAACTTCGAAAGGGACATTTACACGACCAGTTTTGAAGTTATGCCCTCTTCCGAATCAATAAATTTACAGTAATATCTTTGTATATAGTTATAGGTATTTTCATTAGAATTTATTTATTTTTTTTTCGATTATTTTTTTTTGAGTTACTGTAATTAACTCTGAAAATTTTGGTATATTAATTTATGCCTGGTCCTTTGAGTATTTATTTGGCACTAGTTTTTTTTATTGTGTTTTCGGCACAAATTGCATACATATTTGGCTGAAAAATGGGTTTTTCAGGGCGGGGGCTATAATAAAAAAAATTAAAAAAATGTTGTGCAATAATAGTTTTGGTGATATGTTACATAAATGTTAGTGTAAAAAACTAACCAGTAGTAGGGGAGGCAAGTGTGCTAAATTTGCAGTTATCGAGCGTTATAGTTTAAGTAATGAAGCTTAAAATAAGACAAACCTCGCAATTTTTACAGAATGGATCGATTTGCTTGAAAATTTGAGAATAAGTAGTGGATAGTCCAAGGATCAAAATCTATATGATGCCAAAAGACGCTTTTACCTTCGGGGTGGTTGCCACTGCCACCCCATCTCGGGGGTGGAAATCTTTGATTATATTTTGACCGTAAAAGTTGGTAAAAACGTTTATTCTAAGCAAAGACGCTCCATACATTTTTTTGATAAAATTAGTGGTTTTCGATTTATTCGCTATCGAAAGTGTTTTGTAGTATTTTATATCGAAAAAATCAATGTTTTTAATAAGTTTTCTGCTAATAACTCCAAAAGTTTTCGTTTCATCAAAACAACTTTACTTAACAAAAATGTACCTATTAAAAAATAAACAAAACAATTTTTTTTAAATTTTCGTTAAGACCAATAGTAATCGAGCTATACTTTATTATATGTTAGTTCTTCTTCGTCAAATGCTAAATATTGTAGTTTCAAAGTCAACAGACGAGAAAACTATACAATTTTCAGGATAACTTGTTCAAACTTTGTTCCAACGAATTTAAAGTATTTAAAAATATCTATCTCGAGAAATAAAAAAAAGTCTCTAGCTCAAAAATTAAGTGACTTATAATGAAAAGAATGCCAGTCCCTATTTTTTTTCTGCGAAAAAGTTATCGGAAGCAACCTTCTAATCACCACCCTAATTAAAATTAGTCATTGACCTTTTTGGGTCTTTTTTATTTATGTATTATTAATAGGTTCTAGAAGTTTGACCGGCTTCGATTGATTAGTTTTAAAAGAAAAATGGAGTCAAAAGCGAATAACGAATATTTGTAGTTTGGAAACAAAATGGCTTTTTCTTCAGAATAGAAAGATTAGCATCAGAGACAAAAAAAATGTTTAAATATTAAATTGTAGTTTATTTAATTCCCAAGAATCTGGTTTGCAAAACATTTTTCTACGTCAAAAATTGAGTAAGCTATTGACAATTAAAACTGGTAATAACATTCAAAAACCACCTTTACCAACCCATTCAAAGTCACCTCTTTTTGCGACTAAGTATTTAAAAAAGATTTAATATTAATAGGCTTATATATCTTGTAAAAACCTACAAATTTCTTTTTTACCAATTTTTCTAAGCTAAAAAATAAAAAAGTTACGGTTAAATTAATATATTTTTTTTTGAAAAAAAAAAGGAGAAATACAATTGGAAACAAAATAATGTAAGTTAGCGTAGTTTTTAGTCATTGTCCTTATTCATTCTTCTTTATTTATGTATTATTATTAGATTCTAGAAGTTTGACTGGCTTAGAATGATTATTTAAAAAAAAAAACTGGAGTTAAAAGCGAATAACGAATTTTTGTAGTTTGTTAAAAAATTACATTTTCTTCAGAATAGAAGGATTAGCATCAGAGATACGAAAAAATGTTTCAATATGAAATTGTAGGTTATTTAATTTCCAAGAACATGGTTTGAAAAAATTTTTTCTACGGTAAAAATTGAATGAATCGTAAATGAGTATTATTGAAAAACATTGATTTTTTTCGATATAAAACTAACACTTTCGATAACGAATAAATCGAAAACTATTAATTTTATCAAAAAAATGTATAGAACATTTTTTGCTTAGAATGAATGTTTTTATCAACTTTTGCATCCAAATGTAATAAAAAATTTCCACCCCCAGGATGGGGTGGCAACCACCCCATCCTTGGAATTTCCACTACTTATCAAGGAATTTTCAAGCAAATCGATCCATTCTGTAAAAATGGCGAGGTGAAATGATTCGGTTCCTGGACTATTATGGGGATCAACTGGGTTGTGAATATTAGGTCCTAAACCAAAAAAGTTAAGTTTTCGATTTTAGTGAGGACTTTCCATTTTTTAATTTAGTTTTCCGTTTTCAACAATTGTTTTTCCGATTATAGCTCCATCTATCCATAACTCGAAAAAATTTCTCGAATAAAAGTTACTTGTTTTTAAGGAATCCAAATCTGCAATAAAAAATGGAAGCTTCTATTTAAGATTTTAAAGTAACTCCCCACCCCACCTCCGTGGGTGGTGGTGTTTGATGTCATTCAATAGATTTAAAATAATATTGAACACGTACTTTTCAGTTTTTTTATCTGATCTTCATATCCCAAAATATCGAGGGGTTGCTATTTATAATTTTAAAGTTAGCCCCACCCCTCTCCGTGGAGTGTGTCGTGTTTGGTATCATTCGATGGATTTTTGAAAAATACTGAAAACGTATCTTTCAGTTTCTCGATCTGACGCTCATTTCGCGAAATATTCGTTTTTATTTCTGGAACTTTGTGACTCAACCATTTCCTTACAAACCGCTCAAATCGTCATATTTTTGACATATGTACACTTTCTGCAAGTACTTAACTTACTTTAATCTGTCGATTTCGAGTTTTTCTCTGATTTTTTTCGAATCCTCCTTAGCGAACTCCACTGTAATAAGAGCCAATATATGGTAGGGGTACATGTACAGGTACAGGTTACAAGGTTTCTCCCCACCATGATTTTTGATTTTCTGACGCGCTCGAGTAACTGCAAAAATTCTCGCTTGGGCTCCCCTACCATAATAGGGTAGGCAATTTCATCTTGTAATATTATAAGAGTAGAAAAAATAAATTACATACAGTATTATACGTGACAACATAATTATTAGGTAACAAGTAAATTATAAAGCAGGGTAGTAAAAACGTACTTAATATTGACAATGTTCACTTGATATGATGGGGTCTATAATACTTTTATAGATAATTAATTTGACATCTTACTGAAGCGAGGTAAAACATACATAATGCATTAAATGGCCATTAGTAGTAGATCTGTCAACAAAAGCTTTTTAATAATTTTTAAAATATTTTTACTACATACAGGGAATTTAATAACATAAATGGTATTATTTTATTTTCAACAGTAAATTATTTTACTTGATTCGATTGAATAGGTTTATTCTTGCCCCCAGCCTACGTAGATTCATTCAACTGCATAAAACTAGTACGCCGGTATTAGAAATAGCTTTCCAGTGCAGCCTATGTCATATATACGTAGAGATCTACGAAGGAGTATCACCGAGCTGCAAGCCCGTATCCCTTGCTGTATTAATTGCCCATCCATCCATCCAATGGCACTACAGCCCAAATCGAGCGTTGGCCTCCTTCAACAAGCTTCTCCAATCATTTCGATTTACCGCTGTTCGTTTCCATGAACGCGTTCCCAGGAAGTTCCTGGCATCCTCATCGACTTCACCTTCCCATCTCTTTTTAGGTCTTCCAACAGGTCTTTTTCCTTGCATTCTTGCATTTAGCAATTTTCTGGGGATTCTATTCTTATGCATGCGGACCACGTGCCCTGCCCACCGTAATCTCTGCAGTTTAGTGTATTGTGCTACAGTTGGTTCGCTATATTGCTCGTATATTTCTCTATTATACCTAATTCGCCAGTTGTTATTTTCACTTATTGGGCCCAGTATCCTAGGTAATATTTTTCTTTCAAACACATCTAATGCATTGGCAGATTTCTATGTCACCACCCATGTTTCACAGCCATAACTTACTATGGGCCTGATTATTGTTTTATAGACCCGGAGTTTTGTTTTCCGGTGTACGTCTCGCGATTTGAATATGTGGCCCATCGCGAAATAGGCTTTATTTGCCAGCACAAGCCTGCTATTTATTTCCGGTTCTTCTTTATTGCTTGCGACCAGATCCATTCCTAGGTACGTGAATCAATTCACATGTTTTATATCGTCAATAAAGTGTTGTTGCGCCGGTCTATTTGCTCTGGTTTGTATGAGTAGTTTTGTTTTATTTGTATTTATTGCTAGCCCTACTGCTCCTGCACTATGTTTCAACTCAACGTAGGTTTCTTCCGCTGCATTCATTGTTGTGCTCATTATGTTTATATCATCTGCGTATGCTGCTAATTGGGTACATTTGTTTGTAAGTATGTTATTTCCGCTCACCGTCAACCGTCCAATTACATATTCAAGAACAAGATTAAAAAGCGTTGGAGCCAGTCCGTCGCCTTGTTTCAGTCCTTGCGTTATCGTAAACGCACCAGTGATCTGTCCTTGAATACATACCTGTGCTTCTGTTTCTGTCATTGTCATTTGCACTAGTCGTATTAATTTTGATGGTATGCCAAACTCCTCCAATATATTAGGTAGAATTGTTCTATCTATTGAATCATAGGCTTGTTTAAAATCTACAAAGAGATTGTAAACGTCCATGTCATATTACCATGCTTTGGCTAGTATTTGTTTAACTGTAAATAGTTGGTCAATGGTAGATCTATTTTGCCTAAACCCTGCTTGCTATTCCCCAATGATTTTTTCCGTGAGAGGTTAAAGTCTTCGATTAAAGATGTTTGTGAATATTTTGTATCCCGAACAAAGTAAAGAGATGCCCCTATAATTCTGACACAACAGTTTGTCTCCTTTTTTATGAATAGGGCAGATTATACTTTTCTTCCATTGTTGGGGGATTTCTTCTTCTATCCATATCTCTCGTATTAGCTGGTACATTGCCCATAGATTAGCGTATTTTCGTCTAAGCCGTAAATTCATATTAAAAATTCTGAATTTTAAACTACTGCGTTAGCCATTACATTTTTCTCTTCACCGGGCCAGGGTTTGCACGCATATCCAATATCCACGGATACAAGGATAGAAAACCGCTAAATACCGTAAAAATGAGTGGAGTACATAATATTCCAGCTACAAAAGAACTGATATGAATATTGTGTGGCGCAAAAATATATTTTCATTTTGATGGAAAATAAAATTATAGTTTTATTGTGAAAGATTTTGTCAGATCTATTTGCCAAATTTGAAGTAAAACGCACCACAAAAGAGCAACATTGATAAAGTTTGCATTTGGAAGCTCTTCTTCCATAGAGTGTGAGCTTGAGTGATTCTCTGGCATATGAGCACTCAAGAATTCAACCACTCCTATCAGATCGATAACTAATCCCTGATCGAATAGTTTGGATTCAGATCTTAACTTGGAACCATAGAACTGGCCCATCGGAAATGTAGAACTGTAAATCGAGCATTTGAAGGCAAAATGTATTTTACTGTCGCCTTTTTAGACATTTCGACAGCATTCGATAAAGTCTGGCACACAGATTTTATCGAACTCGAAACTCTAAAATCCTACCTACATGACCATTACTTTTTTGTACAATATAGAGATGAGCGCACGTCACTATTTCCAGAAGGATCCAGACTCCCACAGGGCAGTGCCTTGGGGCCAGTGTTATACCTATTGTACACAGCGGACATACCAACAAACTTTCAAACCACGACAGCTACATAAGCAGCTCCAGCACAGACACAGCAGTGGAGCAGTGATGTCATTATATCAGAACCCACGGACAGCTTCTCAACTTCTGCAAACTAGCCTCAACAAAATGCAAACTTGGCTAAAACGGTGACATTTTCAAAGAAATGAAACAAAGTCGGTTCATATTATTACCTTTACAAACCGCAAAGGTCTCTGCCCGCCTGTATATACGAGACGTGAATCAAATATGAACAAATATGAATTGAATTATAATTACAATAATTAAACAATACTCAATTTTTCTATATATCTGCATTCCTTCCTTCTGTACGCATTTTTTCCAGCGGCTAGGAAGTTTCTGTATTCTATTTTCATAAAAAGAATCAGGGTGAGTATCTTACCAATTGTTCACGAATTGCTCCAGTTGATTATCATCATCAAAACGCGCTCCGCCTAGTGCATCTTTTAATGGACCGAACATGTGGTAATCCCATGGTCAAAGATCAGGACTGTAAGCAGGATGTTTATGCAACAAGAATCCAATGCATTTCCGCTATTTTTTTTACGGCAGCTGTATGCGGTCGGGCGTTGTCCTGCAAGAGCAACATATTTCGTATAGGACATTCCGGTTTTTGGACCTATAGGAAGTTTGAACATGCTCCAAAAGACTACCTACAGTAATAAGCGGCATTAATTGTTTGTCTCTCATGAAGAAAATCCAGCAACAAAAGGCCACTGAATTTGTGTTATGGTTAGTCGCAATAAGGTCATGAATGGCGTCAATATTTTCCTGAGACGTCCTTGATGACTTTTGTTTTGCACGGCATCTCGTCCTTCACGAACTTGACAATGCTAAAATTTCACTTGTGTACTGGACAGTGTTGATTCCCCATATTGATTTTTTAATCTTCGCCAAATTTTAGCGGGACCAATATTTTCTTTTGCAAGGAATTTGATAACAACGCGTTGTGCAAACGAACATGGCACTACTCTCTCGTCTATCGCAATATTAACTGACTGCACGTCATTAGAGAACAGCCGGTAGTCTTCACTCATACATTAGACTATAATCTTCCACCATAGGACAAATTTAGACAATATAGCCAGTTTATACTAAGCGGGGACGGAATGGTCGGTTCATATTTGATTCACCCACATATTAACAAGCACAAACTAAAACAGTAAGCAACAATAAAATACTGTAGCAAAACAATGAGTCACCAGCCGCAAGGCGTAAGCCGAGAAAAGTCTAGATCGAAGCACGCTATACGTGGAACCGATGCGCGGTTGTTGGAAGGTCACACGATAGTCGGAGAGCTGGCTTAGCCCGGAATGATCGAGAATAACGACTAGGATATATAAGGCATAATTTTTGTGAATAGAGGAGTCTTAAGCTAAAGTTTGTAAAGTAAACTTGTATAAATAAATAATAAAGTCGTATATAAATACACGAACCGCTAGTTTTATTGTAATTATAAGTAATTACAATAGTCTCGTTACAGTTGGTGTCAGGTGTAGGGTTAACTTAGTGCGATATAAATAAGTGAATTACAGAGAGACTTTTAAAGACTTTTGAACTTTATTCGTCGGGAATAACCGGAGTGCGTTAATTGTTCGGTATTCGGAAAGACTTTAAAAGACTTTTGGACTTTATTCGTCGGGAATAGTTAAAGTGCGTTGATTGTTCGGTATTCGGAAAGACTGTTAAAAGACATTTTGGAAAGTACGTGTGTGCCGACCAAAGATGTTGCTACAAGAACTTACAGTAAAACAGCTCCGTGAACAGCTAGAGGAACGGGATCTGGACAGCAGTGGGCTCAAGATAGTCCTACAAGCACGACTCGAGGATGTCCTCACGAAGAACGGAGAAGACCCAAAGACGTTCCACTTCCAGTCAGCAGAACAAGTAATCTTATCGAAATTAAAAACTGTTTCTGAAACGATCGATGAAACTTCTAGAAGAAGCGACGAGAAACTTGAAGAAGTTAGTAGACAGAACAACGAGAAATTTGAAAGTGTTTCTCAAAAGATCGATGAAACTTCTAGAAGAAGCGACGAGAAACTTGAAGAAGTTAGTAGACAGAACAACGAGAAATTTGAAAGTGTTTCTCAAAAGATCGATGAAACTTCTAGAAGAAGCGACGAGAAACTTGAAGAAGTTAGTAGACAGAACAACGAGAAATTTGAAAGTGTTTCTCAAAAGATCGATGAAACTTCTAGAAAAAGCGACGAGAAATTTGAAAGTGTTTCTCAAGTAATTAAAGACGTTTGTAGACAGAATGACGAGAAATTTGAAGAAGTTTCTAGAACATTCGATAAGATGCAGAAAAGTGTAGAGACCGTAGAAGAAAAGATCAAACAACTAGAGAGCATGATAACCGATACAAAAGTACAACCATCAGTTAATGCAGCAGCGTTAGATCCGGTAGTGAAAGATGAACTACCGAGAGACGAAACGTCGCATAATATGAGATTCAAATTACCACCATTCGATGGAAAGTCCTCTTGGTATATATATCTTAGAACATTTGAAGCTATTGCGACCGCCAATCATTGGACCGAACAGGAAAAGGCTGTTTCCTTGACTGCTGCTTTGCGAGGTGATGCTGCAGATATATTAAGATCAATTCCTAAGGGTCAAGAAAATTGTTACCAGACCTTGTTCACTCGTCTAGAAAAACGCTATGGAGATGCCCATCTACAACAAGTATACAAAGCACAACTGCGAAGTAGAAGTCAACGAGCAAGTGAGAATCTGCAAGAATTTGAAGCAGATGTGGCTCGTGTGGTGCGGTTGGCTTATCCAGAGGTGCCAGACAGCGTTTTAGAAGAAATTGCAGTAGATACCTTCGTCAATGGGCTGAAAGATAATGAACTACAGAAAGCTTTACGACTAGCAAGGCCGAAAGTTTTAGATGAAGCACTTGCTATTGCATTGGAACACGAAACGGCTAGTCAAACTTCACGAGGCCATAGAATAAGAACCATTGAAGAAAGTGACGAACACAACGATGAACGTCTGGAAGAAATGATACGGAGAGTATTAAGTAATCAGATGCCAAAGAGACGCGAGCCTAGATGTTGGAATTGTGGAGACGTAGGCCACATTCGTCGTAATTGTAAGAAGATCGTACAGCCGTCGGAAAACTAGAGCGGGTCGACACCAAGGGGCAACTGCCGACCTCGAGAACTAGAGCCCCCATAGTAACTGTCAACCTTACGTCCTCCGGTGGAATCCACAACTTATACATCGAAGGTCGTATCAGTAATAGATGTAGATCATTTTTGGTGGATACAGGTGCAACGAGAACTATCGCACGTCCAGATGTAGTACGAGACCATAATAAATTATCACCTGCAACAGTAAAGCTTAGAACAGCGACTGGTGAGCTAATTAATACATATGGCGAGGCTAATATGTCAGTATCCATTGGCCAGACCACAGTTGAACATCAAGTATTAATTGCCGAGATCTCCGACGAATTCATATTGGGGATGGACGTACTAAGGAAAGTGGGGGCAATATTGGATGTTCAAAATGGAGTTCTCAAGATCAATGGTGAAGAGTTGCCCTTTCACGACGACAAAGAAGATGTCATCCGCTTACTTACTACATGCGACGTAACCATACCCGGTAATAGTGAGAAAATTCTGATGACCATGCTTGATGGACACTGCCGAGAGGGAAGTTTAAGGATGGTCGAAGATGTGGATAATGTCGAGTTCCTAACGGCGAAAACTTTGGTAAAAGTTCGAGATGTGATCCCTGTAAGAGTTATGAATTTAAAAGAAACTGCTATCAAGTTAAGTAGAGGAGCTTTGATCGGGCAGTGTGTTCCCGTGGCTTCAATTTGCTCTGTGAATACCAATGAGAAATCATCGAAGGCGAAGTATCCAAAGGAGCTTGTTGAGATGATCATTGAAAGATGCCAAGATCTTGATCATGAACGAACGGAAAAAGTGACGTCTATGCTGATAGAGTATCAAGATGTTTTTGCTATTGACACGAAGGATAAGGGAAAAACAAGCATAGTGACGCATAAAATAAATACCGGAGACGCTCAGCCAATCAGACAACGGCCTAGACGACTTCCATTTGCGAAAAGAGATGAAGCCGAAGAGATTATCAAGGATATGGACAAACAAGGGGTAATTGAACCATCGAACAGTCCATGGACATCACCAGTAGTTCTGGTAAAAAAGAAAGATGGTTCAACGCGTTTTTGTATCGACTACCGCCAGCTCAATGCGGTAACAAAAAAAGATAGTTATCCTTTGCCCAGAATAGACGATACACTGGATACTCTCTCCGGTTCTCGTTGGTTTTCCACACTCGATTTAAAAAGTGGATATTGGCAAGTAGACATGGAGCCAGCCGATCGGGAGAAAACCGCATTTTCGATAGGATCAGGGCTTTGGCAGTTTACGGCTATGCCGTTTGGTTTATGTAATGCCCCTGCCACATTTGAAAGATTAATGGAGGCAGTTTTAAGAG
This sequence comes from Diabrotica virgifera virgifera, assembly GCF_917563875.1. NCBI lineage: Eukaryota > Metazoa > Arthropoda > Insecta > Coleoptera > Chrysomelidae > Diabrotica > Diabrotica virgifera. The sequence goes on along the minus strand of NC_065448.1, from coordinate 71,100,528 downwards.
GTCTAACATGGAAAACATGCCTGGTTTACTTGGATGATGTAATTGTGGTTGGAAGGTCCTTTGATGAACATGCCAAGAATCTAATAGAAGTCTTTCAACGATTGAGGGCAGCGAACTTGAAGTTAAGTCCGAAGAAATGTCACATGTTTCGACGAGAAGTTAAGTATTTGGGACATATTGTATCGAGTAATGGTGTAACAGCTGATCCTGAAAAGATTGAAGCAATTAAAGATTGGCCAGTACCAAAAGATAAACATGAAATTAGAAGTTTCCTTGGCCTATGTACATATTACCGACGATTTGTCAAAGGTTTTGCCAATATCTCCAAGCCCCTAACAAAGTTGACGGAGGAGGGCAAAGAATATACATGGAGTGAGGAGTGTCAAAAAGCTTTCGAACAACTACAAAGGGCTCTGATCAGTGCACCGATATTAAGCTACCCGGGACAGGCAGGAAAATTTGTTTTGGATACCGATGCTAGCAACAGTGCCATAGGAGCTGTTCTCTCACAAATCCAGAATGGACAGGAAAAAGTCATCGCTTATTTCAGCAAAGTCCTGTCGAAACCAGAAAGAAACTATTGCGTTACCAGAAGAGAACTGCTGGGTGTAGTGAAGGCTTGCGAACATTTCCATAAATACTTGTACGGCAGAAAGTTCCTTCTTCGAACAGATCACGCTGCTCTAAAATGGCTCATACAATTCCGTAATCCAGAGGGCCAGATGGCAAGATGGTTAGAACGACTGCAAGAATATGATTATGAGATAGAACACAGGGCCGGAAGAGTTCATTCAAATGCTGATGCCCTTTCGAGACGACCATGCAGTGCAAATTGTAATCACTGTGCCAAATTAGAGGAACGATTTTGCCCCGTGAGACGAACCACCGTAGTTAATGAGCAATGGCAGCCCCAACAGTTACAAAACGCCCAAGAAGATGATCCATGTATAAAAAGAGTATTGGATTGGATGCGGCAAGGTGAAAGACCTAGTTGGCAGAACATTAGTGCATATAGTCCAGAAGTCAAGGCCTACTGGAGCCAATGGAATTGCCTGGTACTAAAAGATGATCTTCTGTACAGAACCTTTGAGAACGATGATGGTACAGAATCTAAGCTGCAGTTGATTGTACCTAAAAGTAAAGTGTCAGAAGTATTGCGTCAGTTGCATGACGGTACATCAGGTGGACACTTTGGTATTACGAAGACTCTGCAAAAGGTTCGAGAACGGTTCTATTGGGTGAACTGTAAAGATGATGTAAGAAGATGGTGCCGGAAATGTGAACTGTGTGCATCCGGTAATGGTCCAGTTGGTAAAAAGAGAGCACCCATGAGACAGTACAATGTTGGAAGTCCTATGGAAAGAGTAGCAATCGACATTGCAGGTCCATTTCCAGAAACCGATGCTGGAAATAAATACATTCTGGTAGCCATGGACTATTTTACGAAATGGACCGAGGCCTATGCATTACCGAATCAAGAAGCTGCTACCGTTGCAGAGGTACTTGTTAAAGAATTCTTCAGCCGATTTGGTGTTCCCTTGGAGATCCACTCCGACCAAGGGCGAAACTTTGAGTCAGCTCTTTTCCAAAACGTTTGTAAATTGATTGGTGCCAATAAGTCCAGAACAACACCCCTGCATCCTCAATCAGATGGAATGGTCGACAGGATGAACCGAACGATGGGTAAACACTTGTCCAAAGTTGTATCTGAACATCAGCGAGATTGGGACCAATACATTCATTTATTCCTGATGGCCTACCGCTCGGCCGGGAATGAAACTACAGGTCAAACACCAACCTGCCTGATGTTGGGTCGTGAAGTTCGTTTGCCCTGCGACCTAGAGTTTGGCTGCAGACCTTCCGAGGAATATGTTGCAGGCGAAGAATACGTAGACCGCCTGAAGTTACGAATGAACAACATTCATGAACTTGCCCGACAACACATCCAGATAGCCAGTGACAGAATGAAAGATCAATATGATTCTCGCTGTAAGAATGAAAGCTTCGAAGTAGGTGATCTTGTCTGGCTTCATAATCCACAACGTCGTCGAGGCCTGTGTCCTAAACTGCAAAGACAATGGGAAGGTCCGTATGAAGTTAAGAAGAAAATAAATGACGTAATATACAGAATTAAGAAGTTGCCAAACGGTAAACCAAAAGTTATTCACATAAATCGTCTCGCACCATATGCTGGCTCAAATGAAACAGAGGAAGCCCGAGTCCTCCAACAGGAGATGAAAGATGCACCACAGCCAAGTTTTAAGGAATTTATGTCAAATTACGCAGAAAGAAAGAGTGCTAGATTCGGCGTGACCACAGAAGTTCAGCAAGATCTGTTTGGTGTTCCAGAAAACGTCTCTCTAGCCCACTGTGTTGCCCAAGACCTCGAGATGACTAAAGGAATCTCGTCCGTATTCAATAGAAAGTTCGGCCGCCTGGACGAGTTAAGAAATCAGCAGCCTAAAATTGGAAGAGTACTGCGATTGGAAGATGGTCCTCGATCTTTGCTGTATATGGTGACCAGGAAGTCTTATACGGACACGCCAAGCTATGAGAACATATGGCGTGCTCTAAGTAATTTGAAGAAAATCGTGTGTAATTATGACATCAAAGATTTGGCTTTACCAAAAATAGGCCATGCAGTAGAAAATCTGGATTGGAAGATTGTGAGAAGCATGCTTGAAGTGGTCTTCAGAGAAACTGGCGTACGAATTACTGTGTGTTGCATGAACCCGAAGATGTCGGATCCTTCAAAGACAGTAGACTGTTATTTCTTCTTGAAGGGTGTATGCAAAGCTGGAGAGTCGTGTAGATTCCGCCATCCTGGGCCTTCATCTAGAGTTGCTGATCGGGACGCTCAGATCTTAAGAGGGGAGCAATGTAGCAAAACAATGAGTCACCAGCCGCAAGGCGTAAGCCGAGAAAAGTATAGATCGAAGCACGCTATACGTGGAACCGATACGCGGTTGTTGGAAGGTCACACGATAGTCGGAGAGCTGGCTTAGCCCGGAATGATCGAGAATAACGACTAGGATATATAAGGCATAATTTTTGTGAATAGAGGAGTCTTAAGCTAAAGTTTGTAAAGTAAACTTGTATAAATAAATAATAAAGTCGTATATAAATACACGAACCGCTAGTTTTATTGTAATTATAAGTAATTACAATAGTCTCGTTACAATACCTTGGAATGTACCTTACCCAAAAATTAAACTGGAAAACACACATTTTTATTAAACATAAACAACTTGGTCTCAAATAAAAGTACTTGTCTACAAAGTAATCCTGAAGCCAATATGGAGTTACGGAATCCAACTGTGGGGTACTGCATGAAACGCCAACATTGAAATCTTGTAGAGGTTCCAGTCAATGGTTGTTCTTCTTCTTAATGTGTCATCTTCTATAAGATGGTCGGCAAGCATCATGGCAATTCGCACTAGAGATAAGCAGAAATGTAGTTAAACCAAGCTCTCAAATTGTTTAACCAGGAGATGCGCGCATGTTAAACAGAAAACTCGTCTTCTTCCACAACTTCTTCTACACTGTATTCTTCCTTTTAATATTAACTGCAACAAGTTATAACGCTCGCCCCTCATGGTTTGTCCCAGATATTGCAATTTTCTAACTTTAATTGTATTTAAAGCCTCTCTTTCCTTTCCCATTCTTCTCCACACCTCGACATTCGTGACTCTATCCACCCAACTTATTCTTAATATCCTTCTGTAGGCCCATAACTGGAAAGGCTTCTAAAGGTTCTTCGAATTATCACAAATTTATTTCATGGTATGTTACAAATAATATAGACACGACCTAGAAAATGATAAAAGAAGAAATTAGTACCTTTACTCAGAAATACGCAGATATATTGACACAACATCCCAACGTATTAGAGAGAAATCTGATGAGACAACCAGTTAGATGAAGACTTAGACGAAATACATCCAGTGATTTACCATCACGATTTTAATTATGTGCTCTAATTCCCAGAGCAATGACGGCTCGTGGCTTTAGAGACAGGGTCGGCAAGGTTTTGTCTCCTCAGATAAGTATGCCATCTAATTAAAAGGCTTCAATTTCATGATATTTTTGGTTTTTGTTTTTTTATTTTTTTTGTTTTTTTCCTATAAATTTAGAACCTAAACCTGTTTATAAATATAACGTCATTGTAAAATTTAATATTGCTTTGGAGAGATTTTAAAAGTATTTGCTATTGACATTTGAAATTTGAGACAAGTTTGACATTCTCTCTTGTTTCATGGTGTTTCGACAATACGTTTTGACTCTTTTAAGACAAGACAAATCCCGTTCATTTGAGGCAGAATTTGCTCACATTTGAGCACAATAATTTATCAATTATTTTACATAACATATTTTGTAACTTATCCCACCTTCCGAAAATATTTGGATCAGCATATAAACCTGGTAATCCATTTTCTTATTTGATTTGATTAAAAAATGATGGATAATTTTTAATAAACAGGTCTAATAGATATTTTAAAAATTTTTTGGCGTAACTTTTAAATTTTGAATCGCCAAAAAGGTCAATGACTTATAACAGTGAGTAAATAATAGTTTTGCCTGGTGCAATAGTTTTAACTTTTGCCTGGAAACCATACAATTCACCGGACATCAAGGCAGCGCCGTCATAAATTGGCCTTACCAATTTATTTTTGATATCAAAAAATTTTAATATGTACTTTAAAACACCTAAAATATATTCTGTCCTATGGCTTCTACTCACGTCTAAAAACCTAAAAACCTCTCATAAATATTAGACGTAACGCGTATTAAAGAACAATTGATACTTGTGAATAATATGTTACCTCTATCAGTAGTTTTGTCTACTTCTACCGAAAAGCATCAAAATGTAACTACTAATTGATTCTTTCATTCTGTGCTGTTTTAGGTATGCCGCTAAATGTCTTCGAGTCAGAAAGTAAATTAGAAAATTTGTTAAACAATTTTATTTGTTCTCTATAATTAACTTGATGTAACGAATTCTCCGATTCATCCTGTCACCTAAATGGTACATACAATTCACCGGACATCAAGGCAGCGCCGTCATAAATTTGCCTTACCAATTTATTTTTGATATCAAAAAATTTTAATATGTACTTTAAAACACCGAAAATATATTCTGTCTTATGGCTTCTACTCACGTCTGAAAACCTAAAAACCTCTCATAAATATTAGACGTAACGCGTTCAAAGAACAATTGATACTTGTGAATGACATGTTACCTCTATCAGTAGTTTCGTCTACTTCTACCGAAAAGCATCAAAATGTAACTACTAATTGATTCTTTCATTCTGTGCTGTTTTAGGTATGCCGCTAAATGTCTTCGAGTCAGAAAGTAAATTAGAAAATAAACAAAATATAAACAAAACCTGCCTTGAACCCTTTTTTATCTTTTTCATTTTTACTCAATTTGTGAGTATTTAGAAACTGTCTTTCGGTCCTTTTCCTAGACGAAGAGAAGGTAAATGCGTGGCCTAAGTGTCCTCTATTTGCTTTCTCCTATTTCGTCGTCTCTATGTGATTATATATTGTAAAATCCGGAGATATGGGATGCAGCCAGAAAGCAGTTTATTAACGAAAAGTCTTGGATTTAAAATATTGTTTATTATATTTTTGTTTCAATTATTCTAATTGTTTAAAAAGTAGTAAACTTTGTATCTAGGGCTTTTCGTTTTCCTCGTAATACGAGAGATGTCGCTGTTTTGCGTCTCAAAAGGCGGGTTCATCGCATCGCGATGGTTTGCTTTAAAAGAGGCAGAATGTTTGTATTCCCTTCAGAGTTGTGACTGCATAATCTTCACTGATGATGCATAAGGATGCTGAAATAGTTACTATATGGAGATGGTGGTCCGACTCTGAATCGAATATAAACAAAACCTGCCTTGAACCCTTTTTTATAAATTAGAAAATTTGTTAAACAATTTTATTTGTTCTCTATAATTAACTTGATGTAACGAATTCTCCGATTCATCCTGTCACCTAAATGGTACATACAATTCACCGGACATCAAGGCAGCGCCGTCATAAATTTGCCTTACCAATTTATTTTTGATATCAAAAAATTTTAATATGTACTTTAAAACACCGAAAATATATTCTGTCTTATGGCTTCTACTCACGTCTGAAAACCTAAAAACCTCTCATAAATATTAGACGTAACGCGTTCAAAGAACAATTGATACTTGTGTATGACATGTTACCTCTATCAGTAGTTTCGTCTACTTCTACCGAAAAGCATCAAAATATAACTACTAATAATTGATTCTTTCATTCTGTGCTGTTTTAGGTATGCCGCTAAATGTCTTCTAGTTAGAAAGTAAATTAAAAAATTTGTTAACAATTTTATTTGTTCTCTATAGGTAATTAACTTGATGTAACGGATCCTCCGATTCTTCTTTCCCCTAAATGGTAATTCCTAACAACTTAAAAAAATTACAATATCAATCATTAAACGACGTAAAACTACCTACTTACCTATTTCATAATTTTATCCCGGGCGCGCTAGGTAAGTATTACGTGCCTTGCCACCGTTTGCAGATCACCGCTCGGCAGATTGGTTTTTGCCGTACTTGCCATTCAAATAAATACGGGAAATGTATAATTGGTTGCCTATCAGCTAATATTCCATAGCTTCTTATTACAAGCAAATCTTCAATCTGGCGACGGCTTGCCGAAAACACACAATCGCAATCGGGTGCATGGCTATAGGATCATTTTTGAAAAGTCTCTTACGCATAGCGCACAGGGATCACTTAACGTATGGGATCGATCGAATTATTTTAAAATCAATGAATAAAATTTAGTCTGTATTATCTCACAGATATTTTTTTTATTTCACAGAAACGAATAACGTCAACTCTGATTAAATTAAATATTTAAAAAAATCTATAATGTGTCCATAAATGTGTGGGTGGGCACTGCCGACCCTGCCAACCCTGAACAGCCTCCACTGTTCCAGAGTCAAACGATTTTATAGTTACAAATATATTATGTAAACACTAACACCATGGTTAAAGAATCATTGTCTCCAAGACACCTACACTAGTAGTTATAACATAACAGATTGTAAATAAATTGGGAAGTTAAATAAAAAAAAAGAATTATTTAACTGAATTTCCGAAATAAATCTATCTTAAATTACTCCACGTGGCTCTCGTTTGTTTCTTATTTTCTTGTATCTGTTTAAGTAATACGATCCACAGCCAATACCTGCCTATATAATTAACTTTTCCAATGATGTCTGGGGCCTTAGTTACGTAACTTTCAGCATCACAAAGGGCAATAACCCTTGTAAATTTTTCTCTATAACAGATCTCGCAAGACCGTTATAATTTTAATTAGATTTCCATAGACTGTGAGCTTGAGTGATTCCCTGGCACCAGGAGCACAGCATAAATGAGGTTAGCGAGTGTGAAAACGTCGTAATACCCTAGAAGTATGGAGGGTTTGTATGAAATTATAATTTCATTTTCTAACATGAAAGACATAAAACACAGGGTGTGACGTGTAGAAGTACGGTATATGTTTGAAATTTACACGGTTCAGTAACGTCGAGAAAAAGATATTAAAGTCTAATTTGCGGCGTACATTGTGAGTTTACTTATACAAGGATAAATATCCATTTTTGTTTTTACAAAAAGAAAAAATTGTTATACTCTTTGTTATTACAAATATATTACCATAATATTTATCATTATCAATTTTTACACGGGAATTTAGTTGATTGTAGAATATACCACACATATGAAACACTAATTCTATACTGATACTCACTTACTTACGTGGCATCAGTTGCCTAGGGCGGCACATTAGGAGAGGGCGGCAAAAATACTGTACAAAAAATATTTGTATATAAAAATTATGGATCTGGGTTCTGCCATTAAAGAGTATGAAGCTCTTTCAAATTACTTTACCGCAAGGAAGCCAAAAAATTATGCCCAAATAAAACATATAAAGAAATAAGAAAGAGAAAAAGAAAAATTCAATTTGACGAGGGGGCTGATGATGAACTAAAGTTTTCAGCTAGTGATGAGATGAAAATCCACACATTCTATATTACGTTGTGTTAGAATAACAAGGTTCTATCTGCAAATCTTTTAAAATTGAGATTTTTATGTAACTTGGTTCTATTTTATGTTCTTTACCTTAATATGATCCTAGCACCGACATCTATTAACAGGTGGCTGAAATACGTAAGTTACAAGGTTCTATCTCAGAGAATTTTAAATGTTGATAAGTTAACAAGCTTCTAACTGACATAAAAAACAGTCAACCAAGTACACAAGGTCCTATCTGCAAGAACTAAAAGTGTTTATAAGTTAATAATAAGACTTTATTAAACAACTAGAAGTTGTTTTATTGTATACTAATTGTTAAACAAAGGTATGTGTGGAAAATAGAACTTGATTAAATAAGTTTAATTCATTTCTCAAATCAGAACTCCTTTGTATTAACTATTGAAGTAACCTTTTACTGTTAATAAAAATATATGAATTTTTTTAAAAATTTACATTGTTAACACATAAAAGTGGCGACAATAGTAAAATAAATATATAACATAGAAACTTTAAACAGTCGTAACTAAAAATGGCACCTGAGGCAGTTAGAACCTTGTTATTCTGACACACCGATTATATTCAACACTATGATAAGAGACCCGAGTATAGACGTCTGGAATCTTATCGACTTATTTATCAACGTTTCCATGTTATTAACAGATTTGCCAAAATTAAGCAATGAAGAAATTATTAAAGAAGCTGAAAATCTGATACAAAATAAGGACGACCAAGATACATCATTCATACATGAATGCATTCTCTTAAAGGGTCATTTGGATATCACAATAAAATCACCAATTGACATACTTTTATCTTATTATTTAAAGAAGCGAGTAAGTGCAGTCACTGAAGGTGGATATAAGCTATTACCTCCGATTTCGTTAAACCTCCATCGATTTGCATGAAAATTGGTGAGTGGTTAGAGGATATCTCAAGGAACAAAGGTGATATGGTGTTAACTTGCGTTTTTACCCTGGGGGTGGATTCCACCCTTCTCGGGGGTGAAAATTATTTTATTAAAAATATCTCCAGAATTCGATAGAGGGACAAATTATAAGCAACATTTGTTACATAAAGTTATTAAAATAAATCAAAACTTTTTGAATTATTAAAGATCAAAGATTTTAATTTTTCGTGAGAAAAATGCATGTTTTTAACCGATTTTTCATAAATAACTCACAAACTATAAGATTTTACAAAAAAGTTATTATTACCAAAATTGAAGCTAATAAATAATTAAATAAACTCCTTAGTATTATAGGTAATTGAATGTATTTTTTTTTCGGCGAGTACCCAAATCTAAGTCTTCAAGCTTGAATAACGAGAAAATGATGCATTTTATAAGACATAACCTTATTAAACGTTTGTCAAAGTACTTAGAAATATCTATCAAATGAGCCCCCGAACAAGTTAATAGCATTAAAATTTATGCACCAAATATTTTTCAAAATTTTCTCTTAAAAATTTTTCCAAAAAAGTTATTGTTTTTTTTAATATCTCTTAATTTTTACGATGTCAGGTTTGCCTAAAAACCATTTGAAAGTTAATTTTAATGGCTACTTCACCACGTTGAATTTAATCTTTTAAACCCCTTATCTTTTTTGAAAAATAACAGGTTAAATGGCCCCGGTTACATGGTCTTCGCAGCAAAATTTAAGCTTTAAATGTTTCTATCTCGGTTATTTTTTACTCTACAGAAATAATAAAAAGGTAAAAAATTTGATACAGAAAAAACTAAAATTTGGTTATACAAATATCAGTTAAAAAAAATCTCAATACTCAATATATCAAATATATTGAGTATTTTTCGAGTTATTATCAAAAGAAAATAAAAATTACGATAATTTTAGAAATTCCGATTTTTAAATTTTTTTTTTCAAAAATATGCATTATAAACCGGTCAAAATTGTTGAAATTATTACATATGCTAATATAAAAAGTCTTCTAAGGATTACTATAAATTTTAATTTTTGTGGAAATGGAAATTTTTCACTTTTTCCTAAAAAGGGTTGTCTTATTTTATCATAACTTGCTTAATTGTGATGCTATTAACTTCTACTGGAGCTCATTTGATAGGTACTCCGAAGTAATTTGACAAGTGTTTAACAGGTATGTTTTTTTAAAACGCATCGTTTTCCCGTTATTTAAGCTTGAATACTTAGATATGAGTACTCGTCGAAAAAAATATACATTCAATTACCCATAACTCACTTTAAATTACCATTAGTTTAGTTCTTTAACTGAGGAGTGTATTCAGATTTTTATTATCTTCAATTTTGGTAATAATAACTTTTTTGTAAAAGCTTATATTTTTTGAGTTATACGTGAACAGCTTTAAAACATGCATTTTTTTACGAAAAAAATAAAATCTTTGATCTTTAATAACTCAAAAAGTATTGATTTATATTAATAACTTTATATAACAAATTTTGCCTAGAATTTGTCTCTCTATCGATTTATGGTATTATTTAAAAAATAATAATTTTCACCCCCGAGCATCCACCACCTCAGTAAAAGCGCAAGTTGACATCATGTCACTTTTGTCCCCTGAGGCATCCTCTAACTACTTACCAATTTTCATAAAAATCGATGGAGGTTCAAGGAAATCGGAGGTGAAAACCTTCAGTGACTGCACTAAATGGACTGAAAGATATTTTCCTTAATTTTGACATTGCTTTGCACATTTATTTGTGCATACCAGTTGCCAACGTGTCCGCTTAAAGGTCGTTTTCGAAAATGCCAAGAATTAAAAATAATTTCCCATCAAATATGACGTAAGAACGTGTTAATAATTTGTCGATTTTGTCAAGAAAAAAAGTGTTTTTGAAGTCTTTTTTTGAAAAGAAGTCTATGATATAATCGAACTGGAATGACACTTTTTTCTGTTATAGGTATACAGACATCGTAGTTTAAATCCATTTTTAGTGTATTCTTATTTAAATAAAAATTTCTGCATTTTTTTTGGCAAAAATGGTACATGTTTGAAGGGCGACTAATAGAGAATTGCCTAGGGCGTGAATTGACCTAAACGCGGCCCTGCGTGACATTATCACCCTTCGTGGGTTTTAGCCGACTCGGCAACATGTCTCTATTTCTTTATATCTTGAGCAATCTCCATGCAATTCTCCACGCTTACAGCTTTAAGGTCTCCTGCTATATTATCTCCCTACCGGAGGACGTCCACGTGGTCTTCTTCTACTTGGGACTTCTTCCCATACCAGCATTACTATTCTTTGCTCAGAATATATTCTGAGGTGACCTGTACATTGGAGTCTTCTGGACATTATTTCTTTCATTATATTAGCGTCTGGATATAGTTCTTCGAGCTCTTTATTAGTTTTTATCCTATGCTGACCTGCTGCTTCAACAAGCGCAGTCCCAAGATCTTCCTTACGATTTTTCTTCCAAAACACGTAGTTTCTCTTCGTTTGCCTTTGTTACCGTCCACGTTTCGCTACCATACATCACTAAGGGTAGTATGATCGCTTTATATATATTATAATTGTTGTATTTGTGTGTGACTTGTTTCGTTTCTTTCAACGTTCTGAAGGGAATAAACACATCTGTTACCGGCTTGTATCCGATTGTTTATTTCTTGTGATCCGTTATTGTCTTCACTTATTCTTGTTCCAAGATACTTAAATTCTCTGACGCGCTCAAAGTTAAAATCATCGATGTTGATGTTCTGTCTGATCCTATCCCTGTTTTGGTTATTCCCTGTTTATATTCCTATGTGTTATCGAACACCCTGTAACATTCTAACTAATTTTGTAATGTGAAGATCAAAGTTGGCTACAATTGTGTTATTAACTTTTATTGCTATCTATTACTATAGCGGATCTATTGAGCCCACTAATCAATCACTCTGTATAGGCGTATTCTGAAAATTCCTTCGAATGCAAAAGTTTCAAACCAAGACGTGTTAAGACGAATTGGATATGGCAGAAAGCTTATGAACACAATTCAAATAAGAAAAACATCGTGCCTGGGCCACATACTTAGAAACGATAAATACTATCTGCTACTATGGCCCAGCCTCAGACGTGTTAAGATTATTTGGGATTTTCTGCTTGTTGCTGTCGGTTGCCACGGAGAAATGTCACTTTTAATCAGTTTTAGTTTCGACACAGAATTTTGCCACTCCCGGTTCCACGCACTTAACACTTTATTTTTGAAAAAAGCTTTTAGATCACTTGCCGCACTCCGATATTCGACCTCCGATTCGTCACTACCTATAGCATCGCGAGCACTTACATCTGCCAATTCATTACCTTCGATACCAATGTGCGAAGGTATCCACACGAAGTTTACTGTTCTGAGATTTTCTTGAGCTTTCTGAAGTTCCAATTTTATCATCTTCTCTATGGGTTGTTTCGGGTAGAGATTTTGCATAGCTTTAATGGCGGAGAGGCAATCGGAAAGAATGACACTGTATGAGATGTTTTTGCTGTTAATATATTGTAGTGCTTTGAATAAGGCAAAAAGTTCTGATGAGTATATGGTGGAATAAGTGGGAAGATCAAATTTTAAGGGACCGTCTGATGTGATAATAGCTGCACCAACTCCCTGTTCGGTTTTAGATCCGTCGGTAAATATTTTATACCAGTCTTTATACTGCTGGTTCAAGATAAAGTTAAGCTTTGCTTTAAAGATTGATGGATTTGTTTGGTCTTTAATATTTAAGCTTAATGATATATTAATTTTCGGTTCTGCAATGATCCAGGGGGCCAGTTGTCAGACTTTATCGGAAAATTGGTTTTGTTTTGTTGTTAATTTTATTTTGTGTTGTTAATTTTAGTGTGTTTGATATTTTTAATTAAATAAACCTTCAAAGCAGTGTTTTTATTTACAGCTTTTACAAGAAAAGAGATATTCGGATAATTAAAAAAACAAAATCTTAGGGATGCCTCCGAGAAAATATGAAAGGAGTATGAAACAAAATCAGCCCTTCCATTTTTCCACATAATTTTTTAAAATTAGGAGAAAATAGAACGTTCCCAGTCACCCCCGTATAATGCCATCTAAGCAAAAAAAATTATTACTGGAATAATAACAAACGATATCAATACGTGTACCTACAACAGCAAGAATCTTGAAAATCGGAGTACATATAATAAAGTTATAAATTGTCAAACTTAATCAAATATTTTTAGTGGCGGAATTTTGTGCTGGTGAGTGTAGTTTCCAAAATACAAATTGCTTGTATTCTGAAAATAATTTCCGATGGAGATTTTAAGCAAAACAAGAAGATCCAACATTAAATATACACTAAGCATCAACATTAACGCACCACCTTAAAAATGGGACATTTTTGATGTCTCGTATTTCCTAAACGTGTTGTCCGATTTTAGTGATTTTTTAGTATGTTATAGCATTATTCTTTAGGGGTATCAAAGTAGTAATATTGTTGCTGGACATGTAAATGTCATTGTACACCGGGTGTAACAATCATACGGTGTTTTGTCCTCAAAGTTCGGAACACCCTGTGTAATATTTCAGCACATATAAAACATTGAAATTAAAACTGAATTGTAGTATTAGGCTTTCTTAACATTTTGCTTTTTGATTCATTCGCTTATGTTGGACAATAAAAAAGTTACGTACTTTAACAACTAGCAACGTTCTTCATCAATACAGGGTATTTCTAAATAAGTGCGACAAACTTTAGAGGATAATTCTGCATGAAAAATATTGACCAGTTGCTTTATAAAAATATGTCCGTAAATGCTTCATTTGCGAGATACGGGATGTTGAATTTTTTCTTACAAACTCAACGGTTGAGATATGCAAGTGAAATTTGGTAAGCTTTAAGAGGTAGTTATTGCGCATTTTTTGATATACAAATAAGAACTTTATATTCACCATTGGCGTGCATACGGGTAAAATGATCGGGTAATATGACCCGTATGCACGCCAATGGTGAATATAAAATTCTTAATTGTATGTCAAAAAATGCACAATAACTACCTCTTAAAACCTTCTAAATTTAATTTGCATATCTTAACCGGTTTTAGAGCAATAAATAAATCATCAACTTGTAAGAAAAAACTCAATATCCCGTATCTCAAAAACGAAATATTTACGGACATATGTTTATAAAGCAAACGGTCATTATTTTTTCATGCAGAATTACCCCTTAAAGCTTGTCGCACTTATTTAGAAACACCCTGTATTGATGAAGAACTTTGCTAGATGTTAAAGTATCTAACTTTTTTATTATCCAACATAAGCAAATGAATCAAAAAGACAAATATTAACAAAGCCTAAGGTTACAGTTGAGTTTTAATTTCAATATTTTATATACGCTAGAATATTCCACAGGGTGTTCCAAACTTTAAGGAGAAAACATACTATAGTTCTTACACCCGGTATACAATGACACTTACCTGTTTAGCAACAATATTATTATATCGATATTCTTGAAAAACAAAGCTATAAAATACAAAAAAAAATCACTCAAATCGGACAAGAGGTTTAGAAAATTCTAGACATCAAAAATGTCCCATTTTTAAGGTTGTGCGTTAATTTTGATGCTTAGTATAATATGTAGTCTTAAATGGAAAAAAGTATAGTTATTTCCCAACTAGTGCGGAAAGTGATACTTTCACGCAGGAGACTGCCGTTGATCCGAACGACGCGATAGCGGAGTTCGGGCAAGCAGTAGAGTGCGGGGATCACACTTTCCGCATGAGTTAGGAACAATATTTTTCTAGGGCCGTACGTTTGGAAAAAAGCCACAACAAATAGAGTTATATCAATTTTTATTTAGGAGTGAAAATACACAAATTAATTCTCTGACAAGGTTGTCAAAACTTTCAATATAATGGGTTACTACGACGACGATATTGGTTTCCATGACGACGATTCCGAACCATTATTGTCTACTGATCTGACTTTTAAATATTAGGTCAAAATAATTTTATTTCATCGAATTACCAGTAGTAATTGCACAAGAGCTACAAAATTATTGAATTTTTCCCGAGTGACACTTTGACAGTTTTAATTAAGGCGAGTGAAATTATGTCAAAGTGTCATGAGGGCAAAATTCTATATTAATTTTAGAGATCGAGTGCAATTTGTTGCGATTATTTCATGAATAAAACTGTTCAACACCAAAATTTTATTGTAATTTATTTATGTAAGTACTAATCAGTACAATTAAACACACACTGGTTATAAATATTAATTTGACGGTTGAAAGTCATCACTTATATAATTTTTAAAACATTAATTGTCATTAATGTCACTGAATGTATTTTTTCGTAGCAACGAAGGGCATCTGACGTAATATACTTGACGACGGGAAATTATCAGTAGTAATTGCACAAGAGCTCTAAAATTATTGAATTTTCCCGAGTGACACTTTGACAGTTTTAATTTCACGACCCGAAGGGGAGTGTCACGAGGGCAAAAATTCTATATTAATTTTAGAGTTCGAGTGCAATTTGTTGCGATTATTTCATGAATAAAACTGTTCAAAACCAAAATTTTACTGTAATTTATTTATGAAGTACAAATTAGTACAATTAAACACAACGTTTTTATACATATTTGACGATTGAAAGTCATTACTTTTATAATTTTTAAAACATTAATTGTCATTAATGTCACTGAATGTATTTTTTTGTAGCAACGATGGGCATCTGACGTAATATACTTAACGACGGGCAATTATCAAAAATTATCAATTTAATTCAGATTTATGTAGCTTTCTATTGGTCAGAATCTCCTATGAATGAAATAATCAGTAGTAATTGCACAAGAGCTCTAATATTATTGAATTTTTCCCGAGTGACACTTTGACAGTTTTAATTTCACAAGCCAAAGGCGAGTGAAATTATGTCAAAAGTGTCACGAGGGCAAAAATTCTATATTAATTTTAGAGATCGAGTGCAAATTGTTGCGATTATTTCATGAATAAAACTGTTCAAAACCAAAATTTTATTGTAATTTATTTATGTAAGTACAAATTAGTACAATTAAACACACAGTTGTTATAAATATTTTACGGTTGAAAGTCATCACTCTCATAACTTTTAAAACATTAATTGTCATTAATGTCACTGAATGTATTTTTTCGTAGCAACGAAGGGCATCTGACGTAATATACTTGACGACGGGAAATTATCAAAAATTATCGATTTAATTTAGATTTATGTAGCTTTCTATTGGTCAGAATCTCCTATGAATGAAATAATCAAAAATTATCGACTTAATTTAGATTTATGTAGCTTTCTATTGGTCAGAATCTCCTATGAATGAAATAATCGCGCTATGCTTTTTCTCTTGAGCATTTTTCAGTGCTTCACAGTTTTTCGATTTCTTTCTAACGCATTAAATTTTATATGACAGAAAAAAAGGCACGTCGGTGATTACTTTGGTAATTATTCTAGTTCGGTTATTATTCTAGTTGTCGATAGATGGCGCTATAATAGAAAAAAAATTATTTACTAATTATATAATATATCTACGAATATAATCTGTACAATTTATAAGACTATTCAAATCAAAGAAAATACCATTTTGTAAATTCAATAAAGACAATTGATTGGTTTTTATGCCCAATTGCTAATAAAATTTGACAACTGTCAGATTTAACTAAAATGTCATGTTAGAATAAATGTTATAAATGTATATTATCACGGACTTACCTTTTTTTCCATCATTTGTGACGCACTGAAAAATCCTCATGAAAAGAACCATAATTTCATTAGAACATAAACACAATAAGATAAATTTGAAATAAATTAGTAAATAATATCTGAATATTAGTTTACAAGGTATTTTACTTTCACGCACGCCGTGCGGGAAAGTGCACCTTTTGGAAACGAAATGCGTGCGTGAAAGTGGCTCTTTTAGCACGGTCGTAGAAAACATATTTTTTCCCCACTTTACTATCTTTAAGGTTTCACGGTATAAGATCCCAACGGTTTTACGAATATCCCCTCCATCAATTATTCTCTTTATTAACATGTCAATGTCAGTTGCTTTATAATTTAATACTAAGAGAAATTATTGAAAAGTTAAGTATTCTTCTGAATAAAAACTATTCATTTCATGCAACTTTGTTTCTGCAACATCATGAAGATTTTACGGCTAAATATTAAAAGCTTGCATTTTTTGTTTCTTTTAAGCAAACCTAACGAACCATTCTTAAGGAAAGTTTTCACAGGTCT
The DNA here is from genome assembly GCF_917563875.1 of Diabrotica virgifera virgifera. Lineage (NCBI taxonomy): Eukaryota > Metazoa > Arthropoda > Insecta > Coleoptera > Chrysomelidae > Diabrotica > Diabrotica virgifera. The sequence goes on along the minus strand of NC_065448.1, from coordinate 71,083,277 downwards.
AATCAATATTTTCATAATTACAAGTGTCTCAACGGTACTTGCATCAGTTGTTCACCAAGTAAGTAATTAGTATAATACACACATCGGAAAAGTCTATGGGTATTTCTATAAAACAATAAAATTAATAAAAATAAATTCATGTCGTCGTTTAATTTCAATTGAATTTTAAACATCCTGTAGTTTTTGTGAGTATGACAAAACGGCAAAAGTAATAACGAATATTTGACAGTTTTTAATAGGAGAAAAAAAACTAGAGTTTTTTGGGGTCTACACCAAAATCCCGACAGCCAAAATCCCGACTGCCAAAATTCCGACAGTCAAAATACCGACACGCCAGAATCTCGACACGCCAAAATCTCGACACGCCAGAATCCCGACACACCAAAATTCCGACAATGAAAAAAAAACACACTTTATTTGTCGCAGAATTAAATTCACTTCCAAATCGGTTTTTATAACTTGAGACCTTAATTCAATGTCACATTCTTCAGGAAAATCAAATAAATCTTGAAATAAGCGTTTATAGGTTTCTTCTTGTTTATTTGTCATTAGCGGAACAATACGTGAATTTTCTCCATTGCCAATGGATGCATGTATTGTCCTAGGGTGCTCGGTGAAAAAAGTAATATTCAATTTAGTAAACTTTTCAGGAGAAGCACAAACCGATAATTAATTGCCATATCTACTACATACCAATTTTATCTACGGCCAAATAATTTTATTTATTTTACTTTACAATATTGACTTGTTCTATTGATATCAAGGTAAAGATCTGATATAATATATATATAATAATAATCCTTTATAGACTTTTTCGGCACAAATAATATTTTCGACCCTTTTCGACTTACTCTTTTTACCGAGCACCCTAATTATAATTATAACTATACAGGGTGTCCAGAAACTTTCCCTACAAATGAAGACCGGAGATTCTTCAGATTATTTCATTCATAGGAGATTCTGACCAATAGAAAGCTACAGATATCTGAATTTAATCGATAATTTTTGATAATCTCCCGTCGTTAAGTATATTACGTCAGATGCCCTTCGTTGCTACGAAAAAATATATTCAGTGACATTAATGACAATTAATGTTTTAAAAATTATAAAAGTGATGACTTTCAATCGTCAAATATTTATAAAAACTGTGTGTTTAATGGTACTAATTTGTACTTACATAAATAATTTACCTAAATGGAATACTTTGGAGCTCCGAAATAGGAATACAGCGAAAATACAATATCTACGAAACACTTATTAAAAGCAGCCTAGTTTACGGAGCAGAAACTTGGAGAATAACCGAGAACAACAGAAAAAAATTAGAAGCTGTAGAAATGGATGTGTTTAGAAGATCGTTAGGTATATCCCGTAGGGAAAGAGTTCGAAATGAGGAAGTAAGACGACGAATTGGAATAGATGGCTACTTAACAACAGACATTGAGAGGAAACAGTTGATTTGGTATGGTCATGTTCAAAGAATGGAAGACACAAGATTGCCCAAAAAGATCATGCAGTGGGTACCACCAAACCTCAAAAAACGAGGAAGACCCAAAAAGACATGGAAAGAAGGGGTAACCAAAGCAATGAGTGCAAGGGATCTTAGAGATGGCCAATGGGATGATAGAAGGACGTGGAAGTTAGGCATCGGACAACGTCGAAAGACGTTCTAAAACCGATACATGTATATGTTACAGTTCAAGTTGATTCTCAGTTAGAGTTGACTCCAACTAGTTGGAGTCAACTCCAACTGAAACGAGCAGTAAAAGTTGATTTTAAAAATTTAAATCAACTTTTACTAGTTGGAGTTGACTCTTCCTGGATCGATTCAGTAAATGTTGATTATACGAGAATCTCAAGTGCATTTTTGATGAGTGTGCGTTTCTTTGTTTTGACCGTTTCAACTACAGTGGAACCCCGATAAGTCGGCCCCCGATAACCCGGAAGTCCGGCTAACCCGGACCGCTTTTTATCAGACAAACATTTCAACAATAAAAATGTATGTAATATACCTAATATTTGAGAAATAATGGGTATTTGTGTAATTTGAACTACATATACGATAGTAAAAATGACTCATGGCACACGACGTTCATTGTCATGTTATCTGAAACAACAGGCATTTGTAGTAACCTTTATTTATTTCAAACTGTCTTAGCATTGATTTAAAAAGACTAAAAGAGTACCTATGTAAAAAATTATTTTTTAAAGAATGGTCTTAGTCTTCACTGTTATTAAATAACATAACATCATTGATTGTGTGTAGTACAGTAGTATTGTTCGCTTCCGTTCTGTAATCGTTCGTAAATCTATTCAGATTTTGTGTTTGCCTGTTTTTTGTCTACATAATAGCAACAAAACGTAAAAATGTTGTAGTGACAATGGAAAAGAAACTAGAAGCATTAGGTAGAGTTGATAAACACGTAATTGATACGTAATTTAAATGTGTACTGTGCATATATTATTTAATGTTATTTCAATTATAACGGAGTTTATATGTAAGTACCTCTACCGCATTTTATTAATTTTTACCATTTTCTCCGGCTAACCCGGATTTTCGATAACCCGAATCGGCCGCGGTCCCGATTAATCCGAGTTAACGAGGTTCCACTGTACTTATTAATATAGTCTGTAACGTCGCCCCCGTTAGGTAAATTATTCTGATTCGATTTTTTGCACAAACTTACTCAAAGAAATACATCCGTATAACAATCCTTATAACAAATACACAGGGTGTCACGCGGTACCGCGGTCGAAAAATTGTTTAACCAATTTTTGTTAACCAAATTCACAAAAATAATTTTTATCTACTCTATCTCATATTATGTAAAGTTGTAAAGGTTTTATTGTGTGAAAATTGTAAATATAGATAGCAGTACATGAAGACTTTAAAGTGTGTCTGAAGTAACAATGTATTTTAAATGGGTTTTACTTTTTCGCACCGTTTTTTAGCACACTTTCATATAATTAAACATCCTTAACTTTCGCCTTCGGGAGAAAATCAGACACGCCCTTGCAACGGCAACTGAAATGCTCACAAAACAGCGACCACGGAAGCAAAGATGGATGACAGAGGAAATATTAGATTTTATCGATGAAAGAAGAAAATGCAAACAGCACAAAGCAATGTACAAAGCATTAAATAGAACCATTAAACAAAAAATAAAAATTGCAAAAGAAAAATGGATAACAGAACAATGTGAAGAAATCGAAAACTTTAATAAAAAACATGATGACTTCCATCTGTATAAGAAACTCAAGGAATTCACGGGCACGACATACTCACAAGAACCAAATAATTTAATCAACGCAGAAGGCAAACTGATTTCAAGTCCTAAAGAACAAATAAACATGTGGGAAGACTATATAAAGAAACTCTTCTATGACATCAGAGAACCTCCTACATTAAATACCGAAAACGATGAAGGTCTTCTAATACTGAAGTCCGAACTGGAATATGCTCTACTTCAACTAAAAAACAACAAATCTGTAGGAAAAGATGAAATACCAGCTGAGCTATTGAAGTTAATCAACGAGGAAAACTTAGACCTTCTTCTTGGACTATTTAATAATGTTTACAATACAGGGACTATCCCTAAAATATGGCTTGAATCAGTCTTCATACCAATGCCCAAAAAAAAAGAACGCCAAATTATGCCAGGACTTCCGCCTTATAAGTCTATTAAATAACATCCTGAAGCTTTTCTTGCGTATCATACAGAACAGGATATATTATAAAAAATGTGATGAGGTCACCGGTCAAGAACAATTTGGCTTCAGGAAAGGTATGGGGACACGAGAAGCAATATTATGTCTTCAAACTCTGGCACAAAGATACAAAGATCAGCAAGCAGACATTTTTATGTTTCATAGATTTTGAGAAAGCGTTCGATAGGGTGAAGCACAAGACCCTGATAGAAAGATTGAACGACATCGGAGTCGATAAAAGAGATTCTAAAATTATAGAGGCTATTTATTGGAATCAGACAGCAATCATAAAGACCAATGGTAATACGTCAAGGCCAATTGAAATACAACGAGGTGTTAGACATGGTTGTGTGCTATCACCCATACTTTTTACGTCTACTCTGAGGTAATATTTGCGAACTCTTTATCGCACCCTTCAGAAGGAATGAGGATAAACGTTCAGAGAGTAAATAACATCCGCTATGCAGATGACACAGTATTATTGACTGATTTGGACCATAGTCTGCAGATACTGTTGGATAGGGTTACTGAGAGTTGTGAAAAAATGGGGATGAAGATCAATACTGCGAAAACGCAAGTTATAAGAATATCAAGGAACAAAGATTTACCTCTTCCAATAAATATGTGAAACACCAACAGCTTGAATACGTAAGCCAGTACAAATATCTTGGTTGTTGGTTCAACAATCAACTTGATTATAAACAAGAAGTCAAGAGCAAGAATAGAGGTAGCCCGACAGGGGTTTATCAAAATGAAAAGCTTATTTTGTAACAGTAGCATTAATATCAGCCTTAGATGTCGTTTTCTGCATTGCTATGTGTGGTCAATACTTTTGTATGGAACGGAGGCCTGAACACAACACAACACTGATGAACAAGTTGGACGCCTTTGAACGCTGGCTTTATAGAAGAGACTTGAAAATACCTGATCATCCAGGGTCAGATTGAAGGAAAACGGGTCCTGGTAGGCGCCAGATTTCATGGCTTAGAAATATCAGAGACTGGACCGGCCTTGATTCAACATCTTTGTTTAGAGCCGCATTGGACAGAGACAGATTTGCCAGACTTTCGGACTTTCATAATAATATTTTTTAACTGAGTTATTAAGCCTTGAAAATGGTCATTTTCGTATTTTGCAAATTTTAAATCGCGTATAACTCGAGAACAACAAATTTTACAGAAAAATCACAAAAGACCTCTTTTGCTCCGAATGACCCAAATCATGTAAATAAAATTGTCCAAAATGAATTTTTTTTGTAAGTTTGTTTAAAAAAATTGTTTAAACAATTTTTCGACCACAGTACCATCTGACACCATGTGGAGTCGTTATAAGGACCTCTTTTTGAGTAAGTTTGTGCAAAAAAATCGAACTGGAATAATTTACCTAACGGGGGCGACGATACAGCCTAGACTAATTTGAACATATTCAGTAACATTTAATTTCTAGAATCGGCTGTTTGTGTGAATCAGAATCAACTTTTACTAAATGGCATTGGGAAGAGTATACTTTTCCTAGTTGTAGTCTACTTTCACTAGTACATGTTGAATATAAATCTTCATTTTATATTTATAATCAACTTTTACTGAAACGAGCCGTTAGAGTTGACTCCAACTAGTTGGAGTCAACTCCAACTGGATAATCAACTTGAACTGTAACATATATAAATAATTTAGAATAAAATTTTGGTTTTGAACAGTTTTATTCATGAAATAATCGCAACAAATTGCACTCGAGCTCTGAAATTAATATAGAATTTTTGCTCTCGTGACACTTTGACATAATTTCACTCGCCTTCGGCTCGTGAAACTAAAACTGTCAAAGTGTCACTCGGGAAAAATTCAATAATTTCAGAGCTCTTGTGCAATTACTACTGATAATTTTATGATAATTTAACCAAATTCACCTAGTCCGAAAATTCTTCCTACGGGAGCTAGAGCTCTCTGAAGATGGCGTCTTGGAATTAGTTTTTCCTTAATATCTCCAGAACGCTTCTATTAAAAAAAAACGAAAACTGGTATGCTTATTTATCTTCCAAAAATAAATCGACTACATCAGCTACGAATTTCTAGTACCGGTTATAGGCGCCCGTTTTGGTTAGGTCAACGGGTATTTTATCGCATAACTTTTTGTCTTTAAGCTCTAAGCATTTTTTATACTGGTTTTGATACTGTGCGGTATTCTAGTACTATAAGGTACTCTTACTGTAAGTCGGTAGGATGCACCGTTTTCTAGAAAAATCGATTTGAAAATTTTTCGTTTATTGAATTTGAAAAAAAAATTGAAAACATTTTTCAATAAAATACTGTGTATTTTACCGACTTAAAGCAAAAGTAACTTTTAATACTAGAATACCTCATAAAATTTAATCATGAAGTGTCAAAAATGCTTAAAAATTAAAGACAAAAAAGATATGCGATAAAATAACTGTTGACCTACCCAAAACGGCCGCATATGAGCGGTACTAGAATTTCTGAACTGTGGAAATCGATTTATCTCTGAAAGATAAATAAACATACTAGTTTTCGTTTTTCTAAATAGATTTTTTTGAATTTTTTTTTTCAAATTCAACAAACGAAAAATTTTCAAATCGATTTTTCTAGAAAACGATGCATCCTACCGACTTAAAGCAAGCGTACCTTTTGGTACTGGAAGACCTCACAATTTAATAATCCAGTATAAAAAATTCTTAGGAGTTAAAAGCAAAGAAGTTATGCGATAAAATAACCGTTGCCCTAGCAACAACGAGCGCCTATGACCGGTACTAGAAATTCGTAATTGATGTAATCGATTTATCTCTGTAAGATAAATAAGCGTACCTATTTTCTTTTGTCTAAATAGAAGCGTTTTGGAGATATTTAAGAAAAACTAATTCTAAGACGCCATCTTTAAAGAGCTCTAGCTCCCATAGGAAGCATTTTCGGACTAGGTGAATTGGGTTAAATTGTCTTAAAATTATCTGGAGAATCTCCGGTCTTCGTTTGTCGGGAGAGTTTCTGGACACACTGTATAATTGATAAAAAACATCGGAACCGTTTTAAACGTACCGTCCATTATCCAATATCGCGCTGATGACAAGCGTTGCACATTATGTACTTTGGGTGGCAAATAAAAGAATTCTTTCGTTACCCAATAACGAATCCTTAACCAGAAATGGTTCATTGTTGAATGAATCAGTGGCGCACCGAGAATTTTCCTCTGGGAGGGGTTGGCTTGGAAACCGAATTTTTTTTGTATTGTTTGTGAAAAACAAGTTACATTTTCCTGTAGGCGAGGATATAAAGCATTACGTTATGAAACCTTTTGCGTTCGATTCGAGAGAGCATTAGGAAAATTCTTGAATGCTCGGCATGAGGTACAAATAAAAATTGCATTGTTGTAAACAGAATAGTTATTTATGAAACAGTTCGTGAAGTATGCTTTTTGCGAATGCACGTGATGTTTAGAGTAACATCATGTAAGTTCGCAAAAAGTATTTCACGCACAGTTTCATACAATATTTTATCTACGATAAACAAATAAAACAACTGTAACTCTTCGTCACTGGAATTCATTTCTATTCTAAAATTTTTAGAACTTTGACATTTAAAAATTCTAACTTCTGTCAAACCACAAAACTGTCAAAACTTTTGTTGTAATTTATTGCTCATTATGTCATCACCATGACAACGCGAAAGTTAAGGGTATTTTGTTATATAAAAGTGTGTCAAAAACCAGTGCGAAAAAGTAAATCCCATTTAAAATACATTGTTACTTCACGCACTGCTATCTATAATGACAGTTTTCACAAACTAAAAACTTATACATAATATGACATAGAGTAGATAAATACATTGTATAGTGAAAGCTGTTATTATAGATAGCAGTGCGTGAAGTACTTTTTGCGAACTTACACAATGTATAGTACTCGCTCTGTTGTCGCTCGTGCTCTAAACATCGCGTGCGTTCGCAAAAAGCATACTTCACGAACTGTTTCACAAATAACTATTTCCAAAGTGCTTCTTAAAGTGTCAAAAAATAAAAATTTACAACTCAGAAAATAATTAGTAGTAATTGGACAAGAGCTCTAAAATTATCGAATTTTTTTCGAGTGACACTTTGACAGTTTTAATTTCACGACCCGAAGGGGAGTGAAATTATGTCAAAGTGGCACGAGGGAAACAATTCGATAATAATTTTAGAGATCGAGTGCAATTTGCTGCGATTATTTCATGAATAAAACTGTTCAAAACCAAAATTTTATTGTAATTTATTTATGTAAGTACAAATTACTACAGTTAAACACACAGTTGTTATAAATATTTGACGGTTGAAAGTCATCACTTGTATAACTTTTAAAACAGTAATAGTCATTAATGTCACTGAATGTATTTTTTCATAGCAACGTAATATACTTGACGACGGGATCACTGACGACTGAAAAATTATCACTTTCATTTTTATTTCTGTAGCTTTCTATTGGTCAGAATCTCCTATGAATGAAATAATCATGGAAATGAGTTATATTTTCATACTCGGAGGTTTTGATGTTCCTAAACAGGAATATGAGTTCGGCGAACCTGTAAGAGGTACCTGGTGCCCGGTATCCCAATAGGCACGTCGTCTCCTGGAGTTTTATGGAAATACATTATGAACATCATTGAAACTTATTCCGAGGTATTTGAGGTCGCTGAACCCGAATATTGCTTAGACGATGCTGTACGAGGTACCTGGTGCCCGGTATCTATATTATCTCCTGGAGTTTTGCAATAAATATTGCATGGAAGATGCTGTATGAGTATGAGTTACCTGGTGCCCGAACTCTACTTCGTCTTCTGGAGTTTTATAGAAATTCGTTATAAAATTCAACGGTGAATAACAATAACAGTAAGTTATTTTAGTTCAGAGCGAAAATTATGAAAAAAAAATAATTCGAAATTTTTTTTCACTATTAATAATAATTTTTTTAGATATAAAGATGCCAGAACCTCGAGTATATGATTAAAACTCTTAGTTACCTTAAAAACCCCGGAATACCATGTTGCAACAAATTTTATTACGAATTTTCATACAATTCCCAGAGACCACGTAGATACAGGGCACCAGGTATCTCGTACATCTTCATTGCAATATTCTTGTTCAGCGATCTTAAAACTCCGAGATAATAAATTATTTTCAATAACGAATTTCTATAAAACTCCTAGAGATGGCGTAGATTCCTGGCACCAGATACCTCTTACAGCTTCGCCGACCCTACATTCCTCAAACGACCTCAAAATCCTCCGAATATGAAAATTAAACTCATTCTCATGATTATTTTCCAAGTTGTGAATTTTTATTGTGTAAGCACTTTGAGATGCACTTTGAAAAATGGATTTTCCGCCTACAAGAATGCAATTCTCATTTGTAATTATTCATGCCAAGTATTCAAGAATTTCCCTAAAGCTCTCCCGAATCGAATGCAAAAGGTTTCATAATCCGTCTTACTTTAAAAACGTTAGAGGTTTAGGCGGTTTTAGTGGTTTATTACTATTCTTTATATATCTTTGTTATATGCCCTGGGAGGGGTTTTAATCCCCAAAACCCCCACTGGGTGCGCCACTGGAATGAATTGCGCAGCTCACTAGGAATAACATCTTCTAGCGTCTATGGTTCTCGTGTTTGATTTAATAGAAATACATAATAATTAGTACCCGTACTTATTAGGGTCGATTTCTCATACCTGCGTTAATCTATGGTTCAGTTGAACCAGGTTCACCCGTGATCTGTGGTTTTGTTTGAAATGCATTTCTCATTGCGCGTTCATGTCAGCGCTCGTTCTACAGCTTTCGAGAAATGCCAATAGATGGCAAAAGGTAAAAAACTGTCGCCATTTTGAACTACCATTTTTATGCTGTTTTTGAATAAAGTTAAATTTAAGTAGTTATAGTCAAATAGTCATTTTAATAATTATAAATAATTATTATAAAAACAAAAATAATGTTATCGTTTATCGTTAGGCTTAATATAATAAAATAGGATATATTTATATTATGACAGCGTTTCGTGTTAATACAACGCATGCGTAGTCCATGAAATCATCTGAACTGAGTTCTGAAATCTTTGAACGGCCGAATTCCACAGTTCAAGCATCGTTCAAGTTTAAACTGCCATCGGTTGAACGTGCGAATTGAGAAAGACGATTTTGACTTTAAACTGACGTTTACTAGAAGTTCAGGTTAAACTGGAGTTGAACTCGATATGAGAAATTGGCCCTTAGTAAGTGAGTAATTAATTTTTCAATTTCAATACTCGATATAATATGATTTGGTACTGCATTTGAAAAAGAAAAAATAAATATTCAAAATGTGGTGGTCGGGATTTTTACTTATGATTTTGGTATGTCGAGATTTTGGCGTATCGGGATTCTGGCGTGTCGGTATTTTGGCAGTCGGGATATTGGCTGTCGGGAATGGGGGTGACACCGAGTTTTTTATACTTTTTTTTTGGGAGGTGGGAACCTTCGCAAGACCGTCTGGGAAGGTATCCCAGGTGTGTCGGATTCAGTCCGTCCTACTTCATCTTGACGGGCTGCCTGCCGACTAAAACCACCCCCTCTTTCTCCAGCTGACGAGTCTGGAACCGCTCTTAGCGAGCATGTCTGACGAGTTTTTTATACTAAAATAAATATTCTGGCAGTTTCTTGTATCGTCTGGGTACTTTGCATTCTCCATTGTCTCCGTATTTGAATTTCCAGATCTCTGTACTTGGCGATCTTTTTAGTAAATTTAGTACGTAGGTTATTGTTGTTAGGAATCGCCACATCAATGAGGGTTGTTTGTCTCGTTAATTTCTGGTTGGTATAACCTGATCCTGAATGGCTAGTAATGAGCTCTCCGTTTCAGGGAACATTTTTCCTGATGTCAACCAATAGCTCGACGCTGTATTGTCGACATAGTCTTGGCTGACCTCATTGGGATGTCGCCCGTGCAGAGGTTTACCCATCCAGGTGCGCAGTTTTTCGTCGTTAGTAAGGTGGTTTATGCGCATTTCTGGTTCCCTCAGTTTGATCGGTGTTGTGTCATCTACTGCGCAAATTGCGCGGTGTAGAGTAGATGTATCAGCCTGCATCTGAAAATAAGTTCTATTATTATCTATTATTATTATCATTATTTCTACTGTATGACTTTCTAGACTTTCTAGGGACTTTCTAGTGTAAGTCTTTTTTAGATCTAGATATTTTTTTACAGAAAATAAGTGACTGCAACTTTTCTTGTGTCTTTCTAAAAATTCAATAAACGTCTTTCTTGTCGCAAACACAATGAATGAAGAAAATTAGGTTTTTGAAATCAGCATTTATGTTTCCTATTATAAAAGATTATACCGTCACCTTTAAAAAATACTGTAGGAAAGCAAAGTATGCTAAATGTGAAGTCACACGAGCGCTTTGAGGATCTATTGGGTTGTGAAAAGTAGGTCCTAAAACCAAAAAAAGTTAAGTAAAGTTTTCCATTTTAGTGGGGACTTTCCATTTTTAATTTAATTTTCCATTTCCAACAATCGTTTTTAGCGCCACCTATCCATAATTCGAAAAAATGTCTCCAATAAAAGTTACTTATTTTTACGTAAGAAATCCAAATATGCAATAAAAAATGGGGACTCCTATTTAAGATTTTAAAGTAGTACCCCCTCACCCCACCTCCGTGAGGGGTCGTGTTTCGTGCACTTCGATAGATTTTTCAAAAACATTGAATAAGTGTATTTTTCAGTTTTTCGATCTAATGTTCATTTCGCGAAATATCGCGGGATTCGTATTTAAAATATTTCCCCTCTCCGTGGGAGGTCCTGTTTGGTATCATTCGATATATTTTTGAAAAATATTGAGTACGTATTTTTTTGATTTTTGATCTATCATTCATTTCGCGAAATATTTGCTTTTTTCTTGTGAAACTTTGGGACTCACCCATTTCCTTACGCCCCGCTCAAATCGTCAGATTTTTCAAATATACACTCTTTTGCATGTACTTAACTTACCTTAGCTTAAATCTTACCTTTTAAACTATTTGACCAACTGCTTTAAAAGTTAGGGTATGATTTAAGCACCAGAAGTCTCAGCATTCTGTGTAATAAGAACGTTCTAAGTTAATTTTTACATAAGTTATGGATATTTATAAAAACTCAAAATTTATTTTTTATATATTTTGTAATTTTATAAGCAACCAATAAGGATAGACATATTCAGCGAACACCATATTGAAGTGTTTTATACGATATATGAGTTTCTCACTCTTAAATTTGTTTAAAATACTTAACTTTTTGGTTATAGACAAAAAAAGCGAAAATATACCGTTTTTTATTTTTATTTGTTTATAACTATGTATATCATTAAAATCGGCTGCAGGAAACATATAGCTTATTAATATAGATGTCCATACTACTCAAAAAATTTGGTTTCGGTGTGGAGGGGGATGTGTCACCAACAGGATATTTTTTTTCCTTATTTTTCTGAACTACTACTTATGTATGCCCAGGTAGATAAAAAAGAAATAACCTATCTTGGAGTAAAAATTAAATTAACAAAATGCATATTTATACTGCCATATACAGGGTGTAACGAAAATGAAGAGAATGGAGTAGAAGCTCCAACCATAGAGGAAGTTTTCGAAGCCATTAAGGCCCAGAAAAACAATAAAGCTCCGGGAGTTGATGAAATACCAGCAGAACTATATAAGGTAGGTGGCGACCACCTAGCAAGTCACATCCACGCGCTCATCAGAGACGTATGGCAAGAAGAGAAAATACCCGACGACTGGAAGAAAAGTATAGTATGCCCGATCTATAAAAAAGGAGACAAACTCCAGTGCAAAAACTACCGTGGAATCTCTCTACTATGTACAGCATATAAAGTCCTCACGTATATTATAAACCAGCGGCTCCAACCACTAGCAGAAAATATTATTGGAGAGTATCAGACGGGCTTCCGACGGGGAAGATCGACACTGGATCAAATATTCACAGTAAAACAGATCTTGAGCAAAGCATGGGAACACGATATTGATGTTCACAACGTGTTTGTAGACTTCAAACAGGCATACGACTCAGTCAAAAGGAACAAACTATACTATATATTGGCTGAATTGGCAATACCACACAAGTTAATAAGACTCATTAAAGCCACAATGGATGAAACTCAGGCATGTGTACGAATACAAAACCACCGGACAGACTTTTTTAACATTTCGCAGGGACTAAAACAGGGAGATGGGCTGGCCCCAACATTGTTTAACCTGGCACTGGAGTATGCGGTTAGGCAAATGCAAACTGGACGAGGAAATCTACTGACCAACCGAACGGTTCAACTGGCCGCTTATGCTGATGATATTAATATTATGAGTAGAACATCAACAGGAGCACAGGAAACATATGCAGAGTTAAAAACACAAACAAAAATGCTAGGTCTGGAAATTAACACAGAAAAAACAAAAATAATGACTCAGACGAGAAGAAATATAGTCCCAGAAAACATTATACATGAAGATGACATTGAAACGGTTGAAAAGTTTACATACCTGGGAGTAGAAATATATGCCGACGGATCAGAACATGGAGAAATAAGGAAGAGAATAACGCAGGCAAACACAGCTTATTTTGCCCTCTCCCATATATTTCGGTCAAAAAGTGTCCACCGAAATACAAAGATGAGAATCTATAAAACCTTAATTCGACCAATAACATGCTATGGCAGTGAAGTCTGGGTGCTGAAAGAAACATCCAAAAACAAACTCGACACATTCGAAAGGAAAGTACTTAGGAGAATACTAGGACCTGTGAGGGAAAACGGAATCTTCAGAAGTCGATACAACAACGAGCTTTATCAACTTTATAAGGAAACGCCCCTGTCAGACTTCATTAGATTACAAAGATTGCAATGGGCCGGACATGTGATAAGAATGGGAGAGGATAGGCTACCAAAACGAGCACTGAATGCTAGAATGCAAGGAAAGAGACCGGTTGGGAAGCCACGAAAGCGCTGGGAAGACACAGTAAACAGCGACGCACAAGCCCTTTTAGGAGTCCGTGTATGGAGAAGAGCAGCCACAGACAGGCAAGGGTAGAGGCAAAAAATAAAGGAGGCCAAGGCTCAATTTGGGCTGTAGTGCCGTAGAAGAAGAAGAAGTTAATTTTTACATAAGTTATGGATATTTATAAAAACTCAAAATTTATTTTTTAAATATTTTGCAATTTTATAAGCAACCAATAAGGATAGACATATTCAGCGAACACCATATTGAAGTTTTTTATACGATTTATGAGTTTCTCACTCTTAAATTTGTTTAAAATACTTAACTTTTTGGTTATAGACAAAAAAAGCGAAAATATACCGTTTTTTATTTTTATTTGTTTATAACTATGTATATCATTAAAATCGGCTGCAGGAAACATATAGCTTATTAATATAGATGTCCATACTACTCAAAAAATTTGGTTTCGGTGTGGAGGGGGATGTGTCACCAACAGAATATTTTTTTTCCTTATTTTTCTGAACTACTACTTATGTATGCCCAGGTAGATAAAAAAGAAGTAACCTATCTTGGAGTAAAAATTAAATTAACAAAATGCATATTTATACTGCCATATACAAGGTGTAACGAAAATACAGGTCATAAATTAAATCACATATTCTGAGACCAAAAATAGTTCGAATGAATCTAATGTACCTTAGTACAAATATGCACATAAAAAAAGTTACAGCCCTTTGAAGTTACAAAATGAAAATCGATTTTTTCGAATATATCGAAAATTATTAGAGATTTTTTAATGAAAATGGACGTGTGGCATGCTTATGGCAGGAACATCTTAAAAAAGAATTATAGTGAAATTTGTGCATGCCATAAAAATTTTATGGGGGTTTTGTCCCCTTAAACCCCCCCAAACTTTTGTGTACGTTCCAATTAAATTATTATTGTGGTAACTTTAGTTAAATTCAATATTTCTAAAACTTTTTTGCCTCGTAGTATTTTTTTGATAAGACAGTTTTTATCGAGTTGTGGCTTCTTTTTTAAAATGTTTACATAAAAATTTTATGGGGGTTTTGTTCCTTTAAACCCCCCAAATGTTTGTGTATGTTCCAACTAAAATTTTACTGCGGTACCATTAGTTAAACACAGTGTTTTTAAAACTTTTTTGTCTCTTTGTATTTTTTCGAGAAGGCACTTTTTATCGAGATACTACTTCTTTTTTAATATGGTTCAAAATATACCTAAAAATGTAAATCATAAATAAATTTTCATATTATTACCAAGTCTCCATAATCGTACTTAGCCATATACAAATATGTGGTGGATTTGACAAATATTCAAAATATCTCGATAAAAACTGACTTTTCGAAAAAGTACTAAGGGGCAAAAAAGTTTTTAAAATATTTTGTTTAACTAATGGTACTACAATAATAATTAAATTGGAACGTACACAAAAGTTTGGGGGGGTTTAAAAGAACAAAACCCCCATAAAATTTTTATGGGGTGTCCAAATTTCACTATAATTTTTTCTTAAGATACTACTACTATTAGAATGCCACATGTCTATTTTCAATAAAATATCTCTAATAGTTTTCGATATATTGAAAAAAATCGATTTTGATTTTCTAATTTCAAAGGTTAAAGGCTGTAACTTTTTTTATGTGCACATTTGTACTAAGGTAAGTTTAGTTCAATCGAACTATTTTTGGTCGCAGAATATGTGATTAAATTTATGACCTGTATTTTTGTTACACATATAGCTAATACACAAAGCATCCATTTTCAAAACCAGATATGTAGGTACTCATAATGCAATAATTATTTATCAGTAATTAATTTCTTTGGTGTATAGGTCCTAGTACATTTCGAAGATTATACCGTGCTTGAAGAAGGAGGTATTGCACTTTTAAATTTTTTTGGCTTTGCCTTTTTATATATTAACTTTAAAATAAGGGCTAAAAGCATACACAGAAGTGCAGAAGAGTTTTTAAGTTTTTTAGAATTTTGCCCAAAGGAGATAATAATTAAAGCCGAACAAGATGTTGAATTGTTTTCAAAAAGTAAGTAAATTTATATATTTGCATATTTCTATATTTTTGTTTCGATGTCTAGTCCAGAAATCATTTTCAAAATAATGCGTGGAGAATCTAAAACAGTTGCGCAGTGAATTAAAAAAATTATCTCTGGTTCTACGAATAAATAAACATACATTTTTAATATCATAAAAAATTGTGACATCACGAAGAGAATTAGATCAAAAAAGGCTTTCTAATATTTACAAAACACGTATACAGCTATTGGAAAATGAATATTTTTTCTCATATGGGATAAACAAATAGAATTGTTTAAAAACTACTCGATCGATCGAGCCAACTTTTGCATAATATGATAAATACAATATCTACATAAAGATTCACGTTATGAATAGTAGATTATACCACGAGTCAATAATGATGGCTATTATTCCCGAGGAATATTTTCGAGGGAGTAACATTCCGAAGGAATGAGAGCCATTATTGCGAGTAGTATACTCTACTTTATCTACGACAAATTAATTAATTTAAGATTTTTAATGAAAACCTTTATTTGTTAAAAACATTAAAATTAGTAATAGTACAATTAATAAACTGAATTGGTTGAGAATCATCATTAACTTTAGTAGAGTTTTTAATACAAATATTTACATAAGGTATTAAGGTAGATGCTGTTGCTGTAGCTAGTTCTACAATTTCTGGTGGTGTACATAGAGTTATATATTAGCATAGAGAGAGTGTCATTCAGAGCGAAGTGACGACACCATCTTTTTTATTTGGATTAGTGCTGTTTCGCTCTTACGCATAGTAAAGCTGCTACAGTTGTCCTCCTCTTCCGTGCCTATATTCACACTGAATGTCATCATAGATTTTCGATACAATGCGTTAGAAAGAGATGCAGCAAACCAGTCCATGAGATCTTGTCGTCAGGAAGCGCGGAAGGTAGGCTCCCTCTATGTTAATATATACCTCTATGGTGGTGTACAATTAAAAGATTCTTCATTTTCGTCCATCTCAACACAAACTGTCAAATATACTATTCGTTTGACAGTGACACTTTTTGAGGTTGATTATTTTGTTTCCGTGGTGAATTTTGTGATTGTTATGCCAGAGGGATTAATAGCTATTAATCCCGCATTATTAATCCCTAAGGGATTATTATATGGCATTATATTGCAAGCACCACAAGTATAATACATATATTATGTATTAGTCGTAGATAAATGTGTTTTAAATATTTTTTTTCTATTCTCATACTATAATATATCAATTATGATTTCACTACCTGTATCATAATAAACTTCATTATGATACAGATTTTCATTACGATACAGATTTTTAACCAATAGAATCGCGATATGGCATTCGCGATTAAAGTGGCACACGCGCAGTGACCAATGGCGAGTCAAATACATACGCTTTGACAGTTCGCAATATGTAAACAAACTGACAAACCACTTAATTTGTTTGCGTTAAAAACTTTATAAATTTGAATATATTTTTTGTTGTGAATGATCATAGAAAAATTCGTGTATTCTTTTTCTCATATACATCTTTCAGTGCATCACAGTTTTTCTATTTCTTTGTAACGCATTAAATTGTATGTGACAGAAAAAAGGCAAACATTTATAACATTTATTCTAGTTGTAGATAGATGGCGCTATAATCGAAAAAAAAATATTTACGAATTATATAATATATCTACGGATATAATCTGTACAATTTATAAGACTATACAAGTCAAAGAAAATACCATTTTATAAATGCAATAAATACAAATGATTTGTTTTCATGCCAAATTGCAAATAAAATGTGACAACTGTCAGACTTAACTAAAGTGTCATGTTGAATAAATGTTATAAATGTATATTATCACGGACTTACCTTTTTTTCTATCATTTGTGACGCACTGAAAAATTCTAATGAAAAGAAGCATATACAACTTGCATTTAATTATCATTATGAAGCTCGTACTCTATACGAAACTCGCCGCTAGGCGGCTCGTTTCGTATCCCTCATACTCGCTTCATAATGACTATTAAATGCTCGTTGCAAAATATACTATTTAAATTCTTCTTCTTCCTTTTTGTTGTAGGCTTTGAAGCCTGTTTCTTCTTCAATATTAGCCTCCTAAATTGTTTAATTTATCGCACCATCTTTTTCTTGGTCTGCCAATACTTCTTCGTCCATTTGGTGACTTATCTCGTGCTATTCGTACTATCCTATCCTCTGCCATTCTACTAATGTGTTCGTTCCACTCCTGTTTCCGTTTTGCCACCCATCCATTTATGCCTTCTACATTGCATGATCTTCTTATGTTTTTCGCTTCTCTCCCTATCCAACAGACTTTTCCCTGATATTCGTCGGAGTATTTTCATCACTGTTGTTTCAAGTAGTCGTCTCTTTTAGATGTGTCAGGTCTTGTCTCCGCCATGTATGTCAATATAGGTCTAATTGCTGCTTTATAGATTCTTGCTTTTGTGTCTTGTCTTAGATGTTTGTTCTTCCAGATTGTGTCATTAAGAGATCCCGCCGCTTTACTTGCTTTTAAGCTTTGTTGTCGTACTTCCTCTTTAACATCTCCGTAACTGGTTATATCTATTCCCAGATATCTAAATCTTGCTTCCCGCTTTATTATTTTCCCATCAATTTCGATTTTACATCGTAGTGGGTATTTAGATGTTGTTATACATTTGGTTTTTTCTGCTTATATTATGTTGTATTTCTTGGCTGTTGTATTGAAGATGTGTGTTAATCTTTGGAGATCGTCTTCTGTCTCGGCGATTATTGCAGCGACGTCTGCGTAACATAATATTTGGATTTCTTTATTCCCCATTCTGTAACCATGACCTTTACGTACTGCTTCTATTATTTCCTCCATTATAATATTAAAGAACAGTGGGCTTAATGAGTCACCTTGTCTGACTCCGCTTTGTACTGGTATAAACTGCGTTAGTTTTCCATTTATCTTTGCCTGTATTCGATTATGAAAATAGATGTTTTCGATGGTTTGTATAATATTGATTGGTATGTTTCTTCTATACAGTAAATGTAAGACGTCTTCGACTTGGATGCGATCGAAAGCCTTTGTCAGGTCTATAAAACATATACATGCTAGTTTATTGTACGCAATGGCCTTTTCTGTGATTTGTCTCAGTACAGATACGGCGTCTACGCAGGATCTTCCGGATCTCAATCCTTGTTGTTCATCTGATAAAGTTCTTAGTTTATTGATTTTTTGGTTAGGACTTTTGTGGTTAGCTTAAGTGCGGTGTTCAGTAGATTTATACCTCTATAATTGTTGGGGTCTTCTTTTTGAATTTAAATTCACATTAATAATTATAAACAATTGAAAAAATGCCTATTTCGAATTTGTATATAATTAAAGTACTTTGATTATTAACAATAAACGTTATCTAAAGAATAATTCCAGTTTTACATTTTATTGGAAAATATTTCCAGGAAATGATACTAAACACTGAAGTTGAAACAAAAACCTTTGCCTTTTATTTCAACAAACCCTACATAACTGCTGGCTACACTGAATTCATGGAATTCCATTTCAATCAATTTTTGAAAAAGTTTAGAAATGAATATGTAGCTTTATTTGCAAACTACAATGCTCAACAATTGATAAGTATCAAAGTAATATTTTTCGCCAAAAATAGTCTAAGTTTGTAAAATTCAATATAATAATATTAATACCACGACTTAGTTATCAATTTTATACGAAATAAAATAAATTTTGTTATTGTGGCCCCTTTTTTTTTTCTTTTTTTACCAATGAAAGCAAAAAGTTGAATATTAAAGTCGTATAATTCCATTTGATATTAAAACAGTTTGAGTTTGAGCAGAGGACGCCCATCAACCAGAAGGAGCGACGATCTGAAGCATGTTATCAGTAACTGGATGCAAGCCACACAAAATAGAGACAGATGGACAGAGCCGAGGGAGACCTATGTCCAGCAGTGGACGCGTACGGGTTGTTGATGATGTTTTAAATAGTAGAGTATTTTTATTAATTAGTTATAGGTAAAATATACCTCGAAAACGTTTTCAAATTCAATAGATTGTGAGGTGGATCAATGAGGGGTTAACGCAACGTAACGTGGCTCAGCGTTTTTGGTTTTCAGAAGTGTTGTAAATAGAGCTTGGAATTGTTATGTAACAAAGAAGGTAGCCTCATAAATTCTTGGTGGAGGGCCATAACTGGGTACCAACCCTGTTGATGACCGATATATGCGAATTATTTCTAGACCGAAATCAACATAATATATTATACTGCTTCTCGCATTAACCGAACATTGCGTAACGCTACTGAAAGGATAATTTCAAACCAAACCGTTAGAAGAAGGTTGCATATGACTAGCTTAAGAGCAAGAAGACGTTCATCTAATCCAGTACTAACCAGGGAATATCGCAGATTGAGAGGAGTATGGGATGAAGAATACCGCAACTTGGCAATCAACGAATGGAGAAACTGTTTATTTACAGATGAGTCTAGATTCCATATAAATAATTCCGATTATCGTATTTTGGTTTGGGGGGAACGAGGGGCAGTATAATGAACATTATAGTGTGTCTACATCTGCTTTTGGGAGAGGATCTATTTGCGTTTGGGGTGGTATTTTATTTTGATGGCCGCACCGACTTAGTGGTTCTGACAAATTGTTATGTTTGGCTTAGTGCCAAAAATATTAGGCACACTCTCATTAATTAAGAGTGTGCCTAATAAGTAAGAAGTTTAATTAGTTCACGAGGGGATCCAACAAAATATTAGAAGTTTTTATTTAAGTTTTGTAGGTCAATTATCTCGTTATTTTGGATTTTGTAGAACACAAATTTTATGTTAATTTATTTAAAAAAATAATTGTGTGTCTTGTTAAAATATTTTATTTTTGCTTTGTATTATTTACATTCCAAAAAATACATATCTTTTCTAACTATGACGTCAATAAACTTTTAAAATATTTAAAATAATAATTATGATCCATATCAATTGTTGGGCACTGTATTTGTGCTTTAATACTAAATGGAATTTTTAGTATTCTTTGTGTATTTCTGCGTTGGAACTGTTATATACGGAGCAGTTCCCATATTAGAATTGAAAGCTTGCAACGAACGACGGATATCAGAAGAATATCGAAGGCATGACCCTTGCGGCATACCTTTGAGAACGTGGAGTCCTCTGGATGCCACAGATCCAATTGAGTTTTTCGTTTTAATGGCTATCCATACACCTTCTTGGCTTATGATTGTTGCTGTTATAATGGCGATCACTTTAACGCTAGTTGGTAAGAACAATTTTATTACTTTTAATAAATCAAGTGTAAGAACTGGTACTAGATTTACTTTATATTTATTAGTATTTTAACACTTATTGTAAATAAAAACACTTAAATTATATTGTACTTTACTACGGTATGCTGTAAAATAAACAATACTGAAATACGTATGCTACAAATTTGTATGCGTCATGCTCCGAAACGTACTGAGTGATATTCCAAAGTCGTTATAAGGCATGTGAATGTCTTGTTAATGTTAGGATGGTTCTGTCAGAAATTTTGTTTAACCCGGAGTGCTATTTAAGCTTACAATGGTTTCAGCAGGACGGGTCAACCTGTCACACGGCCAGGAACTCTCTTCGAATGCTGCGTGATTATGTTGGGACATCACCACTCACCAGACCTAACACCACCTGATGTGTACATATGGGGAATGCTGAAGGAGGCAGATGGACCACCGTCTGACATTCCGGAAATTCGGACTAGAATTAAAGATCTTTTCATGCTACAGGGCATCTTTAATATCTGTCTTATCGGGAACGTCGTCGTGAATAATGTTTGCAAGGCTATATCATGTAATATTCTTCTTCAAGTGCCTCCTAATCGGAGGTTCGATATCATCATCACTATCTTTACTCTATCCACCGCTGCTCTAAAGAGTTCTATAGAACTGCATCTAAACCAGTCCCTTAAATTCTTTAACCATGACACTATCCTTCTTCCTATACTCCTTCCGCCTCTTACCTTTCTCTGTATTATTAGTCTTAGCATTTCATATCGCGGTCCCCTCATTACGTGTCCTAGATATTGTAACTTTCTTATTTTTATTGTGTTTATTATTTCGCATTCTTTACCCATTTCTCGCAATACTTCCATGTTCGTTTTCCTCTGTGTCCATGCTATTCTAAGCATCCCTCTGTAACACCACATTTCAAATGACTGTAGCTTATTTATGTGTTCTTGCTTTAATGTCCAGCTTTCAAGTCCATATTGTAGTATAGAGAGCACGCAGCATCTCAAAGCTCTTACTCTCAGTTCTAAGCTAAGGTCTTTGTTGCAGAGAACTGGTTTCATTTTTACAAACGCATTTCTTGCTATTTCTATCCTGGTCCTTATTTCTGTTGTTTGATCATTTTTCTATGAAATCCAGGTTCCTAGCTATTTGTATTTATCAACCCTTTCTATCGGTACATTTCCCAAATGTATGCTTGTTTGTATGTTTTTTTTCGTAGTTATTATCATGTATTTGGTCTTTTTTATATTCATTTTTAGTCCATATTCTTCACAGAAATTGTTTGTTTTACTTAGTAGTAGTTGGAGTTGTTCAGCAGAGCTTGCCATAATCACAGTGTCATCTGCAAATCTTATGTTGTTAATGGATCTTCCGTTAATGATTATTCCTTCACTTTGAGATAGCAATGCTTCTTCAAAAATGGCTTCACTATATGCATTGAAGAGTAATGGAGACATAATACATCCCTGCCGAACTCCTCTCCTGATTTCAATTTCTGGACTGGGTTCGCTATCTATTACAATTTGTGCTCTGTGATTCCAGTAAAGGTTTGTTATTATTTGTAGGAATTCCCTTTTGTCTATGTTTTTTGTCTTTAGAATTTGGACTAATTTTTCATGTCTCACTTTGTCAAAAGCTTTCTCAAAATCTGGTTCCTAGTCCGTTTCTGAACCCAAACTGACTATCATCTATTCCTTCTTCTAGTTTTTTATTTATACGACCATGTATTATTTTCAATAATAATTTGAGAATGTGACTTATTAATGATATTGTCCTGTATTCACTGCAATCTTTAGCGTTTGTATTTTTAGGGATAACACAAAAGGTTGAGAGTAACCATTGTTTTGGTATGTTTCCTGTTTTGTACACTGTTAAAAAAGTCTACGATAATGTCTAATGTTTCATCATTTAATACATTTTAAGCTTTCTACTGGGATCTGGTCTAGACCTACTGCTTTACCATTTTTGCTGTTTTTTAATGCTGATTTAACCCGGCACCTGCCACGTGGGGTGCTACCAGCACCTCATAACACATTTTTATAAAATATTTGGTATTTCAAGTTTGGTAACCGAGCTGTGCGTGATAGTAGCTTTCTATAATATTATATAGCATATATGTGTTTTTGTTTGAAGTGGTTATTTAGTGTCATTCTGAATTTATAGCTCTAAAGTCGAATTGAAGTGTCATCATCTGGCACTTTAAGTTTTAAATTTTTTTTGTATTTTTGATAAATAGGTCAAATTTGCATTTTTTTATTGAAATAACTGATTTGAATTATTAATATAGACTCTATACTCACGAAATCTTAATTTTTTTAGATATTTTACTTGACTTCATTTATTATTGCTTGGTACTTGCTAATTTGCTTATAACACCTTTTTCATTTTATTTTTTAACTTTTATAACATATTAGTGGCTAATAAGTTAATAAAACATGATTATTTATATTCTTGTGTTACTGAACACATTATTTTGTTTTTTAAACAAGTAAATCACAGAAAATTTTTAAGGGGTGCTGTGAGCACCCCACGTAGCAGTTGGCGCCTTGCAAAGCCACGTAGCAGGTGCCGGGTTAATTTATTTCTTCTTTTAATATCTTCAAAACCGTGTCATCTTCTACTTTGACTTCCATCTGATCTGTTCTATTGTCTTTGAACAATTCATTTATGTATTCTGTCCATCTCTTTAATTTTTCGTTAGTACTCAACACAAGTTTCCCATCTGTATCTTTTAGTATTCCCCTTTTTTGTTTTTCTGTTTTTCTGAGTTAATTCCTTAATTTTTTTATGTGTGTTAAAATTATCATGTCTTTTCTGGTGTTCTTCTATTTCTGCGCATTGTTCTTTAAACCATTGTTCTTTAACCTGCTTAATTTTGGATTTTATTTGTTTATCCACATTTTTGTATATCTGATTATCTTTGTTTTTATGCTGACGTCTTTCTTTCATTAAATCTAAGATTTCCTCCGTCATCCATTGTTTCTTTTTGTATCTGGTTGGTGTAAGAATTTCTTTTTGACATTTTTCTATTTCTGTCTTAACTAATAACCATTTTGTCTCTGTTTCAGTATTTTGCTGGATTTGTTCTTTAACATTCATTAAACGGTTATTAATTTCATCTGTCAGGCGTTGTTTTATGAGTGGGTTTCTTAGTTTACTTGTATCGATTTTTACATCTGTTGTTCTGCGTTTTATTATTTTCATTTTGAGCCTAACTTTAGCCACTACTGGGTTGTGATCTGATCCTATGTCGGCACCTGGATAGGTTTTTGAAGATATAATTGCGTTCATGTATCTTTGTCTAGTCAATACATAATCTATTTGCAGGGACGCGCCAAGTAACTTCGGCGCCGTCGTGCAAAATATTGATAAGCGTCTGTATCAAAATTACCAGGGTAGTAGAAAATATTATAATAATCAATCACTCCTTCACATTTTAACGTGGAAAACTGAAATTGTTTCTATGGTAGGGGAGCAAAGTATGCTAAATGTGCAGTCACTCGAGCGCTTTTGGCGACCTATTGGGTTGTGAAGAGTAGGTCTTAAAACCAAAAAAAGTTAAGTAAAGTTTTCCATTTTAGTGGGGACTTTCCATTTTTAATTTAATTTTCCATTTCCAACAATCGTTTTTTTAGAAAATAGCGCAATCTATCCATAAATCGAAAAATGTCTCGAATAAAAGTTGCTTATTTTTACGTAAGGAATCCAAATCTGCAATAAAAAATGGGGCTCCCACTTAAGATTTTAAAGTAACCCCCACCCCACCTCCGTGGGGGGTCGTGTTTGGTGCCATAAGATAGATTTTTAAAAAATATTGTATAAGTGTATTTTTCAGTTTTTCGATCCATTGTTCATTTCGCGAAATATCGCGCGATTCGTATTTAAAATATTAAATTTGCCCCCACCAATCTCCGTGGAAGTCGTATTTGGTATCATTCGATAGATTTTTGAAAAATATTGAGTACGTATTTTTTAGTTTTTCGATCTGTCATTTATTTCGCGAAATATTCGCTTTTTTCTTGTGAAATTTTGGGACTCACTCATTTCCTTACGCACCGCTCAAATCGTCAGATTTTTGAAATATACACTGTTTTGCAGGTACTTACCTTACCTTATATTATCTTATTCTGACGATTTCGAGTTTTTCTAAGGATAGATTTTTTTTTCGGCCCCCCCTTAACGAACTCCCCTGCATTAAGAGCCAATATATGGTAGAGGTACATTTTCAGGGTACAAGGTTTCTCCCCATGTAATAATCTGACTCGCTCGAGTAACTGCAAAAATCCCCGCTTGGGCTCCCCTACCATACTTCTACCAAGATTTTTTTTTGAAAGAAACAATAGGTACACAGTACACTTATAAAAAATAATATATTCTTCTTCTTCCTTCTTGTTTGTAGGCTTTAAATCCTGTTCATTCTTCAATATTAGCCTCCTAAATTGTTTAGATTATTATCGCACCATCTTTTTGTGGTCTGCCAATACTTCGTCCATTTGGTGACTTATCACGTGCTATTCGTACTGTCCTATCCTCTGCCATTCTACTAATGTGTACGTTCAACTCCTGTTTCCGTTTTGTCCGTATCCATTTATATCTTCTACATTGCATGTTCTTCTTATGTTTTCACTTCTCTCCCTATCCAACAGACTTTTCCCTGATATTCGTTAAAGTATTTTCATCAGTAGTTATTAGAAATAATATATAAAACACTATATTGCACAATAAAACAGAACATAATAAACATTATGTTAAAGTTAGAAAACATTACTTAAAATTAAAAAAACTGAAGATAAAAAAATAAAACATTTATATTGCGATTTTTTTTTTAAACAAATTTAAAAACACTTGTGATGAAAACCAACGGATATTCTGTAGAAATAAGAGCAAGATTTTCTAGCCGCTCCTGACCCATTCTAGATCTTAGTACTTAATTCTTAATTAGTTTTAGTTTAGAAAATTATCTCTCGGCTAAAGGTACAGAAATCGGTATAATTAACAATACACGTAACGCAATAGTAATGTTTGGGAATGCGTGGACTAAGATATTTTTTGCAATATTTTGTTTTCATTAAAAAATATTTAGTTTTCAATTGGATATTTATTTAACATTGCCGAGTCAAAGGGCGCCTTTAACGCCTTGGCGCCGTCGTGCGCCGCACGACCTTGCCCATATGTCCCTGTCTATTTGGTTTCTTACAATTCTCCCTTCTTGATCTGCTGGTGACTTCCAGGTATATAGTCTTCGCTTTGGCATTTTAAAATTTGGCAAAATTCGATAAGCCTCCCACCTCTTTCTTTTCTGTTGACCAGACCATATCGTCCTGTACATTCTTCTACTTTTTCGTCTCCAACCTTTGCGTTAAAATCTCCCATTATAATTGTAACATCCTGCGTTTTAATGGATTTTAAAATATTGTCTAGGTCTTCGTAGAAAGTTTCAATATCGCTCTCTGGTTTGTCCGCAGTCGGAGCATAAACTTGTATTATGTTTAATTTGAGATTATTCTGATTTAATTGTAAGAGGATAATTCTGTTGGAGTATGGAATGAAATTTACTACAGCTTTATCAATGCGTTTGTTTAGTATTATCCCGACACCATATCTATGTGAACCGTCTTGACTTCCTGAATAGTATATTGTTTTATTGTTGATTTTCATCTTTCCTGAGTCGGGCCATTGGACATCGATGATTTCTAAAATGTCTATATTCAGCCTTTCCATTTCTTTAACAACATTATGTACTTTTCCAGCTTGATGTAGATTTCTAACATTCCAAGTCGCTACTTTGCAAGGTTTTCGCATGTTGACGAGGGGAGGCCTTGCAGTATTGTGAGTTTCCTCCTCTGCCGGATCTTGTTTTCCGAGTTTCATGATGAGTAGAGTGTTTGGTTATGTTGTTAGTCATGATGATTAACTAGGGATGCTCTATGAGCCTTTAATGCATTGGTTTCCCGTTGCCTTATGCATCTCCACGCCGTTGACCATGCCTGGTTCGTCCGCCTTTAGAAATGATTTCTGATTTCTATGACAAGAAGGTGCCCCAGTGTTGCCGATGTCACGATATGAAATTATGTTAAGCGGTTGCTAAAATTATCAGATTTTGCCAAAAATTATGTTAAAATTTTTTTGGACAGAACTTGGAGAAAATTTCAGTAGAATTGCTCCTAATTTTTCGGTAGAAATCGTCAAATTTCGGTTGATTTTATTTTTTACTTCTTTTGCTATCACATTGCAAAAAAATGATAGTTTATTATACTTCTATAGGTACAAGTATTCAAAAATAAACTACCTTCGTCATAATATGATGATCAATAATCATCATTCATCATAAAAATCACTCATCGGTTTACGTTAAAAATGTATTTTCTCGGCTTTTTATAAAGCAATTGTCTTCATTTTTTTTAATCCATAAGTTATTTAGTTTGATATTAATGATATTTTTTATATGAAAACCACAATCCTCAATAGTATTCACTATTCAGGTAGGTACATTAGTCCCAAAATCAAATATAAAAGGACAAAGGTGGTCATAAAATTGATATCTGTATCTGCTGAACATGTGTCGCAAGTCGCAAGCTAGTAAATGCAAATGCAAACAAATTGAAGAATTCTTGAAAATTTACTAAACTCTATTGCCAAATCTATCCGTATAAAATTATGTTAAAATTATCAATTATGTTAAAAAAATATTTATTATCAGAATGCCATAAAAATTATGTTAAAATCTGATAATTATGTACAAATCGGCAACCCTGAGGTGCCCTTCCACTTACCGACTCTTCCACCCGAAGCTGTTTGTCAGTAAGTGGGGGATTGCTTATACCGGCAATCACTCGGACGTCAGCGCCTCGTTTGTTATCTAGCAGGATGTACCGGATGATCATGATCGAGATCATCTCACGGGCAGGTGAGGTTGACATTTGAATAGGAGAGGCTATGTATTGCGCATCACTATCCCTTACATCCCATATATCATGTATACTAAATATATAAATAACCTTTCTTTCTTTCTTTCTCCCCTTCCTTATACCCTTTCAGGTGTCGGATTTGGGTTAAGTTTAGCTACATACTCACCCATATCTTCCATTCTTTTCTGTCTTGTGCTATTAGTTTCATTTATTCTAGCGTTTTCTGTTTAATTTTTCCTGATTCTACTATTTGCTGTATCCATTTTTTCCTCGGTCTGCCTTTTTTCTTTTCTATAAGATTCCTTGTTTCGTGAACTTTCCTTGTTAGTATACTAGGTTTCATTCTCATTAGATGTCCATACCAGTTTAATTGTCTCTTTATTATTTTATTCACTATCGGTTCCTGTTTAGTTATCCCTCTTATTGCCTTATTTCTTATTCTATCCCATTTGGTCTTTCCGGATATAGCTCGTAGATGTCTCACCTCAATTGCATTTATCCTACTATTATGCTTTTTCTGTAAAGTCTAATTTTCGCTCGTATTAAAGTAAAAGTTATAAAAGTAAAAGTGGAAGATGAACTAACTGACCCAATTGAAGCCGGCAATGGGATAAGACAGGGGGATTCCTTTATTGTTCAACCTGATCATGGACGAAATAATAAAAAAATAAGAACTAAAAGAGGATACCAAATGGGAGAAAAACAACTTAAAATAATCTGCTATGCGGACGATGCAATACTAATCTCTCAAAGTGTATCGTCGGTATCACAATCGTATTACATATTTTAATTTTTGTTTCCTGGGACAATTCTTTTTTCCTCAGAACTGGCGCTAGTGCGTAGTACAGTTTGTTTGATTTTTTGGTTCTGTTTGTTATTTCGAGGTCTATTTTCCCATCATTGGTAATTATACAGTCGAACCCGCTTATTAGAATACCGGTTATAGGAATATCCCGGTTTAAAGCATAGCAATTTGAGGTCCCGAAACGTTTCTGCTAGCCACAAATGATCGGTTATTAGAATATCTCGGTTATAAGAATAATTTTGCTTGACACGAAGGCTATTCCATTAAGCGGGTTCGACTGTACTTCCAAGATAATCATATGCGGTAACTATTTCCATTTGAGTATTTTTGCATTTTATATTTACTTCATTTTCTTCCTTTTCGCCAATGACCATTATTTTACTTTTCTCGATGTTTATTTCCATTTTTAATTTCTCTATTTCTTCTGTCCATATGTTTATAAGTTTTTGGATTTTTGTCACGGTATCTGCTATAAGGACTATATCATCCGCATACAATAAGGCTTCTATTTTTATTGGCTGTAGTCTTTGGTATCCTATTGTTGTCTGTATTTGGTTCGTTCTTTCTCCAGTATTTATAGTCAATTCATTCATGACTATTATGAATAGTAGCGGACGAAGACTGTCTCCTTGTTTGATACCTCTTTCCCAATTGAATTCTTCAGATCTTTCTCCTGCTATCTGTACACGCCCTTTTACTACTCTGTATATACTTTCAATTATTTTTATCAGTGTAATTGGTACTTTCATGTTCTGCAAGCATTTCCATATAATTTTCCTTTCTATAGAGTCGAATGCTGCCCTTAGATCTATGAACGCTAGAATGAGCTTTTCCCCCGAGTCAATACTTCTTTCTATTATATTTCTAATGACGTTATAATAAGTTATAATATATTAAGTTTCCGCCACCGTACCAGATACTTAGGAACATTGAGCTATTACAGTCCTGGACCCTTCACTTGTTGCAATGTTTATTTTTATGTCTCGTGACGTTTAGATCGTCAGAAAATGTATAGAAACTCAATATTAACATAGAAAGTTGACAAATAATAGATCAGCTGTATTAAATACAGCTGTATTAAATACAGCTGATCTAATTTTGACGTTTATAGTTGTCATTTTGTTAAAGTTGTAAAAGATTTAAATAGGCCTGGATCCCGCGTACCAAAAAAAAGTTGATTAATAGCAAGCTGAAAATTTGTTAATAGCTTAACGGTGTCTAGTAGGACAAACTTTGATGTAACGGAACACTGGAACAGGGGAAGTTTTAATTGTTGAACAATATAAAAATTTGGAACGTCAGATTACCAAAACGTCCCATGTATTTTTTCGGACAGAACATTAAATTGATTTGATACCCTTTCATTAAACTCTCATGCAAAAATCAGACTGTTATTACTAACCAACATGATTCCTGTCATTTGACATATTCTTCGTGTTCCACTCATTAAAATGCCCAGTTGGTGATAAACAGCAGTCTGATTTTTGCATGAGAGTTTAAAGAAATGGTAACAAATCAATTGGAAGTTCTGTCCGACAAAATACATGGAACGTTTTCGTAGTCTGACTTTCCAAATATTTAACCTGTTCCACAATTAAAACTTTTCCTGTTCCAGTGTTCCCATACATCAAAGTTTGTCCGACTAGACACCGTTAAGCTATTAACAAATTTTCAGCTTGCTGTTAATCAAATTTTTTTTGGTACGCGGGATCCAGGTCTAAAAGTGTTGTAATATTCTTGGTGTTTGAATAAGAACTATCATAGCTATCTTAATGTTATTCAGTGCCACCCTAAATAGCATAATTGTGTCGTCACCATACCCATCTCGCAAGTTCTTCAACCATGAAGTTCTTCATCGTCTTAGATTTCTCTTTCATTTGCCTGCCATTTTCCCTTGCAACCGGTCGGACAGGTTGGCTTCTAAAAAAGGATATAGTTCATCAGCATCAGACCATATCGATGGGTTTTTGACAAAACATCGTAACCGACAAAACGCAAATTTTACAGGAGGCGAATTTTTCTTCTATCGACTTTTCGGTTAATATACTTAAAATTTTAGAAACTGTGATGAATTAGTACACAAAAAAGATAATAATTAAAGAAAAAAACTGTAATATAACATTCTTTAATTAAATTATGTAGCATACGATACTTTGTGAGACCTTGTCTGTGTAAATTTTAGTTGAAGCTTGTCGCTTAAGATAAACATCGATAGTTTTAAGGTATCAATTTATAAATGAATATTCATAAATAACGTAAGTATCTTAACAGTAAAAATATTATTCATGACAAAAATCGACAAAGAAAAATAAAATTTAATACATATATTAATCTGTGACACTCTGATCTTCTTCATCAGTTTTTGCCAATGTGTCAGGAATTTCACTTTTGTAACTTAACTGTTCATATTCTTGCACAAACTCCTGCTGTGGTATGACATGTTTCAGACGTAGGTTTATGTGTTTGTTAAAGCTTAAGATGTAATCTTTAAACTGCACTAAATTATTTTGCTTTAGACATGAAATAAACAACTTAAATGTAATACAATAACCGAAAAATATCAGTTAAAAAAATGTTTATACAAAGTCATTAAAACTTTTTCCTGTACCTACAACTTACCTAAATAGTAACAACCTTAAAAATGTATAAATGTAATTGTTTTTGAGCTCTTGCGCAGTATCTCTGCATAACCTGGAACCTATTGATTACTTTTTATTATTAGTTTAAAAAAACTACTGATCAGACATTAAATTTCATTAATTTCATACGAGGTATATCAAAAAATATGAATCTTGTTCAAGAGTAAAGTTGCTTTATATTTCACAATATCGAAAATTGTTAATAAAAAAGGTTGTTTGGTATTAAAAACTATGTTTCAATGTTCGTTCTATATTGACTCCCCTACATTTGTTTCAGGTTTCAATGAACTTACTACGTTGATATGTTTACTACTAAGTTGATATATTTCTGTTGCAAATATAATATTTATGATATTTGCACAAGAACAACTAAAAACCATAGGTTACGTCATTACCAAACTAGTAAATTAGACTTCAAATTTTATGAAAAAGACAATAAACCATAAAAACAAGTATTAAAAACTTACCGCATCTATTGAATAATAGGATTTATAAAAACTACCACTATTTTCGTTTTAAATTGTTGGAGCGAAATAAAATTTCCACTGAATTCTAACACATTTAAGATAACACTGAGTAATCCTAACCGTCATTTTGGTCATTGAATCTTATCGTAAGTGGCAAAATATGCAAACGTAAACGACAAGATTTATGGCGTTTACCATCAACTGTCGGTACTACCTTGGCGTTTACGATACCATAGGCACAAAATGAGTTTGAAATGCGGTGGTTACGATAAACATTAAATTCAATTTTAGACACTTCGGATGTTATTAGGAAAAAAATAATTTTGAATTAGCTGTATACTATCGTAAGGAACTATTTAAGATAAAAATCCCATTTTCGGAAAATTGATGCTTACGATGTTTTGTCAAAAACCCGTCGATATGCTGACAATGAGAACATTGATAGAGATGGCAAATGAATATCAACTACCCGTATCTCTTGCCTTCGTTAACTATGAAAACGCATTTGACAGTATCGAGACGGAGACCATAGAACATAGAACAAGTTATTAATAATTGCAGAATAGAGTATAGATATAGACAACTAATACGTAGTATCATTTATATGAAAATGCAAGTATGATACTAGACAAAAATGCTAATCCCATCCCCATTAAAAGATGAGTACGATAAAATTACGTGATATCGCAAAATCTGTTTAATGTAGATCAGGTTAATGCCAACAAATTAATCTACCTCAGATTCGCTGTCATCGTGAGTATAGCGAATATTTGCGAACATATCGTCCCTACCATTTCCAACTATCGAATGTGAAAAATCGGGTTTTTCAGATTCGATACCTTGACATCGCATTATACGTGATACATTTTGTGACAAATTCTCGTTATTGTAGCTTGATTAGGAGCGCGGGAAATATGCTGTTTAAACCATCGAATATGAACATTTTTTCATTTGGTTGACTGTAAACTGACGAAAATGTTTATATTCGATACTTTGTTTGGTATAAATATAACTAAAGGTTAGTTTGTGTTGTAATTTATTCAACAGTTATTCAATTATAATCTGTAAACTGTCAGAAAATACCTGGGAAAGCTTGACAGAAAAAGACTAAGTTTTCACTCTAATGGCACATAACATATCCCACCAGAATGAAAACAATGGGAACCTTCTCTGGTTACACCTCCGAGGCTTCTACAATTTGCAAGCCATACGGATGCTGAGACTAAGGAAAATGAGGGAATTCTACAATTTACAATTCACGTCACATCTGCTCAGCGCGGTAAAGTTCCAACGAGACTGGTTCCCTTCATACTCCACACAGAGTAAATCTAAAACAAAAATGAATAACCATTTTCAATTTCGCTGCAAAACGAAAATACAGCCGAACCATATTTCAGTCCAATCAGAGAGTGCTGCAAGCACCTCTACTGGTTTCGAAACTTATTAGTCTCTCATCAGGAGGCACATATGCTGCTCTCCCTGATCCAACCAAAACAAACCCCAGCGTGCAGTCCCGAATTGCAACGAACGAAATGGCATAGATGCCCTAGCGGCAACTGCTAGCAAAAGACTAAGTTTTCACTCTAATGGCACATAACATATCCCACCAGAATGAAAACAATGGGAACCTTCTCTGGTTACACCTCCGAGGCTTCTACAATTTGCAAGCCATACGGATGCTGAGACTAAGGAAGATGAGGGAATTCTACAATTTACAATTCACGTCACATCTGCTCAGCGCGGTAAAGTTCCAACGAGACTGGTTCCCTTCATACTCCACACAGAGTAAATCTAAAACAAAAATGAATAACCATTTTCAATTTCGCTGCAAAACGAAAATACAGCCGAACCATATTTCAGTCCAATCAGAGAGTGCTGCAAGCACCTCTACCGGTTTCGAAACTTATTAGTCTCTCATCAGGAGGCACATATGCTGCTCTCCCTGATCCAACCAAAACAAACCCCAGCGTGCAGTCCCGAATTGCAACGAACGAAATGGCATAGATGCCCTAGCGGCAACTGCTAGCAAAAGACTAAGTTTTCACTCTAATGGCACATAACATATCCCACCAGAATGAAAACAATGGGAACCTTCTCTGGTTACACCTCCGAGGCTTCTACAATTTGCAAGCCATACGGATGCTGAGACTAAGGAAGATGAGGGAATTCTACAATTTACAATTCACGTCACATCTGCTCAGCGCGGTAAAGTTCCAACGAGACTGGTTCCCTTCATACTCCACACAGAGTAAATCTAAAACAAAAATGAATAACCATTTTCAATTTCGCTGCAAAACGAAAATACAGCCGAACCATATTTCAGTCCAATCAGAGAGTGCTGCAAGCACCTCTACCGGTTTCGAAACTTATTAGTCTCTCATCAGGAGGCACATATGCTGCTCTCCCTGATCCAACCAAAACAAACCCCAGCGTGCAGTCCCGAATTGCAACGAACGAAATGGCATAGATGCCCTAGCGGCAACTGCTAGCAAAAGACTAAGTTTTCACTCTAATGGCACATAACATATCCCACCAGAATGAAAACAATGGGAACCTTCTCTGGTTACACCTCCGAGGCTTCTACAATTTGCAAGCCATACGGATGCTGAGACTAAGGAAGATGAGGGAATTCTACAATTTACAATTCACGTCACATCTGCTCAGCGCGGTAAAGTTCCAACGAGACTGGTTCCCTTCATACTCCACACAGAGTAAATCTAAAACAAAAATGAATAACCATTTTCAATTTCGCTGCAAAACGAAAATACAGCCGAACCATATTTCAGTCCAATCAGAGAGTGCTGCGAGCACCTCTACCGGTTTCGAAACTTATTAGTCTCTCATCAGGAGGCACATATGCTGCTCTCCCTGATCCAACCAAAACAAACCCCAGCGTGCAGTCCCGAATTGCAACGAACGAAATGGCATAGATGCCCTAGCGGCAACTGCTAGCAAAAGACTAAGTTTTCACTCTAATGGCACATAACATATCCCACCAGAATGAAAACAATGGGAACCTTCTCTGGTTACACCTCCGAGGCTTCTACAATTTGCAAGCCATACGGATGCTGAGACTAAGGAAGATGAGGGAATTCTACAATTTACAATTCACGTCACATCTGCTCAGCGCGGTAAAGTTCCAACGAGACTGGTTCCCTTCATACTCCACACAGAGTAAATCTAAAACAAAAATGAATAACCATTTTCAATTTCGCTGCAAAACGAAAATACAGCCGAACCATATTTCAGTCCAATCAGAGAGTGCTGCAAGCACCTCTACCGGTTTCGAAACTTATTAGTCTCTCATCAGGAGGCACATATGCTGCTCTCCCTGATCCAACCAAAACAAACCCCAGCGTGCAGTCCCGAATTGCAACGAACGAAATGGCATAGATGCCCTAGCGGCAACTGCTAGCAAAAGACTAAGTTTTCACTCTAATGGCACATAACATATCCCACCAGAATGAAAACAATGGGAACCTTCTCTGGTTACACCTCCGAGGCTTCCACAATTTGCAAGCCATACGGATGCTGAGACTAAGGAAGATGAGGGAATTCTACAATTTACAATTCACGTCACATCTGCTCAGCGCGGTAAAGTTCCAACGAGACTGGTTCCCTTCATACTTCACACAGAGTAAATCTAAAACAAAAATGAATAACCATTTTCAATTTCGCTGCAAAACGAAAATACAGCCGAACCATATTTCAGTCCAATCAGAGAGTGCTGCAAGCACCTCTACCGGTTTCGAAACTTATTAGTCTCTCATCAGGAGGCACATATGCTGCTCTCCCTGATCCAACCAAAACAAACCCCAGCGTGCAGTCCCGAATTGCAACGAACGAAATGGCATAGATGCCCTAGCGGCAACTGCTAGCAAAAGACTAAGTTTTCACTCTAATGGCACATAACATATCCCACCAGAATGAAAACAATGGGAACCTTCTCTGGTTACACCTCCGAGGCTTCTACAATTTGCAAGCCATACGGATGCTGAGACTAAGGAAGATGAGGGAATTCTACAATTTACAATTCACGTCACATCTGCTCAGCGCGGTAAAGTTCCAACGAGACTGGTTCCCTTCATACTCCACACAGAGTAAATCTAAAACAAAAATGAATAACCATTTTCAATTTCGCTGCAAAACGAAAATACAGCCGAACCATATTTCAGTCCAATCAGAGAGTGCTGCAAGCACCTCTACCGGTTTCGAAACTTATTAGTCTCTCATCAGGAGGCACATATGCTGCTCTCCCTGATCCAACCAAAACAAACCCCAGCGTGCAGTCCCGAATTGCAACCAACGAAATGGCATAGATGCCCTAGCGGCAACTGCTAGCAAAAGACTAAGTTTTCACTCTAATGGCACATAACATATCCCACCAGAATGAAAACAATGGGAACCTTCTCTGGTTACACCTCCGAGGCTTCTACAATTTGCAAGCCATACGGATGCTGAGACTAAGGAAGATGAGGGAATTCTACAATTTACAATTCACGTCACATCTGCTCAGCGCGGTAAAGTTCCAACGAGACTGGTTCCCTTCATACTCCACACAGAGTAAATTTAAAACAAAAATGAATAACCATTTTCAATTTCGCTGCAAAACGAAAATACAGCCGAACCATATTTCAGTCCAATCAGAGAGTGCTGCAAGCACCTCTACCGGTTTCGAAACTTATTAGTCTCTCATCAGGAGGCACATATGCTGCTCTCCCTGATCCAACCAAAACAAACCCCAGCGTGCAGGCCCGAATTGCAACGAACGAAATGGCATAGATGCCCTAGCGGCAACTGCTAGCAAAAGACTAAGTTTTCACTCTAATGGCACATAACATATCCCACCAGAATGAAAACAATGGGAACCTTCTCTGGTTACACCTCCGAGGCTTCTACAATTTGCAAGCCATACGGATGCTGAGACTAAGGAAGATGAGGGAATTTTACAATTTACAATTCACGTCACATCTGCTCAGCGCGGTAAAGTTCCAACCAGACTGGTTCCCTTCATACTCCACACAGAGTAAATCTAAAACAAAAATGAATAACCATTTTCAATTTCGCTGCAAAACGAAAATACAGCCGAACCATATTTCAGTCCAATCAGAGAGTGCTGCAAGCACCTCTACCGGTTTCGAAACTTATTAGTCTCTCATCAGGAGGCACATATGCTGCTCTCCCTGATCCAACCAAAACAAACCCCAGCGTGCAGTCCCGAATTGCAACGAACGAAATGGCATAGATGCCCTAGCGGCAACTGCTAGCAAAAGACTAAGTTTTCACTCTAATGGCACATAACATATCCCACCAGAATGAAAACAATGGGAACCTTCTCTGGTTACACCTCCGAGGCTTCTACAATTTGCAAGCCATACGGATGCTGAGACTAAGGAAGATGAGGGAATTCTACAATTTACAATTCACGTCACATCTGCTCAGCGCGGTAAAGTTCCAACGAGACTGGTTCCCTTCATACTCCACACAGAGTAAATCTAAAACAAAAATGAATAACCATTTTCAATTTCGCTGCAAAACGAAAATACAGCCGAACCATATTTCAGTCCAATCAGAGAGTGCTGCAAGCACCTCTACCGGTTTCGAAACTTATTAGTCACTCATCAGGAGGCACATATGCTGCTCTCCCTGATCCAACCAAAACAAACCCCAGCGTGCAGTCCCGAATTGCAACGAACGAAATGGCATAGATGCCCTAGCGGCAACTGCTAGCAAAAGACTAAGTTTTCACTCTAATGGCACATAACATATCCCACCAGAATGAAAACAATGGGAACGTTCTCTGGTTACACCTCCGAGGCTTCTACAGTTACACCTCCGAGGCTTGCAAATTGTAGAAGCCTCGGAGGTGTAACCAGAGAAGGTTCCCATTGTTTTCATTCTGGTGGGATATGTTATGTGCCATTAGAGTGAAAACTTAGTCTTTTGCTAGCAGTTGCCGCTAGGGCATCTATGCCATTTCGTTCGTTGCAATTCGGGACTGCACGCTGGGGTTTGTTTTGGTTGGATCAGGGAGAGCAGCATATGTGCCTCCTGATGAGAGACTAATAAGTTTCGAAACCGGTAGAGGTGCTTGCAGCACTCTCTGATTGGACTGAAATATGGTTCGGCTGTATTTTCGTTTTGCAGCGAAATTGAAAATGGTTATTCATTTTTGTTTTAGATTTACTCTGTGTGGAGTATGAAGGGAACCAGTCTCGTTGGAACTTTACCGCGCTGAGCAGATGTGACGTGAATTGTAAATTGTATAATTCCCTCATCTTACTTAGTCTCAGCATCCGTATGGCTTGCAAATTGTAGAAGCCTCGGAGGTGTAACCAGAGAAGGTTCCCATTGTTTTCATTCTGGTGGGATATGTTATGTGCCATTAGAGTGAAAACTTAGTCTTTTGCTAGCAGTTGCCGCTAGGGCATCTATGCCATTTCGTTCGTTGCAATTCGGGACTGCACGCTGGGGTTTGTTTTGGTTGGATCAGGGAGAGCAGCATATGTGCCTCCTGATGAGAGACTAATAAGTTTCGAAACCGGTAGAGGTGCTTGCAGCACTCTCTGATTGGACTGAAATATGGTTCGGCTGTATTTTCGTTTTGCAGCGAAATTGAAAATGGTTATTCATTTTTGTTTTAGATTTACTCTGTGTGGAGTATGAAGGGAACCAGTCTCGTTGGAACTTTACCGCGCTGAGCAGATGTGACGTGAATTGTAAATTGTAGAATTCCCTCATCTTCCTTAGTCTCAGCATCCGTATGGCTTGCAAATTGTAGAAGCCTCGGAGGTGTAACCAGAGAAGGTTCCCATTGTTTTCATTCTGGTGGGATATGTTATGTGCCATTAGAGTGAAAACTTAGTCTTTTGCCGCTAGGGCATCTATGCCATTTCGTTCGTTGCAATTCGGGACTGCACGCTGGGGTTTGTTTTGGTTGGATCAGGGAGAGCAGCATATGTGCCTCCTGATGAGAGACTAATAAGTTTCGAAACCGGTAGAGGTGCTTGCAGCACTCTCTGATTGGACTGAAATATGGTTCGGCTGTATTTTCGTTTTGCAGCGAAATTGAAAATGGTTATTCATTTGTGTTTTAGATTTACTCTGTGTGGAGTATGAAGGGAACCAGTCTCGTTGGAACTTTACCGCGCTGAGCAGATGTGACGTGAATTGTAAATTGTAGAATTCCCTCATCTTCCTTAGTCTCAGCATCCGTATGGCTTGCAAATTGTAGAAGCCTCGGAGGTGTAACCAGAGAAGGTTCCCATTGTTTTCATTCTGGTGGGATATGTTATGTGCCATTAGAGTGAAAACTTAGTCTTTTGCTAGCAGTTGCCGCTAGGGTATCTATGCCATTTCGTTCGTTGCAATTCGGGACTGCACGCTGGGGTTTGTTTTGGTTGGATCAGGGAGAGCAGCATATGTGCCTCCTGATGAGAGACTAATAAGTTTCGAAACCGGTAGAGGTGCTTGCAGCACTCTCTGATTGGACTGAAATATGGTTCGGCTGTATTTTCGTTTTGCAGCGAAATTGAAAATGGTTATTCATTTTTGTTTTAGATTTAGTCTGTGTGGAGTATGAAGGGAACCAGTCTCGTTGGAACTTTACCGCGCTGAGCAGATGTGACGTGAATTGTAAATTGTAGAATTCCCTCATCTTCCTTAGTCTCAGCATCCGTATGGCTTGCAAATTGTAGAAGCCTCGGAGGTGTAACCAGAGAAGGTTCCCATTGTTTTCATTCTGGTGGGATATGTTATGTGCCATTAGAGTGAAAACTTAGTCTTTTGCTAGCAGTTGCCGCTAGGGCATCTATGCCATTTCGTTCGTTGCAATTCGGGACTGCACGCTGGGGTTTGTTTTGGTTGGATCAGGGAGAGCAGCATATGT
Source organism: Diabrotica virgifera virgifera (assembly GCF_917563875.1). NCBI lineage: Eukaryota > Metazoa > Arthropoda > Insecta > Coleoptera > Chrysomelidae > Diabrotica > Diabrotica virgifera. The sequence goes on along the minus strand of NC_065448.1, from coordinate 71,043,560 downwards.
GCCTCCTGATGAGAGACTAATAAGTTTCGAAACCGGTAGAGGTGCTAGCAGCACTCTCTGATTGGACTGAAATATGGTTCGGCTGTATTTTCGTTTTGCAGCGAAATTGAAAATGGTTATTCATTTTTTTTTTTTTTTTTTTTTTTTTCTTGACAGAAAAGTTCGTTTTATTTGGGTGAAAGGACACGCTGTAGTCCAGTCGGGTTAGACGAATAACAGCCCTAACCTTGCATTAGGAGCTGCTCCAAATTTTATTTCTTTAGTCTTTAGGGGGGGTCAATAGTAGTGTAAATTTAAAATCTCGACTGAATTACGCCATTGCGTTAGCCGCCATCTTGATTTTAAACGGGAACAGTTTTTGCTCAATATCTCCGCCATTTTCAACTTTTTGACAAAAAGTATAATAACCAAAATTGTTGAAAATGTAATTTTCTATAATTTCTATTTTTACAATTTTTTCGTGCCATCGATATTTTCCGAGTTATAGCGGAAAATAATGACAGTTATATATAAATAGAGCATAATTATTGAATTATCTCGTTTATTGTTAGTTTTACGACAAAAATGTTCCTATACAAAAATAGAGAGAATTGAATTCTACACAATTTTAGTTTCTTTAATTTTTTGATTAAGTTAATATTTAAGGTAGTATGTATGGGATATGAAAGTGCATGGGAAAAGAGGTTCAGGACGAAGAAGAATATCCTGGCTGCATAACCTGCGAAAATGGTTTAACTTAACCACTACCGGACTTTTCAGGGCTGCAGTCAACAAAGTCAGAATAGCCATGTTAGTGTCCAACATCCGTAACGGATAGGCACCATAAGAAAAAGAAGTATGTGATACTGGCGCGAGAGTAAAACCTGATTGATTTTGTAGCAATTATTTTTGTTCAATATCTACGCCATTTTCAACTTAAATTGTTCCAAATATGATTTCCTACAATTTATTTTTAACAATTTTTTTCATGCGGTTGATATTTTCCGAGTTAAGTGGGAAAATAGTAAAAAGTGGTGGGGGAGTATAATTACTGAATTGAATCTTTTTTCCGAGCTGCCCCAAATTTTATAATTCCATCCTTTAGGGGAGATCAATAGTAGTGTAAATTTAAAATCTCGACTGAATTCCGCGGTTACATTAGCCGCCATATTGATTTTAAAGGAGAACCGTTGTTGCTTAATATCTCCGCCATTTTCAACTCTTCGACAAAAACGGCAGGAACTAAAATTGTTGGAAACGCAATTTCCTACAATTTCTTTTCCACAATTTTTTTGCGATCAATATTCTCCGAGTTAAGGAGGAAAATAGTGGAAGCGGAGGGGAAGCATAATTATTGAATGAATTGTCTCATTTATTATCAACTTTACGACATAATTGTACATAAACAAAAATAAAGAGAATTATATTTTATACAATTTTTGAAACTTGCAATGAAACACCAACCAAACTAAGTACATAAAACACATAAATAATATCTTATATGCATTAAGTTCACTTAATTTTATTAACTAGCTGGTTTTATTTGTTGAATTTGTCTGTCGATAATTAAGTTTCATGTCAGCTAACATATTTTAATATTTCAACAATTTTTTTTTTAATTTTGGACCCCGTTGGTGAATTTTCCCATTCCCCCTCTTAGACCCGCCACTGGTTCTCTCGAAAAATTGTAGTAAATCGTAATTGCAACAATTTCAGTCCTTACACTTTTTGTCGAAAAGTTGAAAATGGGCAAGATATTGAACAAAAACCATTGCTTTAAAATCAATCGGGTCTTACGCTCGCGCCTCTACCACATACGTACTACATTAAATATTGATTTTATAAAAAAAAAATAAAACAAATCAAAATTGTACAAAATTTAATTCTCTTCATTTTTGTATGGGTTAAAATTTGCTGTAAAAGTAATAATAAACGAGATAATTTAATAAATCAATAATTATGCTTTAACTGTCACTGTTTTTTCCCCATAACTCGGAAAATATGGACCGCACGAAAAAAATTATAATAAAAGAAATTATAGAAAATCGTATTTTCAACAATTTCAGTTTCTATATTTTTTGTCGAAAAGTTGAAAATGGCGGAGATATTGAGCAAAAACGGTTCTCGTTTAAAATCAAGATGGCGGCTAACGCAACGGTCAAATTCAGTCGAGATTTTAAATTTATACTACTATTGATCCCCCCTAAAGATTAGAAAAATAAAATTTGGGGCAGCTCCTAATGCAAGGTCAAATGGTATCTCGACTGGCCTACTGGTATTATTGGTAATGAGCATGTAGATATAGCAGCTAAAGACGCATACCATTTAGAGAATATTATAATATAAATAATATATAAATAATCTATGAAACAGACGCAAACGATCTTTTAGCGATTTTCAGAAATAAAATCAGAAGCGATTGGGAATCATTATACAGGGTGTCCCGAAAAGAATGGTCATAAATTATACCACAGATTCTGGGGTCAAAAATATGTTGATTGAATCTCACTTACCTATATACAATAGTGCACACAAAAAAAGTTACAGCCCTTTGAAGTTACAAAATGAAAATCGATTTTTTTTCATATATCGAAAACCCTTCGAGATTTTTCATTGAAAATTGACATGTGGCATTATTATGGCAGCAACATCTTAAACAAAAATTAAAGTAAAATTTGTGCACCCCATAAAAATTTTAAGGGGGTTTTGTTCCTTTAAACCCCCCCAAACTTTTGTGTACGTTCCAATTAAATTATTATTGTGACACCATTAGTTAAACAAAAGATTTTTAAAACTTTTTTGCCTCTTAGTATTTTTTGATAAGCCAGTGTTTATCGACCTATTTTGAATATTTGTCGAATCCACCACATATTTGTATATGGTCAAGTACGATTATAGAGACCTGTTAATAATCTGAAAATGTATTTATAATTTACATTTTTAGGTATATTTTGAAAAAGAAGCCATATCTCGATAAAAGGTGATTTGTCAAAAAAAGACTAAGAGGCAAAAAAGTTTTAAAAACACTGTGTTTAACTAATGGTACCACAATAATAGTGTAATTGGAACGTACACAAACATTTGGGGGGTTTAAAGGAACAAAACCCCCATAAAAATTTTATGTAAATATATTAAAAAAGAAGCCGCATCTCGATAAAAACTGGCTTATTGAAAAAATATTAAGAGTCAAAAAAGTTTTAAAAACGTTGTGTTTAACTAATGATATCACAATAATCAATTAATTGGAACGTACACAAAAGTATGGGGGGGTTTAAGGGCACAAAACCCCCATAAAATTTTTATGGGGTGGACAAACTTCACTATAATTTTGTTTTAAGATGTTACTGCCATAATAATGATACATGTTAATTTTCAATAAAAAATCTCTAATAGTTTTCGATATATTGAAAAAAATCGATTTTCATTTTGTAACTTCAAAGGGCTGTAACTTTTTTTATGAGCACATTTGTACTAAGGTAAGTTAGGTTAAATCGAACTATTTTTGACCGCAGAATGTGTGGTATAATTTATGACCAATCTTTTCGGGACACCCTGTATACAAGTATTAGTGAAAAATGGCAAAGTCCCTATTATAGGATACATAAAGATTTGCCAAAGAACATTACTCATCTCACCTTCCCTGTATCCAGACGATATTCCTTAATCATTACTAGGTTGAAATTACATCATGGTCGTTTCCCGGCACACTTACATAAAATAAATATAATAGATTCGCCTTTATGTTCTTGCAATAATATGTCGATATGCGACTTAAACCATATATTTTTCGACTGCACTAAATATACACTTGAAACATTGGAACTAATGACGGAATTAAATCATATAAAATTTCCTCTTCCAGTAAATATTTCAGCACTCCTTGCTTCATTTGATCAAAGAGTTTATGACATATTAGTTAATTTTGTGATTAGGACTAAAGTAGATATTTAATCTTTCTTACGTTATAGTCTGTGGCAAATAGACTTTGTCTGATACCAAACACACACACACACACAAACTGTCAAAAATGCTATACTGCTGAGAAGAATAAAATGCACGTGTTTACAATTTCTGCGAATTTTGTTTCAGTATCATTTCCAAGAAATTCTTGTGAGGCAGTTTATGATTTCATTTTAACGATTTTCATTATTTGATTATACAGTTGTTCGCTATTATACATTCGCTTCTTTAAATCATTGGACCGAAACAAATCTTTGATTAATACAAAAAGCAAAGTAACGAATGTGATTTTTTGGAAAGAAAAAAATGATAACAGTTCAAATTTGTTATCAATCTAACAAGAATTAAACATTACATACAAAAAATATAAACATTTTCCCATTTGTCAATGCGCTGATTTAGGAGTCTTTAAAAAAAGTTATTTTGCTCTCCTGAAAAGTAGCACTTTTCACATTCGATAGTTGGACATGGCAGGGACGATATTAACGAACATAAACGAATTACAAACTATGGTGAAGGAGCCGAAAAAAAATGGTGGACGGACAAAAAAAAACAGTTCCACACACATAAATGGTAATGAGTCTAAGTCCAAGAAAAAATGAATACAGGCCAATTTTTGAAACTCGACAAAGATAACCAAAGGGCGGAAATACTAGAAGAGCAAGGCTGGCATAGGCAGAACTTGTAAAACTCAGTTGAATACTTAAGAACCCCCAAAATATCTCAATACTTGGAGAGTAAAGTGATAAATCAGTACACCTTTCCTATCATGAAATATGAATGTTTGACTGAAATATAAATGTAAGAAGTAAGAACAACGTGGAAGATGAAAAACAGAAGTCGATGATATCACAACAAACATTGCCAAAATCAAATGGACTTCGCAGGCCACACTGCTAGACAAAAAAAACATTGGAACGCCATAATATAACATTGGAAACACTACAAACGTAGACGACCACGAGGAAGACCACAGCTCAGATGGGCAGATGATATCAAAATAATAGTCAAAATGAATAAAATCTTAACATTTTATGCTTTTTCGTAATAACTTGATGAAAATCTTTGCAACGTAACTTTCCCCTCGTAAGTGCCTTGAGGAAGGGTGTAGTAATGCGTAGGTTTTTTTTTCTTTTTTTTCTTCTTCTTCTTAGCTTTAATAGATTTAATAATTGTTAGAAATATTATTTCTAACATTACAAGTAAATAAAAATAATATAACATAAGGATTTGTTGTAAATTCGCATCTAAATTCGTATTGTTTGACAAAATCTAACGCGCGACCGATTACGTGACAGAATAGAGCGCGACTGTTCCCGGGTTAAAAGTAAAAACTTCAGGACAGACATTCATAGAAGTTGGGAGAGACCATTGTTCAGAAAAAGAACAATCGAAGCCTAAAAAAGAGGATGACAACTTTTATTAAGTTTGATGAAGTTGATACACTATTTATTGTTTTAATGCAAGACATGTTATGAGATTTTAAAGTTAAATCACAATACAATATTTAAGCATTACTCGTAGACTAGGCAAAATGCAAATAAAAAAGTATGAAATATGCGCATAAATATGCAGTATTTTATGCAAAAATATGCAGTATTTTATGCAAAATATTCATATTTATCTAGAAAATATGCATGTAATATTTACAATATTTTTTTATTTACAAAAATACTTACAATATTATAAATACATAATATATACAATTGATGGATTCGACCGTTACTTGATGGAAGTTCATTTTATCTAACAATAAAACACGAAAACGTTTGTTTTCTATACTTCCACAAAATTTATTATATCTAAGTGACTACAGCTGTTTCGGCGGAGTGCCTTTCTCAAGTAATATAGTTTACAATGTGTTTGCCTTTTTAATCTTCAACTGAAGAGGTTGAGGAGTGGGGAGCTGTTTGTCTCGAGTTGGTCATTCAGAATTATATCTGTATTTTTCAGTTTATTAATTTCCATAGATTCTAAAAAAGATAGCTTAAGGCCTTTATTTTGAATATGTAGAATTTGAAACTCTTCATTGAAAGAATGATTATGATCTAGAAGGTGAAGTGCGTATGTAGAAGTGTCTGTTTTTCTATTGTTGAATGCCCTTTTGTGTTCTGCTATCCGTTTGTCAAAAGTTCTGCCAGTTTGACCGATGTACGTTTTCGGACAGTCACCACAAGTTAGTTTGTACACACCACTCTGTAGTTGCTTTCTCTTTCGGCTTTTATTGTTCTTAATATATTTGCTTAAGTTGTTGTTAGTTCTGAAAGCTGGTGTTATTCCTTTCTTTTTTATGTATCTGGCTATTGTTGTTGTTATCTTGCCAGTATATGTGAGAGAGCAGAAGGTACTGGGTTCTTTCTGTGGTGGTGGATACACTAATTTCAGGGCTTTCTTATGGAGTTTTTGGTTTAAAATTTTGTTAACTGTTTGTTCGTTATAGCCGTTGTTTACTGCTATTTGTTTAATGATGTTTAGTTCTATTTCGAAGTTATTTTTTGTCATGGGAATTTCTGTCAGTCTATGTATCATGCTATGGTAGGCTGCTAATTTGTGTTGTGTAGGATGGGATGATGAATTGTGTATAGTTGTGTCAGTATGGGTAGGTTTATGATATATGGAGAACTCATGTTTGTTGTGTAGTCTGGAAATCGTTACATCTAGAAAGTTTATAGAGTTATTCTGTTCTGTTTCTACTGTAAACTCAATATTATTATGAAGTGAATTAATATATGATAGAAATTGGTCAAGTTGTCTGTTAGTTCCTGTAAAGCATACTAGTATATCATCCACGTATCTCCACCAATATAAGAACTGTTTAAATACGGGATGTTTAGAAATTGTTGTTTCAAGTTGGTTCATAAATATATCTGATAGCAATGGGCTTAGAGGATTACCCATAATAAGTCCTGCACTGTTGTTTGTGTATATTTGATTATTGAATTCAAAATAGTCTTGATTTATGCAAATTTCAAGAAGGTGTAAAATTTCAGATGCAATGATCGGATTTGTACTATTATGGTCTAAAAGATTCTTAACTAAAACAAAAGTTTCTGTAGGAGGAACACTAGGAAAAAGATTTTTTACGTCAAATGAAATTAGTCTGGAGTTTTTGGGCAATTGAAAATGTTGTATTTTATTAACTAGTTCTAGTGTATTTTTTACGGTGAATTTAGGTGAAAATTTAGTGTATTCTGTAATAATATCTGACAGTTTTTTTGAAATTTTATATGACGGAGCTGTATAAAAAGAAACTACAGGTCTTATTGGGTGGTCAGGTTTGTGTAGTTTAATAAAAGAGTATAATTTAGGAGGTTGTGGGTTCATAATATTAAGGTATTTCTGTTCTGTTGGATTTAGAAATGATTTTGAATTTTCAATGGCTAGTTTAATTTGTTTTCGGTATTTTTCTGTGGGGTCTTTGTTTAGTTTTATACTGTTTTGGTTAGTTAAAAATTCTATTGTTTTGTTATTATAGTCTCGTTTGTCGATAGCAATAGTAGTGTTACCTTTGTCTGCTTTTGTAAATATTATGTCATGTTTTATTGATTTATTTTTAATTGAAACGGCTATTTGGTTTTCTTTGAAACAGGAATTATTAGTTTCACTACATACATCAGTAATAGATTTTGCAATGATGCTTTTTTCTATGTTTTTGGCAGTTTTGTTTAACGCTACTTCACATTCTACACCTAAATACTCTAAATTTTTTTGATTATTATGTTGAGGCAAGTTGTGTTTGAATCCTTTCTCTAAAAGTTCTATTTCACTATTATTGAATTTAGTATCTGTTAAGTTTATAAATCTATTGAAAAAACTATGATTTGAAAAATTTGTTGTATGAGTATTGAGTTGTTTACTATTGCAAATTAGATTATTTAGTTTTTTACATTGTGTATTAAATTTTTTGTCTATTATATTATCTACTTCAGTTCTTACTTTAGAATCTAGGATGTCAAATTCTATATTATCTAATCTATAATGTAATTCTGAATGACATACCTTAAGATAAACAGCTATAATATCTCGTTTTCTGTATTGGGTGCTCCTATCCCGTTTCAGCCATCTGGTTTGACCCTGGTGGATACCTGCTATGGCAGCGGCACTGCGGTTGTTGGTTTTTAACTTTATGTATTTCGGGAACACCTTGTTTTTCACGCACATGTTTAGAAACCAGATATTTTGTGTTGTTACTCTACGCTTTAAAAGCAATCTTGAAAACAATATGGTCAATAGCCCTGTATTGGCTTCCTGTAAATAATTGATGGATTCGACCGTTACTTGATGGAAGTTCATTTTATCTAACAATAAAACACGAAAACGTTTGTTTTCTATACTTCCACAAAATTTATTATATCTAAGTGACTACAGCTGTTTCGGCGGAGTGCCTTTCTCAAGTAATATAGTTTACAATGTGTTTGCCTTTTTAATCTTCAACTGAAGAGGTTGAGGAGTGGGGAGCTGTTTGTCTCGAGTTGGTCATTCAGAATTATATCTGTATTTTTCAGTTTATTAATTTCCATAGATTCTAAAAAAGATAGCTTAAGGCCTTTATTTTGAATATGTAGAATTTGAAACTCTTCATTGAAAGAATGATTATGATCTAGAAGGTGAAGTGCGTATGTAGAAGTGTCTGTTTTTCTATTGTTGAATGCCCTTTTGTGTTCTGCTATCCGTTTGTCAAAAGTTCTGCCAGTTTGACCGATGTACGTTTTCGGACAGTCACCACAAGTTAGTTTGTACACACCACTCTGTAGTTGCTTTCTCTTTCGGCTTTTATTGTTCTTAATATATTTGCTTAAGTTGTTGTTAGTTCTGAAAGCTGGTGTTATTCCTTTCTTTTTTATGTATCTGGCTATTGTTGTTGTTATCTTGCCAGTATATGTGAGAGAGCAGAAGGTACTGGGTTCTTTCTGTGGTGGTGGATACACTAATTTCAGGGCTTTCTTATGGAGTTTTTGGTTTAAAATTTTGTTAACTGTTTGTTCGTTATAGCCGTTGTTTACTGCTATTTGTTTAATGATGTTTAGTTCTATTTCGAAGTTATTTTTTGTCATGGGAATTTCTGTCAGTCTATGTATCATGCTATGGTAGGCTGCTAATTTGTGTTGTGTAGGATGGGATGATGAATTGTGACCTACCCATACTGACACAACTATACACAATTCATCATCCCATCCTACACAACACAAATTAGCAGCCTACCATAGCATGATACATAGACTGACAGAAATTCCCATGACAAAAAATAACTTCGAAATAGAACTAAACATCATTAAACAAATAGCAGTAAACAACGGCTATAACGAACAAACAGTTAACAAAATTTTAAACCAAAAACTCCATAAGAAAGCCCTGAAATTAGTGTATCCACCACCACAGAAAGAACCCAGTACCTTCTGCTCTCTCACATATACTGGCAAGATAACAACAACAATAGCCAGATACATAAAAAAGAAAGGAATAACACCAGCTTTCAGAACTAACAACAACTTAAGCAAATATATTAAGAACAATAAAAGCCGAAAGAGAAAGCAACTACAGAGTGGTGTGTACAAACTAACTTGTGGTGACTGTCCGAAAACGTACATCGGTCAAACTGGCAGAACTTTTGACAAACGGATAGCAGAACACAAAAGGGCATTCAACAATAGAAAAACAGACACTTCTACATACGCACTTCACCTTCTAGATCATAATCATTCTTTCAATGAAGAGTTTCAAATTCTACATATTCAAAATAAAGGCCTTAAGCTATCTTTTTTAGAATCTATGGAAATTAATAAACTGAAAAATACAGATATAATTCTGAATGACCAACTCGAGACAAACAGCTCCCCACTCCTCAACCTCTTCAGTTGAAGATTAAAAAGGCAAACACATTGTAAACTATATTACTTGAGAAAGGCACTCCGCCGAAACAGCTGTAGTCACTTAGATATAATAAATTTTGTGGAAGTATAGAAAACAAACGTTTTCGTGTTTTATTGTTAGATAAAATGAACTTCCATCAAGTAACGGTCGAATCCATCAATTATTTACAGGAAGCCAATACAGGGCTATTGACCATATTGTTTTCAAGATTGCTTTTAAAGCGTAGAGTAACAACACAAAATATCTGGTTTCTAAACATGTGCGTGAAAAACAAGGTGTTCCCGAAATACATAAAGTTAAAAACCAACAACCGCAGTGCCGCTGCCATAGCAGGTATCCACCAGGGTCAAACCAGATGACTGAAACGGGATAGGAGCACCCAATACAGAAAACGAGATATTATAGCTGTTTATCTTAAGGTATGTCATTCAGAATTACATTATAGATTAGATAATATAGAATTTGACATCCTAGATTCTAAAGTAAGAACTGAAGTAGATAATATAATAGACAAAAAATTTAATACACAATGTAAAAAACTAAATAATCTAATTTGCAATAGTAAACAACTCAATAGTCATACAACAAATTTTTCAAATCATAGTTTTTTCAATAGATTTATAAACTTAACAGATACTAAATTCAATAATAGTGAAATAGAACTTTTAGAGAAAGGATTCAAACACAACTTGCCTCAACATAATAATCAAAAAAATTTAGAGTATTTAGGTGTAGAATGTGAAGTAGCGTTAAACAAAACTGCCAAAAACATAGAAAAAAGCATCATTGCAAAATCTATTACTGATGTATGTAGTGAAACTAATAATTCCTGTTTCAAAGAAAACCAAATAGCCGTTTCAATTAAAAATAAATCAATAAAACATGACATAATATTTACAAAAGCAGACAAAGGTAACACTACTATTGCTATCGACAAACGAGACTATAATAACAAAACAATAGAATTTTTAACTAACCAAAACAGTATAAAACTAAACAAAGACCCCACAGAAAAATACCGAAAACAAATTAAACTAGCCATTGAAAATTCAAAATCAATTCTAAATCCAACAGAACAGAAATACCTTAATATTATGAACCCACAACCTCCTAAATTATACTCTTTTATTAAACTACACAAAACTGACCACCCAATAAGACCTGTAGTTTCTTTTTATACAGCTCCGTCATATAAAATTTCAAAAAAACTGTCAGATATTATTACAGAATACACTAAATTTTCACCTAAATTCACCGTAAAAAATACACTAGAACTAGTTAATAAAATACAACATTTTCAATTGCCCAAAAACTCCAGACTAATTTCATTTGACGTAAAAAATCTTTTTCCTAGTGTTCCTCCTACAGAAACTTTTGTTTTAGTTAAGAATCTTTTAGACCATAATAGTACAAATCCGATCATTGCATCTGAAATTTTACACCTTCTTGAAATTTGCATAAATCAAGACTATTTTGAATTCAATAATCAAATATACACAAACAACAGTGCAGGACTTATTATGGGTAATCCTCTAAGCCCATTGCTATCAGATATATTTATGAACCAACTTGAAACAACAATTTCTAAACATCCCGTATTTAAACAGTTCTTATATTGGTGGAGATACGTGGATGATATACTAGTATGCTTTACAGGAACTAACAGACAACTTGACCAATTTCTATCATATATTAATTCACTTCATAATAATATTGAGTTTACAGTAGAAACAGAACAGAATAACTCTATAAACTTTCTAGATGTAACGATTTCCAGACTACACAACAAACATGAGTTCTCCATATATCATAAACCTACCCATACTGACACAACTATACACAATTCATCATCCCATCCTACACAACACAAATTAGCAGCCTACCATAGCATGATACATAGACTGACAGAAATTCCCATGACAAAAAATAACTTCGAAATAGAACTAAACATCATTAAACAAATAGCAGTAAACAACGGCTATAACGAACAAACAGTTAACAAAATTTTAAACCAAAAACTCCATAAGAAAGCCCTGAAATTAGTGTATCCACCACCACAGAAAGAACCCAGTACCTTCTGCTCTCTCACATATACTGGCAAGATAACAACAACAATAGCCAGATACATAAAAAAGAAAGGAATAACACCAGCTTTCAGAACTAACAACAACTTAAGCAAATATATTAAGAACAATAAAAGCCGAAAGAGAAAGCAACTACAGAGTGGTGTGTACAAACTAACTTGTGGTGACTGTCCGAAAACGTACATCGGTCAAACTGGCAGAACTTTTGACAAACGGATAGCAGAACACAAAAGGGCATTCAACAATAGAAAAACAGACACTTCTACATACGCACTTCACCTTCTAGATCATAATCATTCTTTCAATGAAGAGTTTCAAATTCTACATATTCAAAATAAAGGCCTTAAGCTATCTTTTTTAGAATCTATGGAAATTAATAAACTGAAAAATACAGATATAATTCTGAATGACCAACTCGAGACAAACAGCTCCCCACTCCTCAACCTCTTCAGTTGAAGATTAAAAAGGCAAACACATTGTAAACTATATTACTTGAGAAAGGCACTCCGCCGAAACAGCTGTAGTCACTTAGATATAATAAATTTTGTGGAAGTATAGAAAACAAACGTTTTCGTGTTTTATTGTTACATATACAATTATTTTAAATTATAAATATTATTTTGAATTGTGGTAACGATAGATTATTATCAAATGATGTTCAAAATTTTCTAATAAAAACTTATGGCTTCTATCTGAATACATATATTTGTAAATAGAAAAACTTCTTTCGACATCAACTGATGTAACTGGAGCATTTTTCAAATTTACTATAATAGATGGTTCTAAATGAAGTGGTTCGGAAAATGTCCCAGCTAGTACTTGAACCACTTCAGAAAGAACCTGGTAACCACTATTTTTTTCCATGGTTACTTTAAATTTTTAAAAAATTTCCTTTCCAATAGCACCTTTAACGTTTTGACACAATGACTTAAATTCTTTTATTAAAACTGTACTCTCTAACAATGATAATTCGGAGGATTCTAATTGAGTTATAGTTTTCTGGACAAAACTATAATTTGATTTTATGAACGACAGTTACTGTTGGAGGATGTTATTTTGGAAGGCTTGCTTAGCTTCCAATAAAGATTGGCAACTATCATCCGTTAAAAGGTTAATTATTTTTTTTTAAATCAACAAAATGATCAGCATATAAATTAGCTGCTTCCAACCATGTTCCCCAACATGTTAAAATGGTTTGCGGTGGCAGTATAACAGCAGGGAGCATATTTCTGTAACATTGTATTCTGACAGGTGATTTCAGGAACACCTTTTTGACGCTCGCTATTAAAATGTTAACTGGTGGAAATTTTTTCCTACTTCCTCCGCAACTCTGTTTATTCCATGCGCTAAACAAGTGACATGTATTAAGTTTGGATAAAATATTTTTAAATGTTGTCCTGCTTTCACCATATATGGTGCGGCATCAGATAAAATAAGCAATAATTTATCATTAGGCACAGCAGCAGGAAGAAAAAAAGTTTACTAATGCTTCTTGTGGAAACCGTGATATCGTTAGAGCGTTGGTTTTTTCCACTTGCTTACAGGAAATTAAATACGATTTTGGAAAAGTTTCATTGCTAAGTACACCAATCAATAAGTGCACAATGAATATTCCTGACGAGTCAGTGGTCTCGTCCACAGATATGTAAATGTAATTATTACCTAGTTCGGCTTTTATGTTGTGGATAACTGAAGAGTATAACAAATTTACATTATTTATCTTTAGAGTTCGTTCACTGGGAATGTTTTGTTTGCAATATTTTTTTAAAAAAGGACTAAAGTTTTCATTAGATAATTTTAAAAGCGGTATATTAGATGATACTAATGCACGACACAAGTCTTCGTTAAAAGTTTCTTGTTCGGTTTATTTTTTGAAACTTGACTGAAAGCACTTGGACACTGAAGGTTGATATTTTTCACCGGATGTGGTTTTTACATTTTTAGCTAAATGTTTAGCGGTTCTGACATGCTGATCTATTTGAAATTTTTTTTCAGATGAAATCTAAAAAAGACTATAAATATTCTATAGTTGTACCCATTTTTGAAATCTAAGATTGTAGAAATAAACTAAAACTGAACCGTTTTTGCATAACAATTAAAATATTTAAATTAAATCAAATAAAAATCGGTGTAGTAATCTTGAAAATGTCAAGAAATGACTGTGCAAGAAGGAAGAACCCCCAAATATTTACAAGAGGCTCTTGGTCTTTTCTGTTTACATTTAAAGAAAAAATACTCTGAGCATAAATTAAAAGCACTTAATTAATTAAGTCCAATATATGATATGTTTTTGTTTACAGCAAAATTAAAGCAAGCTATGATATTGTTAGAAAAAAAATGTTAGCGATCTTTCAGTAGACTATTGAATGATTCGAATTTTAAATAGGTATCCTTTTTTTATCGCAAGAAGTTTAAAAAATGCTTGAACAAAAATACATCGATTTATTGCGAACTAGCCTTGTGTCGGTACTTTTCTTAAACATAATCTCCAATTTTAAAATCTTTGTTTGTACCACCGTGTAAATTTTTAAAATAAAATTAAAAATAATACGTATGTACTTACGGATTTGCCACAACATGAGCAATAAACTTTATGCATATCCATAGATAGCTCTTTGTAAGGTTTTATCCAAGTTGAAACATTGCTTATTTTCGGCATTTTTAAAGCACAATAATTATTCACAATTAGAAATACACATTGTTTACGCCTCCAATTTTACAACAAAAGTGAAACCAAGTGAAACTGACAGTCAAAATAAAAATTTTTACCGAGAGACACAAACTGGCAAACACAAACCCTTAATTCCAGGACAAAACATAACAAAACTACAAGACACTCTATTTTATTAGTTACTATACCAAGAATTTGAATACCATGTGATTATAAAACAAAATTAAATATTGGCATTTTCATGCTATCTGTAAGTTTGAATATAACAATATGTAGTTAACACCAAATTTTCAAATTATATGCACTTTATGCTCACTTTTATAAAAATATGCAAAATTTCACATTTTTGCATTTTTTATGCATTATATGCCAAATATGCAATTTGCATTAAGTCTAAGCATTACAATCTCTTAAATTTTTTTCTTTTTAGGATTTCTCATCCATATAAATGCTCAACTTCAATACTTACAATCAAATATTCTTCACATGTTTGACGAAGCTAAAGACCATCTGAAAATTAGGGAAAGCAGAGTACGAATGTGTACCGAATACCATATAGCAATAATTAGGTAAATTTATTTTTTTTAATTCAGCTTAAATGATTCGAAAACTAAGGCCATTGGCATGGTATACTTGATTTTGCAATTAGATTATATTGTAGTTTGTAGTGTAAGTGCTGAATAAATGTCTTGTTAATTTGAAAAGTCGACTTCATTGTTTTTACAAAGAGATGCTAGTTGTATCCGAAAGTCTGCGGTCCCTTCGGTGAGTAACGACCCCATAAGAATAGAAATTATTTTCAATTGATATACTAATCGTAATTAAAAAAGCATCTTTTATAATTTAACGAGTCGAATCTCAAAATACCAGTTCTCAAAATATTAAGAAGCCTCTGAAATTGATTTTACATTATTCTAGAACAAAACACAAAACATAATAGTTATAGCAAAAAGCAAAATAAAATTGTTTAGATTTGTTTGTCAATTTCTTATTAACACAAATAATAAAAATAGCACACCAACCGATTTTCATAGATTATAACAAAAAATATGCATCTGAGTTAGTTTGGAATAGTATGGTCAATTTCTGATAAAAAGTGCAATAATCAATGGAAGCTTTTATTTATATTAACGAATAAAGGGGTCCTACCTTATGAATTTTAGTCAGCACATTTTTGCGTTTCTTAACCATTAACCAAAGGTGGCTGATTGTCTAGGTCTAGACTACATCGTTCCCTTTTTGTCACTCCACCACAATTTACTCTACAAGTTCTCTCTATCTTTTGATATTGATATTCATTGTCAGGTATGATCTGACCTTTCCTACCTTTATGATAGAAACTACTTCAAAATGTATTAATGTATTGATATATACAGTATGTCCCTGTAAGTTGTATCCATATGGAAAACTTTTTTAATATTAATTTTACGAAAAAAAGTTATTCTTTATAAAAATCTCTGCATGGTCCAAAACCTAAGATTCAACCATCAGATATCAAATTTTATGAATATTATACGGGGTATGTCAAAAAGTTTGAATTTCACTCAAGAGTAAAGTAGCTTTATTTTTCACAATATTGAAAATTGCTATTATGAATAGTTGTTTGGAATTAAAAACTATATTCTAATATGCAATTACATCCTTCTAATTGAAAAATTTTTTTTTTTTTGAAAAAGGGATAACTAACATTATTTTCAGTAATTTTAATTCTAATAACTCTTTTATTATTAATTTTACGAAAAAAGTTATTCGTAATAAAAAGTTCTGCATGGTCTGAAATACTCTAAAACCTAAAATACAACCATCTTTTGTCAATTTTATACGAGGTGTGTCAAAAAAGATAAATTTAGATCAAAAGTAAAGTACCTATATAGTTCAAAATATTTCAATAAGAAGGATGTAATTACATACTGAAACACAGTTTTTAATTCTTAATAACTTTTCATAATAACAATTTTCAATATAGTGAAAAATAAAGGTATTTTACTCTTGAGCCAAATTCATATTTTTTGAAATACCTTGTATAAAATTGATAAAATTTGACATAAGATGGTTGTATTTTAGGTTTCAGACCATGCAGAACTTTTTATTAAGAATCACTTTTTTTCGTAAAATTAATAATAAAAGAGTTATCAGAATTGAAATAACTGAAAATAATGTTAGTTATCCATAATTTTTCAAAAAAAACATTTTTCAATTAGAAGGATGTAATTGAATATTAGAATGTAGTTTTTAATTCCAAACAACTTTTCATAATAGCAATTTTCAATATTGTGAAAAATAAAGCTACTTTACTCTTGAGTGAAATTCAAACTTTTTGACATACCTCGTATAATATTCATAGAATTTTATATCTGATGGTTGAATCTTAGGTTTTGGACCATGCAGAGCTTTTTATGAAGAATGACTTTTTTTCGTAAAATTAATAATAAAAAAGTTTTCCATATGGATACAACTTACAGGGACATACTGTATATATATATATATATATATATATATATATATATATATATATATATATATATATATATATATATATATATATATATATAGTGAATTGAAGACTGTCATGTGAGAACACTGCTTTAAGAGAAAAATTTAGCAATTATAATTGCATAAAACACTATTATTTGTTTACTCTAAGTCTCGAAGTGAATAAGATCAATATTTCCTCTAAAATCTCACTTGAGCACTAAACAAATTGAATTAATTGGTCATCCACCAAACAATTGTGAATTGATAGCAAGTGACTTTTTTTACCACGAACGTCAAGAACAAAATGCATGATTTTTGTCGCCAGAAGCCGTTGAGCGTCCACATATTTCTTGAAGATGTCTCTAGTAGTATGGAAAAAAGTATAGATAATTCGACTTTGGATTGTTGGAATGTTAGCTAATTTGTGAGTATACACTGAATGATAGTCCTGACGTTTGCTCATAATTCTTCTCAGCATTTTCCTTTCGGTTCCCATAAAGATGCAGTTTGGCGAGCATATACAGGGTGTAACAAAAATACAGGTCATAAATTAAATCACATATTCTGGGACCATGAATAGTTCGAATGAACCTAACTTACCTTAGTACAAATTTGCACATAAAAAAAGTTACAGCTCTTTGAAGTTACAAAATGAAAACCGATTTTTTCGAATATATCGAAAACTATTAGAGGTGTTTTATTGAAAATAGACATGTGGTATTCTTATGAGAGGAACATCTTAAATAAAAATTATAGTGAAATTTGTGCACCCCATAAAAATTTTATGAGTGTTTTGTTCCCTTAATCCCCCCCAAACTTTTGTGTACGTTCCAATTAAATTATTTTTGCGGTACCATTAGTTGAACTAAATATTTTTAAAACTTTTTTGCCTCCTAGTATTTTTTCGATAAGGTAGTTTTTATCGAGTTCCAGCTTATTTTTTAATATGTTTACATAAAAATTTTATGGGGGTTTTGTTCCTTTAAACCCCCCAAATGTTTGTGTACGTTCCAATTAAACTATTACTGCGATACCATTAGATAAACACAGTTTTTAAAACTTTTTTGCCTCTTTGTATTTTTTCGATAAGGCATCTTTTATCGAGATATGGCTTCTTTTTTAATATGGTTCAAAATGAACCAGAAAATGTAAATCATAAATGAATGTTCATATTATTACAAAGTCTCCATAATCGTACTTGACCATAGGTATACAAATGGTAAGACCCCATTTTAACAGTTCCCGTTTCAGCGGTTCTCGATTACACTGACCCTTTTCAGCAGTCTCCAGTTCAGCGGTACCCATTTCAGCAGTCCCCGTTTCGGCGGTTCTCGATTCCACCGACCCGTTTCAGCGGCGTTTGGTTCTGCAGCATGCCGTTTGAGAGGCATCGTTCAGGAAAATGAGTAAAAACAGGACAGTAGTTTTAACAATAAAAAATGAATTTTATAAAATAAACAATAAATTGTCCCAAAATCACCCTATTGCTTTGCAATTGCATAAAAAGTAGGGTAATATAGTAAATAATTTTCAAAAATTTTTTTAAATTAATTCATGCAATAGTTTTTGTAAAATAGTTTATCCTAGAGGCTAAATATTTATAACATTATTCTACATAAACCAATTTACTTAGGATGATTCTGCTGGAACCTATCGAAAGAGGGAGAGCGGGTTTATCAAATCAATTTGTTAGAAGTAAAAAAAATATTTTTTCTACTAGCATGCGGAAAGTCACATTTTCCGCACCAAAAAAACAGTGAGTAAAATCCATTTTTTTTACAACCACTACTCAAAAGGAGCTTTTTCTACGCCCCATTTTTACAGTTCCTAATATTACACCGGTTTGTTGCACTTAAAACGGCTGTTTATAGTTAGAGTGACAAAATGTAAAAAGGCATTAAAAAAAATGCCACAGCGTTAACTTTATTTCACGGTTTCCATATGCGAACACAATTATTGATTAGTCCAGTTAGTCCATACCATACCGAAAATAAATTGTCAAGTCACCTTTGACTTTGACAGCATATAAACTACACATGTTTTTACGTGTGTAAGTGACCTACAAAATAATAATAATTGTAAAATTCAATAACTTTTATAATAAATGTAATCAATTTACTTTTCAGGGATTTTCTATTATTTTAAAGGGTCCTTACTTTTTATTATTTCACTGCATATACAATCCATAAATTAGATTATAAAATGTAGATCCTTATATAAAATCTGTTCAATTTTCACCTATTAATATTTGTAAACAATTGAAATATGATTTATTAAAAAACAAATGTTAACTTGATTTCTACTGGTCATGTAAAACTATTTTTTTCTTTTTTAATGTGTATTTTTTATTATATATTTATCTTAATAATATACTTTATTTAATAAAATTTACAGAATTCTTACGAAATAATTGTAAAATTCAATAATTAAAAAAAAAGGAATCAATTGATTTTTCCATGATTTTCCATCATTTTAAAGGGTCACAACTTTTTATTATTTCACTGCATAGGCAGTTCATAAACTGGATCATAAAATGTAGATTCTCATATACAATCTCTTCAATTTTCAGCTCTTAGTTTCTATGAACAACGGAAATATGATTTATTAAAAAATAAATGCTAACTTCACTTCTGTTTGTCATATAAAATTATTTTTTCTTTTTTTATATGCATTTTTTCATCAGCTTTTCATTGAGCCTACATGCAAGTACGGAACACAAAAAATATCTAAGTTATTCTAGTTGTTTATAAGCTAAAAAGTCAGGTCTTTTTCAAACAGTTTTTTTAATATCAATTTCAATAAAATGTTAAAATTTTTTAATACGTCTTAAAATTAAAGTCTCAAATAATCGACTGCGATCTGCTAAATATCTCACAGAGTCACTGTAGGGCAAGAACAGTTGTATAAACAATTGCTCTCTGGGATAAACAAATTGAATAACTTATAAACTATTTGGTCGATCTGGTTGAAATTTAGCACACTTAAATAACTCCTTAATTGACATAATTTAAAGCCATTAAATTTTACGTCATTGTGCAAAAAAGTAAAGTTATTAATATTTATAATTTACTGCAAAAATGAGGGTTTTTTGCAATTATCTCGGTCAATTATTTATATATTAGAATATGCTTACCATCAAATTAAAGAACTTTTTAAGATCTAAATTTATTTGAAACATTTTTCTCTCAAATGTACAAGAAACGTTTTATAGTCAAAAAACTGCTTTTTTCATTCTTTACAATTGTTAAAAAAAAAGCAAAATCAGCTGTACGTCTTCACGGAATTATCATCAGTTATCCCTCATCTACCGTTTAAAACTTTGAAAACCCTGTAGAACATTTTTACGTGAAATCGATGATTTTTTTCCCTATTAACTGGGGTATATACCAGATACTTAGATATTACCTGTATATTTTCAAACAAGAATAGGTTAAAATAATATCCTACAATAAAACTAATTACTTATCATTGTCACATTATTATTTTCTTATTGAGACCGCTCTATTGGGGACCGCGTTTATGGGGACCGCTGAATCGGGCACCGCTGAATCGGGGTACCGCTGAAACGGGGACCGCTGTATTGAGACCGCTCAATCGGGGACCGCGCTTATGGGGACCGCTAAATAGGGGTGAAACCATACAAATATGTGGTGGATTTGACAAATATTCAAAATATCTCGATATAAACTGATTTTTCGAAAAAGTACTGAGAGGCAAAAAAGTTTTTAAAACATTGTGTTTAACTACTGGTACTACAATAATAATTAAATTGGAACGTACACAAAAGTTTGGGGGGGGGTGGTTTAAAGGAACAAAACCCCAATAAAATTTTTATCGGGTGTCACATTTTTGGGAAAAAATCGATTTTCATTTTGTAACTTCAAAGGGCTGTAACTTTTTTTATGTGCACATTTGTACTAAGGTAAGTTAGGTTGAGTCGAACTATTTTTGGTCCCAGAATATGTGATTTAATTTATGACCCGTATTTTTGTTACACCCTGTATAGTGGTATATTGTATCCTCGATAAAGGGCTTTATACCTTTTGTCTTATCTATAGCCTTATGTCTACTCAATAATAGTCCTTGTACCTTTGGTACGTGTATAGTAGTTGGGCTTTCTCTAGTTTACCTCTTAGTGCTACCAGGAAATTGCTCACAGTGTTTTGGGTATTTTTGACGAATTTAACATTACTTTGGGAATTTGGGAAGGGTCATCTATTCATATTCCCCCGTCGTACGCCTATGGTAGTAGCTAGAAACGTTTGCTTAACATAATTTAGTAGATTGTAGAATACTAGCACCACTTACCAATGTTGTCCCATGCCTGTCAGGAAATACTCAAAAATAAATAAAAAGTTTTACTTTGACACCCTGTATTTCGGTTATTATCAACTTTTGTACTAAGGTAAGTTAGCTTTAATCGACCTATTTTAAGCTCAGGAATCTAAGGTTAAGCTATGGCCCATTCTTTACCAAACACCCTGTACAATAAAAAAATTAGAAATTTAAAAATAATCGTAAAATATATCAAAAATCATTAAAAGTATACAACTTTGAAAAACCATACCTTGCTTAACAATAGGCATACAGCCTTTTACGATAGACTATTTTAAAGATAATTGACTTTTATTCCTATTAAATGAATACTGCATAAACCTAAAGCAGTGTTGAAAAAAGTTACAGAACAATGTTTGAGAAGTAACAAGGAAAAAGTTCCAAAATCGCTGTGAGTGGCGAAATTTCAAAAATCATAATGTGGAAACTATAAATTATAGGAACTTATACCTAACGTCATTATAAAGAAAAAGGATGGAAGTATTTTTTTCTGAAGCAATACCTATACTTATATCCCTATCGAAAAAAGTTATGGGGCAAAAACCAAATTGCTATCTTTCGTGTTTTTCTTGCTTTTCTTTTGAATATATTTTTGTAAAAAAAATATTTTTGACTTTAAAATATGATAATTTGATAAAAAAATTTAACCTGGAACAATTTTCATGCAGACCTGTTTGCACCAAATGTGCATAGATCTCACCCTAATTCGCCCTGTGCCTTGGGACTGTTTCACCCCTTTCTTAAAAACGCATCCCTTTAAATGGTAGCACTCCGCGGTTTTTTCATACTGAGAGGTCCATTGACTATATGAAACAATAAAAACAATAAAACCCCGTTCACGTAGTAGTTCCTTTCTAAAATACATAATCAATAGCCTATAGAGAACTGACGAGCTGCTATGCAGGAAATCTCCTCTAAAAGTATTTTATCAAAGGGGTGAATTAGTATTTCACCTTTCTTTTCACCTTTGTAATTTTTTAGCAACCGAATAACCGACTAATAGTAATCTATATTTTTAAGATACACCAAAGAAGTATTTGGACACTTCGATCTTTTACTTATAGTTCATGTGTCGCTTACCTCTCTCATAATGGGAGTTTTGTGCTTTCAAATGGTCTTTGAAGAAAACGCATCAGATAAATTAAGATATTTTCTGCATTTAGCTGGATGGGTAGCAGTATTGTTTTTAACTTGTTATTATGGACAGCTTATTCTAACACAGGTAACTATTATTAATTGTATAAATAATTTTTTCTACTCTCATTCTTTTTATTAGATATATAATTAGCTTTTAATTAATTCATAAACAAAATTCATTTCGCATCACAAAAAACATGCCCATCAAACACCTCCTTGGTCGATTTATGGAAACGCACTTGTTTTGGAGCCGAGGAACCAGGTTCACACCATTCTTTAATCTCACCCATAGCGATAAATCGATGCACAAAATTCACTTTGTCTCTTTGATAGAGGAAAAAGAACTAGGATAACTGACATTGTTGAACGAATTGACAGTCTATTGACAGATTGTATTGTAAGAGTGTATTATGTATAATGAAGGACAAACACTAGAGGATAAACAAAGGCAGTCACCAGCACGATGCACTGATGGACTTTAAGAAAATAAATAAAACTAGATGACCAGAGTATAATAGAAGGATTTGGAGAAAATTTTATTCTCTATGGAGGTTGACCATCAATATAGCAAATTTCTCTCTGTTCTGGGCTTGAGTAATTAAGTAATTCCCTGTTGTGTGGGTCTAATCTCTGGTGTTTCGGAGTCAGGATTTTTTCTTTCTTCCTATACCCCTTTTACCTTCGATTTTGACTTCTAGTATTACCTGGAGATGCTCAAATTCTCTATGGCGCATTATGTGTCCTGGATATGACGTTATTCAAATTTTGATTGCATTGATTAGAAGAGGACGTGTGTTCATTATTTTCAGTACTTCTTTATTCATAGTTCTGCTGGTCCAGCTTATTCTTAGCATTCGGCTGTACATCCACATTTCAAATGAATTCAGTTTGTAGACGTCATACTGTTTTAATGTCCAGGTCTCACAGCCATATAGTAATAGAGACCACACATAGGTAACACTTTAGTGTTCTCAATCTTATTGTGACTGATAGCTTGGGGTTACAGAGCATTTTATACATGTTCACCAAACCAGACCTTACTATTTCAATGCGTCTTCTAATTTATTTTGAGTGATCTAGCTGACTATTTAGGTCTCTGCCCAGGTTTATAAAGCTTTGGTAACTCTGAAGGATGATACCATTTATTTGTATATTGGGTGTAATTTGTTCGTGGGAGTTCTTGTGGAATACCATGATTTTGATTTTGGAAAAGTTAATGTCCAAGAGCAGCCTGTGATTTTCTTATGATAATATGTTCATCAATATTTTAAGTGAGTCTTCTGTTTCCGCTAATAATACGGTATTATCGGCATTTCTTATATTATTATTACTAATTCTATTGACCCTGGCACCTTCAGGGCGATCTTTAAGAGAAGCTCTATGTTCGGCATATATATTTAATAATAGAGGGTAGAAAACGCACGCTTGACGCACTCCTCGTTCTATGTTTATGTAATTGGTGTTTCTGTTGTCTGTTCGTTCCGTGTGGTTCGAGTTTGTATTGCTTATGATAGCTATATCGTGTCCTTAGAACCCTACTTACTTGAGCACCTCCATCAATTTTTCGTGTCGGATGCGGTAGAAGGCCTTCCTTTAATCGACAAAGCATATATATAGCCATTTTGTATCTCAAGATACCTTTCTGCCATCAGTGTTAATCCCATAATTGCTTCTATGGTGCCTGTACCTTTTCTAAAACCATATTCAGAACGACTCAGATATTCTTCTCGCTTATTTTGAATTCGGTTATAAATTATTCGCATAAAAATCTTAGCTGCATGACTCATTATGGATACAGTCCGATGGTCTTTATAATTTCTTGCTTTTTGTTTTTTAGGAAGAGCTAAATATGTGGGTATTAGGATGTTAGATGTTAAGTGGATTATAAAATATTAAATTTGTACAAATAAAAATATTTTTTATATATTTAGATTTTATTTATAAACACAATAAAAGTATAATTTAAAACTAATGTAGTTTGCCATGGTTACGTTTAATTTCGTCGGATATTTTCTCTGCAATCATATAAATAGCAGCCGCAATACTGCTTCTTGTTATCTCTGGCATAACACCCGCATCAACCACCCTCAGATTTGTAAAACTATGAACCATGCAGTCCTTATTGACCACAGAGTCTCTTCTAGAAGTCCCCATTCTTGTAGTACATGAGGGATGGTACTCAGTTGCAGTCATATATTTTAAAGCGCAGTACCAATATTTTCTTTCCTGTCCCTTAAATTGATTGCAGCTTGGATGTTCACTTATAAGAGTAGCATTAATTCTTTTGAATGCTTCTGTTTTTGTAAGACTTAAAATGTACTGAATACCTTTATACATTGTTTCGATATCTGTCCCGTTAACATCGGAAAAAAAGTTTAAATCGATAATGGGAAAGTCGACAATATTGTTGCTTTTCAAGGTTACTTGGCCTCTTGATTTTGGTTTCAATAATGACATAAAAACCGAAAGGTCAGTTAATGGATTATAACTTTTATAAGCATGTGCATAGGTATATTTAAAGTTTAATGATCTAACAGGATTGGATGGTACACCAAATGGTGGAGGAGAAGTTAGATATTGTATATCAGCGGATCCGCTAGAGATATTACCAACGTTAATAAAGGCAATATGTTCCAAATTAGCAGCATTGGTATAAGGGGTTTCATCTTTCAGATAACGCGCCAAGTTTTCTTTTAACGTACGATTCTGCGCAGTAAGATTTGTCCTAAAATATATATTAAACAAAAGAGGATGGTCTTGTAGATTTTTTCCAACAGCAGGTAAATGAGCCACTACTGGAATAGATAATTTTTTTAATTCCTCTTTCGGACCTAGACCAGATAAGAGTAAGAGTTGTGGACTATTTATTGCACCAGCAGACAAAATAACTTCTTTTCTGGCCTTAGCTGTATATACTGCTCCATCTTTAACAAAAGTTACACCAGTTGCTATATGACTTTTTAGTAATATTTTATTAACTGCTGCATTTAACATTATTTTCAGATTTTTTCTGGATTTGACGTAGTCTAAAAAAGCGTGTTCGGAATTGTGGTGTATATTATATTTAATAGTAGATTGTATTCTAGATACCCCTATTTGCTGCTTTCCATTATAATCCACCAAATTCAAACCTTTTTCTCGATTAGCATTGACAAACGCGTTTGCTATAATTGAAGGAGGACTTGTTTGGTTAACAGATAAGGGTCCAGTCGTTCCATGATAATGTGGATCACACGATTTAAAAGAACAACTTTCCGATTTTTTGAAATACGGAAATACATGTTTAAATGCCCATCCTTGGTTACCCATTGCTTCCCAGTTCTTGTAATCTGTATGAGCGCCTCTAGCATATACTGCTGAATTCATGGTGGTTGTGCCCCCTATGACTTTTCCACGAGGGTAAACACACTGATTATTTCGCATGCCTAAAAATTAAAAATATTTTTATACTAGTTAAATATACATAGAGGTATATCCTTACTCTGTGTAAGGTATAAGGTGTTTACGTGGATCAGAAACCGGAGATTAAGCCACTTCACTGAATAAATCATAGGAGAAGACCAGGCAGGATTCAGACAAGGACCGTCTACTATTTACCAGCTATTAAACGTGAAACAAATATTAGCTAAAGCCTGAGAGAACGACATATCTACCAAATCTCTATATACCATAGAGATATAGTCGGAGAGATAGAAGCGGACTTTGTGCGTCATAAGTAATATGGAAAAACTATACGGGGATATGTTGAATTAGTTGTGTACATGACTTTCCCCAATGGCCGGAAACCAGGAGGGACGAGCGTAGTTGTGAGGGGTCAAAGTTGCGATTTTTATTATTTTTTTTTGTAATGCTCACGATCGAGATAGTGCACCAAAATTTGGGAATAAGTAGCTCATGACGTAGTTAAGTAAAATCTCCAGGGGTGGAACGCTGCCTGGCCTACAAAGGGGTGGGGGTAGGGGTGAATATAAAAAATATAAGGGGTTTTTCGCGACGTTCGTGATTGAGATAGTGCACCAAAATTTGGGAATAAGTAGGCCATGACAACTTGATGGTAGTACTTGTTAAAAGTGTACCCAAATTTTGGAAAACTCCAACAACAAGGTAAAATTTGATATCTTTTATTATAAACTAAATCGACTAGTTCTTCCTTTTCGATCAAGTCGTTGTCAAAGATGCCGGATACAAGGCAAACGAAACAAACTCCACAGACGACTCAAGCTGGAATGTTGAGTGAAGAACTGTTAACGAAAATTTGTAAACAACAGTCTAATTTTATTATGAACGAAATAGATGTTAAGTTTACACAATTCAAAGTCAGTCTGGACTCATTAATTGGGCAAGTTATTGAGAATAGGGAGAAAATAAATACCATATCCATGAATCAAAATTTGATCGAACAGCGCTATAAACTTAATAATTTACTACTTTTTGGTATGGAAGAAAAAAACCAAGTGGGAAAATCTTTAGAAGACACAGTGGTAAAATTTTTAAATGATAAATTATCAGTAAACCTAACCCAAAGTGACGTAGATATCTGTTTTAGAATAGGTAAATTTTCTGATAAAAACAGTACCAATCCTCGACCAATTCTCCTACGGTTTTTGTCATATAAATTTAGAAGAAGTGTTTTTGATAGGAAAAAAATGTTGAAAAGTTCCGGAATAAGTATTAAAGAAGATTTAACCACTACTGCTAGTAAGATTTTGAGGGCGGCTATGGAGAAATACGGGAAACATCGAGTTTGGACATTGGATGGAAGAGTTTATGCGTTAATTAATAATATAAAAAAGTGTCTTTCTGATCATTCATTCAACTAATTTTAAATGTTAATAATTCCTTTATCGAACAGGTACTACTACTAGTTTTAGTTTCAATATAAATTTGTTTTAAACATGAATCAATTATTCTTAATGGGTTTTGTGTTTTATTAGTGATAAAAAATATATGGGTTTATTTTATGCTCGTTATTTTAACTGGAACGAAAGTTCTGCGTATTATCATTGTATTTATTATATTTCTTTTTCAATACTAGTTATTTATTTATTTAGGAACTATGATGGGTATTTTGTCAGGAGCAGCGTTCATTTTATTTGTTATATTTAATAGATTTCATACAGTTTTTTTTTGTGTTGTTATTTTAGATATCAGGTACTTTTATGAAAAAATTTTCTTTTGCTTTCTTTAACGCTAATTCATTATGTAATAAATTTAACGAATTTAAATCTTATGTTTTAAGAGAGGAATATGATGTAATAGGTATTGGGGAAACTTGGTTTAATCAGAATATTACTGATCATTTTGTGCACATTGACGGATTCAATCTTATAAGAAATGACCGAATTACAAGAGGGGGAGGAACTGCAATATACATTCGATCTTCACTTAATTATAATATTCTTTGTGATTTTACTAATACAGATTCTGTTGAACAAATGTGGATTAGTTTCAAATTACATAATACAAAATACGCATTTGGAAATATATATAGACCCCCGGATAAAAATATAAATGATTTTTTTAAGCGACTTTGAAGAAAATTTAGCTGAAATTTTCACACAGTTTGATGAAATAATTTGTGGAGGGGACATAAATATTGACATGTTAAAGGGGCCGTCCTGCAATAACGTAACAAAGTTTATTAACATTACAGAAATATTTAATCTACAACAAATAATTAATGAACCTACTCGAATCACAGCTACTGGTGAATCACTTATTGATGTCATTTTAATTTCAAATCAAAACGATTCTTACATTCATGGTAATAAAGAACTATTTATTACTTCTGATCATCAGTTAGTATTTTGTGCATTAAATTTTGATATCAGTAATAAAGAAAATGTTATATATACAAGAAATTTAACTAACATAGATAAAAATTTATTGGAAGATTTTTTATATTCGTCTCCTTTCGAAGAAATATTTCGGTTAGAAAATATTAATGATAAAGTTTCACTTTTTAATCAGTTAATGGTAAATATTTTTGATACATTAGCTCCTATTAGAAAAAGAAAAAACAAAAAAATAAATCCTCCATGGCTTACAGATAACATAAAACTATTGATAAAGCTGAGAGATAAAGCTCTTTCTAAATACCGAACAACAAAACGTCCAGCTCATTACCAGTATTACAAAGATTTGAAAAATTTCGCTACTGTTGCAATAAGAAACGAAAAAAGGGGGTATTTTAATTTTTGTTTGAATACTTATGGTAAAAATCGTAAACAAATGTGGCAACAAATCAGAAAGTTGCGGCAAATAGAGAAATACCGCAAAATTTAGATAATCCTAATAATATAAATAATCATTTTCTTTTAGTAACTGGTAATATGACTGAGCCAGATCAGAACTTATTACTTTTCTATAATAATAATTTAAAGACAAATTTCAATGAATTATTGAATTTCATCACAGTTAATACAAATACTGTATATAAATATTTACTAGAAATTAAAACTAAAGCAGTGGGAGTCGACGAATTACAAATTGACATGCTTTTGCTATGTTGCCCATACATTTTACCATTCATAACTAATATTGTCTATATCTGTATTGAATTATCAGTTTTTCCCGATGAATGGAAAATATCAAAAGTTTTTCCTTTGCCTAAGAAATCCAACATAACTAGTATGAGTGAACTCAGACCTATTTCCATTTTATCTGTGTTGTCGAAAGTTTTAGAAAAAATAATAAAAAATCAAATTGAACAACATACAAGTCAATATGATATTTTACCAACTAGTCAGTCAGGCTTTAGGCGGGGCTACAGCTGTGCAACAGCGCTATTGGAAGTTACCGATGACATACTTCGAGACATAGATAAGGGAAATTCTAGTATACTAATACTTGTGGATTATACAAAAGCTTTTGATACAATAAATCATCAGTTATTATTCAATATTTTGCATTATGTAGGGTTCTCTCCAAATGCTATTAAATTTATTAAACATTATCTTACTAACAGATCTCAGTTTGTGGAAACAAGTTCGGGAATATCTAATAAAAAAAAATATATTTTGTGGTGTGCCCCAAGGTTCAGTTTTGGGATCGGTTTTATTTTGTCTATATGCAAGTAACGTATCTACTGTTTTAGAAAATTGTAAAGCTTATATTTATGCAGATGATACTCAGATAAAAATTAGTGTAACCGAGTTCGAGGAGTATTATCACAAATGAACGTATTAATACAGAATTGTCAAAACTCGTAAACTTTTCAAAAAGACATCAGTTAATCATAAATCCCACTAAAACTCAAATGTTAGTGTTCGGAAAAAACAAAGACGTCATTTCAGAGCAACTATCAGTCTCAATTGATGGTGTTGAAGTATTATCTGTTAATGTGGCACGAAATTTAGGTTTAGAATTAGATACAGATCTCAAATTTGGCAGTCATGTGAATAAGTGCATTAAACGGGCTTATACCAATCTAAAAATGCTTTTTCCGCATCGTCACATTTTAGATCAAAAGACAAAAATTTTATTGTGTGATACAATGGTTCTCAGTCACTTTAATTATTGTGATACAGTATATGGTCCGTGCCTTGACAATATAGAAACAACACGTATTCAAAGGGCTCAAAACTCTTGTCTCCGGTACATCTACGGTATCAGAAAATTCGAAAGAATTAGCCATAAACTGATTGAAGCGAAATGGTTAAATATGAAGAGTAGAAGAGAGTTACATTTGACCACATTGTATCATAAAATAATATTATATAAGTCTCCACCATATTTATACAATAAAATTACGTTTCGCAGTGATGTGCACAACATACATACTCGTTTCAGAGGCCAAATATCACCACCTGCTCACCGAACTACTAAATTTCAAGGATCATTCACATATATGATTTTTAAAATATATAACCAAGTACCCCAACATCTAAAATATCTACCAATAAGTACGTTTAAGACTAAGTACAAAAGTATTTTACAAGAAAGTAAATAGCAATTCTTTTTCTTTGTATTTTTTTTAATGTCATATATCATTTGTTTTTGTTTATAGTAATAAAGGGATGACACTTCATTGTATCAGCCTAGCTGTTTGTCATCTCTTTTTTGCAGAAATATATTGAATTTAATATGTAAGTATTATAATGTATTGTTACATATCATTCTGCAAATAAAACATATTATCCAGATTTAGCCATACGGCTCACACTCCCTCTAAGGGGAAAATTGACTCATCCCAGATACCTACGGTATCAAAAGGATTGAGCTCTGGTGGGACTCTTTCCGTGTTATCGAGCCCTAGGTGACTTGGTATGCTGGAGTTTCTCCCAGATATTTTCGTACGCATCTGGCCGTTGCGAGTAGTACAGCTTTCTGCATGGTCTTATAAAGGTGTTCATTTAGACCTAGCTTTTTTATGCTTTCGAGGAGGGTCTTCGGAATGACTCCAGTAGTAGACATAATAATCGGTATCGTCTGGGTACTTTGCATTCTCCATTGCCTTCGTATTTGAATTTCCAGATCTCTGTACTTGGCGATCTTTTCAGTAAATTTACTACGTAGATTATTGTTGTTAGGTATCGCCACATCAATTAGTGTTGTTTGTCTAAACATATTATTATTATTATTATTATTACTAAGTAAAATCCCCAGAACCGGAAACCAGAGTGGACGCTCTGATCTTTTTTGATCTGATTTTTTTGTGACGCTCATGATCGAGTTCACCAAAATTTGGCAATAAGTAGGTCATGACATAACTAAATAAATCTACAGGGGTGGTACGCTGCGTGGCCGACAAAGGGGTGGGCAGGGGTGTATATATAAAAAATATGAGGGATTTTTTACGACGTTCGTGATTGAGATAGTACACCAAAATTTGGGAATAAGTATACCATGACATAACTAAGTAAAATCCCCAGAGCCGGAAACCAGAGTGGGGGACGAGGATAGTTATAAGGGGGTCAAAGTCGCGGTTTCTATTATTATTTTTTGTGACGCTCATGATCGAGATAGTGCACCAACATTTGGGAATAAGTAGGCCATGACGTAAATAAGTAAAATCTCCAGGGGCGGAACGCTGCGTGGCCGACAAAGGGCCGGGGGCAGGGGTGAATATAAACATTTTAAGGGTTTTGTTGTGACGTTCGTGATCGAGGTAGTGAACCAAAATTTGGGAGTAAATATATCATGATGTAACTAAGCAAATTCTCCAGGAGTGGAAACCAGAGTGGGGGATGAGGGTAGTTTTAAGGGGTCAAAGTCGTAGTTTGCATTATTTTTTTTGTGACGCAGCACAACATTTGTCCCCCAGGCAGCGTTCCGCCTCTGGAGTTTGTACTTAGTAATGTCATGATCTACTTATTCCCAAATTTTGGTGCACTATCTCGATCACGAACGTCACAATAAACCCCTTATATTTTTATATTCACCCCTGCCTACCACTCCTTTGTACCCCAAGCAGCATTCCGCCCCTGGAGATTTTACTTAGTTACGTCATGACCTACTTAATCTAAAATTTTGGTGCAATCTCCATCATGAGCGTCACAAAAAAAAAATAATAAAAACCTTGACTTTCACGCTACATAACTACCCTCTACTTATTCCCAAATTTTGGTGCACTATATCAATCACGAACGTCGCAAAAAAACCCCTTATATTTTTTATACTTACCCCTACCCTACCCCTTTGTCGGCCACGCAGCGTTCCACCCCTGGAGATTTTACTTAGTTACGTCATGGCCTACTTATTCCCAAATTTTGGTGCAATATCTCGATCATGAGCGACACAAAAAAAATAAAAACCGCGACTTTGACCCCTTATAACTACCCCCGTGTCGCTACTCCGGTTTTCGTCTCTAGAGATTTTACTTAGTTATGTCATGGTCTACTTATTTCCGAATCTTGGTGCACTATATCAATCACGAATGTCGCAAAAAACCCCTTATATGTTTTATATTCACCCATACCCCCACCGCTTTGTCGGCCACGCAGCGTTTCGCCCCTATAGAGATTTTACTTATGTAGTTGCGTCATAAGTGGGGTGTAGGATTGTGTTGCAGAGGTAGTACCTTTTATCGGAACGACCACATCGAGTGTCATAGACAGGAGATGGTTCTTGATAACTGGTCCTCGCAAGACACCTAACTCTCACTTATGGTTCCACGTGCCACACCCCGGGCAACTGCATTGGTCTGCAGGCTAAACTAAGTGAGGGTAACCAGATATGGTGAAACTGTAACGTCTGTACCCAGAGTGGGCGGTTACAAACGGCGTCTGACCCAGAGTGGGCGGCCGAAACTCAAGCCAAGAAATGGCATGAAGGAAGGCAACGGGATACCACCTTCATTACTTATTATCCCAAGAGAATCACAATGACGTCATTTAATTATAAAATTTCCGGAGTTATAAACAGTTCCCCAATCGGATCTCCGGGGGGAACGCAGTTAAATGATAAAAGCCTAACCCAATTGAACTTACGAAGTAAAATGAAGATCGGAACATGGAACGTGCAAAGTTTGTATGAAGCTGGGAAGCTGACTAACGTAATCCAAGAAGTAAAGAGATTGAAGATAGATGTCTTGGGGATAGCAAAAACATGGTGGCCAGATGTAGGAAGGTATGCTGTCGAAGGGGCAGTCATGTACTATTCTGGAAACCAGGATAAAAACCACAGAAAGGGAGTAGGTATAATAATCACGAGCAAATTATCTGCATCGGTAATACAGTTCTTCCCACTCTCAGACCGTATGGCCTTACTCAAACTGAAAGCCAGTCCAGTCAATATCAACATAATTCAGGTTTATGCCCCAACATCGGACTCAACAGAAGAAGATATAGAAATGTTCTACGCAGAACTTAAACAACTGCTTAGTAACGTGAAGAGACATGAAGTAAACCTCATAATGGGCGACTTTAATGCCAAGATAGTGAGAGGCAGAGACGACGATTTAATAGGCCCGTACGGCCTGGGAGAGAGAAATGACCGAGGCGAACGACTATATCAATTTTGCCAAGAGGAAGATATGAAAATATCTAATACCGGGTTCAAGCTACCACCTAGACGATTATATACATGGAAAGCCCCAGCGGACCGCCCTGAGAGTATAGTTCGAAACCAGATCGATTACATAATGGTTAACAAAAGATTTGGATCATCAATAACTAGAACTTGTACATACCCTGGCGCCGATGTTCCATCAGACCATGTCCTTCTCTTAGCAGAAATAAAAATAAAAATCACTAATATGAGGAGACCTAAACCAGAACCAACAATAGACTATGCTAAACTTAAAGATGAGAATACCAGAAGAGAATTAGTATGAAATTAAACAAAGAACTAACAAAGAATACAAAAGTAGAACTAGAAAGAGAAGTTAATTTGGATAACACATGGAGAGCCATAGAGGAAACAATGACGGATACAGTTAAAAAAGAATTAGGTTATAAACAAAAACTACAAAAGAAAAGTTGGATGACTGACGAAATCCTGGCAATGTTCGAAGAAAGAAGAAAACATAAAAACCAAGGGAACCGAGACAAATATCGAGAACAACAACAACGCATAAGAAGAGAGATAAGAACGGCAAAAAATAAGTGGCTAAAGAAACAGTGTGAGGAAATGGAACAGTTACAAAAACTACATGATGACCACAACCTACATAAGAAACTAAAGGAGGTAGCTGGAATATACAGAAAAAAGAAATTTTCTAACTTAGAAAATGAACAAGGAAAAATGGCACAAGGTGATAGAGAGAGGAAACTCATATGGGAAAAATACATCAAAAATCTCTTTGCAGACGAGAGGCCTGAGATAGAAGTCGTTCAGGAACAAGTGATAGATATTAACAACCTATCTGGTCCCGAGATCACAATTGAAGAAATTACTAGAACAATAAATACCTCGAAAGACGGGAAAGCAGTTGGACCTGATAAAATTCCTGTTGAGTTACTCAGATTGTTAGATGAAGAGGGAATTACGATACTCCAAAGATTTTTCAACCAAATCTATAAAAAAGGAAAATTCCCTGTCCAATGGCTTGTATCTACCTTTATCCCTTTGCCAAAAAAGAACAACGCAACAAAGTGTCAAGAGCACCGACTGATAAGTCTGATGAGCCATTCTTTAAAAATATTCCTCAAAGTTCTTCACTACAGAATCTCCACAAAATGCGATAAGGTTATTGGTTGCTCACAATTTGGATTTCGAAAAGGCCTGGGTACCAGGGAAGCACTAGTTGCAACCCAAGTGCTAGCTCAGAACTGCTACGATCAAAGGAAAGATGTAATGATGTGCTTTATACATTATGAAAAAGCCTTCGATCGAGTACAACATCATAAACTCGTACATATACTGAAACAACTCGACATAGATCAAAAAGACATTCGTTGCATAGAGGCTCTTTACTGGAATCAAACAGCTGTCGTCAAGGTAGACAATGAAACAACGCAAGCTCAAAAAATTCTCAGAGGTGTAAGACAGGGATGCATTCTCTCCCCACTACTGTTCAATCTATATTCAGAAAGTATCTTCCAGGAAGCTCTTGAGGAATGCGAAAGCGGCATCAAAGTGAATGGTACCTGGGTCAATAATATACGATATGCGGATGAGTCGGTCTTAATAGCAGACAATATAGAAGACCTCCAAAACCTTCTTAATAAAATTGGAGAGCATAGCGAGAAGATGGGACTTAGCATCAACATAAAAAAGACAAAGTTCCTTATAATCAGCCGTCAATTATGTCAACATCAAAATGCAAGACTAGCATATAACAACCAAGATGTAGAGCGCGTAAGAAAGTTTAAGTACCTGGGAACCTGGCTATGTGAAGACTGGATGTCGGATATGGAAATTAAATGTCGGATAGAAAGAGCCAGAAGTGCATTCATGAAATTCAGAAACGTCTTTACGAACTCTGACTTTGACCTAAACCTAAGATTAAGCTTCACAAAATGCTATATATGGTCGGTGCTCCTATATGGCATGGAAGGATGGACTTTAAAAATAAACACAATGAATAAGCAAGAGGCATTTGAGATGTGGATCTATCGACGAATCCTTAAAGTTCCCTGGACCGCAAGAATAACAAATGAAGAAATCCTGAGAAGAATTGGTACAGAACGACAACTGATGTGCACAATTAAACAGAGAAAAGCGGCATACCTGGGACACATAATTAGAAATGAAAGATATCAGTTTCTGCAAACCTTAATTGAAGGAAAGATCGAAGGAAGAAGAGGAGTGGGCAGGAAGAAAATGTCATGGCTCCGTAATGTCAAACAATGGACAGGACTAAAAAACATAGGAGACCTAATACATACTGCAAGGGATAGAGAAAAATGGTCAAACGTGATCGCGAACATCCATTAGTGGATTGCATAAGCAGAAGAAGAAGTTGCGTCATGACCTACTTATTCCCAAATTTTGGTGCACTATCTGGATCATGTACGTAACAAAAAAATAATAAAAACCGCGACTTTGACCCCTTATAACTACCCTTGTCCCCCACTCTGGTTTCCGGGCGTTGGGGAAAGTCATGTACACAACTAATTCAATATATCCCCGTATAGTTTTTTCATATTATTACGCACAAAATCCGCTCCCAGCTCTTAGACTCATAAAATATATACATATATGTAATTATGCAGGTAAAGTTATTTCAAGCCACCATGACTCACACAGAAGCGCAAGTATAAGTTCAAAATGAATTGACAGATCCCTTCCAGATAACTAAAGGGCTAAAACTGGGAGATGGGCTGGCACCAACTCTGTCTAATATACAGAGTGAGTTTTATGTATGGAAACACTCAATTATCTCAAAAACGTCTTACACGATTTTTATAGATTTTGGTAGGTATGGATTTTCTAATGCGGCCGACATTATAGTGCTAATTACATTGTTGTCATATTTTCCGTTTTTCTGGAAATCTAATGAAATTTCTTATTTCAAATGGAACACCCTGTATATTTTTTGTGTTTTGAAGTCCCTAAAAAATACTGATAATTTTTGATGTTATATTCCCTATACCTAAATACCATAATTTCGGAGTTATTGCTACATTTATTTAAAAAAAAAATTAAACAAATTATAAAAATACATTTTTTTGACCCGGGTAAACACTATTTTAGGAAGTTTGGATCATGGGGAACAAAAAAGATCTTTTATAATTTTTCTCTAAAATTAATCTTTTCCGAGTTATAAACAATTTAAAACTGAAAAAAATCGAATAATGACGATTTTCAAGGTTCAAGAACACAAATAAACACTTTTATTTTTGAAACTGCGAAGTACCCAAATTCAACCTCAAGCCTTATTTTATCAGATACCGATAAGTAATTTAAGATTGTTTCATTTTAAAACATTGTAATTTTAAATGTTAATGCAGCCCGATCGCCCGTCCTCTCGTATGCACTTCATTAAAAATTAAAAATCAATGTTTTAGAATAAAAAGAGACAAAAAATCTTGTGGCAAGCTATCAGAAGAGTTGCGCTTGAATTTAGGTACTTTATAATTTCAAAAATTATATTTTTTACTTTTGTTTTAGAACCTTAAAAATCGTAAAAAATCTTAAAAATCATTATTCGATTTTTTTCAGTTTTAAATTGTTGATTACTCGAAAACGATTAACTTTAGAGGAAAATTACAAAAAACTTTTTTTGTTCCCAATGATCCAGAGAACCTAAAATACTATCCATCTGGGCCGAGAAAATTGATTTTTATAATTTGTTTAAATTAAAAAATTTTTTTTTTAAATAAATGTAGCAATACCTCCGAAATTATGGCTTTTAGATATAGGAAATATAATATGAAAAATAATTAGCATTTCTTAAGGACTTCAAAACGCAAAAAATATATAGGATGTTCTATTTGAAATAAGAAAGTTCATTAGATTTGCAGAAAAACAGAAGATCTGACAACAATGTAATTAGCACTATAATATCGAACGCATTAGAAAACCCCTACCTACCAAAATCTATAAAAATCGTGCAATCCGTTTTCGAGATAATTGAGTGTTTCCATACATAAAACTCACTCTGTATGTATGGAATATGTCATCAGAAAAATGCCCGTAAACCCAAAAAATTTACTGTTTAAATTAGTCTATGCAGATTGCAATGTACTTACGCAGATGAGGTAAATTTGATGGGAAGAACTGCAAGAGACGTCAAAAAACTATATGTGGAGCTTGAAGAAAATGCGAAAGAAATGGTCGTCAACGTAGATACCACTAAAGCCCTAATATAAGCAAGGAACTAACGAAACTTGCAGAATTTTACAATAGATGACGCTAAAATAGAAGTAGTAGAACAGCTCACATACTTGGGTGTACAGACAACTGAAAATGGCAGCGAGGAAGTAGAAATACGAAAACGGATAATTTGCTAATAAAGCATACTTCTCTCTGTAGCAGTGATTGGATCCAAAGACATCCATAGGAAAGTAAAGTTTAAAATATGTAAAACCATCATATAATACGGCCAATAGCAACATATGGTGTAGAAACGTGGATCGTGACTTAAAAGAAAATAAACCTTATTCATACTTTTGAAAGAAAGATATTAAGGAGGATATTGGGACCAATTGCGACAATGGTATATGGAGAATAAGGTTCAACCACTTCTTCTTCTTTATGTACCATGTCCTTTCAGAACGTTAGTTAACATCATAGCTATCTTAATTTTATTCACTGCCACCCTAAATAGCATGCTTGCATCAACACCATACCAATCTCGCAAGTTCTTCAATCATGAGGTTCTTCTTCGTCCTGGACTGCGTTTGCCTGCTATTTTTCCTTGCATGATATTTTGTATCAACCTATATTTGGTACCTCTCATTACATGTCCGAAATACTCCAGCTATCTGTTCTTCTTCTTTAAGTTCCATCTTTTATCGAAGGTTGGAAATCATCATGGCAATGCGGACCCTGTTGACTACCGCTATAAATAGCTCTGCACTACTGCATTCGAACCATTCTCGTAAGTTCTTAAGCCAAGATGTTCTTCGTCTTCCCACATTTCGCTTTCCTCGGATTTTACCTTGCATAATAAGTTGTAATAATGAGTATTTTTGCCCTCACATATCCCAAGTACTCAAGTTTTCGTCTTTTGATAGTTAGTATTATTTCCGGTTGATTTTCTATCCTTCTAGTTACTTCCACGTTCGACATTCTTTGAATCCATGATATTCGTAGGATTCTTCTGTAACACCAAAATTCAGAGGCGGCCAACTTATTCAAATTGACTTGTTTCAATGTCCACGCTTCCAAGCCATAAAGAAGAGTAAAGAACACGTAACACCAAAGCATCCTTAGGCGTAGTTTTAACCTTATATCCCGACAACAAAGAAACTTTTTAAGTTTAATGAATGATGCACGTGCTGTTTCAATACGTGTCCTAATTTCTTTAGTTTGGTCTACATTTGATGTTATCCATGTTCCTAAGTATCTGTAGTTATCCACACTGTCAATCACAGTATCTTTAATAAATAATTGGATGTTTGCCTGTGCTGATTTAGTTATTATCATGCATTTAATTTTCTTTAAATTCATCTTCAGTCCCTACTCATGACAGCGTTCATTAAGGCGCTGCATTAAGTTCTGTAAATCATTGTTGTTATCCGTTATTATTACTGCATCGTCTGCAAAACGTAAGTTGTTCAAAACTTCTCCATTGATAGATATACCTTCTATTGAATCTGAGAGCGCTTTTTGAAATACCGCTTCACTGTAGACATTGAAAAGTAGTGGAGACAGCACGCAACCTTGACGGACTCCTCTCTGTATTTTGATATCTTGGGTGTCCTGGTTGTCAACTCTTACCTTGGCAGTTTGATTCCAATATATACTAGATATAAATTTCATATCTCGACTGTCAATATTTTTGCATTGTTTTATTAAACTTTGTTTTATTATTTAATTTTATTTACTTTTTATTTAATTAATTAATAAAAAATAAATTAATAGTTTAAAATATTTGCATTTCGTTCTATTTCTATTACGCCAGTCAATGCGCGAGATTAAGAACACGATATTACCTCCGAATTCTATCCTACTGCATGGATTTTAATGAAATTTTGGGAGTAGCCCAATCTCCTGATTCAAAGTCTATCCTATATACTATGGCGCTTTTATCAAGGGGGCGGTTCCCACCACTTTTCGGGGGTGGAACATTTTTATTTTCGAATTAAATGGAGAAAAAGAAAGATATTTAAGAAAATTTAAAAATGCATTCTATAATTTGATCACATTTTTTACAAAAACCATTCATTTTAAACCCGTTCAACTTTTTGAAAGTAGAAATGAAAGTAAAAAAAATCACTATATTAAAAGGTATTGCAGAAGAAAAACCATGCATTTAAATTCTGGTGGATGAGGGGTTAAATGTATGTACGTTTCATTTTTACTTAAAGTACATTAGTCATATATTTTTTGCGCCATATCTCGCTTAGTATGACTGTAAGCGGCATTTAATGGTGCCCGTTTTAAAGGCCTTTTCAAACACTACAAAAGGCGTTGGTAGCAGTATACACCTAAAACCTACCGTTCCTCTGTTATTTCAAGTTGAATACACAAATTTGAGCATGCACCAAAAAAACAAACTCTTTTCACCAACCATATCTCTTTTTGTATTATAAATAGAACATTTACGAAGGAACGAATCTCTTTATTATTTATAATCTAAAAAATGTTTTATATAGTGTGTTTAGTTCGATGCATAGTTTTTAAGGTATTCACAAAAAACCGTCCGAAAGGTGTCATTTTTCAATGAAAATGTATAGACCAGTTTTTGCTTAGAAATAGATTCTCTAGCCACTTCCGTGCTTATTTTGACCAACAAATTTTCCACCCGCTTGAAGGGGTGGGAACCGCCCCAAGATAAAAGCGCCATAGTATATAGGGTAGTTTTTGTTTCTTGAGCTATTTCCTACTTACTGTGAAAATATCAAGTACATCGATGTGGTAGGATGGAATTCGGAGCCAAATACCCTCATTGACTGCCCTATAATAATGCTCTGCTATGATCGCGTTAGACAGGACACACAAGATTTTAGCAACATTTCTATTTACTGTAACTTTTCGAGTTTTTGAGCTATAGCAACGTGTTTTATGTCATTATAAAATTATGTCATAGAAAATTAAGATTTTTTTCATTTCCGGTTCAACCGGAAGCCACATTTTGGGTAAAATTTATTGTGATAATAGATATAATAAAGTACCATATATGTTTACAAAATTTCAAATTTTAGTTTCTATTAGAAAGGAAGTTACGGGCACTCGAATATTTTTTATAGAAAATTCATAACTCCCCTCATATGGGGAGTTAAGAAATCTGAATAATGTCATTCAATTTACCGATAGGATGTAAAAAATATATCAAAAAATAAACAAATTCCTTGGAGCCTTTTTTGAGAAAATCTAGTTCAAGGTTATGTCAAATTTTGTCCTCTTAAATATAGGCAACGCATAACTTTTTCTGAAAAACGATAATATTCTTCTTATAGCCCCATCTTTAGGCTCTTTTTTAAATTAAACTTATCTCAAACAAGTTTTTAGATAGGTAGGGAAATGTGTCGGGTGGGCGGTCGGCCATGTTGGCCGCCATTTTGAATTTGGAAATGTCAAATCCGTATTTCTATTTACCTATCGATGAGCTAACTTTGAGTTATTTTCATTCGTTTCGGTCAAAATTTGCAAAAATTGGACCTAAATAACCCCCCTATTTCGGCCCCCCTTTGAGAGGTTTTTTTAAAAGCTTAGTTTCTCGACAAAATTCTCTTAAAGTTACTCATACCAAATTTAATCGAAATCGGTCAGGTAGTTATTGCTGGGCGGTGGCGACATACGTACATGCGTATTCAGGGTGTAACGAAAATACAGGTCATAAATTAAATCACATATTCTGAGACCAAAAATAGTTCGAATGAACCTAATTTACCTTGGTACAAATATGCACATAAAAAAAGTTACAGCCCTTTGAAGTTACAAAATAAAAATCGATTTTTTCGAATATATCGAAAACTATTAAAGATTTTTTGTTGAAAATGGACATGTGGCATTCTTATGGCAGGAACATCTTAAAAAAGGATTATAGTGAAATTTGTGCACCCCATAAAAATTTTATGGGGTTTTGTTCCTTTAAACCCCCCCAAACTTTTGTGTACGTTCCAATTAAATTATTATTGTGGTACCATTAGTTAAATTCAATATTTCTAAAACTTTTTTACCTCCTAGTATTTTTTCGATAAGGCAGTTTTTATCGAGTTGCGTCTTCTTTTTTAATATGTTTACATAAAAATTTTATGGGGGTTTTGTTCTTTTAAACCCCCCAAATGTTTGTGTATGTTCCAATTAAACTTTTAGTGCGATACCATTAGTTAAACACAGTGTTTTTAAAACTTTTTTGTCTCTTTGTATTTTTTCGAGAAGGCACTTTTTATCGAGATATTACTTCTTTTTTAATATGGTTCAAAATATACCTAAAAATATAAATCATAAATAAATTTTCATATTATTACCAAGTCTCCATAATCGTACTTAGCCATATACAAATATGTAGTGGATTTGACAAATATTCAAAATATCTCGATAAAAACTGACTTTTCGAAAAAGTACTGAGAGGCAAAAAAGTTTTTGAAATATTGTGTTTAATTAATGGCACTACAATAATAATTAAATTGGAACGTACACAAAAGTTTGGGGGGGTTAAAGGAACAAAACCCACATAAAATTTTTATGGGGTGTCCAAATTTCACTATAATTTTTTTAAGATACTACTACCATAAAAATGCCACATATCTATTTTCAATAAAAGATCTCTAACAGTTTTCGATATATTGGAAAAAATCGATTTTCATTTTGTAACTTCAAAGGGCTGTAACTTTTTTTATGTGCACATTTGTACTAAGGTAAGTTAGGTTCAATCGAACTATTTTTGGTCCCAGAATATGTGATTAAATTTATGACCTGTATTTTTGTTACACCCTGTATACGTACGTACATATTTCCGACATGTTTTTTTTATTTGGCTTTT
Organism: Diabrotica virgifera virgifera; assembly: GCF_917563875.1. Classification (NCBI taxonomy): domain Eukaryota; kingdom Metazoa; phylum Arthropoda; class Insecta; order Coleoptera; family Chrysomelidae; genus Diabrotica; species Diabrotica virgifera. The sequence continues at coordinate 71,001,067 of NC_065448.1, read as the reverse complement.
AGAATTAGGAGGACTCAAAACGCCGAAAAAAAGTGAAATCTAAAAAAATTTTTTTGCACGATGCTATAACTTTATCTATTATACTACATATACTACGTATGTAGTACGATAAAGTAAAAATAGCGGGCTTAACAATATAAAAAGAAGAACAATTGGGAACAAGCGGGCTATTGGATCGTAAAAATAGTTATAATGTATCCATTTAAAAATTATTTGTATAAAAAAAGTTGCTAAATACCTTGACAGGATCTTGTTTGTGGAGATGTATAATATCCCCAGTTCATATCAGAATATCTTAAATCATCGCCAAACATAGGAATATCGCTGAATTTATTAGTTTTGCCACCAGCTTCTAACAACAAAATCTTCCAGGTAGAAATTTCAGATAGTCTGTTTGCCAGAACAGAACCTGAGGCTCCAGCGCCAACAATTATAAAATCGTATGATCCAGCATCTAAAAATAAGTTTTATAAAAAAATTACCTAAAGTTTAGTGTGATATTAATAGTTTTAGTTTTAAAATCTAAACATTAGTACAGAATAACATAAATAAAAAATATAATCAAACACTTTAAAAGACACACACATACACAAGGTTATATAACCCCTTTCCAACTTAACTTAAACGTACAAATATTTTGTTTCGGGTGCCAGGTGCTTTTAGCACAAGGGACCATTACATTGTATAAGTTATTGATAACTCTACATTCCTCTTTCTCCACTTTTTAAATATTTATCTAATATTTTCCGATGTCAAGTCTCTGAGTCACTTAGTCTCCTTAAGCTACTTCAAGTCTGTTCAAGATCCTCAACCATTAATATAATTTCTTTAGTCAAAAAGTTTTTTAATCAATAGTCAATTTTGTTGGGCCCACTTCTTTTCTAACAAATTCTATCAATTATAGCAGACAATAACAACTTATTCTATAATTAATATCTTAGAATCGTACAAACATGTACACTTTAATATTTTCTTTTGTCCTAGATGTGATAAACATACATATCAATTTTTCCCTTAGTTATCCCTTAGTTTTCCCTAAGTTGTTGATTATATTGTACCAAACAATTCGTACAAAAATAATGTTTTCTGCCTAACATAAGATGACCATATTTTTACCCAATTTGTATTTTATAATTATTTGGTATTTTACATCAAGTATATTCAGGATAGAATACTTTTAACAATATTAACCCCAACACCTGGATATCTAATACTGTTTGTCTAATACTAATACCGGATATCTAATATTATTTTAAATATCACTATAAATTCTAAATCTTTTTGCTGAAGTAACATTATACACAACTAAATCTTCTATGGTAAATTGCCAGGCTGTGTTTGACATCATTCAAGAAATGCCTATCAATTCAGTTGCCATCTGAAGTCAAAATTTAAAAACTATGTTTATCTTAATTAAGGTTATACTTATTTTAAGAATTTAAAATCTTATGATAAAATTCTTATTCCGAAAACGTTTGTTGTCTGGATGTAGCCCTTTTTTGGGATATTTTTAAATATATCTTTTACAAATAAATTTTACATTTTTACTTCAAGAGACTGTATAGACTTCGAAAAAGCATTTGATAGAGTAAGACATGACCTACTATTAGAAAGTATGCAATAAGTTGGTATATATGGTAAGGAACTACTAAAAAACTTGTACTGGAGTACAAGTTAAGATCGAAGGTTTCGCGTCCGCAGAAGTAGAAATTGTAGGCGTACCAAAAAGAATTTTATTAACAGCAAGATGAAAATTTGTTAATAGGGTAACGGTCCAGACAAACTTTGATGTCTCCACTGGAACAGGGGAAGTTTTAATTGTGGAACAGGGTACAGGTTTCAAACGTCAGACTATGAAAACGTCCCATGTATTTTGTCGGACAGATTGATTTCCAATCGGACTTCCAATTGATTTAAAAATCCACGAGGGACGAGGAAAAGTTTTCCTGTAGTTGGCTGTATACCATATATTACAAAAAACAAGTAAAATCCTTTATAAAAGGTATATTTATTAAAATCCCATAAAAAGGGCTACATCGCAGAACTAGTTTTCTAAAAAACGGTTTCCTTGAAACTGCAGAATTTAGCAGTCCACTTACTAATTCTAAAAATAATAAAAATAATAAAAACGTCAATGTCGAAGTACTTATCAAAGTTTTTAGAAGAAAATTGATTTTTTAGTTATTTTGGAAGCTGTAAAGGTGCAAGAGAATATATTTATATCAAAATATATATAGTAATTATTATTACGCAAAGAAATAGTGAATTCCTCACTGAAAGAAAAATATAATAGTACATGGTGATAAACATAGATATCAAAATTTTTATTTGGTCTCCTTTAGTATCCTTTTTTAGTGATTTAATTGACCATAATGTAGAGGATTACATTTATATCCAGATAAATGTAAACATTGTTAGTGTTCAAGAAATCAGTGAAGCTCTTACTGAAGAAGTGACACAAATAGACGTCAAAACTTTAATAAAATCTGTTGATATATTCCTTTTTAGAGAATCTCGTTAATGGTCTCAAATCATACGAAAGCGTGAAACGAACTCTCCTTGATAATCCCATCAACTAGTTGTAATATATATATATATATATATATATATATATATATATATATATATATATATATATATATATATATATATATATATATATATATATATATATATATATATATATACTCCCAGCGTATGAAGTGAGCCACATATCAAAAGAAACTGCGGTTGAAGTGAGGTCCTGTACAAAGTGAGGTCCAGTATACGGACCTCACTTAGTCAATCAATGTAAGACTTTTTCGTAGACATGTACTGATAGCAAACACTGTTTTTTTACAAAAAAAAGTGGGACCTCACTTTGTATGGTCCACATCAATTTTTAGTTCAGAGATTTTCCGCATAGAGGCGCTGACCCTGGCGTATATTTTCTAACCATGTATATTCTATGCCCTGTTGAATAACTTACGATACACATAGTGAGGACCATACAACTGGCAACATCTGTTCAACCAATCTTTAAAACAGTGGATCGTCAATCGTCGCATAAATTCAAGCAGTACAAAAATGTTTAATACTTTAATCCTTTTTGAGAGCGTAGGCGCAAAATTTCGGTCGAGTTCTTTTTAAACGCATTTATTTTTTTCGAATCCTGAGATAACTAATAGGTATTTTTAAAAAATTTAAACGCAAAATAGAAGACTACATTATTCCCGAGGGCAGAAAGTCCCCTTATAATGAACAAAAAGTTTCTTTTGTAATATATATTTAAAATTAAAAATCAGACTATTTTTTTCACCCCTGTGACTTATTAAAATAAATATTATAGAAGTTCTCAAGGACTTTCGACCATGGATAATACAGTAATATTTCTTTCTGCGTTTAAATTTTTTAAAAATACTTAAGGTTTTCTCAGTATTCGAAAAAATGAACGCATTTAAAAATAATTCGAGCGAAATTTTTGCGCATATGCTCTCAGAAAGGCTTAAAATACTATAAATTTTTGTAATCAGTATTTCAATAGTTATTTATGATATAACTGTTAAAAGTACACGTTTAAAGCACGCATGTGAAAGTTTGCAGAATGAGCGACAGCGAGTTCTGCAATTCACATGAGTGCCTTAAAAATGCACTTTTTAACACGCATATCATGCAATATTTTTTCTACAAACGTAATTACAGGACAATATCTACAAAAACTTTTACTTGAACTTGACTGACATTCCATTTTTATATTTTTTTGACATTACATCAAAATTGCCTATACGATCAATACGAATTGCAGTGCCATAAAATTTTTAAAGCACTAGTGCCTTAAAGCAGCGCCGGATAAAGTGGCGGGCGAGCCGGGCGACCGCCCGGGGCGCCAGAATTTGGGGGCGCCAAATTTTGAGAGACGCTGATATATAAATATAATATTTACCCCCCTCCGTGGCTCAGTGGTAAGAGCGTCTGCCTTTGGATCGAAAAAATCCGAAAGGTTGTGGGTTCGAATCTCACCAGGGTCGGAAATTTTTCATTTATTATAAATTAATAAATGAATATAGTTTCTGTCCTCGTGGGATCGGTTCTCACCGGAGGGACCGCAGACGTTCGGATACAATTAGCGTCTCTTTGCAAAGACAATGACGTCGACATTGCAAAGTAACAAGGCACTTACTTAACACACACACTACTTACACATGACACTAGGTACCTAACTGTTCAAAATTACCGTACCTACCATGCCAATGGCCATTAGTTGTGGAGGCATTAGCTAAACAAAAAAAAAATATAATATTTTTTACATTCATTATTTTTTTGGACTTTATAGAATATCTTTGGGCTAAGATTACTCCTAAGACAATTAATATTAAATAATTGTAACAATAAGAAAACTATTTCTAGCTCACAAAAATTCTCTAATAAAAATAATGCAACCTAAAAATTGTTATGGCTTTTAAAGGTCATTTGTCAGGTAATACTTATCACTTTTATGGTATTACAATGTTATACATACATACTTAAAATACACCAAGATCAGATTTACGAAGTATCAACAAATTTATGAATAGTCAGTGATATTATTATACTGCTGCTTGTCATTATAGCCTCAATGGTTAAATAGTTTTGTCTTCCTGTTCTGTAAACTTTGCTTTATCAACATTGTCGTGTGTCCGTGGGTGTGTAATTTGAAATAAAAAAAAAAAAACAAACCAGGTATATCTACAGTAGGAAAAATGAAAGAGTACCCATGAACGAACATATAAAACACGCTGTATTTTCCTGTCACCATGTCACACAAAAAATTGGCCAGCGCAAATACATGTAATAATTATTGTTACATGTACTTGCACTGGACAATTTTCTTTGTGACACGGTGACAGGAAAATACAGCGTGTTTTATATGTTCGTTCATGGGTATTCTTTCATTTTTCCGACTGTATATGAATTAGAATTGACAAGTTCTTTTTCATAATATGAATATATAGAAATTTATTTCGAATACTTTGTACGCGTTAAGATGTTTCACTTTTTGCATAAAAACGGCACGAACGACGTATGAAAAAAAGGAATAATAGATTTTTGTATATATCATAAATTTAACGAGTAATTCCAAAATGATTTGTTATTTGAAATATCTCAGTGGCGTACTATGTTTTTCTTTAAAAAAATTCACACCATTTCAACAGTAGATATAAAATTATTAATTTTATGTCAAAAAATGCGCAATAATTACCTCTTAAAACACATCAAATTTCATTTGCATATCTGAACCGGTTTTAGAACAATAAAGAAATCGTCAGTTTGTAAGAAAAATGTCAACACCCCATACAGGGCTGCTTTATCCATTAGGCAATATAGGCAGTTGCCTAGGGCGGCAAATTATGAGAGGGCGGCAAAAATACTGTACAACAAATATTTGTATATAAAAATTAAAGTAGTATGTTATGTACTATGTATTTAAGTACATAGTACATCCATCAATGGAATATAAGTGGGCATTCATTTCTAGAACATAAATTGCATTTTCTTAACACTACTGGGTCGTCGGCAGCACCGCAAAGGCGCACTGTTCTATAATTTTTTTTTTAACTGAATCCTTTTGGGTTATTCGTGTTTGAAAATTTGTCATTTTCATTGAAAAATGTCGCCTTTTCGGACGGTTTTTTGCGAATACCTTAAAAATTATGCATCTAACGAAAAAAAACTATATAAAATATTTTTGTAGCTTATGAAAAATCAAAGAGATTCGTTCCTTCATAAGTCTTCTAGTGATAACATAAAAAGAGATATGGTAGCTGAAAAGAAATTTTTTTGTGCATGCTCAAATGGGGGTATTCAACTTAATAGCAGAGAAATGGTTTAGGATAAAATGCGAAGTATGTATATTTTAACCCCTCATCCACCAGATTTAAATGCATCGTTTGGCTTCTACAATACCTTCTACAGTCGGAAAAATGAAAGATAACCCATGAACGAACATATAAAACACGCTGTATTTTCCTGTCAACGTGCCACACAAAAAATTGGCCAGCCCAAGTACATGTAATAATTATTATTACATGTACTTGCGCTTGGCAATTTTCTTTGTGACACCGTGACAGGAAAATACAGCGTATTTTATATGTTCGTTCATGGGTATTCTTTAATTTTTCCGACTGTACTAAAGTGTTATTTCTATGTTTAACAAGTTGGACGGGTTTAAAAGGTATGGTTTTTGAAAAAAAAAAATAAGATCAAATTATAGAGAGCATTTTTAATTTTTTTTAAATCTTCCTTTTTCTCCATGTAACTTGAAAATGATAATGAGATACAGTAATGAAAGAAAAATAACATTGTTATCTAAAAGAAAACCTACATTTTTGTAAGGTACATGAAGAGAAGTATCCATTCTCAAATGTGGTCTCGAGGTAAGGAAGTACAAAACTCAAAGAGGTACCACAAAAAATGTATATTAATAAAAGGTCATAAAAGGACGCGTTTCGGCTCTTCACGAGCCATGATCAGCTTTAAAATACAGGAGCAGAGACGAAAACTGCCCTACAATATAAAATGGAAATTTTAAGCATGTGGTGATAACGCCCACCTCAGCAAAAGAACTTACCAGACCAGGAAGGAGGAAGAATCTACTAGATTACATTATTTAAGGTTCTATAGGCTTCATTATTTAAAGTTTTAAGTACTGTATTAGACATTAAGTTATATATGAATATAAAAATTCATTAGAAAGATTTTTATGACTTCCACGTTGGGAGGAACCATCTTGCGAACAGATCAGTTCATCGAAAAGTTCCTTGCACCTGATCTGTTCGCAAGATGGTTCCTCCCAACGTGCAAGTCATAAAAATCTTTCTAATGAATTTTTATATTCATATATAACTTAATGTCTAATACAATACTTAAAACTTTAAATAATGAAGCATATAGAAACTTAAATAATGTAATCTAGTAGATTCTTCCTCCTTCCTGGTCTGGTAAGTTCTTTTGCTGAGGTGGGCGTTATCACCACATGCTTAAAATTTCCATTTTATATTGTAGGGCAGTTTTCGTCTTTGCTCCCGTCTTTTAAAGCTGATGATGGCTCGTGAATAGCCGAAACGCGTCCTTTTATGATTTATTAATATACATTTTTTGTGGTACCTCTTCCTTTTTGTAAGGAGTAGAGTTTTGTACTTCCTTTTTGTAAGGTATTTTTTTACGTATCTCTTATCACTTTCGAATTACATGGAGAAAAAGGAAGATTAAAAAAAAATTAATTTGAACTTATTCTTTTCAAAACCATTCATTTTAAACCCCTCCAACTTTTTAAATATAGAAATAACACTATAGTAGAAGGTATTCTAGAAAAAAAAGATGCATTTAAATTCTGGTGGATGAGGGGTTAAATATACTTCTCATTTTTTCCTTACTTAAAATACATTAGTCATAAGTTTTTTTTGCACCATATCTCGCTTAGTTTGAATATAACCGACATTTAACAGTTCTCGTTTTAAAGGTCTTTTCAAGCACTACAGAAGGTATTCGTAGCATTATACCCCTAAAATCGAAAATTTGAGCATGCACAAAAAAAAATCTTTTTTCACCTACCATCTCTTTTTTTATTTAAACTAGAAGATTTATGAAAAAATGAATCTCTCTGATTTTTCATAAACTACAAAAATTCGCTAGATGCACAATTTTTATGGTATTCCCAAAAAACAGTCTCCGAAAAGTGTCATTTTTCAATGAAAATGGCAAATTTTTAATCACGAATAACTCAAAAAATATTGAGTTTTCAAAAAAATGTATAAAACAGTTATTGCTTAGAATTAGGTTCTCTGGCCACCTCCGGTGTTAGTTTGATAAAAAAAATTTCCACCCCCGAGAACGGGTGGGAACCACCCCTAAGTTAAAAGCGTCATAGGATATAGCGTAGACTTTGTTTCTTGAGCTATTCCCTACTTACAATGAAAATATCAAGTAAATTGATGCAGTAGGATGGAATTCGGAGCTAAATACCCTCACTGACTTCACTAATAGATACCTACATCATTCATACATGAATGCATTCACTTAAAGGTTCATTTGGATACCACAATAGAATCACCAATCACCAATAATTGACATATCTAAATATTTAAAGAAGAGTGGATTCAAAGATATTTTCCCTAATTTTGATATTGCTTTGCGCATTTATTTGTGTTTAAGAATTTAAAATATTCATGAAAATAATCTCCAATCAAGTATGATGCAAGAACGTCTTAACAATTTGTCGATTTTGTCCATAGAAAGTGACGTAACAAAGGCGATAAATTATGACGACATTAGAGATGATTTTTCCAAAGAAAAATCAAGAAAGAAATCTGATGTGATCGAACTGTAATGACAATTTTTATGTATTCTTATTTAAATAAAAAAAAACTGCTTGCGATTTTTTTTAGCAAAAATGGTATGTACATGCTTGAAGGGCGGCTACTAGAGAATTGCCTAGGGCGTCAACTGACCTAAACGCGGCCCTGACCCCATATCTCGGAAACGAAGTATTTGCTGACATACGCTTATAGAGCAAACTGTCATTATTTTTTCATGTAGAATTACCCTTTAAAGTTTGTCGCATTTATTTAGAAACATCCTGTTTTTCTTCACCACCCTGGATTTCCATAGTTTTTCCTGTATTATTTCACTTGACCGTTATTTTCAGTTCTTTCTGTTTTTCCAGTCCTGCAGGTTTCTTTTCTAATATTGCTTCGTCCATTTTATCTCTAAAAGATTTTCGGGGTCTGTCTCTCTTCCTTCTTCCTATCGGGCTCCAATCTGTTATTCTGTTTATCAACGATTTTGGTCTGCTCTTCTGCCATGTCTGTACCAGGTTAATCTCTTTTTTTCTATGTTGTCTATTATCCCTTGAATTCATTACCATTATTTTCTTAATCTCTATGTTATTTATTCTATCCCTTCTACAGCTTCTACTTAGGTATTCGATCTCTGTTGCTCTTATTTTGCATTTGGTTTTCGTATTTTTTATTCAATTTTCACACCCATTATTCAGAATATTTTTGTCATGGTGTTATATTATATTCTTATTTTTGTTTTTATACTGATGTTCTTATCCCACAGTACCGGGTTTAATTTTAGTATGCAGCATATTGTTTGTCCTAGTAACTCGATACCTAAAACCATAGCTTGGTTCTATAGGTATCGAGTCATAGAGATAATAAAAAGCTCATGAGATAATAAAAAAAATAATGAATGATTTTATTTGAATTTGCATAGATCATTGTAAGGCCAAGGATATCACAACGGGTCTAAAAGGAAGAGAAAAAATAAAGATATACAAGCGCGCGTTTGCAAAGAATATCCGCATGCTATTTTATGCTAAGTGGATGCCACTCCCTCAATTTAGTTATTGGGGATGCAGCTATATCTTGCGCACAATCAACATGTTTTTTGGTCTTGTAGAAGATTTATACACATTAAATGATATAAATGAGTCAGAATAAATAAATTATTAGACGAATTTTTTACTAAGCAACAACATTTTTGTTTAATTTAGTAGTATTTTGTATTTTGACAACGACACCCGATTTGGGCGTCGAAACGATAATAAAATATTTTTTTTCAATTTAATTGTGGCTTATTTTGCATCTAAATAGTTATTTATACACATTTTTTACTGGTTGTTGATAATGTGCATTTATCTTTTACCTCGCTTCTTCGTCGCTTGAACTTAAAATGTGCTCGCTATGCTATGCCCTATGTTGGATAAGTTATAAGTAATAACTATCCTACTATTTTTTAAATAAATATATTTTTACATAGTTCTTTAACACAGTGGAAACTAGCACAAATAACAATGATACTAAAGCCAGGAAAAGAACCAGAAAATGTACAGTCCTACCGTCCTATTAGTCTTCTTCCAGTGGTATCCAAAGTTTTTGAAAAGCTGACACTTACTAAGCTAATGCCTATACTAGAAAACAAAAAACTAATACCACCACACCAATTTGGGTTTATAAAACAACATTCAACAATACAACAGGTACATAGAATTGTAGAGAGAATCAACGAGGACTTTGAAAATAATAGGTACTGCTCGGCGGTATTTCTGGACGTAAGTCAGGCATTTGATAAAGTCTGGCATAAAGGCCTATTATGTAAACTAAAACAGAATTTACCTACAAATTACTATATACTCTTAAAGTCATATATCACCAACAGAAACTTCCAGGTAAAGTATGAGAATGAATACACAAACATACAACAAATTCTCGCTGGGGTGCCCCAAGGAAGTGTACTATGACCTATATTATACCTTATATTCACTGCTGACTTACCGACAGATACACATATCACTACAGCCACATTTGCGGATGATACGGCAATACTATCATCGAACAAAAATCCCAAAATAGCCTCAGAAATCTTACAAAATAATCTAAATAAAATTCAACAATGGATGACAAAATGGAGAGTCAAAATTAATGAAAACAAATCGCTACACCTAACATTTACCACGCGTAGGGAAACATGTCCGGCTGTATACTTAAACGGTAAAGGAATCCCACAAGGGGATGAAGTCAAATATCTAGGTATGTACTTGGACAGAAGATTAAACTGGAGGAAGCATATATTTACTAAGCGAAAACAACTGGGTCATAAGTTAAGAACCATATATTGGCTGTTGGGTAAAAAATCAAAACTATCAACTGAAAATAAAATATTAATCTACAAATCTATCCTAAAACCAGTGTGGACTTATGGGATAGAATTATGGGGAACCGCCGCACATTCCAACATTGAAATCATACAAAGATTTCAGTCCAAAATATTGAGATCAATACTAGGAGTTCCATGGTTCATAACCAATGAAGCCATCCATCGGGACGCCGGACTACCATACGTCAAAGATGACATCAAAAAGTGCGCGAAAAAACATACAGAAAAACTTAAAGTGCATCCAAACGTGTTAGCAAAAAATTTAGTGAATAAACCGCGTACTGTTCGTAGGTTAAAACGAAAAGTTCCGTTAGAGTTAAGTGAACAATAGGTACTAAATTAATGTGTATAAGTTTATGTCAGAAATAGTCAGTGTTGTAGGCTAAGTTTTAAAAAAGGGGTGCATCACTGGATGCCTCCCTACATGTCATTCCTAATTATTGTCAGTCCTATTACTTATTGTCTGTTATCTACCTAAACATTTAGGTTTAGATTGTATAGATAGATTGTAATAAATGTGGGGTTAATAAAAAAAAAAAAACATAGTTCTTTATGGTAAAATTTAGATTTTTTCCTATTTTTTTATATTTGCAGTAAATTTGTATATTCTTATATGAAGGGGCGCCAAATTTTATTTTGCCAGGGGCGCTCAGAACCCTAAAACCGGCCCTGCCTTAAAGTAGCATTTTTAACGCACGTATGGAGTTCTAAAAATTGCATTTTTAACACGGTTGTAGAAAAAAGCCTTTAAATGAGGTGTCACATGATGTACTTACTTTCCTATTTAAAAAAATCAAAGTTGTGCCTGTCACCTCAAGAAGAGGGATCGCGTAAAGTTCGAAACATTGACGCTATAATATATACCCTATTCCACGAACATACGCCTGTTTTGGATTACTTCGACAACGAATATTTTACTGTGCAAAATAAGAAGAACGAAAGTAAATTGCAAATTACATTGTTGTTTATTCTAATAATTATTAGCGCCATTTAATTTCGTACTTCTTATGTTGCACAGTAAAATATTCGTTGTCGAAGTAATCCAAAACAGGCGTATGTTCGTGGAATGGCCCATACTATGATTATTTTAAAAATCGACCTATCCGAGCGTTTTTCTTATGTGCTAAAAATAAATAAGTTAATAAGGGGGTTAACACTTATTCCAGCGAACTGTATTTGTAACAACCAAGGTAGGGATGGCGGTTGTTGAACAAAAAACCGGTTTTCGGTTATACCGGTTTTTTACTTACGGTTTAACCTGGCGGTTATAACTGGTCAAAAAAAGCGGTTGTTCCAAAAACCATTTTTCGGTTTTTTTAATCAGAAGCAAATACTCGTTAATATAATGTTATATGTTACATACATTTATATTGCAATTCAGTTTGCTCAATTTTCCTCCCGAAAAATTCTCCAACCAATTCAACCTATAAAAATTTTCCCATGTGCTTTCAAATTACCCTAAAAATGGGCGAAAGTACCCCAATCTGGCATCTCTGATTCGTCGCTCGTTGTAGACGGCGTCGGTGTATATTGCGTTGTCAATTGGGATATTCCCAAAACTCCCAAAAGTGATGATCCTACCGATCTACCGACATGTCCCTAGGATCTATCAAGTTTAAAAAAATATCCAAATGACATATTTTACTTAAAAGGAAACAGTAGCGATCAACAGGTAGCGAAAACGCGTTCCAAGATTGCAGCTGGAATTTTGAATATTTTTTCGAGATATGTGGCACACGTATTCGTAATATAATAAAGAATGGCGGTACAGAGCCCAATTTAAAAAATATATTAATATGTGGAAATTACTCTGTAATTAAATACAATATTAAAAAAACGAGCCTGTACCGCCACTAAGAACAAAAAAATACACTTCAAATAAACTTTTTTATCCGATGCCTAGATTTTGTGTCATTTTGGAACTACTAAAATTTTTTATTTCATTATTAGTTCCAAAATGACACAAAATCTAGGCATCTGATAAAAAAGTTTATTTGAAGAAAGTGTATTTTTTTGTTCTTCTTAATGGCGGTACAGACTTGTTTTTTTAAGATTGTATTTATTTATTCAAAATTACAGCCTCAATCTTGGAACGCGTTTTGGCTACCTGTTGATCGCTACTGTATCACCTTAAAAATAAATTCGATAAACCAATTCATCATTTATTGCCATCAAAAAATTTCAGTAGGTAGTATTTTTTAACACGTTTGTATAATACCTTTCATTTCCTAAGAATTATGTATTATTTAAAAATTACATAATGGAGATTCCTAATCGTATTTCGGTATTCACATTTCATACAAGAGTCTCAAAGTACTCAAGTATAAACAATTTTTAGATGATTGTGGAAATATCGATTTCAAGCAGATCACTTACCTTTTTATGTAAATATTCATGTGTTTCATAAAAGCTGATGTGACACTTTCGTCCAGTTCTTTATTAGTAAATAAAAGTTGAATTATGGTTATTTGGGTTAATAATTACTTCGCATATTATTTATAATACATATAGTAGGGGAGCAAAGTATGCTAAATGTGCAGTCACTCGAGAGCTTTGGGGACCTATTGGGTTGTGATTATTAGGTTCTAAAACCAAAAAAGTTAAGTAAAATTTTCCATTTTAGTGGGGACTTTCCATATTTTAATTTAATTTTCCATTTCCAACACCCGTTTTCTCCGATTATAGCGCCACCTATCCGTAATTAGAAAAAACGTTTCGAATAAAAGTTGCTTATTTTTACGCAAAGAATCCAAATCTGAAATAAAAAAAAGGAGTTCCTATTTAAGATTTTAAAGTGACCCCCCACCTCCGTGGGGGTCGTGTTTGGTACCATTCGATAGATTTCAGAAAAAATATTCAGAAATTGTAGTGTATTACCTATAAGAAGTTACCGTTAAGCCGGGTCCAGACTATGTAACAAAACATGTTAAATAACAAAGTTTTGTAACTTGTTACAAAATTAAATATTTATATGGGAAATAAGCCACAATTAAAATGAAAAAAAATAATTTTATTAACGTTTCGACGCCCAAATCGGGTGCCGTTGTCAAAATACAAAATATTACTAAAATAAACTAAAGTGTTGTTGCTAAGCAAAAAAATTCTTCTAATAATTTATTTAATCTCACTCATTTATATTGGCAATTCAGACATATATTATACATTTTAAAGTAGAAGACTTTAAAATGATATTGCCAATATTTATGAGTTGCGTTCCTGGGACGACTTACTGAAAGATAGTTCATTCGATTACATGAAATTAACCCCAACTCAAGAATATCCGTCATAAAAAATTATAGCATGTGATATGTCTTTAAAAAGACAACCAAATGCAACGACAGTAAAATTCTCGCGTTAGAGACTTCATAGTAAATCACAAGGGAAAACCAGGAAAAACCCTGTGATACTATCCCGACATCGTAAGTATTTGGTCTTACATTAATTTACTCTCAAAAAATAATACCAAATTCTGACTTGTAACATGTTTAAATTATAAATAATATTAATAATACTAGATATATAAGTAATACTAAAATATAAAATATGTACTAGCTCGATATTATTGACTTACTAATCTTGGTATTTTCTTTCTATTGACTTCCTCTTTCAGTATGGGTAACCACATCCTACTGCATTCTACCGAGGAATTTGCGACACAATTGGTTTCATTTAGCATAATTAGAGCCGCTTCTTTGATTTTTCTCTTTTTACTATCTGATTCTTTCAGGACTATACTTGAATCTCTCCACTGAACTCTATGTTCATTATCCCATGCGTGTTGACATATTTGAGATCTCTCAAATTCTCTATTTTTAATATAAGATTGATGTTCACTTATTCTAACGTCTAATGGTCTTGATGTCTCACCTAAATAAAATTGTTCGCATTCACAAGGTATTTTATAAATGCAATTCTTTGTTCTTTCTTGATCATTGTTAGGTTTAGTTTTAGATAGAATAGATCTCAATGTGTTTGTTGTTTTGAATGTTGTTGAAATGTTGAATTTATTTCCTATTGTTTTAAGTTTCTCGGATAGTCCTTTTATATATGGTATTGATATTTTCCTCGTATTATTTCTGGTGAATGTTGTAGGATCCCGTTCTAAGTTGTTCTGTTCCATTCGATCCAATCTTGACAATTCCTTATTTATAAACGATAAAGGATAATCATTTTTTAATAAAACAGATGTTAACAATTGTTTTTCTGCTAAAAAGGAATTTTCGTTAGAACAAGTAATTTTGGCTCTATCATATAAGGATTTAATGATTCCCTTTTTAACGTTGATGTTGTGATTTGACTTGTAATTGAGATATCTGTTGGTGTGTGTTGGTTTTCTATACACTTGAGTCTCGTATCCAATATCCTTCTTTGAGATCAAAACATCGAGGAAAGGTAGGCTGTTATTGTATTCCTTTTCCATTGTAAATTTTATTGTCTCTTCTTGATCGTTTATAATATTCAGGAACGTATCCAACAATTCTGATCTATGAGGCCATATTGAAAACACATCATCTACATATCTCCACCATACTGTGGGTTTTAAATTTTGTTTAGAAATAATATTAGTTTCGAAATCCTCCATAAATATATTAGCCAATAATGGAGATAAAGAAGAGCCCATTGCTAGACCAAAATTTTGTTTATAGAATTCATTGTTTAGTTGAAAATAGGTATTATGGGTACATAATGTCAATAACTCCATTATAGCTGATACATTTAGTCTTGTCCTAGTTGCCAATGTATTATCATTCTCTAATTTCGATTTGATTATGTTTAAAGTTTTATCTAATGGTACATTTGTAAATAAACTGTTTATGTCAAAACTTACTAAAATATTATTTGGATTAAATTCAATAGTTGATAATTTGTTTAAAAAATGTTTTGTATTTTTTATAAAAGTGTCATCATTATTAGCAAATGGTTTTAGAATGTTTAATAAGAATTTTGATAGTTCACTACAAGGAGAATTGATGGTACTACAAATGGGTCTAAGTGGTATGTTCGCTTTATGAATTTTCGGCACTCCATAAAAATGTGGTGTCTTATTATAGTGAGGTGTCATTAATTTTCTTTGATAGTATGTTAGATCATTTTTAAATTTGAATAAAGTTCTATATATTTTGTTTTCCAGTGTCTTCGTTGGATCCTTCGTTAATTTGCTATAAGGTCCATTTGTAATTAGATCTGTAATTTTGTCCTCATATTGTATTTTATTCATTATTACAGTTGCATTGCCTTTATCCGCTGGTAGGATTGTTATGGAGTCATCATTTCTTAAAGTTTTTAAAGCTTTCATTTCCTCTTTGCTGATGTTCTGTTCAATTTGATTAGACTTTTCCAATTCAAGTTTACATAGTACCCTATATTGTTCTTTTTCATGATTTTGTTTTTAAAATTTTGTTACAAAATTTTAAATAAACAAGTTTTAAAACACAGTGTTGTATAACATTTTTCTGGTTATATAGCATGTTTTATGTTATCCAACAGATGTCGGTAAACATCAAAGAAAGTTATAAAACCGCACCGCGACTGATCTACACCTAAAAACATGTTATTGAAACATTTCTCTGGCATAGTACCTACGCGAGCAGCAACCGTTGGAGTCATATCGCCTTGTTCATTCTGGAGTGATTGTGCTAGATTTTTCTTTGCTCTGTTCACGTAGGGTTATTTACGCGATGAAATTGTCGAAAGAACTGACTACTCATTTAATTGAGCTATTTCGTAAGTAACGAGTATTATGGGATTGCTATGGGATGAGCTACATTTATTGATTTAAAAAACAAGTAAAAAAACACGATGAATAGACTGAAATAGAAGTGAAAATAGATACAGAAACTGTAGTTAAAACTAATGCACGTACGCCTATAACTCAAGCCAACAAAAGAAAAGCAGGACGCGGAACCTTAACAGCAAATCGGTGCAAATCAACTCTAAATTTGACATAAATACTATTCTCTACAGAGCAGAATGTTCAGACATAAAACCTGTAACATTCACTTCATTCGCTACACAGATGCAGACTGCTTCATCAGCTACTCAAACAGGCACTCAATCATACAATATATCTGAGCCTTTCTATTCCGTCCACTACACCTACATCCGCTACTTCTCCAGCTACACCAATTCAAACAGACAGTGACAATCAATCATGAACAGGTGAAGACTATAATACTGAGGAATTAAATTTTACAGAAATGTTATACTTCCTGTCTGAAACAATGAGTAAAAAGTTTAAAAAATATACTTTGCTAATAATATAACTGTTAATCTTTCTCTTACTGGAATTGCATTTCGAAATGTCTTTCCTGCCTATTTTATGGCCGATTTCATTTATAAGAAATTCAAAATCAGAACTTTCTATTCTTAAGAAGTTTTTAAAAAAGCCATCACATTTAATGTCTCCTGTCGATGGGTCTATGTTATCTCTTTCCAGATCAGCTAAAAGAGCTGTACCACTACCTATATTTTGCTCGAGCTGCTAATGAAGGACACATCCAAAATATTAATTTAACACGCCGGTGTCGCCTCCACAATATTACACAAGCTGCTGTTGCTATGAAGAGATCCTCCATACTTATATGACGCAATTTTATACACTACCTAACCTACCAGCTATCCATCTAAAATGCTGCAAAATTTATGCGCATGTTGTTGTTTTGTTTTTTGTTATATAGTCTGGATACTCATGCTATATTATAACAAGTTACATAACAAAGTTGTACAACAAATTTGTTGTACAACTTTGTTATTAGCATGTCTTGTTACATAGTCTAGACCCGGCTTTAAAAGTTCCCCGTTTCAGGAAAAAATATTGTCTAAGAGCGATAGCCTAGTGACCTAGTGGGTAGACCTCGGATCTCGGATTCGTAAAGCAAAGGTTTCGATTTCAAATCCGGGGTGTGGATCTCCGATTTTTTTATTTATTGTTACTGCATTCATGTCTGTAGACAATGTTGCAATCTATTATGAGCACAATAAAAAAATATAGTAATAAAATGATAAATAAATATTTCAAAAAAAAACAAGAAAAAAAATACAATCACTGGAAGCGAAACTAAACAATACGGAAGAAATATAACCACTGGATTCGGAACTGGATATGGAACTGGATAATATTAGAAAACTGATATTATAATATGTAAGCACTACGAGCCTAGTAGACCCATGGCTTGATGTACTATTCTTTTCCACTCCCTTTTTTCAGTCGCTTTTGTTTCCCAGTTCCTTAAGTTAATTCTTCTCATATCTTCTCTAACTCCATTACTCCATCGTGACCTCGGTCTTCCTCTTCGTCTTTTTCCTGCCAATGCACTAGATAGTACCATTCTGGGAATTCTAGATGGAATCATCCTCTGCACATGGCCCAACCATTTAAGTCTTTGCGCCTTAATTACTGCTAGTATGTTAGGATCTTGATAGAGCTCAGTTAGTTCCTTATTTGTTCTTCTTACCCATTGTCCATTTAAGTTTTTCCCACCAAAGATTTTGCGCAGTATTTTCCTCTCCCAAACTAATAACAACTCTTGATGTTTTTTTGTTGTGACGCATGTTTCAGAAGCATACGTTACTATCGGCCTTATTACGGTCTTGTAAGTTCTTAGTTTTGCTCTTCGTGATATATGTTTACTTCTTAACAACCCATTAAAAGCAAATATAGCGCGGTTGCCCGACATAATTCTCTTTTGTATTTTTTCTTCACAGTTAGGATCTCTTGTGAAGACAGTTCCTAAGTACTCAAATCTCTCAACTTCTTCGAATTTATACTGTGTTCCCTTCGCTGTTGTCATTGTTATGTATTGCCCCCGAACGAATTGCTTATTTGTCCATTCCATATACTTTGTTTTTGCTTCATTTATATACAATCCTTTGGTTGCTGCCCTCTCCTCGAGTTTCATGAGTGTTTCTATAAGTTCTATTTTGCTCCTAGCCAAGATTACCAAATCGTCTGCGAATGCCAAGCACTGATGTTTTTTGTGGTAGATCAGACCTGTTCTATTAATGTTTGCTTCCTGTATAACCTTTTCTAGTAATATGCTAAACAATATAGACGATAGATAATGGATCACCCTGTCGCAGTCCTTGTTTGACCTCAAAGCTTTCTGTTATAGTATTGTTTATCTTGACTTTATCATACTGATATATCATACTGATATTGTTTAAAAACACTAATAATATTGATATAAAATGTTAATCAATTTTATTTATTGTTATAAGAATCAAAGGTAAATATGATTAGGCGAATGAAGCCTTAGGTTTCGCAGTCAATATCCCAACCACACACACATGTTGCAATCTATTTCAATACGGTTTATAGTACAAACCAGCGGTTCTCAATCTGTGGTGCATGTACCACTGGTGGTACATTTCATTATTTGAGGTGGTACACAAAACTCAAAACAGCCAAAATCAGCACCACTATTGGCACAATTATAGTTAATTAGATCATCTAGCTAGATAGGTATTTTAGTTAGGTGGTACCAAAAATAATAAAAAGTATTTGGTGGTACTTGACTCAAAAAGATTGAGAACCGCTGGTACAAACTATACATTTAATATCAAAATAGTGGGATATATTTTTTTAGTTGAGGACACTTGGTCACATTGCATTGTTTCAGGATAAGGTGAAATATCTTCAATAAATGGAAAAAAGCATGTATGTCATATATTATAATACTTTCTATACTCTTAATATGTAGTCTCGTATAAATTTGTAGTGACATGATTTTAAGTATAAGAACAAGAAGCTTGCAACAATTTTCAGAGAAAATAGAAAACTAAAACTATTTTAAAATGATTATTCGAAATAAAACATATGCATATATTCACAGTATTTGCCATCTAGTGGAATAACTGTAAAATTAAGTCAGTAAAAAAGGTACATTAAGTTTAATTAAATTAAGTAAATCATCTTGTATACTAAAATTAAGGTTGGAAAATTGTCGTTTCAAAATGAAAATCGACAGGGGCAACAGTACCTATACTAAAATACACTCTGTATAGATAATTATGTCAATGTTAATAATACTGGATAGAGAATTGAATATCCTTTCAAATGAGCTAGCACACGCCCCTATTCCCTATTAAAAAATAAGGGGTGGGGGAAATGGAAGGGAGGGGGTTGACAAATGACAGATATGTATGTACCGTAAAAACTGTGTTCCCCTTAGATCAAAAGTCGGGCTTTTATGTTTATATGTTAAGTTCAATATAAATTTCACATAACTGAACTATCACTGTATCCTCCATTTTGATTATTATTGTTCTCAACTAACGCTATTTTCAAAATTCTTGCTTTCCTATCCATCTTTAACGTAAATTATTAAAAAATATAAAACTATTTCTTTATTAACGCTAGTCTCCGATAAGGCTACCGTGATTTAATGCTGAGGTACTAAAATGTTATAAAATTAACAAACAGTACGAGCAAGAACAAAGAGTCCACATTCTTCTTATAACTACAAGTGACTGAAACATCGAAACAATAATAATTCTTACTGTGTTATACAGAAAAAGGCAGTAGAAACGATTAATCTCATATTTATCGACAACACTGTATGGTCCTCACTTGATGAGCTGTAAGGAAATATACACGTAAAGTTGTCCTCACTTTGTGCGCATAACGAAAAAGTATATACAGTCTCACTTTAATAGCTGCGTATAATGGCCTCACTTGGGTGGCAATATACTTGAATAATACGGGGCACATATACGTAATGTTTTTTGTGTATACTCGTCATTTTTTAATTGCTATTTACTTGTCAAAGTCACTATGAAGAGTTGAAACGATTATGTCTACGTTTTCTACCGGTCCTCACTAAGTGCGCGTAATGTCAGGACCTCACTTTGATATCTGTGCATAATATATATATATATATATATATATATATATATATATATATATATATATATATATATATATATATATATATATATATATATATATATATATATATATACGTTAACCCCATGGAGTAGGATTTTGTAACAGGCATCCAAATTCAAATAGGTTAGAACATTTCTATTTATTTTGATAAGAACATCTGTGTATGTATCCTGTATTTCTTTAGTGTTAGTAGTTAGTACTCCTGCCACCTCTACGTGGTTAGGGGCGGGCAACCACTCCACTGCCATAAGTCGGGGTCCTCCCACAATAAGCTCAGTGGTAGGGCTAAGAGCACACTGAAGAAATTGTAGGTAAAACAGTGGAAAAAATGGGAGATAAAAAGAAAATTACTTCTTTTGGAGGTAATTCATCTCAAATAGATGACATAATTGAAAATAGTTTTAGAATTAGTATTAATACCTTATCTCAAAATAATAATAATGAAATATTAGATAATAGTATTGGAGATAATAATATAAATAATACTGAATTAAATATAAATTTAAATGAAAATATTGATAATACTAAAACAAAAATTAAAGACTTACTTGACTTCATTGAAGGTGACATGGAAATAGGTAAAAGATTAAGTAAAATCGGAAAAGATGATTTAAAAAATAGAATAATGTTATTAGCAATGGAATATGGAAATATGGAAGGACAAATAAAAATATTAAAAGAAGAAAATAATAGACAAAGAATAGAATATGAAAAATTAAGAAAAATAACACAAACACAAGAAATGAAACAAACATATGCTGCAATAACATCAAAACCAATAAATAATAAAACTGAAAATCAAAAACTAATAGAGACACAAAAACAAATAAACACTCTTTTTATAACAAGTGAAACAGCACAAACTGGAAGAAAAGTACAAGAAGAACTTACGAAAGTTCTAGATCCAGAAAAAAATAAATTAAAAATAAACAAAATGAGAACATCAGGAAGAGTATTAATAATTGAAACTCCAACACTAGAAGACATTGAAAAAATAAAAAATAATGAAAAAATAAAAGAAAAATTTAAATGTGAACTTCCAAAAAAAAAGAAAACCACTAGTAATAATGTATGATTTACCAAGCAACGAAAAAGAAGAAATTATATTAAATAAAATATATACTCAAAATTTTGAAAATATAACAAAAGAAGACTTTACAAACAATTGTAAATTAAAATTTAAGACAGGACCAAGAGAGAAATCTACGGTCCATTATGTATTAGAAGTATCACCTAATATAAGAAAACAATTAATAATAAATAAAACATATGTTGGTTTTACAAGTGTAAACACAAAAGATTACATAGTGGTAGCAAAATGTAATAAATGTGATGATCTAGGACACGTAAGCAAACACTGTAATAAAGAAACAACATGTAACCATTGTGGTGAAAATCACGAAAGAAAAAATTGTAATAAAACAGAACAGCCAAAGGTATGCATACCTTGCAAACACAGAGGAAAACAATGTAATAAAGAAAATAAAAATTGTACAACTTATGCTCTGCTTTTAAATCGTCTAATTAAAAAAACAGACTATGGTACATAATATTTAAAATTTAATTAAAATTAAAATTAAAATGAAAATTAAAATTAAATTTGAAATTAAAATTAAATTAAAATTAAATTTTATAACATTAAAAATTAATATGATAAAAAATCAAAAATTTCAAAAACATAAAAACCAATGTGATGCAATGTTTAAAAACAGAGTCATGAGAACAAAAAATCATACTTTAAATGCTAAAAATAAAAAAAATATAAATCATAATATAAAACAAAAATACTTTAAAAATAATAAAAATTATTGTATCAGGGAAGAGGGAATAAACTCAGATAAAATAATTAAAAATAATAAAATACACAGATATGGTGATGAAATACTAAAAATGAAAATTTATTCAATTCTAATAAACACGGAAACCAAAATGAAATTAATAAAAAAAAAACAAAATTAATTAATGACAAATAAAACATTCAATATAAAAATAGGACAAATAAATGGTATGAGAAGTATCACAGTACTACATGAAATAAGAAAAACAGCAGAAGAAAATAGTCTTGATATGGTTTGCATTCAAGAACCATATACAAGACTAGGAAAAATTCAACACATGCCAATTACTGCACAATGTGCAAGCATAGGAGAAAATCCAATGGCGGTAACCGTATTATTCAATAAAAATATGAGACTTCTAATTCTAAAACAATTTAGTGATCGACACTGTATCTGTGTAGAGTTGCTAACAAAAGCAGGTAAATTTATCATAGCTAACCTATATTGTCAGTTCTGTGAAGATATTGATGAATACGTGGAAAAGATAAGAGCTATATTTATAGCGTATAGAGAGGAAAAAGTTATAGTTGTAGCAGACGTAAATGCAAAATCAATATTGTGGAATTCAACTCAAACAGATCAAAGAGGATTATTAGTAGAAGATATGATTAATGGACTAGAGTTGATAGTACACAATAAACCAGGAAACCCACCAACTTTTCAGAACAGAGCTCGTGCGGCTAGCAATATAGATATAACAATATCAAATGTTGCAATAGCACACCTAATTAAGGATTGGAAAGTGATAGAGCATGCAACAATAAGTGATCATAACCTTATAACTTTCAATCTTAATAACCTGAATCCACGTAATACGGAAATATCTTCGGTGAGATACAATATAGGTAAAGCAAATTATGAACTATTAAAGTCTGAGTTTCGACCACCTTGTCTGGTACAAAGGGGATCTAATATAAATATTGCAACAAAAGAATTAACCAAACAAATTAAAAAAGCAATGGATATAGCAATACCAAAAATAAAAGAAAATAGTAAAGTAAAAAACTCAGCCTGGAAGGAAAACCTCACAAGAAAGAGAAGCAGAGTTAGATATGCGCGAAAGCGATATCAACGATGTGGTATCTATCTTGAAAGGCAAATCCTTCTAGGTGAGTATAGAAGACTAAAACAAGAATATAAACAAGAAATAAAAATAACAAAAGCTAAAAGTTGGGAAATTTTCGTATCAAGACACTTAGAATTAGATATGTGGGGAATACCATATAAAATAGTTTATAAAAAAATTAGATGTCCGACAATGCTTTCTACTTTAAAAAAAGAAGATGGAACATTTACAGAAAATTGGGAAGAATCGGCCGAAACATTACTTAATGTATTATTACCTCCAGATAAATTAGAAGGAGAAACATTAGAACAAAGAAATATAAGAGAAGAAATGATACAAGAATACCAAATAGAAGAAGAAAGAGAAATAGAGGAATTCACAGAAGAAGAAGTATATGAAAGTATGAGAGAAATGAAACGAAAGAAGGCACCTGGACCGGATAATATTCATGTTGAAATACTTCAAGCATTGTCGGAACAAATAATTCCAGTACTAACATCATTATAATATAATGAATGTCTTAGACAAAGAAGGTTTCCCAATAATTTTAAACAAGCAGAAGTTATAATAATACATAAAGGGGAAGATAAAGATCCTGCCTTACCGAAATCATATAGACCGGTATGTTTATTGAATACAATGGGAAAATTACAAGAAAAATTACTATGTAAAAAATTAAATCAAATAAGAACAGAAATTGGATTACATCCTGGTCAGTATGGTTTTAGGAAAGGTAGATCAACAGAAGATGCAATAAATAAAGTATTTGAAATAGTAAATGAAAGCATAAAAAAGTATGTTTTAATGATCTTTATAGACGTGTCTGGGGCTTTTGACAATCTTTGGTGGTCGTCATTCTTTGAAAGACTTCGAAGAATGAGATGTCCAAAGAATCTGTACGGAAGTCTCAGAAACTACTATCAAGACCGATATACAAGCCTAAGCTGTCCAACAGGAAAAAAGACAAAACATATCACAAAAGGATATCCACAAGGATCAGTATGTGGACCTATGTTCTGGGATGTAATGCTAGAGAAGCTGTTGGAACAATTGACTATAGATCCTGAAGTGCTTGGAAACATAGCATATGCAGATGATTTGTTGTTGATCATAGATGCAAACTCAAGAAGAGAATTAGAAAATAAATCAAATGAAGTATTAATAAGAGTAAATGATTGGATGAATAAAGTAAAATTAACAATATCAGATTCAAAAACAACATATAGTTTAATAAAAGGAAATTTAGAAAGAGATCCAATTATAAAAATTAGAGGGAAAACAATAAAAAGAAAAAAGGAAACAAGATATTTAGGTATTATAATAGACGAACAAAAATTATTTACAAAACACATGAGTTGTGTCTGTGAAAAGGCAACAAAGATCATGCATAGCATTGCTAGTCTAGCGCAGAAGGAATATAGAATTTCGTTCCGACAGATGAGAATATACCTAAGTACAATACTTGCATCAATTGTAGGGTACGGTTCAAGTGTATGGGCACATAGATTAATAAATAAAAAAAATGCAGAAAAATTAAATAGAGCTCAGAGAGGATTTCTTGTAAGAATGACGGGAGCATTTGGAACAACTGCAACACAGGCACTCACAGTTTTAACTGGAGTAATGCCAATGCATTTAGAAACACAAAAAAGAGCATGTAATTATTGGCTAAAAAAAGAAAAATATGAAAAAATAATACAAATAATAGGATTAGATATAAGAAATAAAAGAGAATTAAAAGAAATAATAAATAGAAAAAGACAAAATGAATGGGAAAAGTCAACAAAATCTAGACGTTTATACAATTTTATACCAATATTAGAAAACAATCCAAATTATTTTAATCCAAAACAAGGTTTAGTACACTTTTTAACAGGACATGGACCGTACCCAACATATTTAGAAAGATGTAACTTAAAAGATGATGCATATTGTGAATGTGGAGAACTAGGTACACCAGAACATATAGTGTTACATTGTGAAAATACTAGAAAATGAAGAACATAGAGAAATGAGAATAAGATTAGAAAGAATTGAAATAAGAGATTTATTACAAAATGAAGAATATTTTGGAATATTAAACAATCTAACAGAAATAATATCTAAAAAACAACAAGAAATTTATAATAATAGAAATAATCAACATCTAACAACAAATAATCCAACCCTGATGAAGTTGAGTAAGATAAAGTTAAAATAAATAAAATAAAATATAAATTCAAAAATAGATATTCACAATTATAATAATAATAATTCAATATAAAATAAATAAATAAAAACAATAATTCAATTAATAATTCATTAAATAAAAAAAAAACTACCAACTTTCTTCTGAAAATAGAGGGACTGTCTTTATAACTTAGAAGGGAGTTGATAGTACCAAAAATATTTTAACAAATATACAGGGTGAGTCACCACTAACGGGACGGAAGATTACAGCGAAATGGTAAAAGATTTGAAAAAAGATTTAAATTAGTAGTTTGTAAGTTGATAAAATCTACATTTTAAAATTATTTTGAAATATACAGGGTCTCCCAATAAATGGCGGCGTATCAAAGTTATATTTTTTCTTATGTAACACTCTGTATTTTATTGCATTTTTTAATTGTCCGCAAAAAATAAGGTATAGTTTCATAAGATTTCCCTATACCTATGTACAGAGTGTTCTGAGTTATGGTGACTTTTCTTAAAATGTAAAGTTTTAAAAGAAGGCTTATTTTCAAGTTATTTAAGAAGTTATGAAAAAAATACTTTTACATCTAAATAGTTGAATATTGGTTGAATGTATTCTATGATTATTTATTACACAATTTTTTACAGGGTGTTCAACATTTACAGTTTAATTATTGGATAATTCAATGTGTCATATGATGCTTATTTTAAATAGAACACCATGTATATTAATAAATAATTATACTAAACCATTTTACCTCTTTCGAATGGTATATGGATGTCCTATACCTAGGTTTCATAGTTTTTGCGTAATTTACAATTATTTAAATTCTTAACCTGTAAATCGATTTAAAACAAAAGATGTAGTTAATTAATGGCATTGTATGACATTGTCACGTTATGACAGTACGGTCTGGTAATTATTTTATAATTAATTTATTTTATTATTAATTTATAATCAAAATTTACAGTTTCATTATTGGATTATTTAATGTGTCATATGATACTTATTTTAAATAGAATACCATGTACAGTCGAACGCGCTTATTAGAATACCGGTTAAAGGAATATCCCGGTTTAAGGAATAAAAATTTGAGGTCCCAAAACGTTTTTACTATGCACATATGATCGGTTATTAGAATATCCCTGATATAGGAATACTTTTGCTTGGCACGAAGGCTATTTCAATAAGCGAGTTCGACTTGAGTTCGACTGTATATTAATAAATTATTATACTTAACACAGGTTCCTCTTTCGAATGGTATAGGGATGTTCTATAACTAGGAGTCATAATTTTTGCGTAATTTACAATTTTCTTAAAGGGTAAATTGATTTTAAAAATAATATTTATAGTCACTCTCGATTTTTAAACAGTACGAAATAAATGTTTGTTTACTGTATCATAATGAAATGAAAATTATGTCTATTTACAAGACCATTATTATGAAAAGTAGGTATACTGGTCTGTATACAATACATTAAAAAAAATCAGGATCTTCTATAAAGTCGAAAGTCCATAAACGATAAGTTAAATATTTATCCATATAATATTTATCCATGCATAAATAATATTTATGCAACTGTAACTGAAAATAATCTTGAATCATATTTTGGCTTGTCTAGATCTACAAAATGTACTTGTTCTAAAATTTCGGACAAAACTTTTTTCTTTACACCCGTTACATATCAAGACGTTGAAGACGCAATTATAAATCTTAAAAACAAGTCCAGTACTGGTTTGGACAACATATCCACAAAAGTCGTAAAATCGGGAATATTTTCTCTATCTGCTCCTTTGAGCTACTTAATTAATTTATCGGTTGCTAATGACAAATTTCCTGACGCACTTAAAAGCGCAAGAGTTATTCCTATACACAAAAAAAAATGATCCAGGATTGATTTCGAATTATAGACCGGTAGCAGTGCTGAGCGTTTTATCAAAAATTTTTGAAAAGGTTGTATATAATAAAATGGTTTGTTTTCTCGACAAATTCGATATTATATCCCCGCATCAACATGGGTTTAGGTCAAAGAAGTCAACGTTGACTGCTGCATGTCATTTTTTTAATTATATATATACAGATCTTGACAGGGAAGGCATGTGGCAGGTCTCTTTTTGGATTTGTCCCGTGCCTTTGATTGTCTGGATTTTAACTTTATTAAAAATAAATTTTACAACCTAGGTTTCAGAGGAGATTTCTTGGACTGGATAGTAGACTATTTGAGCAATAGAAAAATGTTAGTTTCATATCAGAATTCTGCTTCGACAGTTTTCAATATTGATAAAGGAGTCCCTCAAGGATCTGTTTTAGGACCGCTTATATTTATTCTTTTTATGAATGATCTTCCTGATTACATTAAATCTCGAGTTATTACTATTTACGCAGATGATACTGCACTAGCGATCTCTGCGCCTAGTAAAGAGGAACTTATATTATTATCCAACGGTGTTTTTGGGTCATTTGTAGATTGGTCCAAAGCAAATGGATTAATAGTAAACGTTGATAAAACTCAATTTTTATATTTTCATTCCCAAAATGTTCTTAGCAATGTATACTCATTATCATTTAAATTTGACAATATACTTATTTCGTCAGTTACAACAACAAAATTTTTAGGTTTAAATATAGATTGCCGTTTGAGATGGACTGAACAAGTCAATACAATAAATACAAAATTAAATAAATCGTTTTATGCTATTTCTAGAATAAAAGATACTATGCCGATATCAGCACTGATCAATATCTATTACGGCCTTGTTTACAGTCATATGAGTTACAACATACTACTATGGGGAAATTCTATTGACAGCCCTAAAATTTTTGTAACTCAGAAAAAAATTATTCGAAAAATATTCGGGCTAAAATTTCGGGAAACTTGTAAACCAACGTTTATAAAATACAAAATCATGTCATTCTATAGTCTGTACATTTACCACACTCTTCTGTTTGTCAAAGAAAATTTCAATCAATTTGAAACTAGTGCTCATCGACATGATTACCATACAAGAAATTGTAATAAGCTCCGAATACCCCAGTTTAAAACATCAAGATAAGAAAATAGTTTTAAATTTATGGGAATGAAATTGTACAATAAACTTCCCGATGAAATGCAGGAGATTGCTAGTTTTAACAGTTACAAAAATAAAATCAAAAATTTATTATTAGCCAAATGCTACTATTCCGTCAAAGAATTCCTTGACGATAGCCTATAAACTATTTTACACTATTTTATTTTTTATGTATAAATTGTTTTGTGTATACAAAGTCTAAAATGTCTAAAAATGTTAGTCTAAATATGTTATTTTATAATATGTGTTAGGTGTTAGGTACCTATAAAAAAATTGTTTAGCTAAACAATGTTAGCTTGTAACAGTTATATTACTGTATATGACCTGTCCTATACATTTGTAAAAATGTCTTAAAAGGATGAATAAATATTTCTATTTCTATTTCTATTTCTATCATAATCCTGTTTGGTCTAATATTGGTGTAGTTGAGTATTATAATGATAATAGTGGTTTCTCTTAAGTATTCTAACAGTCGTTTGACTGATTTACAATTTACTCGAAATTTTTTCTTTACTAGTATTTGGGTTTTCCGTAACAGAAAACAGGACATCAAGCTCCTTGACGTCATCACAAATAACTGGTTTATTTTTATTTAACTTTCCGTATGCAACATTACCAGTAGCACGGAATCTATTGAAATCTCTCAAAAACGTCCTTTTTTGGATGTCTTCTATCAGGATACTTTTGAGCGTAAACTTAAGAAGGTAAGATACAATTTTGCAAACACTCCCCAATGCAAAGTACCATGTCTACTCTTTCGTAGATAACGTGATTATTCATTTTTAGGAACAATTAAATTTGAATATCATACACAGATGTTTATATTTTTGATAATTACCAGACCGTACTGTCATAAAATGACGATGTCATACAATGAGATACATCTTTTGTTTTACACTCAATTTACAGATTAAGAATTTAAATAATTGTAAATTACGCAAAAACTATTAGACCTAGGTATAGGACATCCATATACCATTCGAAAGAGGTGACTTCGTTTAGTATAATGGTGTATTAATATACATGGTGTTCTATTTAAAATAAGCATCATATGACACATTAAATAATCCAATAATGAAACTGTAAATTTAAACAGCTTGTAAATAATTGTATAATAATTAATCATGGAATACATTCAACCAATATCCAACTATTTAGGTGTAAAAGTATTTTTTTCATAATTTCTTAAATACCTTGAGAATAAGCCTTCTTTTAAAACTTTACATTTTAAGAAAAGTCACCATAACTCAGAACACTCTGTACATAGGTATAGGGAAGTCTTATGAAACTATACCTTATTTTTTGCGGACAATTAAAAAATGCAATAAAATGCAGGGTGTTCCATAAGAAAAAATATAACTTTGATACGCCGCCATTTATTCGGACACCCTGTATATTTCAAGATAATTTTAAAATGTAGATTTTATCAACTTACAAACTACTAATTTAAAATTTTTTTCAGATCTTTAACCATTTCGCTCTAATCTTCCGTCCCGTTAGAGGTGACTCACCCTGTATATTGTTTCTTTAAATTTGTTAAATGTTATTAATAGATTATGGCAAATTATTAATTGTAAAAATAGATTTAGTAGTTTAATAAAAAATGTAAAAATATAAAAAAAAATATCTGTAATCCCATCAGGAAAAAACGACCTGGATTAGTCACTAGAGGCCAGGTCATATGTATGAACAATAAATAAATAAATAAAAAATAACTAGTTCTCGATCGGATAATCGAATATCATCAGTGCTGACAAGATGCTGACATGCTAACCACCAAAAGACAAAAATATTCGGTTAAAAACCCTTTAAACTTGATTCGTCGTAAAAACAAAGCTTGTTAAAATTAAAAACAGTAACAACCAGCACTCCACTGTGATAAATAATCAATTCAAGTAAAATTAAACTTGATTTGTTACCCTTTCCTTAAACCCTCATGTAAAAATCAGACTGCTATTTATCACCAACATAATTCCTGTCATTTGACATGTTCTACATGTCAGATTTATTAAAATGCTCAACATATCTGTCGGACAAACATGTTTTTATATATTATATTAATTTGCCATTGAATAAACTTAAAAATAACCTGCTAGTTTTCACAATCATAAACTTGTCAGGATGACACGTTTCACAATTAAAATCCACGTTCCGTAATTAAAACTTCCTCTCTTCCAATGTTCCCATACATCAAAGTTTGTCCAACTAACAAATTTTCAGCTTGTTATTCATAAACTTTGTTTTGGTACTCGGAATCCAGGCCTACTAGAAGAGAACGAGGAATTATTTTCTTACCCCTGCTATTTAATCTTTATTCCGAGTTATTATTTAGATAGCTAATTGAGGATTCTAACGATGGGTTCATGTCAATCCGAAAAAAATGTACCTCAACCTTGCACAATAGACGGGCACAATTTAGAAGAGGTCAACAAATTATACTACCTTGGATGTTGTAAAGATAGCAGCCTAAATCTTGATCTAGAAATAAGATCGAGACTAGAACAGGTCAGAAAATCTTTTGAAAAAAATTAAAATAAATGATTCTCCAATTAAACTCGAATTTCGACTACTTTTATCTAAATGGTAGGTCTGGTCGATTTTTCTCCAAGCAGTTGAAACATGGACCCTTAAAACATAAACAGCAAATAAATTGGAGGCCTTTGAAATGGGGACTTACTGGAGAATCCTCAAGATTTTGTGGACATCGTATATCTTAAACGAAGAAGGGCTACATAGAATAGGCAAGGAACGAGAACTTTTCGAACAGTTATAATTAGAAAAACATCATAACTACCTTACACACTGAGAAATAATAAGCACCAATATACGCAACTAATCGTAAAAGGAAATATCGAGAAAAAGAGAGGTCCAGTAAGGAAAAGACTATCATGGATAAGAAACATCCGACAATAGACAGGACTTCTTCTTCTTCAGATGCAAATCCACCAACGAATGTTAGCGATCACATTTTCCATTAACTCGAGAGATTATATGTCGTTAATCCCTGTCCATTGCATTATGTTTCAGAGCCAAGACATTTTCTTGCGTTCCATTCCTCTTTTGCCTTCAATTTTACCCTCGATTATAAGTTGGAGGAACTGATATGTTTCATTTCGCATGATGTGAACTAGATACGCCGTTTTTCTTTACTTGATGGTTTCGAAAAGTTGTCGTTCTTGGTTGATTCTTTTAAGGACATCTACATTTGTGACTTTCGTCATCCATGGTATTTTTAGGATACGGATATAAAGCCACATCTGGAAGGCTTCTAATCTGTTTATGTCCCTCGTTTTGAGTGTCCAGCCCTCTATGCCATATAGCAGCACCGACCACACGTAGCATTTAGTAAACCTTAGTCTCAGTGTAATATCGAACTCTGAACAGGTCAGTACTTTCCTGAATTTTACGAAAGCTTTTCGAGCTTGCTCAATGCGGCATTTGACTTCCCTGTCCGATGCCCAGTCTTCAAATAGCCACGTTCCCAGGTATTTAAATTTGCTCACTCTTTCAATGGACTTTGTATTTGGAAAGTTTCTGGAGATGGTCATGAATTTGGTCTCTTTTGGTATTAATCTCTAATCCCATTCGCTTACTGTATTTTCCGGTTACAGCGACAAGTTGTTCAAGGTCGACTATGTTGTCACAAATTAAGACACCATTATCAGCATATCGCATGTTGTTGATCAATAGTCATGTCTTCCAAATATCTTCCAAAAACTCTTTGAAAATATGCCTTTCGAATAAATTTTAAATAAATGAGGGGAAAGCACACATCCTTGTCAGACACCCTTTCTTATAGGTATAAGTTTGGATATAGAATTTATTATATCTTCAGATTGAACGAGTAGGACATTTCGATAAATATATTTTGACAACTAATAAAATATGAACTGACATAACTATATATAACATTACATAACAACTACTATAAATAGAGGAGGATACTATATTCTCCCACGTTATTTTAAACTTAAAAAATAGAAAAGAATTAAAAACCTAAATCTAAAATCTTGACTTGAAAAGTCAAATCCGTTCAGATCTTCTTAACTGTGGAAGATCATTACGTTCTTCAACAGCAGGTTCATTAATGGGTACCGCAGCAGGTTCACTAATGGGTACCAGTTCATTATCAGGATGATCAGGTTCTATCATTGGATCTACATTTTCGTTGACAGGATTTGGATGTAAATGGACTGGAGGTTGGATAGATGGCAGAAGATGCAGGGGGTGCTCTTGATACTGTGGCTGATATTAATTACTTCTGGTTCGTTTACAAATGTAACATTCTTTTTAGGTACCATGGTTTTACGAATTTGGTCAATGTGACGTTTTAAACAATAGCCATCATCAAGTTGGACTTGGTAATGTAACAATCCATACTTTTTAACAATTGTGCCAAATTTCCAAAGTTCCTGGTAACCTTGGTAATACCGTACTTGTACTCTCTCCCCCACATTTAATTGTCTTGCACCATTGGGTTGATTTTCTGATCTGCTAAGTTTTGGTGGACGTAGTGCGTCGAGTTTAATTCTTAAACATCTGTTCATGTACATTTCAGCTGGTGATTTTTCACAGGAAAGTGGTGTCGCTCTATATTTTAAAAGAATTTCTTGTACTTTCTTACTCATGAGTAAACGATCAGTAGACATAGCTTTTAGTCTCATTTTTAGGGTTTGAACGTTTCGTTCAGCTAAGCCGTTTGTAGCAGGATGGCCAGGAGCAATAAACTTTTGAAAAATACCGTGAGTTTTTGAAAATTTTTTAAATTGATCACTTACAAAAATTGTAGCGTTGTCTGACACCATAACTTGAGGATATCCGTGAGTAGAACATATCTCTAACAGAAGATCGATGGTTTTTTCTGATGTTGGCGCATCCCTACGAACTTTGATTTCAGCCCATCGTGATTTAGCTTCAACCACAAAAAAAAAAATAAAATAATAACCTTTGAATGGACCCGCATAATCAATAAGGATGCGGTCCCAATTTTCTGTTGGAGTATTCCAGTGGTGTAGCGGAGCTTTTGAAGGTGATTTTCGAATTTCAGCGCAAGGTTGACATGACTTGACCATAATTTCATAATTTCAATGGTTTCCAATAGCAATACTTTCTTGCAAGTTGTTTCATCTTTGTAATGCCTATGTGAGTTCTGTGGAGTTCTGATAGGACCACTCGTTGGAGTTGAGTTGGAATAACAATTCTCTGAACTTTAAAAAGGATCTCGTCTTCTAAAGTGAAATCCTGTTCATTTTGGTTTTGTGATTTTAAATCAGATTTAATTCTTGATAAAATGGGATCTTTGTCTGTGGCATCTTTGATATTTTGATAGGTTAGATCGTATGTTGAAATTAGATCTTCTGAAGAAGATGAAAATTGATTGATAGAAGCTCTAGAAAAACAGTCGATGTTAACGTGATCATAAGATTTTCTGTATTCGACTTCGTAATCAAATCCTGATAAAAATGATGCATATCGAAGTAGTCTAGCAGAAGTCATTGAAGGTAATTTTGCATTTTGATGAAAAATTCTCGTCAGAGGGCTGTTATCAGTGATAAGTTTAAACTTACGCCCAAAAAGATACATGAAGTGATTTACTAAAAACATAATTGCAAGTGTTTTTCTGTCTAACTGACTATAATTCTGTTCACATTTGGTAAGAGATCTTAAAGCAAATCCGATAGCCTTTCGATTCCATCAATAACATGAGATAGTACCCCTGCAACACCGGTTGGACTTGCATCACAAGCTAGTACTACGGGCAAACTTGGATCATATGGAATTAAAACTTGATCACTCGCAATTTCCTCTTTTAGTTTGTTGAAAGCTGTTTCACATGAACTATTCCAAATACATTTTTCTCTTTTCTTTAAAAGTTTCCGTAAAGGGCACGTTTTAGTTAAAGCATTAGGAATGAATCGGGTATAATACATTACCATACTAAGAAACCTTCGAACTCCATCCACAACTGTGGGTCGTGGCATGTCGAGAATAGCTTGAATATTTTTTGGAGACTTTAAAATTTAGTTAAGCTTGATAAGATGATATTCTGTACTGGTTTCGAAAAAAGCACACTTTTTGCGATTAAGGTGTAGATTGAACATTTTTAGTCGTTGAAGGCATGCGTCAAGATTTTGTCTACATTCTTGTTTACTGGATCCATAAACAATTATGTCATCAAAGTATGAGTGAGTTTTTGATAGACCGGATATAATTTGATCAATAATTCGATTGAACTCTGAAGGGGCAGTTTTAATTCCAAAGGACAGTCGACGCATTCGATATGTTCTTCGATGAGTTGATATAGTTTGGATAATACTGATCTCTTCGTTTACTGCTATATGAAGATATGCTTTGAACAGATCCAATCGACAAAAATATCGTGAATCTTTTATGCTGTTTAATTTTTCTTCGATTTTCATGATAGGATAGTTTGCGGACACAATTCTCTTATTAACACCAATTTTGTAATCTACACAAAGTCTCACACCTCCATCAGCTTTTGTAATAACAACCAGTGGTGAACCCCAACCACTATGGTTGACTTTCGATATAATTCCTTGAGCTTCTAAGTTGTCTAGTCCTTTCTCAACTTTCTCCCTATGTGCATACGGTACATCTCGTTCTTTAAAATAGACTGGCTTGGCATTTTTACGCAGTTGCAAATTTACTTTAAAATTTGATACAAGTCCAATTGATTCTTCAAATATGTCTGAATATTTTTGAACAAATTCTTCTTCATTAGCCGGTATATTTTTGATTTGTCTGATTCCTGTTGAGCTATCGATATCTTGAAGGTTAATGTTTAAATGTCTTATCCATACACTCCCTAATAAGGAGTCTAATTTATCAGGAACTACGTAAAATTCTTCTGTTGAAATTTTATTTTGATATTGTATTGATGTTTTTGCTTTCCCCAGGGGATAAAATACGTTTTTTGTATATGATCTAAAGGCAATATCGGATTTTTGAAGTGGAAAATCAAATCTAGTTCTTTAAATTTTGATCCTGCTCCAGAATCAACTTCAAATGTTGCCGGTTTGTTTTAAATAAGGACTGCCACATAAAACTTTTGAGCATCCGTGTAAGATTGATTTTCATAAATATCATCAAATGCCAAAAGTATCCTCTGGTTCTGTTTCGCTGGTTGATATTCATTAATTAGATGATGAGTCGAGTTAGTTTTATCTTTGTTTGCTAAAAGCGTTGAAATGCAGACTGAAATGACGTGACCATATGTTTTACAACCTTTGCACTGAAGTCGTTTATGATTGATTTTACAATTTTTAACAAGATGGTGCTGACCATATCGTAAACATCGATTGTCTATCCCCAATTCTTGAAAATTTATTCTTGATCTAGACTGGGAACGCTTCCTTATATAAAACGCTAAATTTGGTCTCTGTCTAGATTGATTGATTTGGTTGATATTTAAAGAATTTTTACTTGATGAAAATTCTTTACTGTCGACAATTGAAGATTCTAAGATTAAAGCCTTTTCTTTTAATTTTTCAAATGATTTTTCATTGACTTCCAGCAGACGTTCTCTAATTAAGTTATCTTTGACGCCTCGAATAAAATGAGCTTGTAAAAAATGTTCAGAAATGTTTGCCTGAGATAAACTCACATTCAAGAGTAGCTTGCTTTAGAGCAGTAGTATACTCGGAAATTGACTGATTTTCTTGTTGATATAAGGAAAGAAATTTACGCTGCAACACAAGAATATTTATCTTTGGATTCAGGTGATTATCAAGTTTCTTTACAATGGTGTTGTAATCAAAATCTCTAATTTTGTGAGGTGCAACTATGAAAAAGTTGCGGAGCCAATAGAATTCAACAGTAAGTCTAAAGCAAATTTCTTGTCATCCAAAAAGTTTTTGATTTTAAGGTAGTTTTCGAAACGTTGTATGTACATTGTGAATTTTTCTTTTTGTTTATTAACATTTTCGAATAAAGATATAAAATGATTAATAATCTAATTTGAAGTACTTGCTAAACTTTTCTGCGGTTGATCTAAAATTTTCTGGTTTACCATCATAAATTATTTGAATTGATCTGGATCCATGTTTAATATATATTTTAAAAGTCTGGTTATCAGTTGCCAATTTATTATATCTTCAGATTGAATGAGTAGGACATTTCGATAAATATATTTTGACAACTAATAAAATATGAACTGACATAACTATATATAACATTACATAACAACTAATATAAATAGAGGAGGATACTATACGCTCTGAGCTTCGCTGGTGTCGCTCCTAGCGGATTAGTAATGCAACTTTCACCGGTAAGTTTTAAATTTATTATTTAATTCATCATCATTCTCTTTGCCATATCTATATGCGGGGTCGGCTTCCCTAATTGCATTTCTCCACACAATTCTATCTTGGGTCATATCAATGTTAATCCCCTTTACCAACATGTCCTGCCTTATCGTCTCCCCCCAGGTCTTCTTTGGTCTTCCTCTCCTACACCTTCTAGGAATCTACACTTCAGCTATTCTTCGTATTGGGTAATTAACGTCTCGACGTTGAACATGACCAAACCATCTTAACCTATGCTCTCTCATTTTGGCATCAATTGGTGCCACACTTAGACTTCCCCTAATATACTAATTTCTAATTTTATCATTCTTTGTCACTCCACTCATCCATCTAAGCATTCTCATTTCCGCCACATGCATTCGTTGTTCCTCTTTCTTTTTCACTGCCCAACATTCAGTTCCGTACATCATAGCCGTTCTTATGGCTGTTTTATAGAATTTTCCCTTCAGCTTCATTGGAATTTTTCTGTCACACAACACACCACTCGCTTCTTTCCACTTCATCCATCCAGCCCTAATTCTACTGCATGCATCTCCATCTATTTCTTCATTACTCTGTAATACCGATCCTACTTACTTAAAACTATTGCTTTTCACAATCATTTTACCATCCAAAGATACCATTTTATTTGTAGTAGCTCCATCTTTAAATGAACATTCCAAATACTCTGTTTTTTTCCTACTAAATTTTAAACCATTTTCCTCGAGGGCTTGTCTCCACCATGGAATGTTACCCTGTAGTTTCGCTGTTATCTGGTCCAAAACTAATGAGAATAAATACGGACTAAGCACAGAGCCTGGGTGCAATCCAACTTTCACATGAAATATATCAGTCTCTCCCTCACCTGTCCTAACACTAGTCGTTATTCCCTCATACATATCCCTCACAATCTTTACATATTCACCAGGGACTCCTTTCTTATTGAGTGCCCACCACAGAATCTCTCGAGGAACTCTATCATATGCTTTCTCAAGATCAATGAATATCATATGAGCGTTTGTTTCTTTACTCCTGTATTTTTCCATCAACTGCCTTATAATGAAAATTGCATCTGTTGTTGATCTACCCTGCATAAAGCCAAATTGATTATCGGATATTGCGGTCTCTTCACGTATCCGTCTATCACTTACTCTTTCCCATATTTTCATGGTGTGGCTAAGCAGTTTTATAGCCCTGTAGTTTGTACATTGTTGTATATCTCCCTTGTTTTTGTAAACAGGTACCAGTATACTGCTTCTCCATTCGTCTGGCAATTGTCCAACTTTCATAATTCTATTAAATAGACCTGCTAGCCACCTTGTTCCTGTCTCTCCCAATGCTCTCCATACTTCCCCAGGAATATCATCTGTTCCTACCGCTTTTCCTTTCTTTATTTTTTGAAGCGCTTGAGCCATTTCCTCGTTTGTTATTTTGGTGACCATTGCTGCTACTGTCTCTGTTGACTCTACAGGCTGTCTGTCAAATTCTTCATTTAATAAGCTGTCAAAGTACTTTCTCCATCTCTTTTTGACATCCCTTTCGTGAACTAGTATTTTATTATTTTCATCTCGGATACATCTAATCTGATTAAAATCTTTTGCTTTCTTTGCTCTCTGTTTGGATATTCTAATTTATTATTCAATTGTTATCGCTTAATATTTACAACGCAAAAAAGTAATTAAATTTTAATCGATTTTTTTAAGATTTTGCTAATCATTTTGACGTTCTATTGATGAAATATTAATTTCTTACTTCGGATACTTTCGCAATTATCGTGTAGATGGCGCTAAGATTAATATATTAATTTATAATTACATATTATGGAACATTAAAAAAAAACTTAAATTCAGTATTTAAAACGTAAGTATATAGGTAAAAATATATACCACAGCTTTGACCCACATATAATTTTTGCTTTTTTTTCTCTGATTCTGGCCTTGGTTTAGAACTAGAACCTTTAGCCACGTAATTATATAACTTATGACTAACTCAGGTGTAATGTGAAGTGTGTGTGTTGAGTAAGTGTCTTGTTACTTTGCAAAGGCGACGTCATTGTCTTTGCAAAGAGACGCTAATTGTATCCGAACGTCTGCGGTCCCTCCGGTGAGTACCGATCCAAACTAATATTTTTTATAATTAATGTTTTTATTGTTAATTTTAAATTAATCACTTTGACATTTATGTCAAATTTCCAGTAAACGTTTATAGACTTGTCACTACTGGCTCTAGCGAATTTTTAAATATCCCCTCTACGTACGAGCTCACAGCGTATAGAATTGGATATGAATTTTTAATTGTTCCCTTTGATACCAGTACAGGTTTTAATGCGTCTTATGTATTTTTGGTATATATTAAGTTCCTTGGGGATCTGCATTAACTTGTGGTATTGGACAAGATTAAACGCTTTTTCGTAAACTAAAAAGCATAAGAACATGTCTATTCTCTGATCGTAACAATTGTGTTGCTACTATTGCTTCTCTTATCGCTAAACCTTGCCGAAACCCGAACTGAGAATCAATGATGTCCCATTCACATTTTTTGTATAATCTTTGATGTAGTAATTTTAAGAACTAACGGGTCTGCGATCCTCACATCTTTTTTTATTGGCTTTCTTGGGTAAGGGAATAAAGGTAGAGCCTAACGACTGTTGAGGATAGCAACCAGTTTCATAAATAAAATTAAATAATTTATGTATTGCTGAAATTCCCCTTTTATCCAGTAGTATGAGTATATCTGAAGGGATTTCATCTGGTCCAGGTGCCTTATTGTTTTTTGAATTTAATATTGCATTTTCTATCTCTTCTATAGGGATTGAAGGGCCAGTCAGCTGGTCGTCTGTATAAATTTCACTCATGGGTCCTTCGTCATGGAAGAGCTCCTGGATGTAGTTTCCCCATATATCAATTTCTCCTTTTTACCGAGCACTTTCTGGTTATCCGATTTACTATGGTAGTTGGTCTTCTACTTCTGTATATTCCAGCAGTCTTCTTAAGCTTTTTATGTAAATTACGGTCGTCGTGCTGTTGTTTTAAATGTTCTAGACCGATACATTGTTGCTTAATTAAGCCATTTATTTTCTGCTATTCTTATTTTTACTTTTATTTGCCTATTGTTGTTTTTATAAATATTGCTGCCATCGCGGTCATTCTTGCTCTTCGTCGTTCAACCCTTACTAGTAGTATTTCTTCTGTCGTCCATTTTTGCTTCTTGTTCTTTGGTTTGTACCCGAAGTTGTTTTTCATGATGTCTGTTACAGCACTAGTAATCGTATTCCATGTTGGTGTTCGATCTTCTGCAAAGTTTGAATTTAATATTTGAATTTGTGTGTTTATTTTATTGCTTATTTCTGCTTGTATCTGCTATCTCTTGTTGAGTTTCAGGCTTGTTCTTACTTGAAAAATCTATCTTTATGACGGCCATTAATAGACATTACCAAATAAGAAAAAAGTTCCAGAAGATAAAAATCAAACTTACCGTATACTTTCGAATCATTGACCTTAAATAATTCTTCATTATTTGTTGGTATCTGATAATTTTCAGCCTCTTCTAGTTTATTAAAAACAAACGCGTAAAGTTCATCTAACTCGACTGAGTTAACGCATGCAAGACAAAACGAAAAGGCTAATAATAATCTAGTTAATGAAGACATGACCAAAAGCACAAACGTAGGTTTGTACATAAACATACGTTTATCTAAATGGTAGGTCTGGTCGATTTTTCTCTAAGAAGTTGAAAACGTGGACCCTTAAACAGCAAATAAATTGGAGGCCTTTGAAATGTATACCTATCGGAGAATCCTCAAGAATTTATGGACATCGTATATCTCAAACGAAGAAGGGCTACATAGAATAGGCCAGGAACGAGAACTTTTCAAACAGTGAAAATTTAAAAAACATACATCATACGTAGTCGACATACATAAGTACCTACTGGGAAATAATAAAAACGAATATAGGTACTCATTTCCATTGTAAAATTAATTAAAGTATGAAAAAGAGACAACGGCAGTTTTGTTTTAATTTGATTCAGAGTTGGACCACCATCTCCAGATAGCTATTTCTGCATCTCATGCGTCCTCGGGGGAGCTATGCAG
Organism: Diabrotica virgifera virgifera; assembly: GCF_917563875.1. Taxonomy (NCBI): domain Eukaryota; kingdom Metazoa; phylum Arthropoda; class Insecta; order Coleoptera; family Chrysomelidae; genus Diabrotica; species Diabrotica virgifera. The sequence goes on along the minus strand of NC_065448.1, from coordinate 70,959,962 downwards.
TCACAACTCTGAAACAAACATTAACAACCCTGCCTATTTAAGGCGAACCATCGAGAAAGAGACCAGGAGAAAGCAAATAAAGGACACTTTGGCCACGCATTTACCTTCCCTTCGTCAAGGAAAAGGACCGAAAGACAGTTTATAATACTCAATGCTGAGTAAAGATGAAAAAGAGATAACGGCAGTTTTGTTTTAATTTGATGCAGAGTTAATTATGTTAATTAAAGTATGTTGTATCTCTCATTACGCATAATATGCCCTAGGTATTGTAGCTTTCGTGTCTTGAGGGTTTCCAATATTTCCATTCTTTTGTTGGCTCTTCTCAGGACTTCGTTGTTTGTTACATGCTCGGTACATGGTGTCTTCAGGATTCTTCTATACACTCACAGTTCAAATATTTCCAACGTTTCAGCAGTCGACGCGCTAAGTGTCCATGCTTCTATCTCGTAAAGCAGAGTCGAGAAAATATCGCTAGCCTAACTCTTAAGTCGAATTTTTGTTCTCTTGTACAAGGTACCTTTCTAATATTATTGAACTTTGTTCGTGATTTCTCTATACAAACTTTTATTTCTTTGTAGTAATCGTTTGTGTGATTAAGTAATTATTCTACCAAGATAGTTGTAGTTTTCAACTTGTTCTAAAATTTTACCGTTAATTGTCAGGCTTTCATCATTATTTTGGGTTTTTGATATCCTCATAAATTTAGTTTTATTGATGTTTATTGATAATCCATATTCTTCTCCATACACAACTGTCACAACTGTCTTGTTCATTACCTTTTGGAGGTCTTAGAGGTTATCCACTATTAGGATAGTATCGTCCGCATACCTAATGTTATTACTTGGCCTTTACTCCTGCTGTTTCTTCCTCAAGAGCTGTTGCTGTATATATAATTTCTTTAGAGTATGCATTAAATAGTAGTGGTGACAATGCACACCTCTGTCGGATTAATGAACACATGTGTGTTCATTAATGTGTATGTGAGCCTGCTGTTTATAATACAGATATGTTATAATTCGAAGGTCATTGTATTGTAATTTTTTTACTTTGAGGACGTCCATTTGCTCTTGGTGGCGGAATTTTTCGAAAGCTTTGTTGTAATCTATAAAACAGACGTACATAGCTTGATTCACATTCAACCATCTCTGGATTAGTACCTTGAATGTAAAGAGAGCTTCACGGGTTCCTACGCCTCTACGGAATCCAAATTGGGATTCTTCAATATCCATATCAAGTGTTTGGTAAATGCGTTTATGAATGATCTTTAAAAACATTTTAAGTGTGTAAGAAATCTGGCTTATGTTGGGGTGGTCGGTGCATTCTCTAGCATTTTTCTTTTTTGGGAGACAAATAAACGTTGAGGTCAATCATTTATTGGGTATGTATTCGACAACAGACAAGACTAAATAAGAAAAAAGTTTCAGAAGATAAAAATCAAACTTACCGTACACCTTCGAATCATTGACCTTAAATAGTTTTTCATTATTTGTTGGTACCTGGTAATGTTCAGTCTCTTCTAGCTTACTAGAAACCAACGTGTAAAGTTCATCTAACTCGACTGAGTTAACGCACACAAGACAAAACGAAAAGGCTAATAAACTAGTTAATGTAGACATGATCAAATGTTATGTAAAAAAACAATTATTGTATCTACTGAAAAACAAAATATATATTCTTTTGCTTATCATCATCGTAAAAAAATCGGTAAATTACCGAACACTGTAATTAAAACAAAATATCATAATTATACAAATAAAAGCAGTAGTAATGAATATATATATTTTTAATGAATAATATTGAATAATATTGATAAGATGGCATTGAATTAACAATCGATTATATTTAAAGGGTTTAATAACCAAAAATGTTGCTAGTTTCAAAAAATGTTTTGGAAACATAATTAATACATTTGCATGATTTTTTTAAAAAAATTTAATAAAAATATTATACGGGGGAACCTAATTACTAAAAAATGTTCCCTATGGCGCTGAGAAAGAGTGCTACGTACTATAAGAAATCTGGCACCAATGCCTTACACATCCACTCTCCCTCAGCCTCCCTCCCTCACAGCGAAGATCGATGGAAAGATGAATGCTCGGGGTGAGCCTCAATGTGGGTTACGTGGAAGTAGGGATAAGGGATTTCTTTATTTGGGAAGGATTCATTGAGTGGTCCCTGTTTAGGATTTTGTCCTCTTCAGGGTATGCGTTGAATATTGTTAGTTAGGCAGAAAAAGCAAACAGTCCTAAAAAACTATGTGGCAAGTTGGTATTGGCCTGAGTGAGTGTTGCCAGACGGTGGTGGTTCAGCTGACTATCAGAGATCAGAGAAGAAAGAAGGTTTGGTGGAATTGATGTTGGTTCCATAGACCAGTGTGTGTACTGTCCGTGCTTTGCCCTTGACCAAGCTCCCTAGAAACCATTGTACAACGACAGGCAAGCCTGCGTCCCTCGTCGGCGGTCAGGATGTGGTTTTTGGGCGCAGCGTGGACAGTGAGCGTTCAAGTGGTAGAAAATAGTTGCGGCTATTTTCTTAGATCGAACAGGTATAACTGTGCAATGAAGTTGGGAAACCGCAAAAAACCAACTTCTCTCTGTTCGGGGTAGGGAAGAGGAGTTAGACGAGGAGGGTACGGTAGGCTAGTGAAGTAGCCTCAAGGATTTCGTCGTGTTTTGCCGGGAGTTCGTCAATGCAGGTTTGCATTAGAGCGGACGGTGGGTGAATCTTTTTCCGTTTGGGCTTTCGGTGGCAAAATACTTGGCCTAGAGAAGAACAAGAACATTTGAGAGATTGTTGTGTATCAGAGAGGGGACCGTTGATTATTTTAGATGTGAAGTTTCTGTTCAGAGAGTTTATTCTCTCGATTATTTCATTCATAGGAGATTCTGACCAATAGAAAGCTGCAGAAATCTGAATTAAATCGATAATTTTTGATAATCTCCCGTCGTTAAGTATATTACCCTTCGTTGCTACGAAAATACACTCAGTGACATTAATGATAATTAATGTTTTAAAAATTATAAAAGTGATGACTTTCAATCGTCAAATATTTATAAAAACTGTGTGTTTAATGGTACTTACATAAATAAATTACAATAAAATTTTGGTTTTGAACAGTTTTATTCATGAAATAATCGCAACAAATTGCACTCGACCTCTGAAATTAATATAGAATTTTTGCTCTCGTGACACTTTGACATAATTTCACTCGCCTTCGGCTCGTGAAATTAAAACTGTCAAAGTGTCACTCGTGAAAAATTCAATAATTTCAGAGCTCTTGTGCAATTACTACTGATAATTGTGGGGATATTAGAAAGGTTATGGATATCATTAGACGGGTATCTCCAGTGCTCGTAGTTTGCTCTACGCAGGATTCTGCGTTCCACCTCCACAACTATTTGTGCTTTGCTTAAAAGGCTATAGAGACCTGTTTTGTACTCAATGAGGGGTCGAATATAGGTCTTGTAAGTGTGGAGACTGATGCCCGTATTTATAGTTGAGTAGCAAGACCTCGTCGAGTCTCAAGACCGACCTTGAATAAAATTTGGGATTAGTCTACACACAAATTTTATTCAAGGTCGGTCTTGAGACTCGGCGAGGTCTTGAGACTCGACATAAATACGGGCATTAGACAAAAAAAAACATTGAGATAAGCGGTGGACAAGACGAATCATGGAATGGAGGCGCAGAATCTATAAAAGAAGCCGAGGACGACCACCGAAGACATAAAAAGGGTACTCAACACTGGAACGAACTGAGGGAGGCCTATGTCCAGCAGTGGACGCGATTGGCTGATTGATGATGCTGATTATTATCCTTTTCACTTATTCCCCGTTAGAGGGCGTTCTAACCATACTACAGTATAAATAGTTTTATTTTGTACCGAGAAACTACAGACGTGTTGGTGTAAATTTGTCTTCTGTAGAGCCTCCTTGACAACAGATAGACCTAGAAGTAGTACTATCGGGGATGGCAGGAGACAGATTTAAATCAAAACGAATCCGTAGATTTTCTTATTTTACTAATGCCTTACTCTTATTAGAGTACAAAGACTCGTTTCATCTCTAAACCGCAAATTGGAATATTTTTCTAGCGGTGCCTTTTGGTATTGTCATACCTGGGATAAACAGAGAACTTGAATCGAGTCGACATTCATTTCACTTATTCCCCGTTAGAGGGCGTTCTAACCATACTACAGTATAAATAGTTTTATTTTGTACCGAGGAACTACAGACGTGTTGGTGTAAATTTGCCTTCTGCAGAGCCTCCTTGACAACAGGTAGACCTAGAAATAATAATACTATCGGGGGATGGCAGGAGATAGATTTAAATCAAAACGAAATCGTAGATTTTCTTATTTTACTAATGCCTTACTCTTATTAGAGTACAAAGACTCGTTTCATACAGGTTCTCTGAACCGCAAATTGGAATATTTTCCTAGCGCTGCCTTTTGGTATTGTCATATCTGGGTTAAACAGAGAACTTGAATCGAGTCGACATTCATTTCTATTATCCTTTTATCCCTAACATTACTTTATTATTATACTTTTTTCATAGTTAATCTTTGAATAAACATTATTAACAGCGTATATTTTCCAGAGCGGATTGATCGGAAATGCAGTATACAATTCTAAATGGTATAACTGCCCTCCAGCCTTGCAGAAGTCAGTTTTGCTTATGATACTTCGTTCTCAAAGACCATTGCAATTAACAGCTGCTTCTATCAGTACACTTTCTTTACAGACGTTCCTATCGGTAACGTATATATTTTTTATTTAATTTATAAACAAAATACGTATTTTTGAACGTTGTTTTAAAATAAAAAAAAATGGCATACTGTGAAATGTTCGTTGTACACAGTTGTACCACACCAGAATAAACCGAATAATAGTGAAGACATTAAAAAATCAGTTATTCCGAAGCCAGTAACTAAAACGAACACAAACCCATAAAAATAAATTTTTTGGCATAAGGGGTTTGACAAAAAAAAACATGAAAAGGATAGAACGGCTTAACCCTTAAACGCCCAAGGGTGGGTAAAAATGTCCACCTAATGCATATTCCCTTGTAACATATTTATTACGTGTTTAAAATTTTTTAAAAAATTATTTATTGTTAAAAAGACAGCCCTTTATCAAATGTTAATTTGGTTCTACCGATATTTTTGAACATAAAAGGGATGGGAAAAATCTACCGGTTTAAACCTAAAACCGGTTTTTATACTTCGCAATAACCGGTTTTACCGGTTGTTTTTTTGTCCCGGTTATAACCGGTTTTTTCTTTTTAAAGTAAAAACCGGTTATTAGGTTTTTACGGTGATTAGGATTAGGTTAGGTATTATTTTGGATTTCAATCATAATTATTAATCTCAAGTAATTATTCCAAACAAAACCATAATTCAAATTTTATTTTAAAAATACAGAAGCAACCTCACATCAACCAGAAACAATTAAGTTTTATTATAATATTTCGTTGAAAAGGTATTTGTAATCATAAAAACATAAATTGCATTATCCAGTTTATTAGTAAAATATTTATGTTGATATTATTTTTTTTTAATCCCATTTGAAAGAGTCTGGGAAACTTTTTATAAGTTGAAATGGTTGGGTTAAATTGTATATTATTGCAATATGTATATAATAATCTTACGTTATATTTAGTATGGTATAGTTTGACCCAAACCCAGACATCCAAAGTGAAAGTTATCCTCAAACACCAAATTGTTCTATATGGTCCACATAATGTTCACAAAAAAGTCACACCATTTTGAGCGTCGGGTTTGGGGCGGAGAGGGGGGAGAAGTCTGCAAATTCGTAGTTTTTTAGGTTTTTCGTAAATATTTCTAAAACTAAACGGTTTAGCATGAACAACCCTCTACACAAAACTGTTCTACATTAAATTTGAAATAAAAAAAGCCCTATGCATAACCCTTCTAAAATGAACGGTTCCGAAGTTACGGAGGTAGTATAGTATAATTGGTCCAAAAAAGGCCTAACCCAGACATCCAAAGTAAAAGTTTTCCTTCAACACCAAATTGTTCTATATGGTCCACATATTGTTCAGTAAAAAGTTACATCATTTTGAGCGTCTGGTTTGGGGGGGTGATGGGGGAGAAGTCGATAAATTAGTAGTTTTTTTACGTTTTTCGTCAATTGTTCGAAAACTATGCTTTAGAGTAAACAATGTTCTATACAAAAATATTCTACATAAAATTTAAAATATAAAATGTTCAATACATAATTGTTATAAAATCAACGGTTTCAAAGTTACGGAGGGTGAAAAGTGGAGGTTTTCGATACTTTTTATACTTACCGATTTCTCCCCCCTCTCCTCCCCAAAACCCGACGCTCAAAATGGTGTGACTTTTTTTTTGACCATTATGTGGACCATATAGAACAATTTGGTGGTGGAGGATAACTTTCACTTTGGATGTCTGGGTTTTTGGTATAGTTATATTATAAATATTGCACAAAAAATATAAAAAGTATCGAAAATCTCAACTTTCACCCTCCGTAACTCTGGAACCGTTGATTTTATAACAATTATGTATAGAACATTTTTTATTTTGAATTTTATGTAGAACATTTTTGTATAGAACATTGTTTACGCTAAAGCATAGTTTTGGAACTATTGACGAAAAACTTAAAAAAACTACTAATTTATCGACTTCTCCCCCATCTCCCCCCCAAACCGGACGCTCAAAATGGTGTAATTTTTACTGAACAATATGTGGACCATATAGAACATTTTAATTATATTTAATAATAATCAATAAATATATAATAATAATAAAATAATAAATAAACATAACCTGTGGGAGTTTTTTGTCAGTTCTTCTATCAGGCGCGGCCCCCTGCGAATGGGGGATACTTTCTGGGTATTCGTAGCGCCAGTACCCAGAGAGTAGCAGGGATACTTGCCGTGGAACAAAAACTGACACCTGGCAGTAGGTATAAAATGCACACCCATTGATATGGAGAATTATGGTTTATGTTTAGGATCGCTGCCTGGGGATCGCCAGGGCACGTCTGGAGCCGGCGCTGGACGTGACAGCATGCGGGACGTCGGTGGCAGGGTGTTGAGGAGGCGGGCCCCTGTCACACAAACAGCTACAGCCCAACAACAAGAACAACAACCACAAGCGAGCCAAACAACAGCAAGAGCTCCACTCGCTGAAGGTGCTGCGCTGGAACATCAGTCGGCGCTTACTCAAGCGGGACGACCGAGGCAGCGCATGAAATGGACTGTGTCCATCAACGAAAGCATTTTGCGCTTCTATTATAAGGTAACCAACCTCGGTCAAGAAACGATCGGCTACAGACAACAGCTGTATGCCGAATTTTGCAGGGAGTACCCAGATATTCAAGTATCGGAGCAAAGAGTATCAGATCAATACCGGGTATTCATAAGAAACAACCTTATCCCAGAGACTAGACGCAATACGATCAAAAGCGAAGTCGAACGGGAGATTAATAACCAAGAGCTAGTTTTAGATCAAGTCCCTAATGAAATCCTTGATGAGCAGATTCCTGAGATTCCCATACCAGAAACTCAACCTGACAATACACAGGAGGAAAACAACGAGTTGCGCGATAGTCTAGAAAGCGAAATGGCTCGTGCCGTACAAGAGTTTAATGGAACAAATCCACTTAGCAGACCACCGCCACCACGAATAAACTCTTGTAAGAAACTAGGTGCGCTGTTACAAATTGTGAATACTGAAGTTCTACCCAATTATGTCGTAGAAGCCCACACATTGGAATATCTGCATATACTAATCTACTGTGCAGCAACAGCAATTGCCAATGTAATGGGCGTTAAGATCAGAACACGACGGGGTACTAATAACGGAAGGACTGGTAATAGAATTGCACCCTGGGAAAAAAGACTTCTCGGAAAAATTGAATTACTGCGTAGGGATATTGGTCAAGTCACAGAATATATAAGAGGTGTAACAAGTAGAAAAGTTATTAAGAGAGCTGAAGAAATAATGCGGAGCACTGCAAGACACTCGAGATACGATCCAGAAAATAACACAGCTCAACAGTGTCTGGATACATTAAAACAAAAACTCTCCGTCTATTCAGGACGATTAAGAAGGTATAAAGTTAGTAACAACCGAAAATGTGACAATGCACTTTTTGAGAACTCTGAGAAGGCGTTTTACCGAAAACTCAATTCCACCGTAGAAAGTGTCGACAAGTCTTACCCAAGCCAAGAAGAAATTCATGAGTTTTGGGGAAATCAACTTTCCACACCAGCTGCTCTTAACAACAATGCTGGCTGGATAGAAGATACGACGCACAACTGTCACCACTACGTCACTGCTAACTACGAACCATTCACGACTGAAGAAGTCTCAAATGTCATCAAAGAGCTTCATAACTGGAAATCTCCTGGACCAGACGGAGTTCAGAACTTTTGGCTTAAAAAGTTTTGGAGTATTCATGAGTGCTTATCAACATTGATTAATCATGTTATTTCTAATCCGCAGGAATTACCATCATTTCCAACTCAGGGAACTACTTATTTAATACCCAAGGATCAAAATAACACCCAAGATCCATCCAAGTACCGCCCAATTACTTGTCTTCCAACTTTGTATAAATTGGTCACATCCTGTGTAACCCGGCGTATCTACCAACACTGTGCTCTAAACAATATCATAGAGCCTCAACAGAAAGGATGCGCTAAGGGTTCCATGGGTTGCAAAGAACAGCTTATCATCGACTCAGTCATTTCTAACCAGGCATTCACTAAAAAAAGGAACCTTTTTACTGCTTTTATTGACTATAAGAAGGCCTTTGATTCAGTACCGCATGAATGGCTAATAGATATATTGAAAATACACAAAGTCGATGATAACATAGTGACCTTTTTAAGGCATATAATGAGAGATTGGAAGACTAAAATTCACCTCCAAATACTTGGTGAAAACAATATCGAAACCGAAAATATCGCAATCAACCGGGGCCTGTTTCAAGGAGACTCGTTGAGTCCACTGTGGTTCTGTTTAGCTTTGAACCCCCTTTCCCAACTATTAAACTCCACTGACTCAGGTTTTAGTATTAAAAGCAATAATACTGTAGTAGCGAAGCTCAATAATCTGTTGTATATGGATGATTTGAAATTAATGGCTTCCACTTGAGAACACCTAAAAGAGATCCTAAAAACTGTAGAAACATTCTCTAACGATATTAGTATGCAGTTCGGTCTAGACAAGTGCCGTGTTTTGAATATAGTCAGAGGAAAGGTACAGCCCGGTGGATTCGATATGCAAAATGGCCAGAACATCGAGGCCATGGGCGATAACGATATGTACAAATATCTTGGAGTAAAGCAGGTGCGGAAAATTGACCATAAGCAAATGAAAACTGAGATAACAACTGAGTTTATAAGAAGGGTAAAACAACTGCTTCGTTCACAGCTTAACAGTAAAAATTTGTTTAAGGCACTGAACACCTACGCTTGTTCCGCGCTTAGCTATTCATTTGGTATTGTTAAGTGGACAAAAACGGATATAGAAAATCTTCAGCGAAAAGTACGACCACACCTCACAAAGGCACAAAAACACCACCCTAAAAGTGCAGTAGAACGAACGACATTACCCCGGTATTTAGGAGGAAGAGGACTTATGGATATAGGTGAGCAATTAGATAAACAGATTGCTAATTTAAGAACTTATTTTCAGATGCAGGCTGAGACATCTACTTTACACCGCGCAATTTGCGCAGTAGATGACACAACACCGATCAAACTGAGGGAACCAGAAATGCGCATAAACCACCTTACTAAGGACGAAAAACTGCGCACCTGGATGGGTAAACCTCTGCACGGGCGACATCCCAATGAGGTTAGCCAAGACTATGTCGACAATACAGCGTCGAACTATTGGTTGACATCAGGAAAGATGTTCCCTGAAACGGAGGGTTCATTACTGGCCATTCAGGATCAGGTTATACCAACCAGAAATTACCTGAAATATATCGTCAAAGACCCTCATGTTCAAAACGACAGATGCTGATATGGATGTCAAGCCCAAGAAACCATCCAAAATATTACAGGGGGCTGCCAGGCATTTGCTGCAACTGAATACAAGGAACGGCATGACGCAGTGGGAAAAATCCTTCATCAAGAGATAGATAACAAGCTGGGACTTCTCCAAACGGACCATCTCCCATATTATCAATACGTTCCGGAGAGTATGCTTGAGGATGGCAACTACAAGCTATACTGGGACCGTATTGTGCTCACAGACCAAACAGTGGCATATAATAGACCAGATCTCGTACTAGTTAATAAATTAACAAGACAAACAACACTAATTGATGTGGCGATACCTAACAACAATAATCTACGTAGTAAATTTACTGAGAAGATCGCCAAGTATAGAGATCTGGAAATTCAAATACGGAGACAATGGAGAATGCAAAGTACCCAGACGATACCTATTGTTATGTCTACTACTGGAGTCATTCCGAAGACCCTCCTCGAAAGCATAAAAAAGCTGGGTCTCAATGAACATATTTATAAGACCATGCAGAAAGCTGTACTACTTGCGACGGCCAGAAGTGTAAGAAAATTTTTGGGAGATCCACTTGCATTCCAAGTCACCTAGGGCTCGATAACACGGAAAGAGTCCCACCAGAGCTCAATCCTTTTGATACCGTAGGTATCTGGGATGAGTCAATTTTCCCCTCAGAGGGAGTGTGAGCTGTATGGCTAAATCTGAATAAACATAATAATTAGTAGAATAAAATGGTTTTATTAAAAATTGTGTTTTATTTATATTGATATTGATGTTCTTTCGATAGTACTAATTTTGATCATATTTATATCGAGTATCGAGTCGAGTGGAGTATCGCAAACTAAAGTGCATTGTAAATGTAACATTCTAACTTATTGGATTAAAAAAACCGAAAACCGGTTTTTGGAAAAACCGTTTTTTTTTGGCGGGTTATAACCGCCAGGTTAAACCGTAAGCAAAAAAAACCGGTATAACCGAAAACCGGTGTTTTGTCAAAAACCGCCATCCCTACATAAAAGTAGCATCTTGGGTTAATATAATATATGCCCACCCATATGGGTGGGCATAAAAAGTACACCCTTAGTAAAACTTGTTACTAAAGGTTTCTATATAATCTCTCGTTGGTAGGAAGATACTCCATATAATTATTGACGTATAATTACATAATCTAGATAATTATCCGCCAATGAGGAGGTTGAAAGGAAGAATGTGGAGAAAATCGACAAGTCTGAATTACTGGCTTTTACTGGTATGTTGATTTTGATGTACATTGTAATTTTGTTGTAAGGTTTGTAAATTGTTTATATTATTATTTTAGAAGATGCTGTGTTTATTAATCATAAGAATCTCAAGTTTAATCCATTTTCAACAACTCTCAATAAATATATTAGCTATTTTAGAGGTGGACATTTTTTACCCACCCTTGGGCGTACATGGAACCTAAAAAAGCTTGGGCGTTTAAGGGTTAAGCAAAAAGACATTGGCTATTTTGGCAGAGAAATTAACAAATGTGACTCCAAAAGTGTTTATCTGTTAATAATATAACCGATATCTGTATAAATATAAATAATTAATTCATTGTAGTCTAGGAGTCACGAATACTTTTTATGATCTGCCAACCAGGAGACTCTATACATGGAAATCACCAGCAGACAACCAACATAACGTCATCAGAAACCAAATTGACTAACTTCTCATCTGCAAACGATACCGAAATTCCATAAAATCAGTAAAATCATACCCTGGAGCTGATGTGAGATCAGATCACAACTCAGTTGTAGGAAGGTTTAGAATTAATCTAAAGAAGCCTGTGGTTAAATCTAAAGTAGAGACGATACAAGTATCTCGTTTGAGAGATCCATCAACAAAAGAGCAAGTCACACTAAAAATTAAAGAAGAGCTCACCAAAATAGAAATTATTCCTACTGAAGATGCGAACACGAAATGGCATATGTTAAAAGATGCTCTTATCCGCACATGTGAGACAACACTAACACCTAAACTAATTAAGAATAAAAATGAACGGATGACCGAGGAGATTCTAGATCTCATGGAAGCAAGGCGATCTTATAAAAGCAAAGACAAAAACATGTATAATATTATACACCTAGAAATAAGGACAAATATCAGAGAGACAAAGGAAATATGGTATAGTGACAGATTCGCAGAGATTGAACAGTTGGTAGAGAAACATGATAACTTAAACCTTTGTAAGAAAATTAGAGAAATAACAGGCACTAATATTAAGAAAGAATCAAACATACTGCTGGATAAAAACGGCAAATTAATTATAGACCTCGGTGAAAGGCTTAAAAGATGGCAGGAATATATTCAAGAGCTATTTAAAGACGAACGGACTGAGATAGTACTAGAGCAGGAAAAGTTCGACAACGGCCCAGACATAACAGAAGATGAGGTATTAGAGGCGATAAAGCGAACAAAGAACAACAAGGGAACAGGTCCTGACCAAATACCTGTAGACATAATACGGTTAATAGAAGAACAGCAAATTGGAATATTGGTCGACTTATTTAATACAATATACAGTACAGGAATCATTCCCAGAGATTGGCTGCTGTCAACGTTCATAACACTGCCAAGAAAACCAAATTCAAAATAATGCCAAGACCACCGGATATTAAGTTTAATGAGTCATACACTCAAAATATTTTTAAAAATTATACACCCGAGAATACATAAAAAACTTGAGCAGGACATAAGCGACACGCAATTTGGATTTAGAAATGCAATGTGAACGAGGGAAGCCTTGTTCGCTGTAAATGTACTTGTGCAAAGGTGCATGGATGTTAATCAGCCAGTATATATGTGTTTCTTGGATTACAACAAAGCCTTCGATAAGGTCAGACATAACCGCCTTATCGAATTACTTGAAAAGAAAAACTTAGATATGAGGGACATCAGGATCATTAGTGCTATTATTATAATCAGATCGCTGTGGTATAAGAGAATAACGCCTTTTCAAATGAAATACGGATTGAGAGAGGCGTCAGACAGGGCTTTGTCTTGTCTCCTATTTTGTTTAATTTGTATTCAGAGGAAATTATCCAGGAAGCACTAGAAGACCTAACCACAGGAATAAAAGTAAATGGCCGACCAATCAATAATATACGGTTTGCCGACGAGACTATTTTATTAGCCGAATGTCTTGAGGATTTACAACAAATGGTTGACAGAGTGGTAGAAGTCATCCAAGAAAACGGACTGTCCCTAAAAACAAAAAAGGCACAATTTATGGTAATCACAAAAGCTCAACAGCGCCAAGAAAGCATAACAATACATGGAGAGCAAATTAAAAAGGTTGAAAAATATAAATGTTTGAGTACAACAATTATTAAAACTAATGAGCACACAGAAGAGATTAAAGCAAGAATAGGACAGGAAAGAAATGCTTTCAACAAACTGAAAAAGTACTCTGTAGCAGCGACATTACAATTTCTTTAAAGATAAGACTTCTGAGATGCTACGTGTTCTCCGTATTATTCTATGGGTTGGAGGCTTGGACATTAAAGAAGGATGTTTCGGACAGATTAGATGCCTTCGAGTTATGAGCCTACAGAAGAGTAGTAAGAATAAGTTGGGTGGATAGAGTAACGAATATCGAGGCGTTGAGAAGAATGGGAAAAGAAAAAGGTTTTAAATACAATTAAAGTCAGAATACTGCAATATCTGTTGGAGGCTTGTACATTAAAGAAGGATGTTTCGGACAGATTAGAAGCCTTCGAGTTATGAGCCTACAGAAGAATAGTAAGAATAAGTTGGGTGGATAGGGTAACGAATATCGAGGTGTTGAGAAGAATGGGAAAAGAAAAAGAGGTTTTAAATACAATTAAAGTCAGAATACTGCAATATCTGGGACATGTTATGAGGGGCGAGCGTTATAACTTGTTACAATTAATAATACAAGGAAGAATACAGGGTAGAAGGAGTCGCGGAAGAAGACGCATCTCCTGGTTAAACAATTTGAGAGTTTGGTTTAATTGCACTTCTGCTGATCTTTTTAGAGCAGCGGCATCGAAAGTGCGAATTGCTGTGATGGTTGCCAACCTTCTTAGAGGAGATAGCACATAAAGAAGAAGAAGTCTAGGAGTAAGGTGAGGGGTTTGAGTATGCACTTTTATGTCCCCTCGTTACTTTGACGTTTTTTAGGTTCTTTTGGTGCGTAGATTCGAGTTTTTTCAGGGTACCAGGCTGAAAACTATCAGATAATTTGTTATTAATAATTCAATTGTTTAAATAACTGTATCTCTTAAATTATTAGAGATGTTTCATTTCACCAAAATGAAATTGGTTCTTTTTAAAAAAATGAGTAAAATGGCGTTTGGTAAACTTTGATTTTTTTTTTGTAAGGACAGGAGATATAACAAATTTCGAAAAACAAAAATGTAAAATAGCCATTCGATGTGGCGTATCCAAATTTAACTCAGCTTTCATACTGGCGATTAAAATTAAAAACCCCCTCATTTTAAAGATTATTGTTTCAGCTTTAAAAATAGTTTGCAAAATTACTTTATATTTAATAATAATAATAAAAAGGTTATCAATTAAACATTATAAATTTTACTAAAAAGTTGCGAATTAATTTGTTTGTAAGATATTTAATAGTTATTTATGTATTAAGAGCGAAAAGTGATACATTATTGCTTGAGAGTAAGAGTTACAGCTCGACGCGCAGCGGAGAGCGGTAATTACTCGAAAGTAATAATGTCACTTTGCGCTTGTAATACATACAACAGTTTTTCTACAATCACTTAATGAAATGAAACTATTTTTAAAGCATTAACTTTATTGTAACTATTTTATATCTGCCATTATAATGTCATAACATTAACTTTAAATTCTTTAAGTTTGAATGTTCAATGTGTTCGTATTGTATGGTTGTACGGTTGCTACGGACGACGAGCGTATAATCATACTTTACCCGCTAGAGCAGTGATTCTCAACCTGTGGTGCGCGCCCCCCTAGGGGGGCGCGCTTTTAGCAATAAGGGGGCGTGAAAATATCAAAAAAAAAACACCTAAAACATTGACTAATTTACTAAAATCAAAGAAAAACAAAATTCTGACAATCAAAAAAATAAAATACCCATGAACAAGGAGCTATACATAGTTATGAGCACTGAATATTAAATCAACTAATTTAATGTAAATTAGTGACTTCGTTGGGTCTGTTTTGCAGAGCAAAGCTTATCAAAACAGGGTGTAATATTAGAAATAGACGCTCTCAGTTCTTTCTCTATATTTAGCTGCGATCTATATTTGGTCTAGGATGGTGAAAACGGTAATAGTATACGAAACGCTCTAGTTTTCAGTGCAGAAAACTCATCATTTACCCCTGCCCAAAATTCAAAGAGGGATATAATGTTAAACTGTTTCTTGATTTCGGCATTTGCTGTGAAGTCTATGAAGTTTTCTTCTTCTGCAGTAGAGAGCTCTTCGGGTGTAATTTGAAACGGATTCCCGACCCACTCATAACTATTAGGTAAGTATTAATTGGTCGTCGGCAAAAAAGTATCTTTTAAAATTTTTTGTCAGCATTGCTAAATGATTTTCAATGGTTACAAAAACAACTTTCACGTGTTGTTCTTCTACCTGGTAAGTTTTAAAACATTCATCCACATTTTCAAATATTTCTAGGTTTTTTGCTTTAAATTTCTGCTCCACAATTTCAATTTTCTACAGAAAGCCTTAATTTTATCATTCGTATCAAATATATGTGTATTGGCCCCTTGAAGTTGTAAGTTCAAAATATTTAGTTTCTCGAATATATCAACCAAGTAACTCAATTTCATCAAAAATAAACCATCGTTGAACATCTTGGCTTGCGGCCTCTTTTCTTCTTCTAGAAAAATGGCGATTCCATGTCTTAATTCAAAACACGTTGTAAAAATTTCCCACGTAATAACCAGCTTGCCTCACAATAAAATAATAATGTTGAATGTACCGCATCCATGACTTTGCAAAGTAAAGAAAAGATTCTAGTTTTCAAAGGTCTCATTTTTATGTAGATAATTAACTATTGTTACAACCGTAGTTAGCACAATATTCAAGCCAGAGCTTCTCTGGCTTTATATTTGCTTCATTTATATAATCATTTAACATAGCAAATAATGCAAGCGACTTTGCTATCAATTCTATTGGTTTGCATAAAAGTAGTTCTGCTACTGATCTGCCATCACAAAATCGAACGTAGGCAATAAAATGAGCATATTTATTGCTACTGTTGCCTCATCAGGCTGAATCGAAAACCGCTTTTCACGCAACTTCCTGATTAGCTGATCCTGTACATATTCAGCTATATCACCAATTCGGCGGGCAACGGTATCATTTGATAGAGGTATAAACTCCAATTTTTTAGCAAAATTATCTCCAAACACAGTTTCTACAATTTTGATTGCAGTTGGTAATATAAGATCTTCACCAATAGTGTTAGGCTTTTTAGATCTGGCTATTTAATATCAGATTTTATAAGAGGCAAGTAAAGCTATTTCATTCACAGTCAAAGTTTTTATTAAAACTAATTTTTGCTTTTCACGCCGGTTTAATTTTAACTCGAAGAATTCTCGGGGTTTGTTAATGTACTCACTACGAAGCGTTTTCCAATGTCTTTTTAGTTTATTAGGTTTCATGCTGCTCAAGGTATATTATTATTTCATAGATATATTGTTATTGAACGAGGGGGGCGCGGTGAAAATAATTATGGAAAATTGGGGCGCAAATGGTAAAACGTTGAGAAACGCTGCGCTAGAGCGATAAAGTGACGGTACTCAGTAAACGTCAACTTTTCGTTGCCATTGACAAGCGAAAAATATTCTTTATCAAGTGATTGTAGAAAAACAAAATTAAGCTATAGACTTTGAAAATCTTTTTAGTGGAAGTTACAGAATATTTCAAAACGAAAATTACCAGCTTGGGTATATATTTTTATGTTTATTTTCGCCCAAGATAAGGAACTTTTAATAACATACTCTGAGGCACACGGTCAGCTCGCAGTGAATGAGGGCGCTCGTAAACCGAGTGCATAAATCAATATTTAATATCTTGGCAAAAAATGAACATAGAAATATTTACCAAAGCCAAAAATGTTCCTTTTTACTTGATATATAAGTGCCATTAGCCAGATTTTTAAAGTTTATAGATTAATTTATGAATAGTTTAAATCTCTTAAGGTACAATTTCACCAACGACTGCAAATGGCAGAAGGCAACTGCAGACGTCAGTTGCAGTTGTCGCCGTAACAGACGTCACTACTTTGCACTATTAATTTAAGTGAGACTGATTCCGACATCTAACTGCAACTGCTGTCCGGCAGAACGTCAGTTGATAATAATTATACAAATTAATAGTGCACAGTAATGACGTCTGTCACGGCGACAATTGAAACTGACGTCTGCAGTTGCCGTCTGCAGTCGTTGTCTGAAGCAATTATAATTATTATCATACTTATTTATAATTATAATAATACTTGTAATTGCATTTATAGTCGAGGATATGAAGCATTTTGGCTCGCAATTTTTTCGTCCAGCATGGATTTACTTGAAATTTTCACAGAAGGTAGGGAATAGTCCAAGGATCATTTTCTATATCATGCCGCTGTACGCTAAAACTTTGGGGGGTGGTTGCCACCCCATCTCGGGGGCGAGAATTTTTTATTACTTTTTAACCATGTAAATCGATGTAAAAAGTAATTCCAAGAAAAAAATGTTTTTTACATTTTCTTCGTAAAACTAATATTTTTCGAGTTATTCGCGCTTAAAGGTAACAGTTTTTCGATGAAAAAATCGACTTTTTTAGAGAGTTTTTGAGAATACCTCGAAAAATATGCATTTAATCAAAAAAACCGTAGATATCAAAATTGTGTCTTTTAGTAACACAAACTAAATTATTTTTCTGTAATATCTTTAAAACCAATACAAACCGAGATACGGCATGTTAAAAGTTAGCTTTTTTCGTCAAATGAATAATTTGAAATATTCAAAGTAAAATAACGGAAAAAGTTTCCATTTTTCGAGGAAAACTTAAATAACATTTTTTCAAGCATACAGTTAGTTATTTAAAAAAATAACAATTAAAAGTTTCTAGCTTGAAAATTAAGCGACTTATGGTCAAAAAAAGGTCGGTAGCTGCTTTTCTCTATGAAATAATTAGTGAAAACAACTACCTAACTTCCCTTCAAATTAAAAATTGGTCTTCACTTTTCTGTAATTCATTTTATGTTTGTATTATCAATACACCCAAGAAGTTTGACCTATTTAAAAGTGCTAATTTTAGGAAAATTGGGGTTTAAAGAAAAATTAAGTTTTTGGAATTTCCCATTTTTTACTTTTTTCTTCAAAATATCTCCGAAAATACTGGAGATACGAAAAAAATGATGAATTCCTAAATCGTAGCTTTTTTAATAGCTAAAATCCTTTTGTGCATAGATTTTCATTACAGTGAACAGTTAGCGAGACATAGCTATTTAAAACCTCTATTTACGAGCCAACACCCCCTTATTCGAGCCTTTTAAACCCACCCTAATTAAAAACTAAGGGATCTTACGGAATTTAGTTTACACAGTCTTATAACTCTTCAAAACTTCTACAGAGTCATTTTTGAAAAAACTTTATATCGCCAAAAATAAAGGAGCTATGTTTATAAAACGAATTTTTTTTTTCGAAAAATTTCGGATAGTCCGCTTATGGATAATTTTCAGTGTATGTATAATACCACAGAAAAGGTTCGTATACTGGAAGATGACTTAAAAACTATTTGTATTTGTATTTGTACATATTTATAAATTCGTATTTTTGTGTAAATAAATGTTTTTGTAATTCTTTAATTCTACGTTTTTTCTGTATAATATATTAAAATATCTACTTGTAAAGACTGTAATGTTATTCAGGGTGGTTTTTAAGGGTTGAAATATTATGATATAATATCCTAAAGTATAAAACAATCATTATTTAACCAATCAAAACCAAATTTTACCCATATTAAAGTTACAATGTTTTTATATAATTTTTGACAATAAGGGGTAGTTTATACCCCTAAAAATAATCAACGCCCTTAAGTATAATATAGAATATGAAGTACAGGGTGAGATGATCCTAATCCCAAATTTTTATGTAAATCGATGCAAGCCGAAATTATTCTTTTAGGATAAGTAAATTTTTTATACAGGGTGTCCCGGAAAATAGTGCGTTCCTTCAAGGTATGGGCTAAGTAGAGCAAAAAAGTCTAATAAATTTTTTTTATTAACCTTCCGTTACTCGTGCCAATTTTTTGTGATCGAATACTCGCGCACGGTGCAGAAGACCGGGTCCAAAAATATGGGTCAGCAATATTTATAAAAATTTTTTTTTGCAAAATTGTGTACAATTATATTATTTAATGAATATATGATCATATAATTTTGTAGATATGCGTTTGTCTCAACATTATATTACTTTAATAAAAAGTAACTTTGTTCATCATCATCTTCATACGTTTCCTCGTCAGTCGATACTTCTTCCAATAATTTTAATAATCTTTGCTTCTCCTTCTCGTAATCCATATCTAAATACAAATAAACAAATATACATATAAACATTAAAAATAAGAAACAGATCTTAAATTACCTTACTAATTAAAATTTACTACTTTGAATTACCTTACTAATTAATAGGTGTTGCCTAATAATAAAAGTACAATACTCTTTTTTACACTGCACGTGGATTTCACACACAGTTGACTGATGACTGAAGAGGTATATGCAGCAGCAATTCAAAATCTCCACTACAATCAGAGTTATAGGAAGTTATATAGAGGGCCGGTCTCATACACCGTGCGCGAGTAACGGAGGGTTAAGTCAACCGTTTTCAAAAAAATAATTTATTAATTTTAATGCATTTGATTAATGTCCACAGAAAAGCAAATACAGCCGGCAGCGCTGCGTTCCTTCTGTGCTAAAATAATTTTACTGTAACTCAACTATCATGAATCATCGATCATAGGCATAATATACATTGATAAAATACTGATAACAGTAATAGAAAAACAGCATAATATTTGTGTTTATTAAATATCTAATAAATAAGGTTTGTATAGTGTTTTAACTTACATAAAAATTTTTTATTACAACAAAGCTACGTCTTCAAGAAGCATCGATAGAACATGTTGCAAACATTTGAGTACCTGCATTTCTCCATTCAATCTTCTGGGAAGTTCGAATGGTTCAATTAGATGATTATAAAAAATATTCCCAGCCCACAGATTCATACTTTTGTCAACCACGAAAGTTAAACACACCATTCGTAAAAATAAACTTTATCTGCACATAACACTTTACACAGAAATTCGGGTTCTCTGAAGATCTTATTTTACTTGGAGGTAAATAGCCTTGCTGTAAATCTTGCACTAAACGTAATTAACATAATATTATGATACTCGCTATCGAAATCATGACAATATCACAACAATAGGATGTACCTATTCTGGGGTTACAGGTGATTATGATATGACTGTTTGTGTTTACAATTTGTATATTTTTATCTAAGCTGTGCCAAAATAAATAAAACTGCCGTGTTGCCAAATGTAAATTTTAGTAAAATACATTATTTTAATTTTTTGGGGCAACAGATGACTTTAGAAAAAAAATTTATAAGAAAGTTTTCTTTTAAATGGTGTATTCTACCCACACCTTTAAGGAACGCACTATTTTCCGGGACACCCTGTATATAGCTCCAACACGGGTGGTTTAAGGGTTGAAATATTATGATAGTATATCTTAAAGCATAAAACAATCATTATGAAACTAATAAGAACCAAATGTTGACAATATTAAAGTTTAAAATGTTATTTTATAATTTTTTACAATTAGGGGTAGTTTTCACCCTTACAAAACCAAAAGCGTACAACGGCTGAATATAGAAAATGAACTAGAGGGTGTAATGAGCCTAATCCCAAATTTTTGTACAAATCGATGCTGGACGAAAAAATTGCGAGGTTTTGCCATTTTTTCAGCTTCATTTCCTCGACTATTATTACAACGTAAGAGACCCTAAATAGGTCCCGATTAAACCCCGGTTAACTAACCGGCTGTTAATCGAGACATAAAGTACCGGGTCTAAGTGTAAAAATAAAGTGCATCGCACCTCGCCAGGCACATCGCCACGCACATCAGCGAAGAAACAAATCAATGCATTTAAATAACAGTGAACATAGTAGGGTATCGCACCGCACTATATTTCTACACTCACTATATTTGATTATGTTAGTGTAGCGATATCTAATTAGGAATTCTGGCAAGGCATAGTCCATAGGGCTTACAATACCGAACTAAAATCTGAATACCGGTATTTGATATTTGAAATTTGAAATATCGGGATACCGGTATTAAAACCGGTATTCTAATGTCTAGTCTAATTTCTAAAAAATACTTAGGTTTGTTAACTGCTCATACTTTGAAAATACTCTTTCGGAAGGTACTGATGTGGTAGGTATTGACAAATAATATTTTATAGCCAAATAATAAAGCTCAGGGAAAGTGGATTTGTATTTTTTCCAAAATTCCATCGGGTTAATTTTTCTTGCAAAATGTGGCATTTCGAAAGAAAATGTGGCATTGGGTAGTAGACGTACAACATAAGCAATCGCATTATAATGCCGACACCGCCGCTTCTCGATGGTGCCATACTTCGCTCGGTATATGTAAGAAATAAGGCCATGAGAGCCAAAATGGCCTAACTGATTTTAACATTACTTTACATAATCAAAGGAAATGATCAGAGGCTAACAATGTCCGATTGTTTTATTAGTTTTATGTTGACCAAGAATCATTATTGGTCAACATACAGTAACTAAAACAATCGGACATTGATAGCTTCTGATCATTTTCTTTTAGGTCTGGATCCCGGGTATGAAAAAAAAGTTGATTAATAGCAAGCTGGAAATTTGTTAATAGCTTAAGGGTGTCTAGTCGGATAAACTTTGATATATGGGAACACTGTAATAGGGGCAGTTTTAATTGTGGAACAGGTTAAAAATTTGGAACGGTCAGACCACGAAAACTGCACATTTATTTTGTCCGACAGAACAGACTTAAACTCTCCGAACAGAGATTAAACTCTCACTCAAAAGCCAGACTGCTATTTATCACCTGTCATAATTCCTGTCATTTGACATATTCTACATGTTCCACTCATTAAAACGCCCATTTGGTGATAAATAGCAGTCTGATTTTTGCATGAGAGTTTAATCTCTGTTCGGAGAGTTTAAGTCTGTTCTGTCGGACAAAATACATGTGCCGTTTTCGTGGTCTGACCGTTCCAAATTTTTAACCTGTTCCACAATTAAAACTGCCCCTGTTCCAGTGTTCCCATATATCAAAGTTTGTCCGACTAGACACTCTTAAACTATTAACAAATTTTCAGCTTGCTATTAATCAACTTTTTTTTCATACGCGGGATCCAGACCTATTGATTATGTAAAGTAATGTTAAAATCAGTTAGGCCACTCTGGCTCTCATGGCCTCAAATATGCCTGATAAAGATTTAATACAACGAAATTGTGTGTTTATCTTCAAAAAAAAATTATTTTAATTGATTAATATTATTTTAAATTAGATTTACATTGTGCATAAATTCAATTTTTATCAACTAATGTAATACCAAAATACCGGTATTTTTAGATAAATACCGGTTTTCAATACCGGACAAAAATCGTACGGGCTTCCGGTATTCGGGATCCCGGAATCCCGGTATTGTAAGCCCTAATAGTCCACGAATATCAGTGCCAATAATTTGTTTTACTCTATAGACTCCTCTATCAAGTTCGTTATTAATAAACTCCGGCTTGTTCTCTGGGCTAAGAGTAGTCTTACATAGACTCGTCCTTTTTGATAATTTTTGTGAAAAGTTTAATATGTATGTGTCATAGTCAACTAATAGGATGGTAGTTTTTTAGATCTCAAAAATTGGAATAAATCCTTTGTAAAAGGTATAAAATTTATTAAAATCCCTAAAGGGCTACATCAGAACAAAACGTTTTCGATTTTATAACAAAATCATCATCAGTGTAAGATCTAAAAGTAAGTATAACCTATTTTATTAATGTAAAATTGATATTTAAATTCTGACTAAGGTTTAAAACAAATGGTTATACTCACAGTCTGGATGCTAGCTGAGCCACCAAAGAAATATAGGGGTAATAACCCTTCAAATATAAAATGTATGCTTTACAGATGCATATTTACTTAAAATGCCTTGTGATGGGCGAAAGGCAACAGGAATAATGCCCTAAGGTAAGGTATTTAAATTCCCAACATGTGGGATGCAAAAAAATTTGAGTTTACATTTCGATGATTTTATGGCAACTGAACGAAAGTTGAGTGATGTTTCTGAAAGGTGTCAAAGATCAAACCGAACAAAGTGACATAATGGTTACCATGTATTACCTCAGCCAACTGATTGTGATATGATATTTTTTAAAAAATTTTTCCAACAGTAATAACTAACATCAACAAAGATGTGGCTATAATAAAGTTTACCCCAATTTTGTAGGTTGTATTAAATGAATTTTATAATGTGGATAGAGCAGTAGCCAGATTGTATGCAACCAACTATACATAATAATAATGAAAATAAACAAATTAGCGGTAATGGATCCATTTGTGTATAGGAACATCTGGGACCCAGTAATTAAGTGGGAAAATCTTTTTGCTAAAATGTTTTATTTATGTGTAAAGGTTGATGATTGTGGTTCGAATTTAAAATGGAATCGAGTCCAAATGTGTTGATGAAAGTTGAGTTTACTATGAATGAAAAATGGTTTAAATGTACTAATTGTAAGAGTAAATTGGGTAGTCTATTATGTGTGGAGGTCTGATATCACAGTAGTGTTGAAATTATGATAAGTAGTATAATTTACAAGAGGAGGCTGATATGTAAATTATAAATGATCTTGTAAATTATACTACTTATCATGATTTCAACACTACTGTGATATTAGACCTCCACACACAATAGACTACCCAATTTACTCTTACAATTAGTACATTTAAACCATTTTTCATTCATAGTAAACTCAACTTTCATCAACACATTTGGACTCGATTCCATTTTAAATTCGAACCACAATCATCAACCTTTACACATAAATAAAACATTTTAGCAAAAAGATTTTCCCACTTAATTACTGGGTCCCAGATGTTCCTATACATAAATGGATCCATTTCCGCTAATTTATTTATTTTCATTATTATTATGTATAGTTGGTTGCATACAATCTAGCTACTGCTCCATCCACATTATAAAATTCATTTAATACAACCTACAAAATTGGGGTAAACTTTATTATAGCCACATCTTTGTTGATGTTAGTTATTACTGTTGGAAAATTTTTTTAAAAAATATCATATCACAATCAGTTGGCTGAGGTAATACATGGTAACCATTATGTCACTTTGTTCGGTTTGATCTTTGACACCTTTCAGAAACATCACTCAACTCTCGTTCAGTTGCCATAAAGTCATCGAAATGTAAACTCAAATTTTTTTGCATCCCACATGTTGGGAATTTAAATACCTTACCTTAGGGCATTATTCCTGTTGCCTTTTGCCCATCACAAGGCATTTTAAGTAAATATGCATCTGTAAAGCATACATTTTATATTTGAAGGGTTATTACCCCTATATTTCTTTGGTGGCTCAGCTAGCATCCAGACTGTGAGTATAACCACTTGTTTTAAACCTTAGTCAGAATTTAAATATCAATTTTACATTAATAAAATAGGTTATACTTAATTTTAGGTCTTACACTGATGATGATTTTGTTATAAAATCGAAAACGTTTTGTTCTGATGTAGCCCTTTAGGGATTTTAATAAATTTTATACCTTTTACAAAGGATTTATTCCAATTTTTGTGATTGATGGTATACAGCCAACTACAGGAAAACTTTTCTTTCCTTGTGGATTTTTTTTAGATCTGTTATGTCTCCTTTCTTGTGTAATAAAACAATGACTACATTATTCCACTGAGAAGGGAATTTAGCCCGATCAAGGAACACAAAATTTTACGAAAACCTCCAAAAAAATAAAGGAAAGATGAAAATTTGGGAATAGGTAGTTGAAATTGTCTATTATTATACAGTATGTCCCTGTAAGTTGTATCCATATGGAAAACGTATGTCAAAAAGTTTGAATTTCACTCAGAAGTAAAGTAGCTTTATTTTTCGTAATATTGGAAATTGCTATTATGAAAAGTTGTTTGGAATTAAAAACTATATTCTAATATGCAATTACATCCTTCTAATTGAAAATTTTTTTTTTTGAGAAATTATGGATAACTATCTAGAGCTGCATTCCCGGGAAATTTCCGGGACACATTTTCCGGGAAATCAGTAAAAGATGGAAATCCCGATTCCCGGGAATTTTTACAGATTTCCCGGGATTTTAAAATATTTTATTTTAAATTATGAACGGAGATATTACTAACTCATAATAAATAAATGATTATGATACAATTATTATCTCTGCTTAATAATCATTTTAAATCATTCCACTTAAAATGTTAATTTTTCAATTATATTTTAACCCGGGAACAGTAGCGCTCATTTCTGTCACGTAAGTAGTCGCGCGTAGAGAAAAAATCTCACAATACGAATTTAAATGCGAATTTAAAAGAAATTTCTATTTTATAATATTTTTATTGACTTACGTTAAAAATATCTATTTCTAACAATTTTAAAGCTAATTGGTTCTCACCAAAGCCGTAAATTGCACACAAAAAAATAAAAAAAACTTAATTTTTTTAAATTCCCACGCATTACTACAACCTTACTCGAGGCACTTACGAGTGAAAAGTTATGTTACAAAATGTTTCTTCAAGTTATCACGGAAAAGGATAAAATGTTAGATTTTTTGGCGCGACTGCTCCTGGGTTAAACCTTCCAATTTTGGGGTAAAATCAGAATGTATCACATCCATCATCATAAACATTCTTTTGTTTATGCGACGATCTGATTCATTTTGAAGCATCCAGAATTATAACACAAATATTTATTTTGAATTTAAATTATGTTTATGAAGAATTAGTACATAGGAAATTTAATACGTTATTAGATTAGTGCAAATCAGCTGACTGGACGTTTAAAAAATTACGCACTTCACTAAAAAGCATCAGTCTACATCAACAGAAAGTGCGTTTTTAACTTCAGCAAATTTCTGTACAAAAAAAGAGTCAGCCTGAAAGATCAAACACTCAACAATTTATGTTTTTTTAAAACATATTTCAATGTTGTTCTGAAGCTATTTCCTTGTGGCATTTTTATAATGAACTATTTTAAATGGGAAATAAGCCACAATTTTACCAAAAAAATGAATTTATTAACGTTTCGACGCCCAAGTCGGGTGTCGTATTATTTTGTATTTTGACAACGACACCCGACTTGGGCGTCGAAACGTTAATAAATTCATTTTTTTGGTAAAATTGTGGCTTATTTCTCATTTAAAATAGTTCACATATTTCAATAATAAAAACAACGAAAATTCAGATTACACAAATTTATAATTTTTCTATTTTTAAAATTTTCTTTAAAATTTTTAATTTTCTTTTAAATTATTGAATTTTTCTAAACATTTTTAATTTGTAATCAAATTTTTTATACTAATTGCATTGAAAAATTAGAACAAAAAAATTTTTTCTTTTTATTTTTAAATTTCCCGATTCCCGGGAATTCCCGGAAAATTCAAATTACCAATTACCGGGAAATCAAAAGGGGTCGGGAAAATGGAGCTCTATAACTATCATTATTTTTTCAGTTATTTCAATTCTGATAACTCTTTCTGATTATTAATTTTACGAAAAAAAAGTGATTCTTAGTAAAAAGTTCTGGATGGTCTAAAACTTAAAATACAAACATCTTATATCAAATTTTATCAATTTTATACGAGGTATGTCAAAAAAGATACATTTAGATCAAAAGTAAAGTACCTTTATAGTTCAAAATATTTCAATTAGAAGGATGTAATTACATACTGAAACATAGTTTTTAATTCTAAATAGCTTTTCATAATAACAATTTTCGATATTGTGAAAAATAAACGTATTTTACTCTTGAGCGAAATTCATATTTTTGGACACACCTCGTATAAAATTGATAAAATTTGACAAAAGATGGTTGTATTTAAGATTTTAGACCATGCAGAACTTTTTATTAAGAATCACTTTTTGTCGTAAAACTAATAATAAAAGAGTTAACTGAATTAAAATAACTGAAAATAATGTTAGTTATCCATAATTTTTCAAAAAAAAAAATTTTTTCAATTAGAAGGATGTAATTGCATACTAGAATATAGTTTTTAATTCCAAACAACTTTTCATAATAGCAATTTTCAATATTGTGAAAAATAAAGCTACTTTACTCTTGAGTGAAATTCAAACTTTTTGTCATAGCTCGTATAATATTCAACAAATTTGATAGTTGATGGTTAAATCTTAGGTTTTGGACCATGCAGAGCTTTTTATAAAGAATACCTTTTTTTCGTAAAATTAATAATAAAAAAGTTTTCCATATGTATACAACTTACAGGGTTATCTTATACCTGTATAAGAAAAAGTATACAATTCTACATCCCCTCCATTTTACAAAAATTGGGAAATACGGGGTGAAAATGTTTTCTCGGGGGTGAAAAATATACGTTCAAAATAAGTCCGAAATTGTATAAAATTACTAATTCTAAGTAACTTTTGTTCTAGAGAGTTTTTTCACTAAGTTAATACTTTTGGAGTTATTTGTGAGTCAATATGTTCATTTTTAATAAAAAAAACATGTTTTTGGACGGATTTTCGCAGTTAACTCAAGAAGTGAGTATTTTAGCGAAAAAAAAAATATTCTTAGCAAAAATGTAGCTTTTAAAAAAAACTGAAAAAAATGATGTATGCATGAGGTCTGTTGACCCAGTAGAAGCAGAGTTGTGGCTAATGAAAAGTAGGTTCTTCTTCGTCAAATTCCAAATCGAATATTTCAATTTGAAATAACCCAAAAACCGAGCTCTTTTCGGGGAAAATTCATTACAACTTTTTTAAAGTGTTTAAAAAAAGGTTTATTTTTGTTAAAAAAAAACTTCTAACATTAAAAGTAAGCGAGTTTCGTTGAAAATATTACTGGTCTGTTTTATTTTTTGCTAAAAAAATCGCGAAAATCACCCCTAATTAGCTTCCTAAATAAAATTAATCGTTAGCGCTTCAAAAGTGACTTTACTTATGTATTGTTTATAAATATTATCTATAAGTTTCATTGGTTCAAATTGCTCATTTTTGAAAAAAAATGGGTTTAAAATAAAACCTTTTTTTTATTTTGAAACAAATAGAATTTTTTATGGAATTAACTTAAAAACTATTAGTAATACCAAAAATCTTAAAAAGTAATAAAATATTCGTTTTGCTTTTCTGAATATTTTTGATTTTTTGTTTTCTTGTTAGACAAAAATTGGTTATGCTATGGCTGTTCAAAATCTGCCTAAACTCGTGATTAATTACTCGTTCAAGCCATTTTAACTATTAGATAAGGCGAAAATGGCGGGTTCGTTGGGAAAATTATTCCCACGAGATTTTGTTGCATAATTACATTCGTGAGAAATCCCAGAATAAGGTTCAAGAAGTCTCCCAAGTGAAAAGTGAGCCAATTTTTTTTAACAATTTTTTAAATCAAATTTCAAAAATCAATATTTTGGCCCGTACAATTTTTTTGTAGGTTTTTTGGACCATTCTGGATAAAAAAGGTCTCTTATCTTATAATTTTTCTCTAAAGTTAATCGTTTTCGAGTTATAAGCAATTTAAAATTGAAAAAAAAAAACGAAAAATGGCGATTTTCAAGGCCTAATAACTCGGTTAAAAGTTATTATTATGAAAGTCAGAAAGTGACTAAATCAAAGTTTAATGCCCCCCTACAAGATCCCGAAGAAATTTCTGTCATTATTTTATTACTAAGCTGTTATTTTTAAGTAATAATATTGAGCGCCATGCACGTGGTAGCCGGCCGTAAATGCTGAGTGCGAGAGAGATGCCACTCCGGCAGTCCAATTGTGAATCTTACTTGCACTCACATTTACGGCCGCCTACCACGTGCATGGCGCTCAATATTGTTATTTAAAAATAAGAGCTTAGTAATAAAATAATGACAAAAATTTTTTCGGGATCTTGTAGGGGGGCATTAAACTTTGATTTAGTCACTTTCTGACCTTCATAATAATAACTTTTAACCGAGGTGTTAAACCTTGAATATCGCCATTTTTCGTTTTTTTTCAATTTTAAATTGCTTATAACTCGAAAACGATCAACTTTAGAGAAAAATTATAAGATCCCTTTTTTATCCAGATTGGATCCAAACCTACAAAAAAAGTGTCCGGGTCAAAAATATTGATTTTTGCAATTTGTTAAATAGAAATTGTTAAAAAAATTTGGTCCACTTTTCACGTGGGCGACTTCTTGAACCTTATTCTGGGATGTCTCACGAATGTAATTATGTAAAAAAATCTCATGGGAATATTTTTCGCAACGAACCCGCCGTTTTCGCCTTGTCTATACAGCTTTTTCAAAAATAAGCACTTTGAACCGATGAAACTTACAGATCATATTATAAATAATACATAAGCAAAGTAACTTGTCAAGTGGTAATGATAAAAATTTATTTGTGATGCTAATTAGGGGGTGATTTTCGCGATTATTTTTTACCAAAAAATAAAAGAGACCAACAATATTTTGAGCGTAACTCACTTACTTTTAATGTTAGAAGTTAAAAAAAAAACAAAAATAAACCTTGTTTTAAACACTTTAAAAAGTTGAAATGAATTTTCCGGGAAAAGTGCTCAGTTTTTGGGTTATTTCACATGGAAATATTCGATTTGGAATTTGACGAAGAAGAACCTACATTTTATTAGCTACAACTCTGCTTCTACTGGGTCTACACACTTTGTGCATACACCATTTTCTTCAACTTTTTATAAGTTATATTTTTGCCAAGAATATTTTCAACTACCTATTTCCAAATTTTCATCCTTCCTTTATTTTTTTTTGGTGTCAGATTGTTCTTTGATCGGGCTAATTTTCCTTGGTAGATGTAATGGTGAAAAGTTTGGCAAAAGTCTGACTAATTTTATTTTCACCTTTAATTTTCTCGATCACGACTCCTTTATCACCAAGGGATCTGTTATTTTTAATTTTAAAAAATGTCGTTGTTTTGACTTCGTATGGTGTGGTAGTTCTGGCATTAATTCTGATCCCTGTTTGTGATTTTGGGTAGGGGCTGTGTAACGGTCACGTTACTAACTTAACTCTTTAATTATTTTTATAATTATTTTCCTTCGCTCTCCCATTTAAATTCTCTAATTCCTCGTATAGGACCACTGACGTGACGTCATACCTCGGTGATGGAACATACTCCACCTATCGAGAATTATTTCGCGTTCGGTGAGTTTGACGTCGTAGTCTTGGAAGGAGAGACGAATGTTCATGACTTGACTGGTGGCTGTAGGTGAAGTTGGTTGCTACCATAGAATATTAGAATGGCGGTTGGTTTTTATTTTATAACATCAGTGAAAAGTGAAAAAGTTACCACAAATGGTTTTCTACAGTAGGGAGGCATGTGGGTAGAACAACCCCTCTTGGAATCGGAATAGAAATCACCGCCATTTTGGAGTAACCACATGGTGAACTCATAGCCCTTTGACACCTAGGGAAACCACTACAGCCACAGTCAAGTCACCTTGGGAATATGTCTAATTGGGAGCAAGCTATGGGAGCGTTCCAGCTCAGTTTTCGTCTTGGCACCTGGGCCTACAGGAGTCATGGGGTCGCACCATCCTGGTGCATCATTTTCTAGGATGCAACCGCAACCTCGTTTGGGAACATTTAGTGAGGTGTTTTAGTAACTATTGGTTTTTTTTTATATTTCAGACTATCTGTTAAATACACTATGTTTTTTTTCCAGATTTAGGTTACCTCTGGTTTTTTTTTGACATATTTGTATATTAGATTATTTGGTTCCCAAACTTTGTATCCACGGTAACTTCTTGTGCACAGGAATAAGCCTAGAGAAAATTAGGTTTTTAATGCTTTATTATTGCTTTGATATTGGTTTAGGTAATTCGGGTAAATTTATTTTTTAATATTACTAGCTTGTTTCCCAAATATTTTACTGTTATTCGCTTTATTCCATTTGTTCGGTTAATTTAGGTCATCGTCGGTATTTATCTCAACTTCATTTCTACTTTAGTCAATTGTATATTTAACTTTATTTATTCATTATTGTATTTTCCCTTAGTGAGGCTTGGGCCTATTTATTTGTAATATTTTCATCTTTGTCAGTTTCCTTTAGTTGTACGTAGCAGGCGTACTATAACCATTTGGTAGAAGACTTATGTAATTTTGTACCCTATATATATGTAAGAGGTATTTAAGTTTGTAACAGATAACATTATTGTTGTTATCTTTAAAATATATATAGCTTCTTGTATAACTTATGTCATTTTAGAGTTACATGATATATGCTTGTCTAACTCAGAGATTGTTAAAAATCTAGTAGTTATTTTAATAAATATTTATTTATTTTGTATATCATGAATTTTATTATTCCTTTATGTTTGTTATTACAGGTTTGATATATTTAATATTTGACAGCAGTATAAGATACCTGGGAAAATGATCGAAGATCATTTTCATGGCGCCCATGATTAGTTAGTTTTATTTATTTTGTTCGTTTTTAGTCATTATTCATCTCCATTCATTTTCAGTACATTATTCTTATTTTATTAGTTCACCTTTTAGTCATCATTACTATCTACTTAGAGCTACCGTTCTTCGACAGGCATGCAAACGAGCCGTATCCATCCTTGAGTGTCAAGTTGTTCTCTTGCATCTCTTGCTAGCCAACTCTATTCCGTTTGCCTCTGTCTCTTCATACTTCTACTTATATCCCTTTTATAATTCCCCTTTCTTCAGTACTAATGCAAAGTAGTATTTTTTTTTGTTTTCCTACTGCGGCTTCTCAACGTAGAAGCCACTTCACCCCTTTTCTTTACACACACCCCACATACACATTCTCTTCATTTTTATACCAGTTCTTTTCATTATTTTTTTTCTTTACTTCTGTTGGAGTATATCTTTCTTTTTACTTTCACTCCAACAGAAGTTTTCTTCTTTTTGTTACACTGGCTGCCCAATGCGTGGTGCCAACCGTTTTATGGTTCTAAGACAGTAGTTCTTTTAGTTCAATTTTCTTTTATTGGAATTTTCTGTTTTATTAACTTTTTGATATCTTTGTATACATGTTATTTCTGATTTATTTTTGGTCTTTTTATTTTTATTAATACTAAACAGGTAGACTTATACTGCTTTTGTTTTCGATTAGTTTATTTCGATACCTCATTTTTAGTTTTAGTGGTACAGCTCATATCTTAGTTTGGATTTTGTATTTTTATTGGAAACTTATTTATGTATTTAGATTGAGTATACATAACTGACATTATGTTCTATTAGTTAAATTTTTATTCCTTCTACCAATGGTAGTACGTTTGCGCGTACAATTAATCGTTGAATATATGCATACATTTTTTTTCTAGTATGGTTATATTTTATACATAACTAGAAATCATTTTCAGTATTTAGGTATTTTATTTACGCTATTGATTTGATTATTTTTATATATTTGCTGGCATTTTTTATTTGTTGGTGTGTCGCTAATATTTTCTCCATATGTATCTTTGTCTTACAAACTTTAGATTATATTTTATATTTGTTATTTTTGATATTTGGGTTGTTTGGTAAGACAGGCACACACCACAAAGCACAATCAGTCCACAACATTAGCTTCTACACATGATACGTTGAATTCGCATGGTTCGGATGATTACAGATGGTCATCCAAATTATTTTTCTTTAATTGGTAGTGTTAAACATAACAATTATAATTATTGTATAGTAAAGTAGTTCCATTATCCATCTCAGTTTCTAGTTTTATTATTGTTGATAATAATATTATATCAATGTGGGTACCATAATATAATGCTCATAGAAATCAGATACTTTAGGTTGAGATTTAAATATAAATTCTTTATTAGTTAGGAAACATTGATTCTATTTTGCTATTAAGTTATAGAACAATCTTCAGAAGAAGATTACCTTAACAGTGTTGTTCAAGCTAATCTCTTCTTCTGTTTGTCTTTAGCTTAGCTCAATCTTTAGTATGGTTAGAAATTTTAGTCTAATTTTTTTTTCCATCTGATAATGCAGGTACCTACGTACATTGCTTGATTTCATCTTTGGCTTAGTTTTGATGACTTTTATTTATTACTTATTAATTTAATTATTATGTAGTACTTTATGTATGAGTTTATTTTTTTTTTGGTATTAGGTATGGTGCATTTTAATTATTATTATGAGTCAATATTATTAATTGCTGATCCTGTCAGTAGGATTATACAATTAATAAGAACTTCACTTGTATTTTTGTCTAGTTTTGCACACCTAACCCCTAAGTTAGTAGGGTTGTTAACTTATTATGTATTTATATAGTTGGATAGGAAAGCTCATACAAGTACTCTTGTTTAATATGGATATTATGATGGAACTATGTTACACTACCATATCTCAGGTTATGCGTTATATTATGTTGAATATTTGATTACTTACTAATTTTTTTTATTATTTTTGATATATTGTTATTGAATTTGCCATATTGGAAAGATGTGGTTTTTAATTTGTTATTGGGTTACTCTATTAACATTTGTCTCCAATATCTTAAACACTTAATAATAATTTATATCCTTCTATCCTACACACTATGATTCTGGAATTAGTTTGGAATGTTGATGTAAGTATGTATGAATTCTTGAGTCTTTCACATTTCTGCTTATGATTAGTCTGTCAATACTCTGATTTGTGAATGCGTGGGTTCGAAGTTGTTGCTCAGCAACTGATCACTGCTGTTTGACTGGCTTCGTAATCTATGTCTTTCATGGCAGAGTAGGCAGACGTTTTACCATTATAATATTTCTTGTTAG
The DNA here is from genome assembly GCF_917563875.1 of Diabrotica virgifera virgifera. Lineage (NCBI taxonomy): Eukaryota > Metazoa > Arthropoda > Insecta > Coleoptera > Chrysomelidae > Diabrotica > Diabrotica virgifera. The sequence continues at coordinate 70,925,900 of NC_065448.1, read as the reverse complement.
GAAATGACGGTCGCATGTCCTAACCATTCTTCTGTAATTAGTCCAAGTATTCCAGTTTTTTTACAATTTAATAGGGAAGTATTTAGTTCATATTAGGCCTTTTACTTCATAGTATGTTTGTACTTTGAGTTGATGAGTAAACATGGATAAATATCTTGCGCACTTGTTTATAAATCAATGCTTAGGCCATCCCTATACATAGTAGGTTCGTTAAGTCAGTATTTGGAGTGTTTAGACAGATGAGTTGTTCATTTGAGTATATTCCCACTTCTTTCCTTAAGCATTAGTTTTGCTATTCAGATTCTGGAATATTTCCTGAATAATTCCACGTATGTGAGAGCGCATAAATCTGCAGTTTTAATTTAAACTTGTTGCTCGTTCTCGTCAATTTTTTTTTCTTATCACTTATCCTATTTTTTTTTCCTATACCCTATCACATATTTTTTTTGCCTATCACTTATCATAGTGTCATAGAACTTACGAGTTCATCATGTATTCTTTTTCTTTCTTACTTATTCTTACGTTATTAGTACTTTATCTGTGTCTGGTTATTCTCATACATCTGTTGTAGCAACATGCTATAGTTCGCGAATACCAGCATGAATTAAGTTATGTATTTTCTAGAATACTTTAGTCAATACACTTTAGGTATTTATTTTACCCTTGATTTAGTTTGGTTACCTCTCTGTTACTTAGTCTGTTAGTAATTTTTTTTGTGACTTATTTTGATTACTTAGTTTGGATAGGTTCATATTACCGGATGAGGGTGTATGTAGACCTAATTTATTTATTTTGTTCAGTATTAGTTACCATTGGATCCAATAATTTAGTTTATTTAGTATTAGTAAGAATTGGTCCATAAATTTGCCTGATCGTTCTTCTTTGGATATACTCCTATATAAATCTGGTGTCCATTGATAGTCCGATTCTGGATAAGTGTCCGATTCTTCATTTATTTTGTGTATTTGGTTGGATAGGTCCGTATTACCGGATGTGGGTGTACGTAGACCTGATCTGTTTATGTGGTTTAGTATTGGTGTGAATTGGTCCATAAATTTGCCTGGTCGTTCTTCTTTGGATATGCCTTTTATGAATCTGGTGTCCACTGATAGTTCGACTTTGGATTAAGTGTCCGATGTCACATCTATTTTGGTTATTGAGTTTTGGATTCCTTTGGTATGTTTATTATTGGTATTATTTGGCATTAGTGAGAGTTGTTCCATAAATCTTCCTGATTGTTCTTCTCTGGATATACTATTATGAATCTGGTGTCCATTGTCAGTTCAATTTTGGATTAAGTGTTCAATTCTTTACTTATTTTAGTTACTGATTTTTTTTTATTCACTTTGGTATATTTACTTTTGAAATGGTTCGAATTGGCTCACATCTTTTTCCTGGTTGTTCCGTCCTTGGATATACCCTTTATAAATCTGATGTCCATGGATAGTTCAATTTTGGTTTTAGTGCCCAATTCGACACTTAGCATTATTATGAACTTTAGTACAATATTTAGTTTTGTTTTGATTTTTAAGCAATATTATTTTAATATTTGGTAGCAGAGAGTAACATAGTAACCTTCTAATATGAATTTGAGTAATTTATTTATTTTTCCTGATCATCAGTTCATTCTTATTGGTAATCTTGCGAATCAACGTGGATTGTTAGACTATTGTAAATTTAGTTGTTAATATTTTGAGGTTTAAAAAAAATTTCTTTGATAAATTTTTTTTTCCCGAGTAGAAGGGGATTGTAACGATCACGTTACTAACTTAACTCTTTAATTATTTTTATAATTATTTTCCTTCGCTCTCCCATTTAAATTCTCTAATTCCTCGTATAGGACCACTGACGTGACGTCATACCTCGGTGATGGAACATACTCCACCTATCGAGAATTATTTCGCGTTCGGTGAGTTTGACGTCGTACTCTTGGAAGGAGAGACGAATGTTCATGACTTGACTGGTGGCTGTAGGTGAAGTTGGTTGCTACCATAGAATATTAGAATGGCGGTTGGTTTTTATTTTATAACATCAGTGAAAAGTGAAAAAGTTACCACAAATGGTTTTCTACAGTAGGGAGGCATGTGGGTAGAACAACCCCTCTTGGAATCGGAATAGAAATCACCGCCATTTTGGAGTAACCACATGGTGAACTCATAGCCCTTTAACACCTAGGGAAACCACTACAGCCACAGTCAAGTCACCTTGGGAATATGCCTAATTGGGAGCAAGCTATGGGAGCGTTCCAGCTCAGTTTTCGTCTTGGCACCTGGGCCTACAGGAGTCATGGGGTCGCACCATCCTGGTGCATCATTTTCTAGGATGCAACCGCAACCTCGTTTGGGAACATTTAGTGAGGTGTTTTAGTAACTATTGGTTTTTTTTATATTTCAGACTATCTGTTAAATACACTATGTTTTTTTTCCAGATTTAGGTTACCTCTGGTTTTTTTTTTGACATATTTGTATATTAGATTATTTGGTTCCCAAACTTTGTATCTACGGTAACTTCTTGTGCACAGGAATAAGCCTAGAGAAAATTAGGTTTTTAATGCTTTATTATTGCTTTGATATTGGTTTAGGTAATTCGGGTAAATTTATTTTTTAATATTACTAGCTTGTTTCCCAAATATTTTACTGTTATTCGCTTTATTCCATTTGTTCGGTTAATTTAGGTCATCGTCGGTATTTATCTCAACTTCATTTCTACTTTAGTCAATTGTATATTTAACTTTATTTATTCATTATTGTATTTTCCCTTAGTGAGGCTTGGGCCTATTTATTTGTAATATTTTCATCTTTGTCAGTTTCCTTTAGTTGTACGTAGCAGGCGTACTATAACCATTTGGTAGAAGACTTATGTAATTTTGTACCCTATATATATGTAAGAGGTATTTAAGTTTGTAACAGATAACATTATTGTTGTTATCTTTAAAATATATATAGCTTCTTGTATAACTTATGTCATTTTAGAGTTACATGATATATGCTTGTCTAACTCAGAGATTGTTAAAAATCTAGTAGTTATTTTAATAAATATTTATTTATTTTGTATATCATGAATTTTATTATTCCTTTATGTTTGTTATTACAGGTTTGATATATTTAATATTTGACAGCAGTATAAGATACCTGGGAAAATGATCGAAGATCATTTTCATGGCGCCCATGATTAGTTAGTTTTATTTATTTTGTTCGTTTTTAGTCATTATTCATCTCCATTCATTTTCAGTACATTATTCTTATTTTATTAGTTCACCTTTTAGTCATCATTACTATCTACTTAGAGCTACCGTTCTTCGACAGGCATGCAAACGAGCCGTATCCATCCTTGAGTGTCAAGTTGTTCTCTTGCATCTCTTGCTAGCCAACTCTATTCCGTTTGCCTCTGTCTCTTCATACTTCTACTTATATCCCTTTTATAATTCCCCTTTCTTCAGTACTACTGCAAAGTAGTATTTTTTTTTGTTTTCCTACTGCGGCTTCTCAACGTAGAAGCCACTTCACCCCTTTTCTTTACACAGCCCATCTCTCTACATCTATGTCCCATTAGTTATTTATTTTTTTTTCCTTACTTCTGTTGGAGTATATCTTTCTTTTTACTTTCACTCCAACAGAAGTTTCCTTATTTTTGTTACAGCTGGTCATGCCTTTCATTGGCGCTCTCATACATTTCGCGATAAAAGGATTAGGATTCGGTTCTATCTGTAGTAATGTTTCCATCTTTGTTTCTTATTCTTTACATATTTTTGTTGACAATGTTGTTAGTATTTCACCTAAACAATTTTTAACTTTAGTTTTTTTTTTAATTATTTTAGATATGTTTTTTGTATTGATTTCTCTTAGGTCTTTTGCAAAATCCGTTTGCATAATTATTTGAAGAGAGCACCAGGTCTTTTTAAATATGCAAGAGCAGTAAGTCAAATTTTATTCTATTAGATTTTCGTCGATATGTAGCAGTTCCCTACCTAAAATTGAGACTAAGTACAAAGAGTACCTATAGTGGGAAGATTGGGAAAAGGAGAAAAGTAACATATTAAAGTGACCACGGATATACTACTCATATTCGACGGGAAACAAGATTTCATGGAGAAACGTGAAGAGCAGAGACGATATAAGGAGAAAATTGTAAAGCCAATCCACTAACAATCATTTTTTGCATAGAATATTTCAAATCCGAGAGATATATTATGTTAAATATACAAATGCCGCGTAGTTATTGTAACTTAACCAATTAGTTACAGCCCATAGCACGTATTTTGTAGTTCTGTTTATGTTTTATTTCTTTAGCTTTGTATCCAGATATATATCCAACAAACCCAATAAACTTGCTGTAGGGTGCATTTCCATATTTTAGTTTAGTACTAGAATTATATTTACGTCATTTACTAAATAAACTGTACTAAATCTATATTTCACTTCAATGATAACGGTCTACGCAATATACTACAGTGGCAACGCATTATGTATTTATTGTGGATAATAAACATTAATACTGGTAAGCCTAAATTTTCTGATTTGTCTGTATATCTAAAATGTATTCGTATATATTTATACATATCATTAAACATGGCTAAAATAGTTTATTGCCCTAGAGATTCGCTCAACATCCATTTAGTTTTGTTTAATTAAACTAGGTCCAGCTAGTGGATGAACTAGATACACACATTTAATCATATTTAATGTTACTGTGTGTTTAACAGCGTAAAACTAAGCGATTTATGAAAATTTCTTGGCCTGAGGTTAAATCAACAATGCCTCCCTTTAACGAATTTTCATAAACATAATTCAGCGGTGATCCAAACTCGTTATACTCCCTGAAGTATCTCTTAAGAAGAAGTGATGAAAAACATTTTACAGTTCCAATAGTTTCTTAAATGCCAAAAAAGCTTTGATGAGAAAGTCAGATCTTCAGTTTTTAGAATAAACGGAAGATCGACGAGGCTAAATCCAATAAATAATATAGATATTCCAGTACCTATAGGAGTAGGGGGCTCTTCTTCTTGTAGTTCTTTCTCCTATCGGAGGTTGGCTATCATCACAGCTATCCGTACCTTATTGGCGGCTGCTCTGAAAAGATCTACTGAGTTACAACTATACAACTCTCTTAAGTTTCTCAGCCAGGAAATTCTTCTTTTACCTATAGATCTTTTACCCTTTATTTTACCTTGCATTATGAGTCTTAATATCTCATGTTTCGCACCTCTGGTAATGTGGCCTAATATTCTAGCTTTCTTGTTTTGATGTTCCTTATCACCTCGCAATCCTTTTGCTGCCTTCGTAACACTTTTGCATTTGTAACTCGTTGGATCCATGGTATTTTCAAAATCCTTCTATAGCACCACATCTCAAAGGCTTCCAACTTCTTTATATTTTCTACTTTTAGTGTCCAGCTTTCCACTCCATACAACAAAGTCGAGAACACGTAGCATCTTAAGGCTCTTATCCTCAGCTCCAGAGGAAGGTCTCGATTAACAAATTTTTTTTTTATTTTTGTAAATGCTTGTCTTGCAATTTCAATGCGTGTCCTGATTTCTCTACCCTGGTCATTGTTTTCATTTACCAATGTTCCCAGATATTTGTTGTTATTCACTCTTTATACTTGTTTTCCCTCGATATCCAACCTTCCTACTGTATGTTGCTTAGAAATAATCATTAACTTGGTTTTCTTAACGTTCATTTGTAGTCCATAGTCCATACTGACTTGATGATGTAATCTATTTACTAATAGTTGCAGTGCATCTAGACTGCCTGCAAAAATAGCGGTGTCGTCTGCGAATCTTATGTTGTTCCTGAGTAGGGGATAGGATTGATAAAACTATGGGCAGCCGACACGAGACGAAAAACGAATGCTGAAAAAAAAGGAGAAGGAGTATAATATAGAAAACCAACTGATAGTAAATTCTTTCACGGTTTTTGCTGTAAATTTTAAAGAACATTGCTGTAAATTGACATTAAATTTGGCATACGGATAGCTAACATGTCAAAGAAAAAAAGTGATATTCTGCCGATGTGTGCTTTTGCCACGGGGTGAATGTCACCCCCTACAGGTGGTGAAAAATATATGTCCAAAATAAGTCCGGAAATGGATAAAGTGACTAACTCTAAGCAACTTTTATTCTATAGAGTTTTTTCATTAAGTCAATACTTTTCGAGTTATTTGCGAGTGAATGTGTTCATTATTCAACAAAACAACCACGTTTTTAGATGGTTTTTCGCAAACAACTTAAAAAGTAAGTATTTTCTAGAAAAAAAACATACTAAGCAAAAATATAGCCTGTAAAAAACTGAAAAAAATGGTGTATAAATATGTTAGGGTTACTACTTTTTTATCGTGTTAAAAAATCTTTATTTTTATTTTATAAAAAAAATTTCTAGCATCAAAAGTAAATAAGTTACGCCCAAAATAAAGTTGTCCCTTTTTTTTGTGCCAAAAAAAAATCGGGAAGATCATCCCCTAATTAGCAACTTAAATGAAATTAAACGTTACCGCTTCACAATTTACTTTAATTATGTTGTATTTATATGATCTGTAAGTTTCATTAATTCAAAGTGCTTTTTTTTAAATTTAGTTTTAATTTATAATTTAAAAAAATTTTAATTTTGAAAAACATGTTTTGTTTCATGATAACTTAAAAATTGTCAGAGATACCAAAAATCTTAAGGAACCAAAAAACTCCACTATGCTTTTCTGAATATTTTATATTTTCTTGTTTTTCTGTAAGACAAAAACTGGTTAAGATTTGGTGTTTCTAAATTTGCATGCACTCGTGATTAGTGACTCGTTCAAATCCTTTTAACTGTAGCTCTTTCAAAAATAAAAACTTTGAACCGATGAGACCTACAGATCATATAAACAATATACATACGAGTAAAAAAACTTGTGAAGTGGTAACGATTAAGTTCATTAGATATGCTAATTAAGGGTGATTTTCCCGATTTTTTTATCAAAACAAAAGGCACCAACTTTATTTTGAGCGTAACTTGTTTACTTTTGAAGCTAGAAATTTTTTTATAAAGCAGAAATAAAGATTTTTTTAAACACTTTAAAAAAGTTAAAATGACGTCGACTTTGCAAAGTAACAAGACACTTACTCAACACACACACTACACATTACTCCCCTGACTTAGTCATAAGTTATACAATTACGTGGCTAAAGGTTCTAGTTCTAAACCAAAGCCAGAATCAGAGAAAAAGAAAAAAAAGTTAAAATAAGTTTTCCCCAAAAATATTTCATTTTTTGATTATTTCTCATTGAAATATTTCTCATTGAAATTTGAACCTAATTTTCATTAGCTATAACTCTGCTTCTGCCAGGTATAGAGCCTTAACATATATACCATTTTTTTCAATTTTTTACAGGCTATATTTTTGCTAAGAATGTTTTTGTCAGAAAATACTTACTTTTTGAGATATTTGCGATAAACCGTTTAAAAACGTGAATGAATGAACATATTCACTCGCAAATAACTCGAAAAGTATTGCCTTGGCGAAAAAACTCTATGGAACAAAAGTGCTTAGAATTAGTAATTTTATCCATTTCCGGACTTATTTTAAACATGTATTTTTTCACCCCCAAGAGGGGGTGAAACTTACCCCCAGAGTAAAAGCACACATCGGCACAATATAACTTTTTTCATCTGACGAATTAGCTATGTGTATGCCAAATTTCATGTCAATCCAAGCGGTTCTTTAAAATTTAGAGGTTTTCCAATATTTTACCGTTAAAGAACGTACTATGAAAGAACTATAGAAGTACCTATAACACACAAGTGAAAATGCGAAAATCTATAAGAATATTAAAAGAAGGGAATTCAAATCTAGATTATCAATAATTAGAAACAGAACAGGAGATATCGTTGGTAATCACGACCAAATACTTGAAAGTTGGGGAAGAATAATTTTCAAGGAGCGACTAAATATAAAAAATGAGATGAGGTTGTAAGACAGAAAGACAATATCCCAACATAGGAAGAAGTCACCAAAGCAGTAAAAACTTGAATGATAATTAACTCCTGAAGCAGATGTCATTACCTCTGAGTTTTTAAAACATTGTGCAAAAATCTGTTTTGTTCTATAAGTAGGCTAGTAGAACTGATTTGGAAACAGGTAATACTCTCAGAAGAGACTGGAACGTAGGTATAATTGTATCTATTGACAAGAAAGGAGTTCAAATAATTTTTTATAACCACAGAGGAATTAGCCTCCTAAACGTTTTTTTCTTCTTCTTCTTCCTCTTTATAAGCAATTCTTCTTGTTCATTGGCTGATTGATACCTCTATAGAAGCTTGTCACTCCATTTTTTGCGCGGTCGGCCGATACGTTTTCTACCGATTGGTGATTTGTCTCTTGCTATTTTGACCACACGTGTCTCCCCCATTCTGGCTATGTGGTTATTCCATTATTTATTTTTTCTATTTAGTGTCAATTCGTTTATAAACTGTACGTTACATTGTCTTCTAATATCTTCGCTCCTTTTCCGATCTCTCGGCGTATTTCCTATAATTCTTCTCAGTACTCTCGTCTCTGCCGTTTCCAGTAGTCATTGTGTTGTGGCTGTATCGGGTCCTGTTTCTGATGCATATGTCATTATTGGTCTTACACTGGCTTTATAAATTCTCGAGTTCATCTCAGTGTTAATATGTCGGTTTCGCCATATAGTGTTATTAAGACATTCTGCCAGTCTATTTGTTTTTTACTTGATTTCTCACTTCTTTGTCCAGATGTCCGTAACTTGACAATGTAATTCCAAGGTATTTTACTTACATTACTTGTTCAATACTGATACCATCAATTTATATTTTAGGTCTGATAGGTTCTTTACTGATTACTATTGTTTTAGTTTTCTGAGATGAAATTGTCATTATTGAATTCTTTTGCTGTTATCTTAATTCTGTGGAATAATCTTTGAAGACTATCTTCATCTTCGGCTATCGATATTGCGTCGTATATGTACTATGCAGATTATTTTTACTTCTTTCTTTCCCATTCCATATCCTCAGATATAAAATATGACACCGACTGTGCAATTTAGCAGCCATCGAAACACATGTACAGTCGAACCCGCTTATTGGAATAGCCTTCGTGCCAACGAAATGTATTCCTATAACCGGGATATTCTAATAACCGATCATCGTATATGTACTATGCAGATTATTTTTACTTCTTTCTTTCCCATTCCATATCCTCAGATATAAAATATGACACCGACTGTGCAATTTAGCAGCCATCGAAACACATGTACAGTCGAACCCGCTAATTGGAATAGCCTTCGTGCCAACGAAATGTATTCCTATAACCGGGATATTCTAATAACCGATCATTGTTAGCTAGTAGAAACGTTTCGGGACCTAAAATTTCTATTCCTTAAACCGGGTTATTCCTATAACCAGTATTCTAATAAGCGGGTTCGACTAACCAAAGACCGGATGTAGTGAGGAGAAGAGACAGGCCCAGAGCACGATTTAAGGACCAGGTGGAAGATGACTTATGAGTGTTAAGAGTACAAAATTGGAAAACCAAGTACAAACTTTCTGATTTGTCTGTATATCTATAATGTATTTGTATATATTTATACATATCAATAAACGTGGCTAAAATAGTTTATTGCCCTAGAGATTCGCTCAGCATCCATTTAGTTTTGTTTAATTAAACTAGGTCCAGCCAACGGATGAACTAGATACAATACAATACAACTAGATACATTTAACCATATTTAATGTTACTGTATATTTAACACCGTAAAACTAAGCGATTTATGAAAATTTCTTGGTCTGAAGTTAAATCAACGATTTCTGCTTTCAACAAATTTTTATACCTACTAAACATAATTCAGAGAAAAAAATCCTATAAAAGATGGACTTGGAGGAGCTCCGATGGTAAGACAAAAAACGAGAACGACTTTATCATTACGGACAAAAAACACATAGTTAAACAGAAGCAATTATAGAATGATCCGTATCCGCAAAATGAGCAACCGTAGAAATTAAGATGAATCAAGGAAAATCGAAGTAATAAGTAAAAAATTTAAACCTTGTATAAGCCCAACAAACAAACTTGATTTTAAAAAATATATCAACAGTAACTTACTCAGGAACACAACAAAAGATGTAAACATCCTAAATGAAAAAATGGTATATACAAATGGACTCAGATATCAAAAGCAGGACAATCATTCCATACTGCAGAAGATAGAGACGCCTTTTCAATGGCAATCGCCAATGACGGATAATTCTAACATCGCACGTGAAGCAGAAGGAGACCATGGACAGAAAAGCGAAGCCGGGGAAGAACCCAGACGTGACGAACCGACGATCTTAAAATAATTGGGACCAGTTGGATAGCAAAGGCGTAGAACAGAAGAAGATGGAATTACTTGGAGAAGGCCTATGTCCGACAATGGACAAATCAGGACTGATCGATGATGAATATGATGAAAGCTACTGTGTGAATTTTCATCATCATCATCATCCAGAGTATGTACTTATGTTATGAAATAAGAAACTTATGACTATGAATCTGCAATCAATCACAAACAAGTCTGGCTAATTGGCTCTGCCAGATCGATTTTCAAAAAAAAAAAATAACATCATCCAGCCTTCTGCATCCAAAGCTGAACATAGGCCTCCCCTAATTTCTTCCAGTTTTGTCGATCTTTTGCTTTCTGCAACCAATTCCCAGCAATCCTTTTGACGTCGTCTGTCCATCGTGTAGGTGGTCTACCTCTACTTTTTATGTCTTCTCTTGGTCTCCATACTGTAATTTTTTGGGTCCACCCCTCGTCCTTCATTCTGGCTACATGACCCGCCTAATTCCATCTCAGCCACGCTACTCGCTGTATGACATCTGTGACTCCTGTCCTTTTGATTTCTTCGTTTCTGACCCTGTCTCTGAGAGTCAGTCCAAGTAGTGACCGTTCCATTCTTCTTTGGGCCACTCTAAGTTTCGTTGCTGTGGCCTGGGTTAACGATAATGTTTCGGCGCCGTAAGTCATGACTGGAAGCACACATTGGTTGAACGTCTTCCTTTTTAAATAATTTGGCAAGTTGCTCTTGAAGATGTCTGATATGCGGCCCATGTTAAGGTGATCCTTTTCTGTAATTCAGCAGTTTGATTGTCCCTGGCAATTTGGATTTTATGCCCTAAGTATTTATATTTATGGACCAATTATGCTATTTCGTTGACGTCGACTTTTGGATTTTCGCTTGGTACCAGGTTTGTCATGTATTGTGTCTTTCCAGAATTTATGTTTAAACCAACTTTTTTACAGGCGGCATCTAACTCAGTAAGCATAGTTCTAATCTCTTTTAAGTTGTCTGTTATAAGAACTATGTCGTCTGCGAATCGTAGGTGGGAGAGCCTTTCACTCCAATTGTTTGAAAGCATGTTCAAGTACTGCCGTAAAGAGTTTTAGAGATAACGTGTCTCCCTGTCTAATTCCTCTTTTGGTTTTTATAGATTTCGTATCTTTGTGTAGTCGGACGGTCATGGTTGCATTATTGTATATGTTCAGTTGTTCATACTAATGTATGCTATCAGTTTGGAGTACCGATAATCTATACAACTTTCCTCCAATGCTCTCACTATGCTGTTAATTTCTATCGTATCAAATGCTTTGCGAAAGTTTACGAAAGCCAGGACCAATGGTCGGTTGTATTCGCTAGATTTTTCTATAATTCCTTTTATGCAGTGTAGGTGGTCGTTAGTGCCAAAGTTTTTCCTAAAACCCGCCTGTTCCCTAGGTTGGTAAAAATTTAATTTTGTTTCCAGTCTATTTGTTATTATTCTTGTGAATAACTTGTAGAGGTGGTCTAATATGCTTATCGGCCGGTAATTCTCGAGATCTGTTAAATCGCCCTTTTCGTGTAATAAGATAGTAAGTGCACTGTGGCATCTTGTAGGTGTTTCACTTTGGTGCAGACATAAGTTGAACAATTCCTTTATGTTGTTTAAAAGTCTGTCTCCTCCAATCCTTACGGCTTCTATAACGATATTTTCCTCTCCCGGAGCTTTATTTCTTTTCATTTCTCTCAATGCGTTCCTGATTTCCTCTGTTGATATATCAGGCATCAAATCCAATCCGTGGTTGACTAACCTTTTTCCTGAATCTTCTAGTGGCTCATCATGGTTTTGTTGGCTGTTGTAAAGTTCTGTAGAGAAGTCTTCTACTGCCCTTAATAATTCATCTCTGTTGATGATAATATTTCCATCTCTATCCTTTAATTTCGTTATTTCTTTTTTGTCATTTGTTAATTGTCTTCTTAGAACTTTGAGGCTCTTATTATCTTCAATAGTTTGTTGAAATTGTTCGTTTTTATATTTTCGGTTGTCCGTCCTAATAGATTTTTGTATTATTTTACTTATCTTTCGAAGTTCATGGTGTTCTTTACTTCTATTACTTTGCGTTTTTCTCCGCTCTTCCATTAATGCTTGTGTTTGGGGGCTTATTATTTTGTGTTTTAACAGTATGTGTGTTTTAACAGTGGAAAACTAATCGATTTATGAAAATTTCTTAGTCTGAGAGTTAAATCAACAGTTTATGCTTTCAACAAATTTTTATACAGAACATAATTTAGCGGTGTTCCAAACCGTTATACTCTCTCTGTAATGTTTCTCAAAAAGTGCTGCAAAACACCTACTAGTCCAAGTAATGAAGCTTGAAATAGGACAAAACCTCGCAATTTTTACAGAATGGATCGATTTGCTTGAAAATTTGAGAATAAGTAGTGGATAGTCCAAGGATCAAAATCTATATAATGCCGAAAGGCGCTTTTACCATGGGGGTGGTTGCCACCCCTTGTTGGGGGTGGAAATTTTTTATTATATTTTGACCGCAAAAGTTGGTAAAAACGTTCATTCTAAGCAAAAAATGTTCTATACATTTTTTTGATAAAATTAATAGTTTTCGATTTATTCGCTATCGAAAGTGTTAGTATTATATCGAAAAAATCAATGTTTTTAATCAGTTTTCTGCTAATAACTCCAAAAATTTTCGTTTCATCAAAACAAACTTACTTAACAAAAATGTACTATTTGAAAAAATAAACAAAACCATGTTTTTTAATTTTCTTTAAGACCAATAGTAATCAAGATATAGTTTATTATATGTTAGCTCTCCTTTGTCAAATGCTAAATATTGTAGATTCAAAGTCAAAAGACGGGAAAAATATGCATTTTTCAAAAATAACTTGTTAAAACTAATTTAAAGAATTTAAAAATATCTATCCCTAGAAATAAAAAGAAGTCTCCAGCTGAAAAATTAGGTGACTTATAATGAAAAGAATGTCAGTCCCTATTTTTTTCAGCTCAAAAGTGGTCGGAGGCAACCCCGTAATCACCACCCCAATTTAAACCAGTCATTGACCTTATTTGGTCTTATTTATTTATGTATTATTAATAGGTTCGAGAAGTTTGACCGACTTAGAATGATTCGTTTTTAAAAAAATGAAGTTAACAGCGATTAACGAATTTTTGTAGTTTGGAAAAAATGGCTTTTTCTTCTGAATAGAAAGATTAGCATTAAAGATGTGAAAAAATGTTTAAACATTAAATTATAGCTAATTTAATTCCCAAGAATTTGGTATGAAAAAAATTTTTCTGTGACAAAAATTAAGTGAGTTATTGACAATTAAAACTTGCAATAGCATGCAAAAACCACCTTTACCAACCTTTTCAAAGTCACCTCTTTTTGTGACTAAGGATTTTAATAAGATTTAATATTAATAGGCTTATAGATCTTGTAAAAACATACAAAATTCTTTTATACCAAACTTTCTAAGATACAAAATAAAAAAGTTACGGTTAAAAAATCAATATATTTTTTTGAGAAAAAAAAAGGCGAAATCCAATTGTAAGCATAATAATGTAAGTTAGCGGTGTTTTTAGTCATTGGCCTTATTCATTCTTCTTTATTAGTGTATTGTTAATAGATTCTAGAAGTTTAACTGGCTTAAAATGATTAGTTTTTAAAAAATTGAAGTTAAAAGCGAATAAAGAATTTTTAAAGTTTTGTAGAAAATGCCATTTCCTTCAGAATAGAAAGATTAGCATCAAAGATAAGAAAAAATGTTTAAATATGAAATTGTAGGTTATTTAATTCTTAAGAACCAGGTGTAAAAAATTTTTTTCTACAACAAAAATTGAGTGAATAGTAAATGAGTATAGTATAGAAGAACATTGATTTTTTCCATATAAAACTAACACTTTCGATAGCGAATAAATCGAAAACTATTAGTTTTATCAAAAAAATGTACACAACATTTTTTGCTTAGAATGAATGTTTTTATCAACTTTTGTTGTCAAAATATAATAAAAAATTTCCACCCCCGAGATGGGGTGGCAACCACCCCTCATAATAAAAGCGCCTTTCGGCATCATATAGATTTTGATCCTTGGACCATCCACTACTTATTCTCAAATTTTCAAGCAAATCGATCCATTCTGTAAAAATTGCGGGGTGAAAAGCTTCGGTTCCTGGACTATACCTACAATCTCAATAGATTCTTAATTGGGTAAAAGACGTTAATAAGAGAGACAAATCTTAAGTTTTTAGAATAAACAGAAGATATACGAAGCTACATCCAACCAATAATGTGGATATTCAAGTACTTACAGGACTGAGTAGAGAGTAGGACTAATAAGAGTATAGGCAGTTGAGACGAAACGAAAAACGAATACTGAAAATATAACCAATACGTACACATTGGTACTTCCGGTTGCACTAACAGTTTATTTCTGACACCTTTCACGATTTCTGTTACTATCATCAGTTGCCATCCACCGTTCAAGATATGAGGAACCTCTGAACGTGTTCAACTCAAGTGAGGGTCAGGTGGTGCCCGGGAACTAATCATGTAATATTTACAACATTTATGTTACTTATATAAATTTTAGTCAATGTTTCCATGACTGTATAATTTTAAAGGGCTTTTACCCAAATATTTTCAATTTTGGTGGCACAGCATGTGAGTATCCTGTGAGTATATCCTAAACTTTTTTTAACCTTAGTTAACGTTTAAAAATTTTGCTTTAACTTATTAGGTTATACTTATTTTAGGCTCAGAACTGATGATGATCTTTTTCCTTGTGGATTTGAATACAGAAAAGAAAGGAAGAGTATTGTTACAAAACTGTCTTTTCTACGATCTTTTAGGCACTAATGTTTTGTTTTAGTTGACTTTATTAATTTTTAGTAACTTACTTTTAAACAAATGAAAAACACTGAATTTATATCTTTTATTTTACAAACTACGATATCTAATTTATTTATTACACTAAATCTAATAATTTATCTACATAATTACAGATTCAAAAATATACCGTGCCCGATACATATCAAAGTACACCGACGTATTAAAATTCACAACTAAACTCTAATTCCAAAAATGTCTATTTATATAGTTATGTACAATTAGTCTACTGATTTAAAGAAAAATCGAAAGGTTGATATTATTTACAGAAAAATAAAAAAAGGTTTATCGATGGCCTTCTAGATACGCCGATTGTAAACAAGTTTCTCTCGCCCACAGAAAGGGTCTCAGTTCGCCGCTAGAAGCTTCCGGTCTGGTACCGTGACAGTATAAAAAAACCAACTCACAGAAATAGAAAAGTATACCACACAAATGGAAATGCCAATATTCTACATCATTCCACAACAGAAAAAAATCAAACCTAGAATATCAATATTTAGAAACAGAACAAGATAATTCATTGGTGTTCAGGGCCAGATACTAGAAAGATGGTCAGAAAATTTCGAGGAGAGACTAAATATAAGAAGTGAGACTAGGTCGCAGGAAACAGAACTGCAGTTCGAAGGCATGGAAGATGAAAGAGAGAAGAAAGGCAACAAGTAATACAAAAATTAAATGAAAACAAGGCTCCCGGAGCAGATGGCATTCTTTCTGAGCTTTTAAAACATGGAACAAAAAATACCCTGTTGTATAAGTAGGTTAGTAAAACTGGTTTGAAAGCAGGTAAAAATACCAGAAGACTGAAACGTAGGTATAATTGTATTAATTCAAAAGAACGATCAGATAATCTGTAATAACTACATCGGAATTACCCTCCTAAACGTGACCTACAAAATATTGGCCTATTATTTACAATCGACTATCGCTATATCGGCATATGCTGCGATTACTGTAATTTTAGCTTGATGTCCCATGTGCTGAAGTTGCTAATGAAAGTCTTCCATAATCGAATATATCATAAATTGGACATAGACATTTATGATACGCAATTTTGGTTTCGCAAAGTCCTATGAACGCATGAAAATCGTTTTTCACTTAACCTTTAACTACACGCGCTGGCGTATTTTGTACGCCAGATACAAGAATTCGACTGCAAATATATTTAGACATTTATTTTTTGACCTTGTTTATCTATCTATCCTATCATTGGAATGTTCTTTACAATTGGTGTTAGTTTCGTTATAATCGGCGTTCTGAGAAGATTGTAATTACCAATTTATTATTTGTACAAAACGCACCCTCAGTAATAAAAGGGCTCAACCCAAAATTTGTGTTAATTGTGATTTTGAATGACATGGGCACAAAACGAAATTCTCTACAGGTTAGCATTGACAGAGGGAGAAAAAGAACATTAATGGTTGGGTAAATATATTTATGCCTCTCTCACACTCTCCCCGGCCACCTCTGGTTTTTACTGCTACACAAGGGAGCAATCAGTAACATGTCTTTCTATGACGAGAATCCTGGTTAGTTTGTGTTTTAACATTCTGTATTATATAGAATAGTTTTTAGTTGAGCCGTTATATTCTGCACAATATAGTAAATAAATGGATCTAATTCATAATAGATCGTTATTTTGCATAAACAGTGACAGGGCATTAATAATATAAGGGATCAAACTTAAACAGTTCCTTATTTCTGTTATGTTTTTTAGTACTATATGGGACTAATTAAAAGTATTTTTTTTTTTCAATTACATGTAATTAATGGAATTTATTTATATTAGTTTTCTTTTCTCATCGCTATTTATAGTGCAATTATCAAATAATAAATCTGCCACATTTCACATTTATAACTTAAATAATAAGCATGTTATTTGAAAAAATAGCTATAATTTTGGAAACCAGAATCTTTAAACGCGATTTCCCAAAAATCTACTTTTTTGAATTGTGCCTCTATATTACTGAGGATGCGAAAATATGTTTCCGGTTTCGTACAAAATATGCCACGATTGCAGTAACGTAAGTACACCTTACAATTGTTTTTTTAGTCATTATGGCACAAAATATATTTTTCTTTATAAATAATACTTTTTCTCATGTAAAAAATCACACTTCAAAAATCTTTTATTAGTAAATTTATTTTTCGAGTGATCACATGCCAGTTAGAAATCCCAATTGACTTGGCATCCCCTTCCTGAGAAGGAACTCAAAGCATTCGCTGATGTCGAATAAGGTTTATAAAAAACAACTAAGTGTATTTTTTCAAGAAAAAAAAAAATAAACAAAACCACTGTTTTTAAGTGTATTCTCTTGTGGCGTATAAAGTACGCCACGTGTGTACTTATGTTACAACTTGATGCGCGGGTAGTTAAAGGTTAATATACTAATACAATGGTACCCGGACTTCAATCACGATACGAGTATATATGCGTGTTATATTGACTATAATAAAACTTTCAATAAAGTACGCCATGAAAAATTACCTAATAATCCTGAAGTTAAAGAAGATAGACTACAATGATCTCAGGATCATATCGAATGTATACTATAAGCAGCGTGCAAAACGACATGTAACAGAGAAAATTGAAATTAAATGTAGGGTGAGACAGGGATGCGTATTGTCGCCAATGATTTTTAATGCTACTTGCAAGAGATCCTAAAAAACTCTTGAGGGTGAAACACATGGAATAAAGGTAAATGGGGTTATCATTAACAATATTAGATATGCAGATGACACAGTCATCTTAGTCGAAAATATTGATGATCTTCAAAGCCTGGTGACCAGAATAGAGCAGTATAGACAAGATTATTCATGAAGAGAAAGTCTTTTCAGTTGGTGATGCAATCAGTTTTAAAAGCAGAACATTTGCGGCTTAGTGTATTTAAAAGTTCGTTAGTACCTAAGGCACACTAATTAGTACGTTCTTAATTGATACACACCTTGTAGTAATGTAAGGTAGAATAAAACTATACATTGATCAGGTATTGTGATCATAATATAGTAATAATAACCGTTCCTGCGGGTGTGTTAATTAAAAAAATTATCATAGTTCACTTACATACATAACAAACAATAAATAACCAGTTTTTAGTCTCTACTTTAGAGTGGTATCTATCTAAATTTAACTTGATGTAGACTGTAAGATGTAATAAATAATAAGATATAATATTTCTTTGTTTTAGATAATCAAGGCAGCGTACTCATTTTTTACTCTGCTTTTAACAATGTCCAAATAATACTCCCCAGTGTGCTGTTGGCGCTGATACTTGCAGATTCCACGAAAAACTAACTTTATGCCACTCTGTTTCTATAGTAGATACAATGTTTCAACACGAAAATAAAATATTTCACCCGCACTGAAAGCGTTTTTATTTGCATAATGCATATAAACAAGATACGACGACAGCGTCCTCATGAAAAATCGTAACTTTTATACTTTTTAAGAAATACGAAAAATATAAACGGATTTAAATTGTCACTAATCCAATTTTACAAAGCAGTGGCATGATAAAACGAAGACACTTTGGTTGAAGCATTTTGTGTTTACTGTATTTATTGCCTATTCCTTTTTTGTACAACTTTTTTTAGCTTGATATAAAAAACTGATTTTGATTATAATCTAGTCAAAACATAAGCTTGTTCAACTGAAACACATCTTTGTTCCTTGGAAACAATACTTAACTGCCATTCTGAAATGTTAGTTATGTTTGTAAACGTAACACTGATCACGTCCTATCATTTGTATTTGACAACGATTTTAAGTATTGCGACTTCAAAATGGCGTTTGTTGTTAAACATCCGATCAAAGATAATCAGTGTGCGGTCATAAAAATTTCAACCTTCCACGGGCAAGGTAATGTTAACATTTTTTTTTTCGACCATGAAGGAGCCTTGCTCATAGAGTTTACAGAACCTAGAGTGCATATCAATGAGAACTTTTTTTATTGGCTTTAGGATTAGACCATGCGGCCAGAAACAAAGTAAGCAGTACTTACATAAACATAATATATCTTATCTAAGTTATCTAATTAGTTATCTAAGTTAAGGTTATCTAAGTCCGACCGACGTTTTTGTTAAGAATAGATATAAAAATATTTTTTCAGGTGATTTTTCGTTAAATTAGTCTTAATAAACATTATGAGATAAGGACAAGGGTCATACTTCTCTCATCCAAGGGTTTTTCTCATCCACATGGTAAGGCGGGCACATAGGCAATCAAAAGGAAAGCAATCGAAAGGAATAAAAAACATTTAAGGTTGCAAGCCTAATCTAGTCATTTTATAACTTAATTTTAGAGTCAAATAAGAAAAACAAAATAAAATTAAAAATACGTTTATCACTCAGTTCCAAAAGATACATAACATTGTAGGACCGTAAACGTTTAAACTTTTAAATTTTTTCTAAGAATGTCCGACTGATGTGTGTACTTCTTAGAATTAAAAAATATATGACCTAAGTCTGCCGTTTTATTGCAAATATCAAAAAGATTGTTATGCATTATTTATATTTTGTATAAATGTGCCGGATAGCAAGCATGTCCAAACTTTATCCGAGATATTTACAGAACCTAGAGTGCATATCAATGAGAACTTTTTTTATTGGCTTTAGGATTAGACCATGCGGCCAGAAACAAAGTAAGCAGTACATACATAAACATAATATATCTTATCTAAGTTATCTAATTAGTTATCTAAGTTAAGGTTTTCTAAGCCCGACCGACGTTTTTGTTAAGAATAGATATAAACATTTTTTTTCAGGTGATTTTTCGTTAAATTAGTCTTAATAAACATTATGAGATAAGGACAAGTGTCATACTTTTCTCATCCAAGGGTTTTTCTCATCCACATGGTAAGGCGGGCACATAGGCAATCAAAAGGAAAGCAATCAAAAGGAATAAAAAACATTTAAGGTTGCAAGCCTAATCTAGTCATTTTATAACTTAATTTTAGAGTCAAATAAGAAAAACAAAATAAAATTAAAAATACGTTTATCACTCAGTTCCAAAAGATACATAACATTGTAGGACCGTAAACGTTTAAACTTTTAAATTTTTTCTAAGAATGTCCGACTGATGTGTGTACTTCTTAGAATTAAAAAATATATGACCTAAGTCTGCCGTTTTATTGCAAATATCAAAAAGATCGTTATGAATTATTTATATTTTGTATAAATGTGCCGGATAGCAAGCATGTCCAAACTTTATCCGAGATATTATGGTTGTTGTGGAGCTTCTCGGATAGTTGTAATTTTTAAACCAGTAATTTTTTGAATATCGGGTTCTAGCAATGTGTATCTTGTGCCTTTTGTCAAAATGAAATGTTTGTATTGTTTAGACCATTTTTTATATAAATTGTCCTTAGCAACGAAAACCTGCATACTGTATAATGAAACTTTAAATAAGGTTTATCAAGCAATAGGACCAAAACGTCCAGAAAAGTTTTCACGTGGTGTCATTCTTCTGCACGACAATGCTCGATCTTTTGTCACCAAATAAGTTAAAGAAAATATACAGCGAAAAAAATAGAGTATATTAGAGCATCCATCCTATAGTTACGATTTATTGCTCTACAATTTTCACATTTTTGGGCCACTGAAAATGGTGTTAAAAAGTAATCGTTTTTAGAGGGACCAAAATACAAAATGCCGTAAAAGAATTCTTCAACTTACAGCCACAAGAACTCTTTAAACAGGGTATGCATCGGTTGGTGAAACAATGACATATTATATGCCTTAAAAATAGTGGTAATTATTTGCAGATAATTTTTTCTGGGTCAAAAATGCGTTTCAATTGAACAAGCTTAGTATATAAAAAGTGATTCCTTAACGTGATCAAGTTCAGTGTCTCGGTTATCTCAAGAGACTCAAAAAAATTTATTTATCGATTCATTATAATCTTTATTTTTTGAATGTTGAGCTTAGTGCAGTTTTCTTTTGATTAATCACAAGAGGAATTTATTAACTTGGTTTAGTGGTACAACCATTAAGTTTTATTTGAACACAAGTGCTTATAGTCCAAGCTGTGGGTGAAAAACAGGTCGATTTCAGGATATAATTCAGGAATTTTTGAAACATATCAGGTGTTTTAAAGGACGATGCCAGGAATAGCTTCTACTAAAATACAACACCTAATTTTGGGCGCCTATTTATTTATACCGTTTTTATTTGCAAAATTTGTAATTTTTAAAGATTTTTAATTCTGCAGCTTTCAATCGACTTAACGCGTTTGCAATATGGACATTTAGAAGAGTGTTAAGGATTTCATGGGCACATAGAGTCACGAATATAGAAGTGTTAAGGAGAATAGGCAGAGAGAGGGAAATTGAAAACAGAATAAAAGAAAGGAAATTGCAGTATTTCGGATATGTAATGAGAGGCGAAAGATATAACATCTTGAGGGGTCTACCCCAAAATCCCAACAGCCAAAATCCCGACAGCCACAATCCCGACGGCCTAAATCCCGATACGCCAGAATCCCGACAGGCCAAAATCCCGACAGGCCAGAATCCCGACAGGTTTGATAAGTTTCTTTTTAACATATAATTACATTTATTTCTTGTTTTTTGTTTATGGCCATCTGTTTTTAATATGAAGTAATTTTCTAAATAAAATTTCTAACGAGTATATGAATTAAATTATCTTTTTTGCCAATATGTATATAGTCCAATAATATATGTCCTGAATTCATGTTTACTTTCATATACAGGGTGTCTGCGTAACTTGGAACCATATGGGAAACTTTTTTAATATCAATTTTACGAAAAAAAGTTATTCTTTATAAAGTGCTCTACATAGTCTAAAACGTAAAATGCAATCATCAGATATCAAATTTTGTCAACAGTATACGAGGTATGTCAAAAAATATGAATTTCGCTCAAGAGCAAACTACCTTTATATTTCAAAATATCAAAAAATTTTATTATGAAAAGTTATTTGTAATTAAAAACCATATTCAAATATGCAATAACAGCCTTCTACTTAAATAAAAAAATTTGTGAAATTTTCCTAAATTACCGATTCCGAACATCATTTTTTTAGAAAAAAAAGTTATTCTTCATAAAAATCTGTGCATGGTCTAAACCTCAAGATGCAACCATCAGTTATCCAAGTTTGTTAATTTTATACGAGGTGTGTCAAATAATATGAATTTAGAAATAATTTCTAAATGCTTTCTAAATTCATATTATTCGACACACCTCGTATAAAATTAACAAACTTGGATAACTGATGGTTGCATCTTGAGGTTTAGACCATGCACAGATTTTTATGAAGGATAACTTTTTTCCTAAAATTATTAATAAAAGAGTTATTACATGTCTAATAAATAAAAATGATGTTCGGAATCGGTAATTTAGGAAAATTTCTGAATTTTTTTTTCAAGTAGAAGGCTGTTATTGCATATTTCAATATGGTTTTTAATTTCAAATAACTTTTAATAATAAAATTTTTTGATATTTTGAAATATAAAGGTAGTTTGCTCTTGAGCGAAATTCATATTTTTTGACATACCTCGTATACTGTTGACAAAATTTGATATCTGATGATTGCATCTTAGGTTTTAGACTATGCTGAGCACTTTATAAAGAATGACTTTTTTTCGTAAAATTGATATTAAAGAAGTTTCCCACATGGTTCCAAGTTACGCAGACACCCTGTATAATAGATATTATCATGTCACTTACAACCTTCCATTTCAGTTAGTATAGCTTTTATATTATAGAATTATTATATAAGAATTTTTTGTTTTAAAATACGTAATAATAATTAGTACCCGTACTTATAGGGCTTTTCATCGATTGTCATTTGTTTCGAGCTTCTGTCAAATGTCGTATAATTCGTGTATAATAAAAATATACACGGATTATACCACATATGACAGAAGCTCGAAACAAATGACTGTGAATGAAAAGCCCTATTAGTAAGTAATAATTTTTCAATTTCAATACTCTATAATATAATATGATTTGGTATTGCATTTGTAAAGGAAACAATAAATATTCAAAATGTAGTGGTCGGAATTTTTACTTATCATCATCATCATCATCATCATCATCCAACCAATTCACGTCCACTGCTGGACATAGGTCTCCCTCAATTGTTTCCACACTTCACGGTTTTGTGCTGATTTTTGCCAGTTTTTACTAATCCGCCTGATATCATCTGCCCATCGTGTAGGCGGCCTTCCTCTACTTCGTTTATCTTCTCTTGGTCTCCACTCCATCAGCTTTCGTGCCCATCTTGAATCTTTCAGCCTGGCGACGTGTCCTGCCCAGTTCCATTTGAGCCTGGTGATACGTTCTACAACATCTGCGATACCGGTTGTTTGTCTGAGATCTTCATTTCTTATTTTATCCCGTAGAGTTACGCCCAGCATGGATCTTTCCATGCGCCTTTGAGCAACCCGCATTTTCGACGCTGTTGCCTTGGTTAGAGTCAGTGTCTCTGCTCCATATGTCATTACCGGTAGCACACATTGGTCAAACACTTGTCTTTTTAAACCGATCGGTATACTGCTCCTAAATATGTCTCTCAGAGCTCCGTAGGCTGCCCAAGCAAGAGTTAATCTTCTTTTTATTTCGCATGTTTGGTTATCTCTGCCAATTCTAATTTCATGACCCAAGTAAATGTACTTTTCCACTAGTTCTACTTCTTGTTCGCGTATAATCAGCTGCCCGCTAGGAATCAGATTAGTCATAAATTTAGTTTTAGAAAAGTTCATTTTCAGGCCTATTTTCCAAAAAAAAAAAAAAAAAAATTTTTACTTATGCGAGTACTTAATTGTTGCATGTCGGGATTTTGGCCGTCGGGATTTTGACTGTCGAGATTTTGTGTGCCACCGCATCTTGAGACTCATAATTAAAGGAAAAATAGAGGGTAAGAGAAGCGTAGAAAGGAGACGCGTTTCCTGGTTGAAGAACCTTAGATAATTGTTTGGTTGCAGCTCAAGACAACTGTCGAGAGCAGCTGCCTCGAAGGTCAGAATAGCCGTGATGATTGCCAACCTTCGTCGAGGAGATGGCACTTAAAGAAACTTGGGATATTCATTTTAGAGAAAAATTTTCAAATAGAAAGTTGTAGGAAATTAAAAAACCTACAATTTGAGCTATGAAAAATTAATTTAGTTATTTCGTTATTGCAAAACAACTCGCGAAAGGCCAAAAATGGCCGTTATTTGCAATTGCATTATTTATTGTAAACATAAATTTTTTATTCATTAAGGCTTTAAAATGAAGATCTTCAGTTCCAATCATAAAAAAACCGATCAATTAATTTGTTGCTTGTTGGTTGTTTATTTGGGTTTATATCACTGCGGACACTAAATCCATTCGCCAATTTTACTATTTTTTATTTTATTAGTCATTTTTTCGTATCTTATCCTAAAACTAATACTAATATTAATCTCTAATAAACAATTCTACTAATAAATAATTATTTTTGTATTTTTTTTAATAATTTTTATTTTATATTTTTTTTTATTTATTTTTTCTAAATGATGTTCTCAGAGTTCCACAGTAAAAACTGCAACATTCTTCTTTTCTTCTTTAGCCCTCTACTTCATTCGAAGGCTTTTTACTATGGACTGTCCAAGTTCGTCATTCATTTTTTTTGTTATATATTTTTTTTATTATACATTTTTTGTTTATTATTTTTTTTTACATTTTTTTTATATATTTCTTTTGTATTTTTTTCTTTTTTTTTATATTTTTTTCTTTTCTTTATTCTTTTAATATATAACAATTTACAAGAAATACTTAAACTATATTTTACAATTACAACTTAAGTTTAATATCTAAAATATGTTTATACAATAGTCGATATACCAACTCATTATTTTCTAATGTTAATAAATAATTTAAATTAATGGGACGGTGGACATCAGTCAAAGAATACAGTGAATTTAAAAACATATTAACTTTATTAGAAATAAGAGAACAGGTCAAAATTTTGTGTTGTAGATATTGTAGATGTTGTAGATTTTGTCAAAATTTTGTTGCTTAGATACTTATTATAAATTATTTTAACTTCAGAGTCTAGAGTGTTAATACTACAACCATTATCCTCCTAAAGACTTAAATTTTCATATTCTGATGTAAATCAATGCGTAAAACATTTTATCTACTTTATCTCATATTATGCGTAAGTTTTTAGTTTGTGAAAACTGTCATTATAGGTATCAGTACGTGAAGGGTTTAAAGTGTGCGTAAATTAACAATGTATTTTAAATGGGAGTTACTTTTTCGGACTGTTTTTTGGCACATTTTCATATAATCAAATATCTTTAACTTTCGCGTAATGGTGATGACATGGGAGCAATAAATTACAACAAAAGTTTTGACAGTTTTGTGGTTTAAAAGAAGTTTGAATTTTTAAATTTAAAAGTTCGAAAAATTGTAAAATAGAAATGTATTCCAGCAACGAAGGGTTGCAGTGTTTTTATTTGTTTATCGTAGATAAAATATTGTATGAAACTGTGCGTAAAGTACTTTTTGCGCACTTACGACATGTATAGCACTCGCGCTGCTCGTGATCTAAACATCTAAACATCAACATCAAACAGGAGTCAAATTTCGGTATTAACATTTAGAACTGAAGCGGCTCTTATGCATCCTATGAGTTTATAACTTGCAGATTATCGCAACATATCTAAGATCATTTATTACAAACACAGGGTAACTACAAGAAGGAATAAACCGTAGATGTAATTTAGCAAAAGTCGCCGTAGGAAAGATGGCAAAATATGGAAGGAATCTCAAATATTACGAACTCAAACCTGAGATGATTGATCGACAAGGCTAAAACGGTGGGTTCGTTGGAAAAAATATTCCCATGAGATTTTTTTTCATAATCACATTCGTGAGACACCCCAGAATAAGGTTCAAGAAGTCGCCCACGCGAAAATTGGTCCAAATTTTTAAAAATTTTTTTAATCAAATTTTAAAAATAAATATTTTGGGTCCGTGCAATTTTTTTTTAGGTTTTTTGGACCATTCTGGACCATTTTGGACAAAAAACGCCTCTTGTAATTTTTGCCTAAAGTTGATCGTTTTCGAGTTATACGCAATTTAAAATTTGAAAAACGCGAATATGGCCATTTTGAAAACTTTACTCGGTTAAAAATTATTATTATGAAAATCAGCCTACTTTACATGATCCTAAAAAAATTGTGTCATTAATTTATTACTAAGCTGTTATTTTTAATTACTAACAATGAGCGGTAAAATCGTATTGACGCGGCTCTAAATGTAAGTGCGAGTAAGATGCACTATTGACTGCCGGAATGGCATCTCTCTCGCACTCACATTGACGGCCGCCTTATACGTGAATGGCGCTCATTATTATTACTTAAAAATAACAGCTTAGTAATCAAATAATTACAAAAATTTCTACAGGATCTTGTAGGGGGACTTTAAACTTTAATTTAGTCCCTTCTGACTTTATTAGTAATAACTTTTAATCGAGTTATTAAGCCTTGAAAATCGCCAGTTTTCGTTTTTTTCAGTTTTAAATTGCTTATAACTCGAAAACGATCAACTTTGGAGAAAAATTATAAGAGACCTTTTTTGTCCAGAATGGTTTAAAATATCCAAAAAACTTTGCTCTGGCCAAAAATATAGTTTTTTGAAATTTGATTAAAAAAAAATTGTTAAAAAAATTTGGACCACTTTTCACGTGGGCGACTTCTTGAACTTTATTCTGGGATGTCTCACGAATGTGACTACGCAAAAAAATCTCATGGGAATATTTTCTCCAACGAACCCACCGTTTTCGCCTTCTCTATTAATATTAATAATACTATCATCGGTGGCGACTTTAATGCAAAGAATACCCACTGGGGCTCTAGGCTAACTACAACTAAAAGAAAAGAACTATTGTCAGCTGTTAGAGAACAAAAGGATGAAGTAATATCTACTGGTAGACCAACATACTGGCCTACCGATAGGAACAAAATTCCAGACCTGATAGATTTCTTTATTTACAAAAATATCTCAGCTAACTATCTGGATATCATTGATGGCTGCGACATGAACTCTGATCACTCACCGATTATTTTAACTATGAGTGATACAGTAATCAAAAAAGAGTTCAATCCAATATTGACTAATAAAAAAACTGACTGGAAGAGCTTCAAAATAAACATTGAACACAAAATTAATCTTGCTGTGCCATTGAGAAACACCTCTTGATGACTTGATGACGAATTAGAATATTTTATAAAAACTATCCAACATTTAGCTTGGGAAAATACTCCCACAATAACTCCTAGAACAAAAGGGAACAATTATCCAAAAGAAATCAGAGAACTGATATTAGAAAAAAGAAAGTTAAGAAAAAAATGGCAGCAATACAGAGCTCCACGAGACAAAACTAGTCTAAATAATGCTACACAAAAACTGAAAAGGGAATTAAAGAATATAAAAAATTCAACAATTGATTCTTTTTTAAGTAATTTAACAGCTGACCAGAACACAGATTATTCGTTATAGAAGGCAACAAAAAGAATGAAGAGACCAATTATTCATTCTCCTCCTATCAAGTTGGAAAACGGCAACTGGGCTAGAAGTAACGAACAGAAAGCAGAAAGATTTGCAGATCATTTAGAAAGCACGTTTAAATCCAACGTCAATGATGGTGAAGAACTGAGATGGGAAGAACCATTCCAAACGGAAGAAAGAATAACGTTGACATCAGTTAGAGAACTATCAACAGAGATAAAAGAGAATATAAATCCTAAGAAAGCTCCAGGATATGATCTCATAACAGGAAAACTATTAAAAAATCTCCCAAGAAAAGCCATGGTTAAGCTGACAAACCTAATAAATGCTGCTTTTAGATTGAGATATGTTCCAAAACTCTGAAAAGTAGCCGAAGTCATTATGATCGCTAAACCAGGTAAACCTCCTAATGAGGTGATATCGTATCGACCAATATCACTCCTTCCGGTGATTTCAAAATTATTTGAAAAACTCCTATTGAAAACGATTAAAACCAATAATAGAAAGAAAAAATCTTATACCAAATCATCAATTTGGTTTCAGAAATAAACATTCCACTATAGATCAAGTTCACCGAATAACAAATATAATAGAAAAAACATAAAAGAAAAGAAAGTCTGCTCTACAATCTTCTTGGACGTAGCACAGGCATTTGATAAAATCTGGCATGAGGGTTTAAACAACAAACTAAGAACGTTCATGCCTAAACAGTATTCGGAAATCCTAGAATCATACATTGCGTATAGATATTTCAGAGTTAAACAAGAAGAAGTGTACACCGATTTAAGGGAGATCAAAGCTGGCGTGCCACAAGGGAGCGTATTAGGTCCGGTCCTGTACCTATTGTATACGTGTGACATTACAGAACTAGAACAGAACACTATTGCCACCTTCGCTGATGATACAGCTATACTAGCGATAGGAGACACTAGTGAAGAAGCGACTGATAAGTTGCAACTCTCAGTAAATACAAAACATACCTGGACCAGAAAATGGCAAATAAAATTAAATGAGTCTAAATCGGCACACATTAACTTCACAAATAAAAAAATAGAAAATTTCCCAGTTAGAATAAATGTACCCAAGTTCCTTATGTAACATCAGCAAAATACTTGGACATCAACCTAGACGCGAGGCTGCGCTGGAAAGTCCATATCAAAAAGAAAAGAGGGGAGCTAGATATGAGGTATTGGATGATGGAGGAAAATGGTAATGGAGGAAGAAATCGTATTGGATGATTGGAAAAAATTCAACATTATCCATTCATAATAAATTATCCATTTACAAACAAGTACTGAGGCCAGTATGGGTATATGGGTGCCAACTCTGGGGCTGTACCAAAGCTAGTAACCTACATATTATCCAGAGATTTCAAAACAAAGTACTAAGGAACATTGTTGATGCTCCTTGGTATATCCGTAACAGCAACCTCCACCAGGACCTGGGTATGGAAACTGTGACCGAAGTAATCAAGAGAACAGCAGCAAGTCACCAGCAGAGGCTGCATAGTCATGTGAATGTCGAGGCAATCCAGCTTCTTGACAACACTGAACTAAAGAGAAGACTCATGAGGACAAAACCATTTGAGTTAGTGTAAATGTGTAACAGTTTAGTGTAAAAAGCAGAGCATAGTGCTGTGATGTTATTGCATGTTAATTGTAGTGCATTAGTTGATAGATATAATAAGAGTAAGCCATAGGGTATGCCCTTAGATTTAAGTATTTGTCGTTATTAAGTTAGGTCAGAGAATAACTGATAATTGGTCATTTGTGACCAGATAGCAGTATACAAACATCGTACAGGTGTTATATAAAAAAATAGGAATGTGTATATTGAAACCTAAGCTAAGCGGAAAGAAGAAATATATACGCTACTGAAATACTCTGTTGGAGAAGAATGTTACAAGTTTGGTGGACCAACCAGAGGACAAGTAATTCCATTTTAAAAGAGTTAAGGGACAAGAAACGGTTTTCCGCGAAAGTTAATCTCCAACAATTACCTAAGATACTTTGGAATTGTTATGAGAGCTAACACAGAAATAATGGATACACTTATTATTCACGGAAAGATAGGAGGCCGAAGATCACGAGGAAGATCTCCAACAAAATGGATCGACCAAATTACAGAAATATACTAAAGGCCTATACATGAGTTAAAAGAAATTACCAGAGACAATACACTTCTTTGAAGATGGGCAATACACGACACCACGATGACCATTACACTCTCTCCTGGGGATGAGGATTGAAGATAATGAGAAATAAGGTTATAATTGCCATACTGATTTTCAACTCCGACGAGGAGATGTAACCTAAAGAAGAAGAAGGGATACCTTTAAACAGAAAACGTTATTTTTAATTATACGGTATGCGGCAAAATAAATAGTACTGATAGTACATTATTTGACGGTTTTTGCTATAACTTTTAAAGAACCGTTTGGATTGACACGAGATTGGCATACGCATAGCCAACATGTCAAAGAAAACAGTGATATTGTGCCAATGTGTGCTTTTGCCCTGGGGATGAGTTTCACCCCTTCTCGGGGGTGAAAAATCTATGTTCAAAATAAGTCCGTAATTCGATAAACTGACCAATTCTAAGCAACTTTTATTCTACAGTTTTTTTACTAAGCCAATACTGTTCGAGTTATTTGCGAGTGAATATGTTCGTTTTTCAACAAAACTAAGTCAATACTGGTCGAGTTATTTGCGAGTGAATATGCTCATTTTTCAACAAAACAAACACATTTTTAGACAATTTTTCGCAAAAAATTTAAAAAGTAAGTATTTTAGCCAGTATTTTACAAATAACCAAAAAATACAGCACTTTTTGCGAAAAACTCATTACAACTTTTTTAAAGGGTTTTTAAAAAGCTTTTTTTTTTTGTAAAAAAGATTTTAGCATCAATCGTAAGCAAGTTACGCTCAAAATACAATTGGTCCCTTTTGATTTGGCAAAAAAAAATCGGGAAAATCACCGCCTAATTAACAAATTAAATAAAATTAATCGTTACCGCTTCACAAGTTGCTTTATTTATATTATGTTTATATGATCTGTAAGTTTCATCAATTCAACGTGCTTATTTTTGAAAAAAAATGGCTTTAAAGTAAAATTTTTAATTAAAAAAACTGCTTTTTTTCAAAATAACTTAAAAATTATTAGTAATACCAAAAATATCAAAGAGTAATAAAATAGACGTTTTGCTTTTCTGAGTATTTTGGATTTTTTGTTTTCCTGTTGGACAAAATTGGTTATGCTACGGCTGTTCAAAGTTTGCATACACTCGGGGTTAGTGATCCCTTCAAGCCATTTTAACTACAGCCTTTTCAAAAATAAGCACTTTGAACCGATGAAACTTACAGGTTGTATAAAGAATAAATAAGAAAACTAACTTGTGATGCGGTTACGATTAATTTTATTTGGGATATTAATTAGGGGTGCTTTTCACGATTCTTTTTACGAAAAAATAAAAGGGACCAACAATATTTTTAGCGTAACTCAGTTACTTTTAATGTTAGAAGTTTTTTTAAAAAACAAAAATAAATCTTTTTTAAACCCTTTAAAAATTTATAATGAGTTTTCCCCGAAAAGTGTTCCGTTTTTTTGGCTATTTCTCGATGAAATATTCGATTTGGAATTTGGCGAATATGAACCTATTTTTCATTAGCTACAACATTGCTCATGATGCGTCTATAGACTTCATATATGCACCATTTTTTTCACTTTTTATACGCTATATTTTTGTTAAGAACAGTTTTTTCGACAAAGTACTTACTTTTTGAATTATTTGCGAAAAACCGTCTGAAACATGGGTATTTTGTTGAAAAATTTACATACAGTAAAATCTCCGTTAACCGAAACATTTTTAACCGAAACATCGTTTAACCGAAATGGCTGACAGTTTCAATAATTTCGTTAATAAAAAGTAAATTAAAAAAAAACAATAAAATTAAGGAAATGAACATGTTTAGAGTATTTTTTTAAAGAAATCTTCTATTTTCTTTTGTGTTTTCTTTTGACAACGATGTTTTGCAGCTATTTCTCTCCAATACTATGTAATTTGATACAAGAAAAATACAAAAAACAATGTTAATTTTATTAACCGAAATTCTTTTTATCCGAAACGGCCTCCCCCAATTATTTCGGTTAACGGAGGTTTTACTGTATTCACTCTCAAATAACTCGAAAAATATTAACTTGGTGGAAAAGCTTTGTAGAATAAAAGTTATAATGAGTGTTCCTCGAAAAGTGTTCCGTTTTTTGGTTATTTCTCGATGAAATATTCGATTTGGAATTTGACGAATATGAACCTATTTTTCATTAGCTACAACTTTGCTCCTGATGCATCTATGGACTTCATATATGCACCATTTTTTTCACTTTTTATATGCTATATTTTTGTTAAGAACAGTTTTTTCGACAAAGTAATTACTTTTTAAATTATTTGCGAAAAACCGTCTAAAACATGGTTATTTTGTTGAAAAATTAACATATTCACTCTCAAACAACTCGAAAAATATTAACTTGGTGGAAAAGCTTTGTAGAATAAAAGTTGCTTACGATTAGTCAGTTTATCGAATTCCGAAATTATTTTGGACATATATTTTTTCACCCCCGAGAAGGGGCGAAACTCACCCCAGGGCAAAAGCACACATCGGCACAATATCCTTTTTTTTTCTTTGACTTATTAGCTATGCGTATGCCAAATTTCATGACAATCCAAGCGGTTCTTTAAAATTTAGAGGTTTTGCAAAATTTTACCGTTAAAGAACGTACTATGAAATTCGTATGCCTCTTTGTATGTGTCAGACGCCGAAACGTACTGAGTGGTTTCCGAACGTCGTTATAACGTATGTGAAAGTCGTGATAATGTTAGGTGCTTTAGAATGGTTCTCAGTTTTGCAGAAAAAAATTATGTTGGAGTACTATTTTCGGCCATACGGAAAAGATCACGAAAACGGTCCAAGCTTAAAAACAACAATGGTTTCAGCAAGACTGGACAACCTGTCACAGTGCCAGGGTGTCTCTTCAAATACTGCACGATCATTTCGGAGTTGCCACTCACCAGAATTAACGCCACCAGATGCGTACAATATGAAGAATGCTGAAGGAGTCCGACAAATTCATTTTGTCTCCCATTTCGGAATTGCGGACTAGAATTAAAGATTTTTTCGTGCCAGAGGCAGTGACGGATCTAGAAATTTGCCTTGGGAGGGGAAATTTGCCTTGGGAGGGGAAATTTGCCTTAGGGGGGAACTTTCAATGAAAAACCAACCAAAAGACATAAAAAAATAAACTCGGATTACATAAAAGACATAAATAATAACTTATAGGCATTAAGTTCCCTTAAGTTTCCTAACTAGCGTGTTTATTGGGTTGACTTTGTCTTTCTGTGGTTTCGGATGCATGTCAGCTAATATACTTTTATGTTTGAACAATTTTTTTTTCTTTAATTTTGGACCATGTTAGGGGGGAAAATTTCCTCATTTTACGTACCCGTAGATCCACCACTGACCAGAAGGCATATTTCATCTGTTTTATCGGGAACATGCGTCTTCGTGAATATTGTTTGCAAGGCAATATCATGTATACTAGATATTTAAATAATCATAAACATTTAAATATTCATTTCAGTACTGTTTATTTTGCCGCATACTGTATATGGTAGATTTTTATTATTGTTTGTTTTACTTCTCATATTTCCTTTATTTCAATCCATTAAGTACAAAATAAATATTCATAAGGTATGTAGTAACTGTTGTTTACTACTATTCGAATCTTATAATGCACACCTAACTTCTGTTCAGTCTTGTAGACAATAAAAGCAATTCCTCCCTTGTGAATATGCGAGCAAAGTTTTGATCTTCTTTGTTGTAATAATAGCAACTGAAATTTAAATCTGTTTTCAATTTTGCGAGACTCTAATTTTGTTTTCAGTTCTCGTACGTAACAATCATGAGCTTCTGGATTAATATTATTACCATGTATAATTTCGCATTCGGATTGAAGTAAATAACTAACTTGTTGAAACTCCCCTGTCGCATAATATTCATTCTCTATTGCTATTTTTAGCTCCTCTTTAAATTTTCAGGGTTTAAACTCTAATTTATGAAATTTGTCAGTCGAACTGTTGGTATTTATTATTAAACTTGTCAAACACTTTGTTTAGTAACTGTCAAGTTTGTCAACAATTAATATAAAGTTAATTTTATACAAGCATTCTGATAATATACCTATGAAATTCCAAAGTATTGCTACATTGTTACTATAACAATTGTTCCTGTCTTCCAAGAATAATTTTAGGAACTTAATTATGTATTACAATTTAAATATTCCGATTTATATACCCTTGCTGTATTTTCAAAGATATTATGCAAGAAATGGCTAAGCACAGGTAAAGAAGAGGAAGAGAGACGGGCATAGAAGAAGAAAGAGAAACAATGATTAACCCGGAACAAGGTGAAAAAGAAGAAGAATTGACCTATATAGAAATGAAGATAAAATATGCAAACTAAAAAACGGGAAAACAGCGGGAGACGACGCAATATGTACAGAGCTTATAATATAATAATATGGAGGGGAAGCACTATACAGAAAGATCTATGAACTAATACAGACTATATCGAGTAAGCAAACAATGCCCGAAGAATGGAAGGAGGAAATTATAGTGACAATCCCAAAACAAGGAGACCATCTAATTTGTAAAAACTACCGAGCGATTAATTTACTGAATGCAACATATAAATTAATGACTGGTATAATTAGAGACAGACTAACAGTATACATAGATCAAAGCATAACAGACTACCAGTACGGTTTCAGAAAAGAAAGATCTACGATAGATGCTATCCATACACTAAAACAAGTGATAGAGGAAACATACGAGTACGACAGCGAATCACATATACTTTTTCTAGATTTTAAACAGGCCTTTGGCAAACCAAAGAGAATAAAAAATGATTTAAGACTTACAAGAGTAAAATACCAAATAAAATTATAAGAATGATAGAAATGACAATGCGACATTCCCAAGCAACAATAGACACCGGAAGAGAGAGAAGAGAAATAATAAAAATAAAAAATGGAGTAAGAAACGGAGATGCACTCTCAACAGTACTATAATTTATTCTATCAGTAGACAAGATAATAAAAAAGCTGTCAAACGTAGTAACCATGAATAAGAATGCAGTACAAATAATAAAATATGCGGATGATATAACCATAGTAGCAACTTATAAAAAGGCATTAAAGAAAACCCTCCAATAAATAGAAAACGAAGCCAAAATGAGAGAACATAAATGAAAATAAAACAAAATACATGAATGTAAGCAATAAAGAGAAGACGCAAATGACAGAAATGACAATAGACGCACACAGCTTCGAAGAGGTTAAAATGTTCAATATTTGGGAGTATTAGTCAACAGAAGAAACGAAAGTGTAGATATGAAAAGAAGAATTCAAGCGGGAAACAAATCATTCTACATCGATAAAAATGTTTAGAGATAAGAAGATAAGCCGAAGCACAATGAAAATCTGCAAAATGACCATAAGAACAATAGTGCTATATACTTTGGACTCATTTACATTAACAGTAAGAAAAGAAGAATAGCTGAAAGTGTAAAGCTGCAGACAGTGCACATATTAAATTCTCGAAAACAAATGTCCAAAATAAATACAGTAAGGTCTCGTTTTATGCGGTGGATATGTTCTACAGAAAAGCGCATATAAAAAAATCGCATTAAAAAAGACTTTACTTGCATTGAAAAAGTAGTGATACGTTCCGTAGTTTTCTAAAATCACTTAAAATAGTGGACGTTTGTCCACCAAAAATTGATTGTCTTTGATGTTTTTTTTTCTCAATTGGGCCAAATAAAATCTTAACAGGTTGACGGACAGTGCGTCAAATTTATAAGCAAGTATTGTGACACTATCTTGTATTTTGCAAAGTAGATTAGGGAAATTGCTGAACTTCTTTTAGCGCTAATAATTTATGGAAACAATGAGTTTTTAAAAAAAATTGTAAACATGTGGACGACGACCATGAACATCATATCACATTTAATATGCATCTGTAGATGTAATGTGACATTTTTTTTCACAACTCGCTATTTTACAAATGTCGACATTTAAACTCTTAAACACTTTAACATTTAAATTTAATTTCAAAACAATTACAGGTTATACCTATACTTTTCAATGTAAAACTCAGATTCATGTAATAGCTACATGCTACGTCATGTAACAAGGGGAATATCCGAATTGCAAACCCTCAGATTACTGACCTCTGGAGGGAAATAGTTAATATTAATTGAAATAGTTGTTAAGAATAGAAAATTTTGGATGAAATACGAACCGCACAACTTCAAAATCGCATTAAAATAATCCGCATAAAAAGAGACCTACTGTATTCTGTTTTAACAAAGTTTTGTTTACTGTTTTTCTTTTCGGCAAAAACACGCCTCAATTTAAAATGTTATGGGTTTGTAGACACCTAAAGAAGAGGATAGACGAGTATTATAAC
Source organism: Diabrotica virgifera virgifera (assembly GCF_917563875.1). NCBI lineage: Eukaryota > Metazoa > Arthropoda > Insecta > Coleoptera > Chrysomelidae > Diabrotica > Diabrotica virgifera. Next base: position 70,889,697 of record NC_065448.1, on the reverse strand, counting down.
ATTCCGTTAAAAATTAAAAATTATTTTTAAACTTGTTTTGTTCCAAAAATTATGCGATATTTTTGTGATTAGTGTACTTAATATACTTCTTATAATTATAATGCTTATAATACTTATGTTAAGATCATCATCATCATCAACAGCTATTCCATTCATCATCGGATGTAAGCCTCCCTTAGGTGTGTCCATTCCAGTGATGTGGGAGGGAGGGGTGCGGCATACGGTGAAGTAGATGGGCTCGGTTTCACTCGCAAAAAGTTTCCATCCAATATGGCGGAACAACTCTTTGGTAGTATGTTCTGCTCTATATAAAATATATAATTATAAAATTATATTATATTATATAAATATATAAATAATGAATAATTTTAATAACTAATTAATAATACAGTCCATATATAACGTATAAAAACCTGCCCGTCGCCATATTGGATGTAGCACAAAAGTGTCGAATCACTGGTCCATTCATATATATGTTTGCTGTTTTTTGCATCCATTCGTGGAGTCATTCGCTTGATGTCATCGCGACTCGAGAATTTGTCCAACGGTTGTCTTCCATTCTTCCTACGTGTCCTGCCCAGTCCCATTTTAACATTGAAACTTTCTGGGTCACATCTGTTACTTTTGATCGTTTTCTTATCTCTTCATGTACTTGCGATCACTGAGCTTAATGTTGAGCATTCTCCGTTCCACAGCTCTCTGGGTCACTTGACGTTTGTGGACTACGCTGTTTTTAAAAGCTCAAGTTTCAGTTCCCAATGTCAGAACTGGCAACACACCCGCATGTCAGAACTGTATCTTATGTTAAGATACACTTATATTAAGCACGCTTTTAGAATATATTATAAGGAGTCGTTTTAGCTAAAAAATCCAATACTTTCAGATAAGTTCATTTTCTACTATAGTCTTTTTACTACAAAAGCAAGATTACGTAGGTCAAAATTTCTGACGTCAGAGCACTGCCAAGACATTAGAATGTGACTTTTCATCATGGCCACGTTTATGTCATTACTTATCAGATATTTTCTCTGGTTTTGTTTACTGTACAAGCAATATCTATAATTATTTATCCTAATTAATGATGTCAATCAGTTTTCATTTCTTGCCGAAATAGATTAATAATACGCCGTTAAATACTTCATTTCGTACAAAATTTGATTCAAAATATAGTTTTAAAAAACTGTACGGTTTTTATAAATGCCTACATATTAAATATAGCTTAATTTAAAAACCATTGTAATTATTGTTGTGTACCTATTGTGATTGTGTTTGTATTGAGAAACATTCCAAATCAAAATGCTTCTTTAATAGATTATTTTGAACAAGAACGCAATAATGGGGTTCCCTTTTACCATTAACTGCAGAGAAGTAAGTTAAAAAATTTAGATTTCTTAGATTAGGTTTATTAGAGCTTATTATTAGCCTTAAAAATCAGAAAGTTTTCTTATGGTGGGGGAGCAAAGTATGCTAAAAGTGCAGTCACTCTAGCGCTGTGGGGACCTATTGGGTTGTGATTACTATGTTATAAAACCAAAAAAGTTAAGTAAATGTTTTTAAATTCATTTTTTCTGATTATAGCGCCATCTGTTCATAATTCGAAAAAATGTTTCGAATAAAAGTTGCTTATTTTTACGTAAAGAATCCAAATCTGCAATAAAAATTTGAGGCTTCTATTTAAGATTTTAAAGTAACCCCCCACCCCTATTTGGGGGGTCGTGTTTGATATCATTAGATCGATTTTTCAAAAATACTGAATAAGTGTATTTTGCAGTTTTTCGATCTGATTAAAATTTTTAATTTATCCCCACCCATCTCCGTGGGGGTCATGTTTGATATTATTCGATAAATTTTTGAAAAATATCGAAAACCTAGTTTTTAGTTTTTCGATCTGACGTTCATTTCGCAAAATATTCGCTTTTTTTTGTGAAATTTTTGACTCGCCCATTTCCTTACGCTCCACTCAACTCGTCAGATTTTTGAAATATACACTCGTTTGCATGTACTTAACTTACCTTATCTTATTCTGACAATTTCGAGTAATTTTAGGGATAGATTTTTTTTCGGGCCCCCCTTAACGAACTCCCTTGTGTTAAGAGCCAATATATGGTAGAGGGACATCTGCAGGGTACCAGGTTTCTCCTCATATGATAATCTGACCCGCTCGAGTAACTGCAAAAATCCCCGCTTGGGCACCGTTTGAATTTTAGCGTTTGCAGTTCTTATATACAGTACAGTTTTAAAATAATATTAAATGATTTGTTTTAATGATTATACCTACACTATGATAATATTGTTGTTAATTAATATATTTCGGCAAGTAATGAAAACTAATTGATATCATTAATTAGAATAAATAATTATAGACATTATTTGTACCTATAGTTAATAGAAACAAAGAAAAACATCTCTGACAAGTAATGACATAAACGTGGCCATGATGATAAGTCACATTCTAATGTCTTGGCAGTGCTCTGACGTCAAAAATTTTGACTAATCTTACTTTTGTAGTAAAAAGACTATATACCTTTTATCTACCCTTTTTGATAAAGCTAATGTTTAGTAAATAACGTCAAAGATTAAACAATATTATGCAAATACAAAATTTAAAACGCAATTTCTACTTTAACAGTACCTAATATTAAATTTGTAAAACATAAAATTAAAATGGAATATTATACTCACAAACGCCCGAAAAAATCGAAAAATAACTAGTTTAATTATATTTTTTCCTTAATTTCTATACGTACATTGTTTAAGTAGCCACTGCCAGCTAAATGGGATTAGAGCAACTGATAATAATATGCAGTGACAGCAGATCTTCCCGAGATGTCAGGAAATGACGAAGGTAAAAATCGAGTGTGGTAAAAACTATTATCTGCAGCTGATGGAAGCCAAAGAACGAAGGAGCTTTAAAAAGTTTTTTTAAATCGTTATTTAGTTATAGCTCGGTCTTCTGAAGGGCATTATGCAAAAAGCACTTTTACGACAGTTGAATGGGGTAGCTTCAAGCAGAAGGCTAATTCAAAAGATTTGTGTTGAAGTATTACGGTGGTATATTTTTAAAAGTGCTATAAAAATAAGTTGCAGAAATGAATTAAGAGTGAAGTTATCCTCAGTTATGTTTAATTCAATTAGAGAGCTACAGGATGTTTTAAACGCATTTTTATATGTATACAGGGTGATTTATTAGTAGGGTAAAGCTCAATAGCTCCGCTATAGTAATAGATAGCAATAAAAGTTAATAACACAAATTTTAGCCACCTTTGAGCTTCACATTACAAAATTAGTTAGAATGTTACAGGGTGTTCGATAACATAGTGGCAGACCTAACTTTTGTTTTTTTTTTTAAATGGAACATCCTATATTTTATTTTATATTCGAAATCCTGTTAACTTCTCTATCACAAAAATATAAAGGTTTGTAGTGTTATACAGGGTATTTACAAAGTTATCACCAATTTTGTATGAAAATCGTAACAAGTTCAACTCCCTGTATAAATAAAAATAAGCACAACAGCAATGGTTTATAAATCCCATATTTTTTTATTTATTGTCAAAATTTTTAAGAATTATTGACATTGCTAATTTTCTTTATATCAAATACAGGATGAGTCAAAACGCAAGTACATTATTTTCTCAGTAATGTTAAATGGAACACCTTGTATTTTATATCATTGTTGAAAAGTAACATTAACGTACTTTAATTTTTAAATAACATTCCCTATGCCCAAATTGATTAGTTTTCGAGATATTTTCATTTTTAAGAGCAAATTATTTTAGGTATTTAATTTTATCTAAATTTTAAGTAAGCCATGACTGAATTGACAATTGAAGATTACCAATCCGGTAATCAATGTAACACTGTAGCAGATAAATAAATAAAAATAATTTATTATTAATCCGGTAATCAATGTAACACTGTAGCAAATAAATAAATAAAAATAATTTATTAGTAATACATTTTACAAACAAAAACACAACCACTACATGCAACATTTTTGAAACAATTAAAAACTATCTTTTTATGTAAATGCAACAAATAAACAAAGAAAATTAGTAAAAAATTTTACAAAAAACACACAAACACAAAATACAATATTTTGTGAAGACAATTAAGCACTACTTTTGTATGTAAATGTAACAATGTAACAAATAAAGGACGAAACATAATCTATCAGTAATACATTTGGCAAAAAAACATGTTTGAAAAAATTAGAAGCTACTTTTAATAAAATATTTTTAATATTAATTTACATAAGGTGTTCAAACACATATTGTAACATATTTATATACGCCTAAAAACGATCATTGAATGAGCTACTTACTCTACGGAGCATTTGTAAATTAACACATCGAAATACACTTTGTATTCTATTTTTCATCTTATCCCTTGTTGTTGGAGGTATTTTATAAACTTCATTATTAACGTAACCCCAAAAAAATCAGTCCAGTTTATTAAATTCTGTTGATTTGGGTGGCCACGCTACTGGTCCATTGAAAAATGAAAATATCTCGAAAACTAATAAATTTAGACATAGGAAATGTTATCCAAAAATTAAAATACGGTAATGGTACTTTTCAATAGTGATATAAAATACAGGGTGTTCTATTTAAAATTACTGAGAAAATAATGTCTTGCGTTTTGACTCACCCTGTATTTGATATAAAGAAAATTAGAAATATCGACCATTCTTGGCATTAATAAACCATTGTTGTTTTGCTTATTTTTTATTTATACAGGGAGTTGAACTTGTTACGATTTTCATATAAAATTGGTTATAACTTTGTAAATACCCTGTATAACACAACAAACCTTTATATTTTTGTGATGGAGAAGTTAACAGGATTTCGAATTTAAAATAAAATATAGGGTGTTCCATTTAAAAAAACAAAAGTTTGGTCTGCCACTGTGTTATCGAACACCCTGTAACATTCTAACTAATTTTGTAATGTGAAGCTCAAAGGTGGCTAAAATTTTTGTTTTTAACTTTTATTGCTATCTATTACTATTACTACTAATCAATCACCCTGTATATGTATAAGCTTTAAATTATTTTTATAGAGTTAATAAATTTAGGAAAAAAGGAAGGAAGAAGAGAAATATATTTAAGATGATAAGATATGCGAAGAGCACATAAATAAGGAGTTGCTAACAATAATAGAAAATTATTATTACATGGAATTATACGATATATACTTGACTCAAACTTGATAAAATTGATCTGACATGTAGCACTAACGAAATATACGCCAAAATTACATATGCGATTAAGGAAGCAGCCATTGAAACATTAGATATGGAAAAGATAACAGATACCAAGGAAAAATAACACCATAATCTGGAGCGATGAACTTGAACAACATAAGCAAATAAAACAACAGTAGTCTTATCATAAATGGTTGGTATCACAAGACACATATTTTGACAAAACCCAGTACGGCGAAGAATTAACCGAATATAAAAAAATGTTAACAAAATATGAGAACGATATCTGGGATAAAAGATATGTAAAGAAGAGGAATGACTACGACACGGGTTGCAGCTTATTGTCAACACTGTTTAAAATCTATATAAATACATAAATGAGGTCTTGAATTAATGGCGGAAATCATGTTGTGGCATGGGAATACAGCTAAACGACGACTCAACACTATTAGTCCAGGGCGCATCTGTTTTGAGATGGACTTTGAGAGGTGATTCAAATTTTTTTGCAGAAATTGCTTGAAAATAACTCAAATAATAATATTTGAGTTATCCTCCCCCTCAAATTGGTCCGGAACATTGTTTAAATAATCAAAATGTCAAAATATGAAGGAAAAATTCGATTTTTTTATTGGTTTTTTAATTATAACTTTAAAACTATTCATTTCTCAGAAAAGTTGGACTGAGATAAAAGTTTCGTAATTAAATTTCATACAATATAGAATTGGCTAAAAATTAAAAAAATAGTCACCCTTGCTGCAAAATAGCAATAATTGCGAAAAAAACATACAAAAACAAGTATTCGCATTTTACGTTTTTCAACCATTTATGCTACACGTAGGACCTTCATGTTTACCCAGAAAAACTTTATGATATAGTAAAACAACACTGCAAATCTTATTAAGATCGGTTTAACAGATTTTGAAAAATAAATTTTGCAATCCAGCTTTCGCAAAAAAATTCATTTTTTTTTAAATGTTGCAGGACTGAAAATAAAGCAGACAGTAAGTTGATTTTTTTTTGCTTATAGAAGTGTACTGTACATTTTATTTGCAATTAGGTCTGGATCCCGCGTATGAAAAAAAAGTTGATTAATAGCAAGCTGAAAATTTGTTAATAGCTTAAGGGTGTCTAGTCGGATAAACTTTGATATATGGGAACACTGGAACAGGGGCAGTTTTAGTTGTGGAACAGGTTAAAAATTTGGAACGGTCAGACCACGAAAACGGCACATTTATTTTGTCCGACAGAACAAACTTAAACTCTCCGAACAGAGATTAAACTCTCATGCAAAAATCAGACTGCTATTTTTTACCAAATGGGCGTTTTAATGAGTGGAACATGTAGAATATGTCAAATGACAGGAATTATGACAGGTGATAAATAGCAGTCTGATTTTTGCATGAGAGGTTAATCTCTGTTCGGAGAGTTTAAGTCTATTCTGTCGGACAAAATAAATGTGCCGTTTTCGTGGTCTGACCGTTCCAAATTTTTAACCTGTTCCACAATTAAAACTGCCCTTGTTCCAGTGTTCCCATATATCAAAGTTTATTGGACTAGACACCCTTAAGCTATTAACAAATTTTCAGCTTGCTATTAATAAACTTTTTTTTCATACGCGGGATCCAGACCTAAATATACAAAATTAAAATCGATTAATTACCACGGCGTCAGGAAATTTTTTAAATAAACTTTAATTTTTGGTGCTACGCGCAGGACAGCGGTGTTCGATTCACACAAGTTGATTTCCACCAAAATTTCTTCCAATCTTTATCCAATATATTATTTTGTTACTCTATATTTTGTTGTATTTTAATATTTTAATTCCACAAATATCAAACTAATTTTATTATTGTTTGTGAAATATTGTTTAAACAATTGAATATGTTTTTTCTTCTCTGATTTTGGCCTTGGTTTAGAACTAGAACCTTTAGCCACGTAATTGTATAACTTGTCACTAACTCAGGTGTAATGTGTAGTGTGTGTGTGTGTTGAGTAAGTGTCTTGTTACTTTGCAAAGTCGACGTCATTGTCTTTGCAAAGAGACGCTAATTGTATCCGAACGTCTGCGGTCCCTCCGGTGAGTACCGATCCCACAAGGACAGAAACTATTTTCATTTATTAATTTATAATAAACGAATATGTTTAAAAATAATAAACTTTTATTCTCTAAGTTAAAATATATGATCGAAGAAAGTTTTTGCTAAAAAAGTGTTATTTCAAGGGATAGAATATGTGTTTTTATTTTGCAATAAACAAATTTATTTATTTATATCGAAATGTAATAAAAATTAAAATGTATCAATCATTATCAGAGGTCATTGGAATCAGAGCAAATTTTTATTTAAAAAAATTCTTGACGCCGTGGTACTTAATCGATTTTAGTTTTGCAAATTGGAAATGAAAGGTACAGTACACTTCTATAAGCAAAAAAAATTCAACTTGCTCTCTGCTTTATTTTCAGTCCTTTAACATTTTGAAAAAATGAATTTTTTTTGCGAAAGCTGGATTGCAAAATCTATTAAACCGATCTTAATGAAATTTACAGTATTATTTTACTGTATCATAAAGTTTTTCTGGGTAAAATATGAAGGTCCTAAGTTTAGCATAAATGGTTGAAAAACGTAAAATGCCAATACGTGTTTTTGACTATTTTTTAAATTTTTAACTAATTCTTTACTGTAGGAAATTTAATTACGCAACTTTTATATTAGTACAACTTTTCTCGGAAATGAATACTTTGAATGTTATAATCAAAAAACCAAGAAAAAAATCGAATTTTTCCTTCATTTCTTGACATTTTGATTATTTAAACAATGTTCCGGACCTTTTTGAGAGAAAGGATAACTCAAATATTATTATTTGAGTTATTTTCAAGCAATTTCTGCAAAAAAATTTGAGTCACCTCTCAATGTCCAAATGTACTAATATTTTTACAGATGCGCCCTGGTCTATATACACATTACATTTTGCTGACGATCAGGTAGTCATTGGCCAGGATAAAGATGATTTATTATTTGTGACAAACCGGCTGTTTCTAGAATACAAAAAATGGGGCTTATACGCAATATAGAGAAAACAAAATCCATGTGTATAGTAGGTGCGAGAAATGTTTTACAACTAGAGGATGATATTATGGTTATCGAACCAAGCTCTGATTAATACCTTGGAACGAGAATCCAACAAAGTGGAAGGACCGAATTCGAAATGGAGGAAAGAATTGTGACAGGAAAGAAAGTAATAGGAGCTTTAAACTCACTACTTTGGTCAAAAACCACATCAAAAGAAATGAAAACACAGCTATATAATAGCATCTTTAAAAAGGTAGTACTGTAAGGATGTGAAACCTGGCCACTGAATAAGCGAACAGAACATAAGTTGTTCACACTGGAAATGGACTTCTGGCGAAGATCGGCCTGCATGTCTAGAATCTCACACATAACGAATGGACGAGTACGAGATAATATGAAAAAAAATCATAATATAAGAAATCCAAGAAAAACAACTTTGTTGGTATGGTCATGTTCAAAGATTGGAGGAACATACACTCCCGAAACTGATACATATGAAAATTATATAAAATATAATTCTGTCCATTTTTGTTTTGTACATTATGTCGTAAAGTGATTAATAAACGAGATAATAATTCAATGATTATGCTTCACCTCCTCTTCCATTATTTTCCCCCGTAACTCGGAAAATATTGACAGCCCAAAAAAAATTGTATAATAGAAATTGTAGTAAATCGTATTTGCAACAATTTTAGTTCCAACGATTTTTATCGAAAAGTTGAGAATGGCGGAGATATTGAGCAAAAACCGCCATCTTGGTTTTTCTTTAAATTCAACATGGCGGCTAACGCAACGACGGAATTCAGTCGCGATTTTAAATTTAAACTACTATTGATCCTCTCTAAAGATTAGAATAATAAAATTTTTGGGCAGCTTTCCATGCAAGTTTATGCCTCTTTTTCGTCTAACCTGACTGGACTATATCAGAAATGCAGCTTAGAAACTCAAATTGACAATAACATTTTAAAGTCGTCAAACGTGTAATTACCCATCCTAATTGCCAATATAATAACACAAATTAAATGGAGATAAAATTATATCATAACTATCAAAAGATTTAATGAGCTTGTTTTATTTTCAACGTCATATTTGAAAACAGCTTCCAACTTAGAGACCGAAATTTATTTCAAATAAATGTCAAATAAAGAATTTATTTTGTAATTTGTGGTTTATTTCCAGCAAGATACGTATTTGATAACCGCTGAGATGACACAAGAAAACAGTTTCAGAACAATATTAAAGAGGTTTTCGGCATTATTCAGTATGCTGAAAATATGTTGGTAGGAAATACTCAAATTAAATTACAGAAACGACTGGAGCAATGCTTTAAAAATAAAAGGAATGAAATTATTAGTAGGTCAGCGTAATAAGACAATAATATACCCTGTTCGTGACACTCGAGAAGCCAGGGCACTGAAGCGTTTTTTCGACAAGTAATACCTACAGGAACAAATTGTAACTATTTCCTGCGTAGGATCTGGCGGCCATTTTTATTTATAAACAATTAACTGTCAAATGATGGCATTTCTCCTTTTTTTTTAATCAATGAGATAACAGTGAAACTTATGATTTTTTAGTACAAATATCTTTGAGATTATGGAAAAAACTTTAAAATGACATATTACAAAGTTTGATATACTCATTTATTGTTAATATAATTGCGAAAAAGGTCGGAATTGCAAAAAAAATATTTTCGCAATAACTGTTGTAAAAATTAGTGTACAGGTTTGAAATTTTTGTTAAATGAGGGTTCTTTGGTGCTTAATATGTGATAAAAATTTCAAAGCGATTCATTGAATTGTTTAAATTTTATTCGAATTGTTTATCTCAGAGAGCATTTTTTTTGCAATAATATAAGTCAGAAAATAATGACGTTAGAACCATTCCAGAGGTGTCAAAGGGAAGATCATGAGCTATGTTTTCAACTTGGTTTAAAAAAATTGAATAAAAAATGCATTTATTAGTAATAAATAATCATGCAAAAGTATCGTAAATCTTTCCTTATAAACTTTTTGGATAACTTTTTCCAAAAAAATTAACGTTTTTAGCCTGTTTTAAGTGCACAACTACCAAGTAATGTTATTTATATCATAATTGATCAAAAATTGTAATAAATATATATAATTTCTTATATAACAAAATAAAAAGTTTATAAGGAAAGTTTTACGGTACTTTTGCATAATTATTTATTACTAATAAATGCATTTTTTATTCACTTTTTTTAAACCAATTTGAAAATATAGTTCATGCTCTTTCATTTGACACCTGTGGAATGGTTCTAACGTCATTTTTTTTCTGACTTATGTTATTGCAAAAAATGCTCTCAAAAAATTTAAACAATTAAATGAATCGCTTTGAAATTTTTATCACATATTAAGCACTAAAGAATCCTTATGTGACAAAAATTTCAAAGCTGTACACTAATTTTTACAATAGATATTGCGAAATGAATTTTTTTTGCAATTCCGACATTTTTTCGCAATTATATTAACAATAAATGAGTATATCAAACTTTGTAATACGTCATTCTAAAGATTTTTCCATAATCTCAAAGATATTTGTACTGAAAAAACCATAAGTTTTACTGCTTTCTACTGATTTGAAAAAAAAAGGGAAAAATGCCATTTTTTGACACTTAATTGTTTATAAATAAAAATGGCCGCCAGATCCTACGCAGGAAATAGTTACAATTTGCTCTTATAGGTATTACCTGTCGAAAAAACGCTTCAGTACCCTGGCTGCTCGAGTCTCATGGGAAAAACCTTATTACCCTGGACTATAGAGCTCACTAGGCCAAACACAGTTTTTTAATCTTTATTTTTCTTTTATCTTTAATCTTTCTTTGAAACGGGAGTCATTCAGTCAAATACTATAATAATTATTACCTTGAATTGAGCAAATACTCATAAAATGAAGTAAAGTTAAGCATGTCAGTACTAAACAATAGTAAAAACTTTAAAGCAATATCATAAATAATATATCTATACATCAAATTCTATAAAACAAAATAGGATAAAAAAGGTATAAAAACATTTGTAACAAATCAATGAATAATAAAGTATAAAAGTGAAGCTACAGTTGTTCCAACGGATCTTTACACAAACATAATAATTGCTTTGCAAACAAGTTAAATCAAAACATTAAGCGAAACGTACGTCAGCATATTCGCTCCGTGCGTGACCATGGTGGGGATACACGAAACTATGCCAGCGCCCGTAGCGGTGAAATATGACAACTTTGGCGAATAATGATTGAATAATAATTTTTTTCAATAGATATTTCGTTTACCTTATTATTACCGTTTTATATTTTAATACTCACTTTCTTTCCTTCCCCGATCCGGTGGTATATTCCTATCGTCATCTGTTTCCATTTTGTGTTACATACACACCACAAAATTAATAGTTCAATAGACCCAGCTAATGTTAAAATCTGGTAATAATAATTCACACTGCCTAATTGCTTTCGATGTACACTTAATTAATGTTAACACCGACAACTAAACTATAAAGAAAACGTGAAGAAAAACCATTAAAATTGATATTTTCTTCAGAGAACTTCCAAATATTTGCTTTTTAATTTGACGTCTATTTGACACTCGAACTAATTGTTCATCGTGTAATCATAGCATCTGTGCTGTTTCATCGAGTTTTGCAATCTAATAAAAAAAAATAACTCCTTCCCTTTGTCAAATTTGATGTAATTTTGAAGAATTGTGTTGTGTACTGGACATCTAAAACCCCAAGATGAATAGCGTGATTGAAACACTGTTGATGAAGCTTGGACAACTCTCGTTCATATTTTACCAAGACACTCGCTCCATCAGTTGTCACACCCACGATATCTGATAGGCTCAGCTTGAACTCATTTAATTTTGAGATTAGAAGCTCCTCAATTTTTTCTGAATGGTAAATGCCAAGTATTCTTTTTAAACCCAAATTGTAAAAAGTGCCCTCAGATGTGTGTATGTTTACATTCATAAATCTTCGGTTTTTGAGGCTGCTCCATCCATGTAGGGTAATACTGAGTTTACTTTCTTTAACCCTGTTGATTTCAATAACTATTTTTTCTTTTGCCACATCAAAATATGCATGCATTAGGTTCATAGTATTTGTGGCATCTTTTGGCAAACTGTGGCCGCGATCACTCATTGTTTGTCGGATAAATTTACTTTTGGATACTGCATGTGCTGAAAATCTATCCACCGCAAATAATTCTGCCACAATTTCCTCCTTTGAAGATCGTTTCAAAAAACTTAGGATGCACGGTTGCACTTTTACTTTTGTTGGAGGTTCATCATTTGTTGTTAAGAGGACGATGTACTCACTAACCGAAACTCTTCGATTTTCTAATTAAGTCCTTGGAGATGTTTGATTAAACCGGAAGTTGATGATCCTTTCATACTAATTGACTTGTTTTTTCCCGTGCACAGTAAACAATCGGCCCGATCACTTTGTTTTTTAAAATATTTCCACATTGCGTTGAATTTGACATGGCAAGCGATAATATGATACATTCTGATTTAACGCCAGCATTGGAAGGTTTAAAATATATTATGTAATTAAAAAAAAAATATTTTAGGTGGAATAGTTTAAAATGATTATTAAGCAGACAGAAATATGTAGCATAAACATTAATTTATTCAGTGGGAGTTAGTAATATCTCTGCTGATAATTAAAAATATAATATTTTAAACAATCTTGGGAAATCTCTGAGAATTCTCGGGAATCGGAATTTCTATTTTTTACTGATTTCCCGGGAAATTTGTCCCGAGAATTTCCCGGGAATGGAGCACTATGTGGAAGGGGGAATCTGGATTCATTTCACATTATGTGTTCAAAGTATTCTAACGTTCGAGATTTGATGGTGGTCAGTACCTCTCGGCTTTTCTTCTTTGCTCTCAGGACCTCCATATTTGTGGCCCGGTCAGTCCACGGGATTTCAGGAATTCTCCGTTTACGTCACTCGATTTTCCTCATAAGGACTTTCAGGTCTTCTAAGTTGTCCGCAAATACTATAGTGTCATTTGCATACCTGACGTTATTTAGTCAGTACCCGTTTAGTAGAATCCCTTTTTCAGTTTCATGCAAAGCTTCGATAAATATTCGTTCAGAGTGGAGATTGAAGATTAGAGAAGGAAAAATACAACCTTGCCATACTCCACGCATGATTTTTACATATTTGGTGTGTTCACTTTCAATTCTGAGGCTTGCAGTCTGATTCCAATAAATGTTTCCAATTATTTTCAGATCATGTTTATTAATGCTACTTCTTTTAGTAGTTGCACCATCTAAGCGTGCTGCTTAGATGAGGCAATTAAATTCTTCGCAATTTTCGGCTCCTGTTTTTTTTGCAAATGCAATAAATTCAGACTTCAGTCATTTTAGTAAGATTCGTTGTCCTTTAGTAAGTAGTTCTGCTTTTATATTATCGGGTCTGCTGTGAGCCATGCTTTAGCTGTGATATTGCAGAATAAACTTCGTGTTGTAATGTTCTTTGTCCATCATTTACCTCTTCTTTTAGCTTAAAGGTGTTATCTTTTTGGTTATAGCGCAAATAGTTCTTCTAGGTATTCTTTTCACGTTCTTGTATCTATATCCAATCTATATCCTCTCGTATTTTCAAACGTGTATTTGTGTTGAATTTTATGATCAAAAATTGTGTGGGATATTCTTAGTTCGTTTTTTGTGCAGAATTCCACCATTCTATTTACGTTCTCATTGAAGAATCTTTCGTTTAATCTTTGTTTTATTCCTGGTATTCCTTCATATCCTATTCTGGCATTAAAATCTCCCAACAATATAAGTCATTCATTTTGCTTGACTTCTCTTTCCACTAAAGTTTGCAGCTCATCATAGAATTCTTCTTTATTGCTGTCAGGTTTGCAGTCTTCTGGTTGCATATATCCCTATTATGTATATAATTTTGTTGTTCGCCCTAATCTTTACTAACAGTATTCTCTGAGATATGTACTGGCCATCTTTAATTTGATCTTTTTATTTTGTTTTGATCATTATTGCTACACCTTCCTTTGCTCTTTCTTGTTTCGGAACCGCACTAAATATTAGTAAATATTCTCCAAGCCACGTGGGCCCTTTACCTTTCCTCTTTGTTTCCTGTAGGTCGCAGATATCTATTTGATGTTTTCTCAACTCTTTTTCTATTTCCTGATCTTATATAGGCTTTTTATGTTCCACGTAGCCACTCTCATTATATTTTTCGTTTTACAGTTCGTCGTCCTTTTTCTCGCCTTTGTCGTTACCATATTTTCCGTCCTAGTCCGAGGCTCTTCACCGGTTTTTTGAACTTTTTTTATTTGCTTTATATATGGCAGGCTGCTAACCTAACCCTACAACACTCCTCCTTTATCCGGGCTTGGGACCGGCAACATCACTCACCAAGCTACTCGATCCACCTAGCGAGTGTGGTAAATAGCAGTCTGAGTTTTGCATGAGAGTTTAATGAAAGGGTAACCAATCAATTGGAAGTTCTGTTTGACAAAATACAAGGGCCGTTTTCGTTGTCTGAGGTAGGGATGGCGGTTGTTGAAAAAACACCGGTTTTCGGTTAAACCGGTCTTTTAACTTACGGTTTAACCTGGCGGTTATAACCGGCCAAAAAACCTCTTATTCCAAAAACCGGTTGTAGGTTTTTTGAATCAATATTCAATACCCAATAAGTTACAACGTCACATTTACATTGCACTTTAGTTTGTGATACTCCATAATGTCTATTTTCAATATAAAATCTCACAGTTTTCGATATATTGGAAAAATCTATTTTCATTTGGTAACTTCAAAGAACTGTAACTTTTTTAAGTGCACATTTGTACTAAGGTAAATTAGGTTAAATGGATTCTATTTTTGGTCCCAGAATATGTGATTTAATTTATGACCTATCTTTCTGTTACACCCTTTATAATAATAAACTAACCCAGTGAAAGTTAGGTAGTGAAATTAGATATCTATTTATAAGACTATTTATAAACGTAGTAATGAATTAAATAAGACTATGACGTGTATACATGTATATGAATTATAAAAACAAAAATGTAACATCAAAAATAGTAAAACTTGTAAAACAAAGAATGAATCATTCGTAAAATTCTGAACTGGATGATTATTGTCCTAAATGTTTTGCAAATTTGTTGTATATCCCAAAAAAATCACATTTTATACAAGATACACAAAACTATTTTATTTTTTTAAGTGATTCTACAGACTTTTTTGAGTAAGTATAGCATTTATTATAAATCATACAACTATGACTACACATTGTGCACAGTACACAGCTGATTTATATTGATACTAATATCTTTTAATAGCTGTTTTTAATAGGATCCCCAATTTAGAAAACATGATCCGCTTAATCTAAAGTTCATCAAAATGGCTAGTTCAGTTTATCACATTTCTTAAAAATATTTCAGTGAGCGTGAGAGTCATTAATGAATATAAACAAATCAAGAATAATTATTGATGAATTTAAACAAACATTACTTTTTTCTCGGTATTTAATTTATAATTTTTTTATTATCCGGTAACTATTAACCTTTTATTATCTAAGGTAATAACTTATCCGGTTTTTCATCGGTTATTACATAAAAAGAAAAAACCGGTTAAAACCGTGACAAACAACAACCGGCAAAACCGGTTATTGCGAAGTAAAAAACCGGTTTTAGGTTATAACCAGCAGGTTTCTCCCATCCCTAGTCTGACGTTCGAAACCTGGAACCTGTTCCACAATTAAAACTACTCCTGTTCCAGTGTTCTCGTACATCAAAGTTTGTCCGCTTAAACACCGTTAAGCTATTAACTTTTCAGCTTGCTATTAATAAACTTTTTTTTCGGTACGCATGATCCAGGCCTAATATATGGAGAATGTATCAAAGAATATTTTTTTGAAGTAGACTTTGAATTTTATTGATTACACTATTTTTAAAATGTTAAAACATGGATAAAACAAGAGTGTGATCCAAATTTACGCCTTACTTTGTAAGGGTTTTACGGAATAATCAGCTAATAATTAGAGTAGAAGCATCTCAGTTTCACACAGACAATGTGGTTTAATGAAACCAGTTTAATGTTTCAATAGCGCAATGTAGGTAGGTGATTGCAAACGATGCTGCTGGAAGTAGTGTAGTTGTTAAACACTTTCCTTAGATAGGTTCATTTATTCATGTTCTGATATGCAATTTCTGTTTATGTACATTAGAAACCCATACCATCGATTTTATCGAAAATTTCATATTAAATTGTATTTTTAATAACAGAAGTAAATTTTTGCAAATCTTTTAATATATTTTTTATTTAAACGAATTTATGTACAATTTCCTAAAAATTTAAATGATGCTTGTTTATTAGGTATTAGTATTGTCATGTGATAAATAATTTATAAGTTTATTTTGAGTACCAATTCGATCCCCCGTAGAAACATCCAAAGGTCATAAAATACCTTTTCTTCCTGCTATTCTGTTCTATCTTCGCCTCCTCATCAGATATCCCGGTTGTCACTTCATCTCTTCCTTGGCCGTTTGGTGATCTGTCTCGTGCTATCATTACCAGTCATCCTTTTCCCATTCTGCTTATATCGCTGTACCATCGTTTTTTTCTTTTCAGTGTCCAGTGATTTATGTTCTATAAATTACAGCTTTGCCTAAGGTCTATGTTACGTTGTCTGACCCATAATGATTTTTTTGTGATATCTCGGACTATTTTCATTTCACACGTTTCCATCAGTCTTTTTGCCCTTGTGGTGTCAGGTCTTGTTTCCGCAGTGTAAGTCATAATTGGCCTAACTACTACTGTCCTATAAATCTTGGCATTTGTTTCTGTCCGTGGATGGGTGTTGCGCCAGATAATGTGTTTAAGACATCCTGTTATTCTGTAGGCTTTGTTTATTGGTTGGGTAACTTTCGCTTCTGTATCTCCATAACTGTGCATTAGTACTCCAAGGTAGCTGATACTTATTTCTTGCTGTCCACTTCCAGCTTTTCATTTGTCTAAAAATTTCTATTTCCACCAACTTTTCTGACTATTAATACATTTTTTTTCTTAAGGTGCCGAGATCGCTTGTCGATCGTTGACTCTTATGTTGCCCAGCATATTGACAATCATTGTCTTATTTACAGCGGCACGAAACAGTTCAGTGCCAGTTCAAACCATTGGCGCAGGTTTTTAAGCCAAGAAGTTGTACGACGACCCACACTTCTTTTTTCTCATCATTTTACCTTGCATGACAAGGTGAAGTATGTCATATTTTCTGGGTTACGCATTATATGACCAAATTATTCCAATTTACGACTTTTAAGCGTGTTAACTACTTCACAACTTTTATTCAAACGTTGCGAAGTCCTTTCGTTTTTGACTCTTTTTACCCAACTGATCTTCAGAATACGGCGGTAGACCCACATCTCAAATGCTTCTAGATTTTTCAAAAGCGATTCTGTCAGGGTCCATGCTTCAACCGCGTAAAGTAGTACTGAGAATATGTAACATGAACCATTCCTATGCGAAGTTCCAAATTGAGATCATGACTGTGTAACGATAAGCGTTCGAAATATCGTTACGAAATATGCATGTCAAAATATTAATCAGATAGGACTTAATAGTATACAACCAGGTATACGTTCAGTCGCAGAAAGGGTTACCTAAATTTGGAACCAATTATAAGTATTTGGTTGGTAGTATGTTTAGTGAATTCGGATTTTATCGGTTGGTTCATGTGTCAATGACCGGTTCCGCCTGCGTGATGGGCAGGAAGCAGCAGAACGATTGATAGGCACTTAAGCTTCTGCTACCATCCGTTACTGACGTGACCCTCCAGCGATCATTATCCGAAGCCATTTTGTTTTATTTCTGAAATTATTATTTAGTTGAAGATTCAAGAATTTAAGTTGGAAGGAAGTTTTTGGTTTATGTTGAAATTGGTGACGAGAGTGAGGTTTTAGTTTCAATATTGGAATATTCTGGACAGTGGGTAAGTCGCCATTTTTTTGCTTTTCAAGGAAAAAATGACCATTCTCTCCTTTTTAATATCATACTTATATCAATAAAATTGTTATTCTATAACCATCAGGTCTTAAATAGTCCATATCACTATCAAATTTATGTCCTCTACTGAGAAAAATTCTTTAAAAATTATATATACAGTTCAAAATAATTTCTGAATTAATGACATTTTCCTTTCTTTTAGTATCTACGTCTGTAAAGAAATCCTTATTGTAACATCCATATTTTACAATCATATTTTTCAACAAGTAATCCTTATTCATATTATAATTGTTCAAAAATATTTCCTTACATGCCTCAAAAATCAAGGTCAATGACACTTCGCATATATACGTCAGTAATTCAACTTTTTGTTTCAAGTTTTTCTACAAACTTTTTATAAGTTTACCTTTCTACATGCCTGCTTCAAGTTACTCAAAAGAAGTAATAGGACTGAAGGATTTTTGTTTTCTTTTAGTCGCTGGAGGAGGAGAAGATTAAGTCAAAATCTGATTAAGTTGTTGGATATGGAATAAAAATAATAAGTTTGGGGAATTATGGAAATTTTGGTATTTATGGAATGTTTTTTTTTGTTTTCTGGAATATTAGTTGATTTGCCGGTACTGAGAGGTACCTCCTAGTCGGTGACAAGTCTGCCACCCTCCTAACGTTGGGAAACACCGGAAGATACCTTGCTTGGGCCTCCAATCATCACCCTTGCAGGAGTTTGGAGAAGAAACCCATCGTCACTTTTTATAAAGAAGCGACAAGTTTTTATAACTAAATTTGCATGTCAATTTGTTTTAATAATATTTTCAACTTTTACTCATTTTTGTATCAATCACTTTTAAATAATTCTAATAATAATATACCCTCATTTTTTCTTAAAACATATTTAACATAATATTCAATATTTTTTAACAAATTTTATATTTCACCCTTATTTTATTTATTTAAAATAGCCTTGGATTTATAAACTATATGTGAAGGTAATGTGCACAATATCTCGTTTATATCCTATTTAATAATATTTATTTCATTTGTCAGGTATTGTCAGGTTTGTCACTTCCGATCAGATACGAGGTTGCCAGCCAATCTTGTATTCCTCATTAATAATAAGTTGGTACACACATTTTCTAAATCAATTAACTGTCTTAACATAACAAATTCATTACATAGTTTTTTTTTCCTACTGTAAAACCTGCGTTATCGACAGGAGCGTACTAGCCTAGTACGGCCGGTGGTTAGCTAGTGTATAAAAATTGTATATAGAGTTTATAGGTATTTTCATTAAAATTGTTGGTTGTACATAAATATATGTTTTATTTCCTATAATTTCTAATATCGATATAAAAGTAATAGTAATATAATAGTAATAATTAAATGCAGGCAGCAGTTTAAGTCACTCGGCGAAAAATCTATTTTATATTTCCCTGGCGACTGACCCTACTTCTGAATATCTTCTCGGTCAGTAGTTCTTTTCCTTTTCATTATTTTTCTTATTTTAATTTATTTTCTTTAACGCTCCAGTACTTCATTAAGTACCGTCTTATTTCGGGCGTGCAAATACGGCCGATCCTCTCCTGAGTCCCCTTGATAAAGTCTCTTAAATATCCAGCTAGCCTAGCTTCATAAAACTTCCATAACTAAGTAAACTACCCCTTCAAAGCTTATATCTACTCTGTTACATCACAGCTAATTTGTTACAACTGCAAAGGATTTTCTTAAATTTCATAAAGCTTGTTCTTACTTTGGCAATTCTACTTTTTATTTCTTTACAAGGATTCCCGCTTTCATTAATATGAGTAACCAGATAATACAAGATAATCTACGCGTTTAATTGAGTCATTACAAATTGTTACGTTATACTTATTATTATTTACGATAAACTTGTTAACCTATACAACATTTTCCGTCTATCCAATCATAACCCCATTAGCATATTTTGAGCAAAAAATCATGTTATTGGAGACTATAGAAGGAACTCCTTGTAGCGGCATCATTTAGTAACTTATAACCGTTGACCTGAAGATGCTCTGCATATTATAGAGAGCGAAACCGCTCGTCGGGAGTTAACAATAAATGATCGAGTACGTCTGCCTTTTACTTCATTCAAAATGAACTCTCACAGGCAACCCATTGAACTTTTTTAAAAATATTAAGAGAATAAAAGTTTTGGTTAAAAAAGTATCTAGAGTCGGGAATAAAAAACATTTAACGTATTCAATGAGCGCTGAAAGACGTATGTGGCGCTCTCTTCTAGGTACGCAATAAATAATTTCGTGTAGCAAATTTCGTGTTATTATCCAATACCTGTCAAGAATATTCAAAAATAAATACAATTAAAGTTTAAGGGCACGTATTTAGGATATTATCAAATTTCATACTATGCTTAAATCGACCTATTTTAAGCTCAGGAATAAGCTATAGTTAGGCTTAGGCTATAACTCAGGTTAAGCTATGGCCCATTCGTTACCAAACACCCTGTATAAACGGGAACCTTGTTTGTAAAGTCAGTCTGAGTTATAACTTAATTATATATAAATAATTGTTTTGTAAAGAGTAATTTTAATAAATTAAATAAAAACTACATAAATTAAGTGCTTAGAATTCATTATAATAGAAATATAATAATTTCAATATTATCAAGTGTGCGTTAAAGACTTAATTTATGCTGAGCCCTGTATAATCTTTTCCGGTCCGGGTAAGATTTTAGCCAAAATAGATTAACCATTAAGTTAGTATAACATGATATTAAAAAGTACCTTATCTTTTATCGAAGGAACTAAACTCGCATATCCGTGTTTTATATTTACGACAGCCGTAACTGTAGGCACTACCCTTAGAATAAGGCCTCGTAAAATAGAAAATGTGTGAGCGCTGAGATGATAAAATAAAAACACAAAGTATCTCTTCAACCGCTTCTTCTCTTTCCTGTTTCCTGCTTTCATTGAGAAAATCCTTTAAAAGTTATTTTGTATATTCAGTGTTATCAGTTGCGTCACTCAAGGGCAAGGGGGAAATACCAAGACGACCGAGATCAGGAATTTAAAATTAAAGTTTTTGTCTAGGTACAATAATAGTGTATTAAAATAAAAGTGGATATTGAGGTCTTTAAAATACGTGCGCAATAGAGCAACTGTTTTAAAGACCAGTTATCCATGAACATTTTACGCTATTTTTTATTGGTACACTTTGAAATAATGTATTATTACTACAACAAATTGAAATAAGAACTAATAATGTAAAATGGTTGAATTTGTGATGTACGTCAGTATACGTTTCGTTGTTAAGGAAATGAGAAAAACAAACCCGTGTTAAGCTGCCCCCCCCCCCGGCTTGCAAAAATCAAAAAACAAATAGCCCTGATTTATGAGCTATTTATGAGCTTTCATATTCCGCAAATCAAAAATTTTGAGCTCGTTACACTGAGCAGGAATTTATAATTTTAGTAGGGGGGTGAGTCAGCCCCCCCACTACTTGAAAATAGGGATATTGAATTTTTGCGGCAGAATTGCGAGCTATTTATGAGCTCTTGAAATAATATAGTTTCGATTTTTGAGCTCATCCCCTTCACCCCCAAACAACCCTTTGATTTAACTTAAGAGAAAAATGCTGAGAAAAATTAAAATATATCGTATTGCGGATATAATTTGTATACCTTATATATTCTAAGAATAAACTCTTAAATCACGCGCATTTCGATTATTTAGCTACAACCCCTTCGCAAGAAAACCACCCCATTTTCCCGACTTAAGAGAGAGTTTTACTTAAAATGCATTCAATTAATTATTTGGCTACATATTGTTTAATAATTTATGAGTTCCCAAAATACGCATCCGTGTTGAGCTGCCCCCCCCCCCACTTGAAAAAATCAAAAAATAAATAGCCCTGATTTATGAGCTATTTATGAGCTTTTATATTCCGCAAACTAAAAATTTTGAGCTCGTTACACTGAGCAGGAATTTAATATTTTAAGAAAACAAGTCTCCATTTCAGTTAGTAATAGCGATTAACTTTTGTTTAAATTTGTTAATAGTTACTTATGTTCTAGACTAGTTGTTAGTTATATTCTGTACTTCAGTTTCTCCTTCATTGGTGTTTATTAAAAAAACCAAGTTCTCCATTTCAGTTAGTGATAGCGCTTAACTTTTGTTTAAATTTGTTAATAGTTATTTATGTTCTAGACTAGTTGTTAGTTATATTCTGTACTTACTAAACTCATTGTTATAAAACAGTAGTTTTTAAAAACAATAAATGTCTATCTATCTATCTATCTGAGCAGGAATTTAATACTTTTTCAGCCCCCCACTACTTAAAAATAGGGATATTGAATCGGTTTTTGCGGCAGAATTACGAGCTATTTATGAGCTCTTGAAATTATATAGTTTCGATTTTTGAGCTCATCCCCTTCACCCCCAAACAACCCTTTAATTGATTTAACTTAAGAGAAAAATGTTGAGAAAATTTAAAATATATCGTATTGCGGATATAATTCCTATTCGCGGTGTGCAAGTACTTGGAAAGGGAAACGAGAAACGACCGTGCGCGAGTCGCGGAGAAATATTGCAACTATCTTAAATAATTCATATTGTCAATTGAAATTGTCAAATTGACGTATATTTCATACCTTCTGACATTGACGCAGAAAAATTATATATTGCTCCACAATATTGATATGATATGCAATTATTATATAAAGGTAAATTTAATTAATTGTATTTTGCTTGCAGTACTGCATTTTAATAACTGATTTTATTTACTACATACAATTGTTTACGTTTGCTAAACATAACCTGCATCTTATTTTTTCTTCTTATTATTTTTTTGGACTATGGTCTTGACAATTATCCAGCAACCAGGACTAATATAATTGGCCAATATAATTAAAAGTGCGAATAAAAGTACAGAGCGTAGAAATAGAGGTCGCTTTGCCGAACTTGCACGGTCCCAATAGCTTATATACTCTAAGAATAAACTACTAAATCACGTGCATTTCGATTATTGAGCTACAACCCCTTCGCAAGAAAACCACCCCATCTTCCCGGCTTAAGAGAAAGTTGTACTTAAAATGCATTAAATTAATTATTTGGCGACTACATATCATTTAATGATTTATAAGCTTCCAAATCACGCGCATTTAGATCAGTAAATTGCAATTTATTTTGTATAGTGCAGTCACTGAAGGCAAAAATCAACGATTACCTTCAATTTCAGTGAACCTTCATCCAAAAAATAATTGCACAAATCAATAAAAGAACAAATTAAAAGCAAAATTTATTATATAAAGTTATTAAAATAAGTAATACTGTTTAAGTTTTTAAAGATCAAAGATTTTAATTATTCGTGAAAAAATGCATGTTTTGAAGCGGTTTTTCGTAAATCACTAACTGTAAGTTTTTACAAAAAAGTTAATAGTAGTTTAATTCGTATAGCTTATATTCTAAGAATAAACTCTTAAATCACGCACCTTTCGATTATAGAGCTACAACCCCTTCGCAAGAAAACCATCCCATATTCCCGGCTTAAGAGAGAGTTGTACTTAAAATAATTTATATTAATTATTGGGCGACTACATATCGTTTAATAATTAATGAGCTCACAAAATATACGCATCTCAATTATTGAATTGCCATTTTCTTTCTATAGTGTAGTCACTGAAGGTAAAAATCAACTATGACCTTCGATTTCGGTAAATCTCCATTCATTTTCACGAATTGACAATAACAACTTGCGGTTTTAGCCTAGGGTATATGTCACCCCTTCTCGGGGGTGAAAATTACTTTATTAAAAATAACCCCAAAAATCGAGAGAGGGACAAATTCTAAGCAAAATTTGTTATATAATGCTATTAAAATAAATCAATAATTTTTGAGTTATTATAGATCAAATATTCTAAAATCAAATAAAAAATATAATAAATTGATTACTTGAAAAACCCTTTAATGTTAATTTAAAGTAAGTTATTGGTAATTAAATGTATATTTTTTTCTGCGACTGTTCCAATCTAAAGATTCAAGCTTAAATAACGGGAAAGAGATGCATTTTATAACACTTAGGTACTAAATACTTGTCAAAGTACTTAGAAATATCTATCAAAAATGAGCTCCAGAAAAAGTTGATAGCATCAAAATTTATACTTATAAAGTATATAGCTATAAAACTGTAAAACATTTAATCTTTCAAATATAGATTATTTTAGATCATATTTAAAATAATAACTCCAACAATACACGATTGACGTAAAAAATGATAGATAACGAAATTTGAGTTTTTTTTTATTAGCAAAGATTTTACTTGTCTTTTGATTTATGTATAAATCAAAATAACGAAGATTAAAACGTAAATTTTACTACGAGAACAATGTAACTGGAGCCCTTTAACCTATTATCCTAAAAAATAAAGTTTTTAAAAGATTAAGCCGCTACTTTATGTCTCGGTTGACAGCCGGTTAGTAAACCGGAGTTTATTCGGGATCTCTTTAGGGTCTCTTGCGTTGTAATAAATGCATTTACAAGTATTATTATGATTATAAATAAGAATAATAATTAGACTTAGGCAAAAATGCAAATAAAAACATATGAAATATGCGCATAAATATGCAGCATTTTACACAAAAATATGCATGTTCATCTATAAAATATGCATATAAAAATAAAAAAAAATAGAAGTACCTACAGTAAAACCTGTGTTACCGGCCACCTGTACTAACGGCCAGTTTAAAAATTCCCCAAACCAATTATATGTAGACTACAAAAACTGGCAATACAGGCCACCTTTCTATATCGGCCAATTATTCTTTCATTTTTAGTGGCCGTTACTGACAGGTTTTACTGTATGTATATATAAATAACTCAGAAAGTAGTATCCGTTTTATTTACAAAAATATTTAAAATATCTTAATTATATCATAATTTACAGTAATTAACATTTATTTATTTTACAAACTAAGCTTAGGTATTTAAGTATTTTAACAAATAAATGATATTACTTTGAATTGTGCTAACACTAAATGATTAAGGGCTGTTTAAATTTTTCTAACAAAAACTTATGGTTTCTGAGTAGGTACAATATATTTGTACATGAAAAAACTTCTTTCCACATCAACTGATGTAACTGGGGCATTTTTCAAATACCTATACGGTAATTTATTTATTTATTTATATATATTTACGAGCAAAGCTCATTACAATAAAACATTACAGAAGATATGAAGAACTAACAAAATATTACAAATATACGTAAAATAAAATAAGATACAATAAACACTACGACAATAAAGCAAGTCAAAAAGTAAAAATAACAGGTAAAGATATATAATCACAAGTTTAAAATATTCAAGAACATAAAACTAGAGGGTGCAATCCTTTAGCGTTTTTAAAAATCGCAAACTATCCGCAAAGAAATCCACACAATTGGAGCAAGCATTTGCCTGTCTAGAAACCCTCGAGATGAAAGAATTTGCAGTGAAGTTAGTTCTGCTGATGGGAGTATGAAACGTAGATCTTGAACGTGTGATTCTGGAGGGAATATGTAAACCTACTTCCTCAAGGAGCTCAGGGCAGTCGTGAATTGAATTTATAATATTATACAACATGTACATGTCCTTCTTTTTCCGTCTGCTTGATAAGGTGTCAATGTTAAGTTCTAGTTCAAGATCCATATAATTCCAGTCTCTACGGTTTGTTTTGAATGCGACGAACCTAAGGAATAGGTGCTGGATCCTTTCAATCTTACAGTTGTATGTCTCATAGGCGGGTGACCAGACGCAAGATGCATATTCCACGATTGGCCTCACCATTGCACAGTACAACAGTTTAAACGATCTCAACTGCTTAAAGTCTTGGGAGCATCTTTTAATAAAACCTAACAGTTGAAGCGATTTTGAGATGATATTGCTTATATGAATATTGAAAGATAGTCCAGAGTCAAGTGTAACTCCAAGATCTTTTATGGATGTGACTGTTGTGATATTTTTATCACCTATTTTGTAAGTGAAAGAGATAGGACTTTTCGAACGCGTGAATGAAATGTGAAAACATTTGCAGGAGTTGAGAACCATGTCATTGTTGCTGCACCATTCATTCAACCGATTCAAATCGGACTGAAGCCTTAAACAGTCGAGTGGATTCCTAATGTGGCAGTAAAACTTAACATCGTCAGCAAATAAAAGAAATTTCGCATATTGGAAACAGTCTTTTATATCGTTAATAAAAACATTAAAAAACAAAGGTCCAAGATGAGATCCCTGCGGTACGCCCGAAGGGACAACTATTTCGTAGGAAAAATAGCTGTAGAGCTTGACGATTTGTTTTCTGTCCAGAAGATATTCCCTAAGCCACAGCAGAAGTGAACCATGTATCCCTAATCGCTGCAATTTTTCTAATAGAATATTGTGATTAACTCTGTCGAAAGCCTTAGAGAAGTCGGTGTACAGGGCGTCCACCTGTAGTCCTTCGTCCAAGGCGTTCAGTAAGAAGTTAGTATATGTCAGCAAATTGAGTTCAGTTGACTTATGGCGCCTGAAACCAAACTGCTGTTCCAATAGAACACCTTTCAAGGAGGGTGTAAGGAAATCGCAGACAAGTGATTCGAATAGTTTAGGAATAGAGTTTAGGATACTAATAGGTCTATAGTTGGACACAAGACTTTTGTCACCTGTTTTGTGTAAGGGCAATAGGAAACTGGTCTTCCAAACATTTGGAAAGCTTCCACTAGCTAAAGACTTGTTAAAGATGAGAAATAATGGCCGAGCTAAATTAAATGCACAGTACTTGAGCAAGCTTGATGGGATGCCATCAGGTCCCGGGCCTTTAGAAGGATTGAGGTTACACAATTTAGAGTAAATGTCAGAGATGGATAGTTTACATGATGATAGGTTTAAGGGTGAAGAAGTGATGTCTTCGGGGAATCTTTGCTTTCAAATTAAATGGTTCCTAAAATGTCCCACCTAGTACTTGAACAAAGTACTTCAGAAACGACCTGGTAACTATTTGCATAACAATTAAAATCAGGACTCTTGAAAATATCAAGATAATATGACTACGAAAGCAGGAAGATCCTCCAAATATTTACAGGAGATTCTTGGTTTTTTCTCTTTATCTAAGAAAAAATATTATGAGCCTAAATTAGAAGCACGCAACTAAAGGCTATTGTGCGAGAAAATAAAGCGTTTATTTTCGGCAGTTTCAAATTGCAATTCACAATAATATTATAAGGACAGGTGTTACTGGTATCAATTTTGTGTGTTACCGTTATTTAAGCTTTAATCCTTAGATTTGCATAGTCGCAGAAAAAACTATACATTTAATTACCTATAACTTACTTTAAATTTACATTAAAGGGTTTTTCAGGTCAGCAATTTATTATATTTTTTATTAGCTTGAATTTTAGTGATGAAAACTTTTTTGTAAAAACTTAGTTTATTATACAGTGAGCACGTAAAGGTTGGAATAAATTCATTTTCTTGAGAATGGATGATTTTGGAAAAAAATCCCGAAACAGGTCAATTTTTATTTTTAAATTGCGACTTTTTGGCATATATATCATACTAGTGACGTCACCCATCTGGGCGTGATGACGTCATCGATGATTTTTTAAATAGGAATAGGGGTCGTGTGATAGCTCACTTGAAAGGTAATTCAATTCTCTATTCAGTAATATAACCATTAACATAATTATTTATACAGGGTGTCCAAAAAAAATTTTTTTAGATTAAATTTACTGACATAAAAAGAAGAAGTCAAGTAATTTATTTAATTCAAATACATTTTACTGCTCTCAGAAAACAGAAAAAAATGTTTATTTGAAAAATAATCATTGCTTTTCGCTTAAATTAAATGTTCAAATTGTCAAGAGCAAGGTGGGTGGCTGCTTTAATACTGAATTTAAGCAAAAGACAATATTTATTTGTCAAATAAACATTATTTCCTGTTTTCTGATAGGAGTAAAATGTATTTTGAATTAAATAAATTACACACATTCTTCTTTTTATGTCAATAAATTTAATCCAAAAAATTTTTTTTTGTGCACCCTGTATAAACAATTATGTTAATGTTTACATTACTGAATAGAGAATTGAATTACCTTTCAAATGAGCTATCACAAGACCCCTATTCTCATTTAAAAAAATCGTAGATGACGCCATCACGCCCAGATGGGTGACGTCACTAGTATGATATATATGCCAAAAAGTCGCAATTTAAAAATAAAAATTGACCTGTTTCGGGATTTTTTTCCAAAATCGTCCATTCTCGAGAAAATGAATTTATTCCAACCTTTACGTGCTCACTGTATATAAACTGTTATTTATGAAAAATCGCTCTAAAGAATGCATTTTCTTTCACAAAAATTAAAATATTTGATCTTTAGTAACTCAAAAAGTATTGATTTATTTTAATAACATTATATAACAAATTTTGCTTAGAATTACTCCCTCTCTTGATTTGTGGGGTTATTTTTAATAAAGTAATTTTCACCCACGAGAAGGGGTGACATACCCCCGGCTAAGTTGTTATTGTTAATTTTCTTTCTTGACGTATCCTCTATCCGCTCACCAATTTTCGTGAAAATGAATGGAGATTTACCGAAATCGAAAGTCATAGTAGATTTTTTACCTTCAGTGACTGATATAACTTTTTTACCTTCATAATTGAGATGCGTATATTTTGCGAGCTCATAAATTATTAAACGATATCTAGTCGCCAAATAATTAATTTAAATTATTTTAAGTACAACTCTCTCTCTTAAGCCGGGAATATGGGATGGTTTTCTTGCGAAGGGGTTGTAGCTCAATAATCGAAAAGCGCGTGATTTAAGAGTTTATTCTTAGAATATAAGCTACACGAATTAAACTACTATTAACTTTTTTGTAAAAACTTACAGTTTTTCAGTGATTTACGGAAAACCGCTTCAAAACATGCATTTTTTTCACGAATAATTAAAATTTTTGATGTTTAATAACTTAAAAAGTATTGACTTATTTTAATAACTTTATATAATAAATTTTGCTTATAATTTGTTCTTTTATAGATTTGTGCAGTTATTTTTTTAAAATAATTTTCACCCCCGAAAAGGGGCGGTATCCACCCTCAGGGTAAAGGCGCAAGGTGGTACCATGTCACCTTTGTTTCTTGAGGTATCCTCTAACCACTGACCAATTTTCGTGAAAATCGATGAAGGTTCACCGACATTGAAGGTAATCGTTGATTTTTACCTTCAGTGACTGCACTATACAAAGTAAATTGCAAGTTACTGATCTAAATGAGCGTAGTTTGGGAGCTTATAAATTATTAAATGATATGTAGTCGCCAAATAATTAATTTAATGCATTTTAAGTACAACTTTCTCTTAAGCCGGGAAGATAGGGTGGTTTTCTTGCGAAGGGGTTGTAGCTCAATAATCGAAATGCACGTGATTTAATAGTTTATTCCTAGAGTATATAAGCTATAGGAATTATATCCGCAATACGATATATTTTAAGTTTTCTCAACATTTTTCTCTTAAATTAAATCAATTAAAGGGTTATTTGGGGGTGATGGGGATGAGCTCAAAAATCGAAGCTATATAATTTCAAGAGCTCATAAATAGCTCGTAATTCTGCCGCAAAAACCGATTCAATATTCCTATCCCCCCCACTAAAGTATTAAATTTCTGCTCAGTGGAACGAGCTCGAAATTTTTAGTTTGCGGAATATGAAAGCTCATAAATAGATCATAAATCAGGGCTATTTGTTTTTTAATTTTTACAAGGGGAGGGGGGCAGCTCAACACGGGTAAAATACGCGCATTTAGATCATTAAACCGCAATTTCTTTTGTATAGTGCAGTCACTGAAGGTAAAAATCAACTATTACCTTCAATTTCGGTGAACCTTCATCGATTTTCACAAAAATTGGTGTGGTTGAAGGATACCTCAAAAAACAAAGGTGAGATGGTGCCACTTTGCGCCTTTACCCTGAATGTGGATACCGGCCCTTCTTGGGGGTCAAATTATTTTATTAAAAATAACTCCACAAATAGATAGAAGGACAAATTATAAGCAAAATTTGTTATGTAAACTTATTAAAATAAGTCAATATTTTTGAGTGTTTGAAGATCAAAGGTTTTAATTATTCGTGAAAAAAATGCATGTTTTAAAGCGGTATTTCGTAAATCACTGAAAAACTGTAAGTTTTTACAAAAAGTTAATAGAAGTTTAATTCGTATAGCTTATACTCTAAGAATAAACTCTTAAATCACGCGCATTTCGATTATTGAGCTACAACCCCTTCGCAAGAAATCCACCCCATCTTCCCGGATTAAGAGATAATTTCACTTAAAATGAATTAGATTAATTATTTGTTTGGCGACTACATATCGTTTAATAATTTAAGAGCTCGCAAAATATACGCATTTCCATTATTGCATTGCAATTTTCTTTCTATAGTGCAGTTACTGAAGGTAAAAATCAACTATGATCTTCGATTTCGGTGAACCTCCATTCATTTTCACGAAAATTGGTGAATGTATAGAGGATACCGCAAGAAACAAAAGTAGCATGCTACCAGCTTGCGGTTTTAGCCTGGGGTAGATGTCACCCCTTCGCGGGGGTGAAAATTGCTATATTAAAAATAACCCACAAATCGATAGAGGGACAAATTCTAAGCAAAATTTGTTATATAACGATATTAAAATAAGTCAATACTTTTTGATTTATTAAAGATCAAATATTTTAATTTTTGAGAAAAAAAAATGCATGCTTTTAAGCGATCTTCCATAAATAACTCAAAAACTGTAAGTTTTTACAAACATTTTTCATCACTAAAATTGAAGCTCAAAAAAACATAATAAATTCCTTACTTGAAAAACCATTTAATGTTAATTTAAAGTAAGTTATAGGTAATTGAATGTATATTTATTTCTGCGAGTATTCAAATCTAAGGATCAATCTTAAATAACGAGAAAGCGATGCATTTTATAATACTTACTAAATACTTGTCAAAGTACTTAGAAATACCTATTAAATGAGCTCCAGAAGAAGTTGATAGCATCAAAATTTCTACTCCAAAAATTTTTCCAAAAAAATGATATTGTTTTTTTTTAAATAACTAATTTTTATGATATCAGGCACATCCAACTATTTGAAAGGTAATTTCAAGAGCTATAAAACTATATTACATTTAATCTTCAAATACTTATTTTTTTTAGGATAATAGGTTAAAGGCTCGAGTTACATTGTTCTCGCAGAAAAATTTAAGCTTAAACGTTTGTATCTTGGCTATTTTGATTCATACAGAAATCAAAAGACAAGTAAAATCTTTGCTAATAAAAAAAACTAAAATTTCGTTATATATCATTTTTTATATTGTTGGAGTCATTATCAAAAGCAAATAATTTACGAAAATTTGAAAAATTTTAATTTTTTTACATCATATACATATATATTTTTTAAAAATATGCATTCTAAATCGGTCAAAATGTTTAAGGTCATTACTTGTGCTAAAGTAAAGAAAGTCTTATAGATATTACTGAAGATTTTAATTTTTGTGGAAATGGCGTTCGTTTTATTTTTCACTTTTTACTAAAAATTTGAAAGGGTTATATTAATTTCATGTTCACGTGCTTAATTTTGATGATACCAACTTCTTTAGGTGCTCATTTAATAAGTATTTATATAAACTTGAAGTAAAACGCGCCACAAAAGAGTAACTTTGATACAGTTTGAATTTTGAAACTCTTTTGTGGCGCGTTTACTTCAAACTTAGGAAATATTATGGAAAAAATCTTTCAAAATAAAACTAGAATTTTTTTTCCATCAAAACATTTTCGCGCCACTTAATACCCGTATCAGCTCTTTTGTAGATATTGTATGCGGCACTCATTTTTACGGCGTTAAGCGGTTTTTTATTCCTGTATCAGGAGTTTTTCAAAGTTTTTTATAAATAAAATGTACGAAGTTAAATGTAATGTTTCTCGATTACACATTAAGCGTTAAAAATGGTCGCCTTTGTCGCATTCTCTCCCAAATGATCTAGTAGTTACGACACCAGACTTGTGATAAGACAATCCGGGTTCATATCCCAGCCATTCTAATAATGGCCGGCAAATGAACTTAAATTTCACGATCAATCTTAGCGTCGTAACCACTACAACTACATAAACCATTTCGGGGATAATGGTTAAATGGATTATAGTTTTGGAACTCGATTACTTCTGAACGGCTTAACCGATTTTAATCATTCAACATGAATTTGAAACGTATTGACAAGTAGTATCTGATGTATTCAAGGTCAAGTATGATAACTGAAGGTATTATAGGAATTATTGAACTTGAAAAATCGTTTACCCCGTAAGAAATAGATTTGATCATACTTATGAGGCCTATAACTTAAAAGTTCGAATTTCCCAGATATGAGGTATACAGTATACACCTTTATACGCGTTTAGAGTCCTCCTACAAACGCTTAGTTATTGGCGTAATTCGTAGGTTGAAATTTTGAGTAATTGTCAAAAAACCAAAATTTTTAAAGTTTGGTTTTTCAGTTTTTCGGCTATAATGAGCCGTGTGTATGTCTGATCTTGACAGTTTAGACACTATTTGAAAGCTTAACTCAACGCTAATGATTTGGTGTATTTACTGTTCTCCTGTCTCTTCTTGAACCGAAGATATATACCGCCAAAAATTATGCCATTTTGTATCTACCAAGCCCTATAGCTGGCTTATGGGTGGTCAAAAGTCACAAACTACACCGGTTCTGAATCGGCCCTGACTCCTACTTGAAACACAGAAAAAAAAATCAGATCGGTGTAACTTTTCCACATACATACTGTTGTATAATTTTTATGGGAAAAATTTTGAAAATTAATTTATGTCAAAGACTCAAAGATTTTCATCGCCCTGTATATGGCCAAAAATTGTGAATAGTATAATTTAGATAGTAAACAGTGTTTCGCGGAAAGAGGAAAAGTTCAGTATTAATGATTCTATGAACGGACTTATACAATTAATACAGTCGGATTAGAAAGTACATGTCTTCGCTTTTTAGTGAACAATAGGACGTTTATAAATTCTTCTTAGAAGGAAAGACGGTAAATATAATTGTTGAGTTTTAGAATATCGGTTTTTTATAGCATTTAGAAAACACTATGGTTGGCTGTATACCATCGTTAAAACAACGCAATGATGAAGTAAAGACTTCTGTTGTATGTTTAAAAAAAATATTTTTAAAAATTAAAGTTTTTAAAAAATTCTCCAAATGGATTCTGGAATATCACAAAATGTTTTCGGTCAAAACTGACCATCGTCAGTGTGAAACGTCCAGTGTACAGTAGTAGAAATAAGATATGTTGAAAGGTCTGAAAACCTTTTAGTATATATATATATATATATATATATATATATATATATATATATATATATATATATATATATATATATATATATATATAATCGGTTTAAAACGTCCTCCGACGTCTTCCGATGCCCAATCTCCATGCATCTCTATCTTCCCAAAGGTCTTCGTCTAAACCTCTCTCTCGGATCTCTCTGTCTATTCCTTCTCTCCAGCTCTTTCTGGGTCGGCCTCTTTTTCTTTTTCCATTTGGTGACCAATCTAGAATCTGTTTGGGCAGACGGTGTTCTGGCATTCTCTGCACATGTCCATACCACTTTAATTGTTGTACTCTTATATCTTCGACAATCGTATGTGTGACTCCCATAATCTCTCGTATACGTTGGTTATTAACTCTTTCGAGTTTTGATTTTCCTGCGGCACGTCTCCAGTAATCCATCTCCGTGGCTTGTAGTGTTCTTTCAGTAGTTGTCTTTAATTGCCACACGTCACTTCCATACATTACTATGCTCTTTATAATAGTGTTGTATATTCGATGTTTATTTTTTTTGGATATATGTCGATCCCAAATAATACTATTTAGTTGCGATATGGCCCTTCTACCTTGAATGTTTCGTTTTTTGAACGAAAAACGAAAACCTTTTAGTTACATTGTAAAAGTATTTAACATCAAAAATAATGCGACATTAATTCGATTGAATGAATGAAAGCAGGTGATGCTTTGGTAAGAGGTGGTCGTTACCTTAAAACTGCCAAAGTGTCACTCGGGATACAAACCGGTTAATTTTAGAGCTCTTGTGTAATTACCGGCGAATCTTCGACAGGAAAAGGAACCTAAGATAGATGAAGGATAATTTTTCTTAAACTATGACACATAGAATGAACCTTTTAAATAAACTATATACCAGATTTTAAAACTTAAAATACTCTGCTATGCAGACGACGCAATACTAATCTCTCAAAGTGAAGATTATTTACAACTTATGCTGCACGAATTTAATATAACCGCTAGAAAATTTAACATGTTAATTTCCCAAAAAAAGACTAAATGCATGGTTATAACAGCAGATCTAATAAGGTGTAAATTAGAGCTGGAGGGTTAAATAATAGAACAAGTCATGGAGTTTAATTATCTAGGCATCACACTATGCAGCTAAGGAAAGCTCGAAACAGAAGTGGAAGATCAGGTGAATAAAGCAAACAGAGCCGCAGGTTGCCTGAATGAAACAATATGGAGAATTAAAAACATCGGAAAAGAAGTGAAAGGCAGAATTTACAAAACAGTCATCAGACCAATAATGACATACGCGGCAGAAACACGACCTGATACAGAAAGGATAAAAAGAATGCTAGAAATAGCAGAGATGAAAACATTGCGAAAAATCGATGGTAAGACGCTGTAGGATAGAGCTAGAGGCCTAGAGGTGCAGATATACGAAGGGGAAGCAAGGTGAACAACATTAATAACTGAGTGAAAAGCAGAAGTGTAGAATGGAACGACCACATAAGCCGGATTACAACAAATAAAGTAGTAAAGACGGCGAGAGACGGTTCCCCAATAGGAAGACGATCAGTGGGAAGACCACGGAAAATATGGAATGACAACTTACTGGAGACATATTGAAAAACAGACAGAGTAATGTCTATATAAAAAGAAGAAGAAGAAGACGAGATTTTAAAACTCTGACCCAATGAACTCAAATTTAAGACTCTTTTTGTTCTTCAACAGTTATCGTACGAACAGACAAACTGATATATTGACAGAAATCGACACGATATTAATGGGAAACTGTTGGAAAATTAACAAATTAGTAAAGTAAGAATTCAACAGTTTATAATGTACCATTGCTTTTCGATGCTGCATTTTACTGTTCACTATTCAGGAAACTATAAAAGTTTTATTAAATCCTTTAATATTTCTCCAAATATAATTCTCCAAAAATTTTTAAAGTGTACTTCATAAAAATGGTTATAAAATAGACGTTGCGTTTTCGTGCATTCATTTTTTTGTAGTGATTAAAACTTCGGAAAGAATAATCCAAATCTTCCAAACTTTCCTTACAAACTTTCAAAAGAAAATAAGTTAAAAGTTGTTAGTGGAATCTGTTTTAAAATTTTCGTTGTAAACCTCTATAAATCCAATAGCTCAAACTCGAATAATCAATGCATCTTTGCAGCGAGGCTTCGGCTGATGACTGTGAATATTGCAGTAAAATTATACATAAACTTTAATTCTTATTAAATGAAGTATTTCGTTGTAAAATGACACATTTGTCTTTATTAAAACAATGTTTTCTTAATGTTTTTGGGATTTGTGATGTAGACAGGGCCGCATTTAGATCAATTGACGCCCTAGGCAATTCTCTAGTAGCCGCCATTTTTGCGACAAAAAAAATTGCAAGCAGAATTTTTTATTAAAATAAGAATTCATTAAAAATGGATTTTAACTACGATGTTTATATACATATAACAGAAAAAATTGTCATTCCAGTTCGATCACATTAGATATTTCTTTCTTGATTTTTCTTTGAAAAAATCATCTATAATGCATAATTTATCGCCTTTGTTACGTCATTTTCTATGAAAAAAATCGACAAATTGTTAAGACGTTCTTGCGTCATACTTGATCGGAAATTATTTTTAATTCTTGACATTTTCGAAAATGACCTTTTAGCGGACACGTTTGCAACTGGGATGCACAAATAAATGCGCAAAGCAATGTCAAAATTAGGAAAAATATCTTCCAATCCACTCTTCTTTAAATATTTAGATACGTCAATTGGTGATTTTATTGTGGTATCTTTAACACATGACCCTTTAACACATTGCGTGCCACGCTTTAATCGGTATACTACTCTCAGGGGCCATTGATATTCACAGCCATGAAAGTTAGTCATACGTGTATGTCGTTGCTGATTTGCAAAAAGGTGACAAGTTACATTTTATTCAAAAGAGGGGTTATGTGCAAAAATGATAGGTACGAAGGTTCTACCTATTCTGTAAAAATGGTCAAGTGTATTACTTATTGCTGTTGAGATAGTCTCATAATTTTCTGGTGCCAAGTAACACTTTTTTAAAACTGGTTGTGTAAAAAGGAGCAGTTCAACTTAGTAAAAATATAGAAATGTTACTTGGTCTCTTTTTGCAAATCAGCGACGATGTCAAAAACGAGCGACGTGGCCCCTGGAAAAATATCTGTGTCTCTCATATATGAGCGACGTGGCACGCAATGTGTTAAGTGAATGCATTCATGTATGAATGATGTATCTAGGTTTTCTATAAATTTGTATCAGATTTTCAGCTTCTTTAACAATTTCTTCATTGTTTAAAAATGTTGGCAAATCTTTTATAACACGAAAACGTTGATAAATAAGTCGATAAGATTCCAGACGTCTATTCAGGTCTCTTATCAGAGTATCGATTGTAATATAAAATGTGTGGATTTTCATCACATCACTAGCTGAAAAGTTTAGTTCATCATCGGCCCCCTCGTCAAATTGAATTTTTCCTTTGCTCTTTCTTATTTCTTTATGTTTTATTTGGGCACAATTTTTTGGCTTCCTCTTCTTAAATGGCAAAATTATTTCTGATTGAGGTAAAGTAATTTGAAAGAACTGCACACTCTTTAACGAGAGAAGATAGAACCCAGATCCATTGCAGGACTCTGGACATACTTAGTGGATAGTTTCACTCTTTCTAAAATATGTTGCCAAATGACAGCTAATAAAGATATTTCAAAAGTGTCCATTTAAAGAAACTGTTTGATGTTTCACTGCTGCAGTTTGACATTCGTCGTTAGAGATATTAAAAAGCGCATTTTTTATTTGGCTGAAGGCAATGTATAACGCTTTAGTTGCGTCCGCCCTTGCGGATCATCTAGTTTCATTAAGATATTTCACAACAGGTGATTTTAAGTTGTCAGTCAAAATTTTCCATCTATATGTGGAAGCCGAGAAAAATGTATATAATTCTTGTAAAAAAATGAAAAAGGAAGTGGCGTCCAGACAGGATTCTGCTGCTAAAGATCCTACGAACTTGAGAGAATGTCCAGAGCAAGGTAATACGTACTCACCAAGTTTATTGTAATTTTTTATTCTGGCCTGCAGTCCTGAATATTTGCCCGACATATTGGATGCATTATCATAATATGACTCACCGCTTTTTGAATAATATAAATAGTGTTAAGAGAATGCAATTTGTTTTCTAGAAATCAATTTCCACTTCTATTCCATTGATGAATGTACTTAAATGTTATTCGATTTTAATTTTTATATAAAAATATTTTTTTGTACAGTATTTTTGCTGCCCTCTCATAATTGCGACCTGGATGTAGGTAAGAATCAAGTGAAACCGATTAGGATTAAAAAGAAAAAAAGCTGTTCAAAAAATGTTATTCAGGTTTTTGAAGTTTCTAATAGTTATATGAGGGATAGCTGAGGACAAATTCTTGAAGGAGTACAGCTAATAAGTTTGCTTTATTTTTTTAAAGAATCACTAATTGAAGAAAATAATTTTTTGCGTCTAAAAGGCATTGATTTTTTAGGTGTCCCACTCCAATTGTATTTTCCTACGTTGGCTGTTTTATTTCAGTAGAATGATCCCATTGGCTGTTCATGTTTGTACCAAGGTATTTGTATCTGTCCACTCTATCAATTAGTGTAGGAAACAAAGGTTGAACCTTGCAAAATGGACACAAGTCCGGTTTTATTTTTTTTCTGGTATATCAAGGGGTGCTTATTATAAGACTAACTTCTTCTGAAAAAATTTCGCCCCGGAACCCCCCTTTTCACCCCTTTAAAGGGGGTAATTTGTGATTTTTGAGGAACGTAGCCCTTCCTGTACCTTTTACAAAAAATTTCTTTTATATAAATATGAAGAGGACTATATTTTCTACGATTTATTTTCCGACAGCACCTGTCTATCATGCACCGTTTAGCGGGGGTGGCGCCCCAAAATTGACAAGTTTTTAAAAAAGATGTTTTTAAGAAAAATATATTTTTTCCTAACTGTAACGGAAATGAAGAAGAAATCCGGCCGCAATTATTCACAAATAATTGATTGATTTTTGAGTATAGGTTTCACTTAAGGGTAATTGCCCTTTTTTAATTACAGGGTGATACATTTTAAAAAACCCCTTTTTATACCATCTAAACCGTTTATGCTAGAGTAAAAAGACTTTTAGCGATTACCCATGTACTGGTGCTATTTACAAATTTGTATAATGCACCCCCATTTTTCCCCGGAACCACCCAAAAAAAGAAGAATTAATAAGTAAAGTGATTTTCTTGGAATCCTTCACACACAATGCCCTTTATTAATATCTTTCATATATATCATTTTGTGCACGTTATTATTACCCATGCATGGACACCAAAAGCGATTTCCTAGTGCAACCCCTGTAGCAAAAAAAAATAAATAAAATGGGGGGTTGAAATTTTTTTTGTTTTTTACTTTTTGATCCATATGGGCATATGCTTCATCAATAGTGCTTTTCAAAAATATATATGGTTATTGCAACATCCCTGCGGAAACCACCCCTATACTTGAAAATATACTGCAGAAACTACCTCTATCCCTTGGCGAGCATGTTTTTACGATTTTCTCATTACCTATGCATTCTTTTTAAACAAAACTTATACAAGGTTAAAGACCACTATTTACTCTAAAAATTAGGTCCCATTCATTTTTTTCGTATAAGCAACCGTTACGGCACAGTGGCGCCGTAAACCTCATATATGCTTTGGCGGGCTCCAGTTTTTGTTTTTTTTTTGTCATGTGTTCGTTTTATTGATAAATTACTTATGTTAAATAAAACAATACAGTGTAACCTACAAATTATGACTTATGCACATTTTACAATCTTTGCGCCCCAAAGCCCCAAAATCAATTTTTGCATATTTTCGCCACCTACACGCATTTTATTGCCTTAATGCTACCTTAATAGCAAAATATTCACCCTTAAGTGGTCGATAAGCAGTGGCGGATCCAGGGAGGGGCGATCACCCCCCTCTCAAACCAAGTGATATTATATTTAAAGATTATAAAAATATTCATTTATTTTTATAGAAATTTAACCAACTGGCACTTCCCTCTTAACGATGCTGGATCCGCCACTGTCGCTAAAGCATAAAAAGTACGCTATTTTTATAAAAATAATAATATAATATAAGTATTTTTTTAAAAATAAATGAATAATTTTTAAAATCTTTAAATATAATATCACTTGGTTTGAGAGGGGGGTGATCACCCCATCACCCCTTCCTGGATCCGCCACTGCTTAGCGACCACTCAAGGGTGAATATTGTGCTATTAAGGTAGCATTAATGCAATAAAATGCGTGTAGGTGGCGAAAATATGCAAAAATTGATTTTGGGTCACCACTGTGGCTTTGGGGCGCAAAGATTGTAAAATGTGCATAGGCCATAATTTGTAGGTTATACTGTGTTGTTTTATTTTATATAAGTACTTTATCAATAAAACAAACAGATGACGAAAAAAAAAAAACAAAAACTGGAGCCCGCCAAAGCATATATGAGGTTTACGGCGCCACTGTGCCGTAACGGTTGCTTATACGAAAAAAATTAATAGAACATAATTTTTAGAGTAAATAGTGGTCTTTAACCTTGTATAAGTCTTGTTTAAAAAGAGTGCATAGGTAATGAGAAAATCGTAAAAACATCCTTGTCAAGGGATAGGGGTAGTTTCTGCAGAATATCTTCAAGGATAGGGGTGGTTTCCGCGGGGATGTTGCAATAACCATGTATATTTTGAAAAGCACTATTGATGAAGCATATGCCCATATGGATCAAAAAGACAAAAACAAAAAAAATTTCAACCCCCCCATTTATTTATTGTTTTTGGCTACAGGGGTTGCACTAGGAAATCGCTTTTGGTGTCCATGCATGGATAATAATAACGTGCACAAAATGATATATATGAAACATATTAATAAAGGGTATTGTGTGTGAAGGATTCCAAGAAAATCACTTTATTTATTAATTCTTCTTTTTTTGGGGTGGTTCCGGGGAAAAAAGGGGGGTGCATTATAAAATTTGTAAATAGCACCAGTACATGGGTAATTGCTGAAAGTCTTTTTACTCTAGCATAAACGGTGCAGATGGTATATAAAGGGGTTTTTTAAAATGTAACACCCTGTTATTAAAAATAGGGCAATTACCCTTAAGTGAAACCTATACCAAAAAATCAGTCACTTACTTGTGAATAATTGCCGCAGGATTTTTTCTTAATTTCCGTTACAGTTAGGGAAAAATATATTTTTTTAAAAACATATTTTTTAAAAACTTGTCAAATTTGGGGCGCCAACCCCGCTAAACGATGGATGATAGACATAGGCTGTCGGAAAATAAATCGTAGAAAATATAGTCCTCTTCATATTTCTATAAATTTTTTTTTGTAAAAGGTACAGGAAGGGCTACGTCCCGCAAAAACCACAAATTACCCCCTTTAAAGGGGTGAAAAGGGGGTTCCGGGGCGAAGTTTTTTCAGAAAAAGTTAGTCTTATAATTAGCACCCCTTGATATAACAGAAAAAAAAAAAACCGGACTTGTGTCCATTTTGCAAGGTTCAACCTCTGTTTCTTACACTACAATTGTTTGTCGTTTAACCAAAAGCCATGTATTTAATATTTTGCACCTACTGACTACCATGTACTTTGTTGTTTTCGTACATACTACCATGTTGTTAGTTTGGTTTTAATGTAAATTATATACGATTCTTAAGTCTTGATGATCTAATCCAGCTTCTTTGAAGATGGTTATGTTATGTTTTTCTTCAGCAACTGCCTTTTTGCAGTCGATAAAACAAATATATACGTCACAGTTGACCTTCCTGCATTTATGCATAAGCAATTGGACACTTGAAATCCAAATTATGTTCATGACACTTGTTCTTCATTGACATATAATATAATATAATACGGTATAATATTATTATACCGTATATCACTTTTAAAAAGGTTTTAAGTAAATGGTTCATTATAGACCAAGAGGCAGTGCTGAAAAATCTCTTTGAATTTACTAAAGCTAGATTTTTCACAGTTGATTACTGTGAGTGTGCAGAGAAACATACTGCGGTCGGTCAAGCGAAACGTAGTACAGGGGTTATTGAGAGGGTATAAAAGTTGCTTTCCTACGAAGGTAATTATTTCCATTTACTAAGGCTGAAAATCAGTGCACACATTCTAAATTAAATATAAATAAAAGTTATTATAGTCGGTCAGCTGTATGACGGGACAGAGCCGGTCGGTCGGCCCCAATAGTCGATTGAGAAAATGAAGCATTTTGGCTCGCATTTTTTTCGTCCAGCATGGATTTACTTGAAATTTTTACAGAAGGTAGGGAATACTCCAAAGATCATTTTCTATATCATGCCACTATCATACGCTAAAACCTTGGGGGTGGTTGCCACCCCATCTCGGGGGTGGGAATTTTTATTACATTTTAATCATGTAATTCGATGGAAAAAGTTACTCTAAGAAAAAAATGTCTTTTACATTTTCTTCGTAAAACTAATATTTTTGGAGTTATTCGCGCTTGAAAATAACAGTTTTTCGATGAAAAAATCGACCCGAAAAAATCGGGTTTTTTGAGAATACCTCGAATAATATGCATTTAATCAAAAAAACTGTAGATATAGAAATTGTATCTTTTAGTAACACAAACCAAATTCTTTTACTATAATA
This sequence comes from Diabrotica virgifera virgifera, assembly GCF_917563875.1. Classification (NCBI taxonomy): domain Eukaryota; kingdom Metazoa; phylum Arthropoda; class Insecta; order Coleoptera; family Chrysomelidae; genus Diabrotica; species Diabrotica virgifera. The sequence goes on along the minus strand of NC_065448.1, from coordinate 70,847,407 downwards.
TCTTTTAGACTAATACAAACCGAGATACAGCATGTTAAAGGTTAGCTTTTTTCGTCAAATGCACAATTTGAAATATTCAAAGCCAAATAATGGGAAAAATTTGCAATTTTCGAGGAAAACTTAAATAACTTTTTTCAAGTATACAATTAGACCTTTTAAAAATAATAATAAAAAGTTTCTAGCATGAAAATTAAGCGACTTACAAAAAAATGTCAGTACCTGCTTTTCTCTACGAAAAAATCAGTGAAAATAACCCCCTAACTACCTTCCTAATTCAAAATTGGTCTTCACCTTTCTGTAGTTCCTTTTATATTTATATTATCAATACACTCAAGGAGTTTGACCTACTTAAAACGCCTAATTTTGGGAAAATTGGAGTTTAAAAAAAATGATTTTTTGCAATTTAGTATTTTTCACCTTTTACTTCTAAATATCTCCGAAAATACTGAAGATATAAAAAAAATTATAAATTACTAAATTGTAACTTTTTTAGTGACTAAAATTACCCTGTACATAGATAGATATAGCTGTTTAAATCTTCTATTTACCAGCAAACACCCCCTTATTCGAGCCTTTTATACCCGCCCCATCTAAAAACTAAGGCACCTTACGGAATTTAATTTACACAGCCTTATAGCTCTTCAAAAATCCTACAAAATTATTTTTGAGGGGTTTCATGACTGAGAGGGTATCAAAGTTGCTTTCCTACGAAGGTAATTAAATCCATTTACTAAGGCTGAAAATCAGTACACATTGAGATATAACATTTTTCCAAAATTAGGCATTTTAAATAGGTCAAACTCCTTGAGTGTATTGATAATATAAATATAAAAGGAACTACAGAAAGGTGAAGACTAATTTTGAATTAGGAAGGTAGTTAGGGGGTTGTTTTCACTGATTTTTTCGTAGAGAATTTTTTCACATTTTTTTGATTATAAGTTGCTTAATTTTCATGCTAGAAACTTTCTATTATTTTTTTTGAAAGGTCTAATTGTATACTTGAAAAAATATTATTTAAGTTTTCCTCGAAAGATGCAAATTTTTCCCATTACATATTTGGCTTTGAATATTTCAAATTATGCATTTCACGAGAAAAGCTAACTTTTAACATGCCGTATCTCGGTTTGAATTCGTCTTAAAGATATTATTGGAAAAGAATTTGGTTTTTGTTACTAAAATATACAATCTTGATATCTACAATTCTTTTGATTAAATGCATATTATTCGAGGTATTCTCAAAAAACCTTCTAAAAAAATCGATTTTTTTGTCGAAAAACTTTTATTTTCAAGCGCGAATAACTCGAAAAATATTAGTTTTACGAAGAAAATGTAAAAAACATTTTTTTCTTAGAATAACTTTTTTCATCGAATTACATGATTAAAATGTAATAAAAAAATTCCCACCTCCGAGATGGGGTGGCAACCACCCCAAGGTTTTAGCGTATGATAGCGGCATAATATAGAAAATGATCCTTGGACTATTCCCTACCTTCTGTAAAAATTTCAAGTAAATCCATGCTGGACAAAAATTGCAAGCCAAAATGCTTCATTTCCTCAATCGACTATTGGGGCCGACCGACCGGCTCTGTCCCGTCATACAGCTGACCGACTATAATAACTTTTATTTATATTTAATTTAGAATGTGTGTACTGATTTTCAGCCTTAGTTAATGGAAATAATTACCTTCGTAGGAAAGCAACTTTGATACCCTCTCAGTAACCCCTGTTCTACGTTTCGCTTGACCGACCGCAGTATGTTTCTGTACACACTCACAGTAATCAACTGTGAAAAATCTAGCTTTAGTAAATTCAAATAGATTTTTCAGCGCTGCCTCTCCGTCTATTAGGCTAATTGATTTGTAGCCTTCGTATGTTTTTGCATTTACTTTTTCGGATATATGTAGTTACAATGTTCGACTTTAACTAGCTTTTTAGTATTTTTCCAGTTAAAGATATTTTGATAAATATGGTCCATTTTATTCCCTATTAATTTATGAGTTTTAGTAATTCTCTACAAAACTGGTCAGTCCATACAACTTTATTATGTTTAGTTTTTCTTAATAGCTGACGTGAATTTTTCAATGGTAATCCGTGGTTCTGTTTGGCATTCCATGTCTTTAGTGGTATTCTGCCTTTCATCTGCAAAAGTCAGTTTCACATATTTCTTCCAAACGTCGACTTTTTCTTCCACATTTAATAGTGGTTAGTCTTGGTTATCTGCCAAACACCTAACTCTTCTAGGCTTGTATATCACAGCATCCTCTTTAGCTTTTTGTGCATTTTGAATGAATCGTGTGTATGTTGTAGTATAGTCGGTTCGCTAAATTCAGACACAACTGGCTAGTGATTTTAGTCGGTATTTTTTTTTGTTTTTGTCCAATTTTGCCAAATTGGCAAAATTGCTAACTATTTAGTTATTAACTATTTAGTAATTATTTTTTGCCAATTTTACCAAATTGGCAAAATTCCTTACTAAAATCACTAGTCAGTTGTGTCTGACTTTAACGAACCGACTATAGCTGTATTTTCGCACACTTTTCGCTAACTAAAAAAGGATACCAAATGTAAGAAAAACAACTTAAAGTAATCTGCTATGCAGATGACGCAATACTAATCTCTCAAAGTGAAGATGATTTACCACGTATTCAACATAACCGCCAGAAAATGTAACATGTTAATTTCCCCAAAAAAGACAAAATGCATTTTTATAAAATCAAATCCAATAAGATGTAAATTGGAGCTAGAAGCTCAGAAAATGGAACAAGTGATGGAGTTTAAATATTTAAACATCACACTATCTAGCTACGGAAGGCTCGAAACAGAAGTGGTAGATCAAGTGAATAGAGCAAACTGAGCCACAGGTTGCCTAAATGACACAATATGGAGAAATAAAAATATGGGAAAAGAAATGAAAGGCAGAATTTACAAAACAGTCATCAGACCAATAGTGACATACGCGGCAGAAACACGACCCGATACAGAGAGGACAAAACGATTGGTCGAAACAGCAGAGATCAAAATTCTTCGAAAAATCGATAGTAAGGCTCTGTGGGACAGAGCTAAAAGTACATATGTACGACGGAGATGCAAGGTGGATAACATTAATATCTGGGTAAGGAACAAAAGAATAGAATGGAATGACCACATAAGCAGAATGATAACAAATAGAGTAGTAAGGACAGCGAAAGACGGTTTCCCAATAGGAAGGTGATCAGTGAAAAGACCTCGAAAACAATGGAAGGATAACTTGCTAGAGGCACATTGAAAAAACAGATAGAATCATGTCTATAAAAAAAGAAGAAGAAGTAGAGAAGAATTTTAAACTCAACTTGTGGTTAATTCTCAAATAAAATATTAAATGGCAAAAGGTGCTGCAAGGAAATAGCGTCAGAACAATATCTTTGCAACTTTAGTATCTCCTGGTCCAGTAAATCTGTTTGGCTAACGGCTTAATGGAAGACGTCTGCATATCACCACTAGCATCTCAAAGATTTTGTGGGAAAAAGAGCAAGTAGGAATCAAGGCAATGGATTTTCAGAGACATGTGCACATTAAATTACTGGAATTCAGTAGATTTTGACATATTTCTTGTAGTTCCCGTGTTTATAATTTTCCAAAAAGTATTTAACAACATTTTTGAAACATGTCCATGTTATATTTTTTCTGTCATTAAATCTGCTTTTGAAATTGTTATCTTTTATCAAAACTCGTACTTGTGGACCTACAAAGATATGCTCTGTGATTTTTACATCACTTAGTCTAGGAAACTTTTCGTTTAATTACAAAATCATTTTCCATAATCGTTCATAGCTTTGAAAACATTTTTCATCAATCCTAACTTGATATGAAGTGGTCTCAGATTTACTTTTGACAGTCCCGGATTAAGAATCTTGAGGCCCCTAGACAACCCAAGCTATGAGGCCCCTTAAGGTACCTAGGCTTTCTCCGTTTTTAATAACTTTCATTTTTGAAAATGTCCGTTCGCATGTTGCGAAATAACCCAAAATGACTGTGAAGCAGGAATAAATTGTTTTCCCGGCAAGTCTTGAAGCTGGGCTATAAAATATTTGAATTGCTCTAGTTCATCTTAAAGTTCAGATGCAACATCATCAGGATAGTTTTCATGTAGTCTTGAGGCATACTCCTTTATTTGAGTATCACTTACCAAATACTGAGCTCACTGATAGACGAAGCAACGAAGCACTAATAAGTCCAAAACCTAGAAATTTTGTGCAGCAAGATGAATCGTCATGCAACTTTTTGCATTCAATTCGAGAGAGTGTCAGGCTATTTTGTGAACTAAATTGATCTCCGGCAAAAAATTTTGTGCATGAAAAATGCATTTTCAAAGTGCATCTCGAAGAGATGGAAAATGAAAAATGTAGAGCTCAGGAAATATTGACGGAAATGAGTTAAATTTTTATACTTGGGAGTTTTGGAGGTCACTGAATACGAACTTCATGACGGCGATGGTCTCCGAGGTACCTGGTGCCCAGGTTGGAACTCGTCGCCTGGGAATACCGAATAATTCGCGAAATGAAGATTGAATCGAAAAATTAACTGGGTTAACTCTAAAATCTTAAATGGGAATCCCATGTTTTATTGCAGATTTGGATTCCTCTTGAAAGAATAAATAATATTTATTCGAAACATTTTTTAGAATTGTTAATAGATGGCGCTAATAAATAGTTTTTTTCCGATTATAGCGCCATCTATCCACAATTCTAAAAAATGTCTCGAATAAGAGTTGCTTACTTTTAAGTAAGCAATCCAAATCTGTAATAACAAATGGGGTTTCTATTTAAGATTTTAAAGTTACCCCCACCTCAACTCCAGAGGGTGGAGTGGGATGGTCGTGTTTAGTGTCGTTCTATAGATTTTTGAAAAATATTAAACAGGTATTTTTCAATTTTTTGATCCAATCTTCATTTCGCGAATTATTCGGTCGTCCCAGGCGACGAGTTCCACCCTGGGCACCAGGTACCTCGGAGACTATCGCTGTCATGAAATTCGTATTCAGTGACCTCCAAAACCCCCCAAGTATAAAAATCGAACTCATTTCCGTCAATATTTCCTGAGTCCTAAATTTTTTATTTTCCATCTCTTCGAGATGCACTTTAAAGATGCTTTTTCTTATGCACAAAATTTTTTGCCAGAGATCAATTTAGTTTACAAAATTTCCTGACACTCTCACGAATCCAATGCAAAAAGTTGCATGGCGATTTATCTTACTGCACAAATTTCCTAGGTTTAATGCTTCGTTGCCTCGTCTATGACCCGTACACTGTCAACCGAAGATTCAGCTCAGTAATTAGCTTATCGAACATTGGTACATATGTTTCAACCTTTAACTTTTGTCCACCCTGTAGAAAAACTTCATTGGAATTAGCATCATCGAAATGTAGTTTTCTTGCTCGCTTTTGTTTACTCGCGTTGGAATATTCATTGTATGGCAGATCGCAGGTATTCTGCTCGTAGTAACCAAAATTATCTCTTTGGAATTTTAAGAAGAACTCCAAAAGTGAATTTAGAAACTGAACTGCAGTTTGAAGTTCAATCTCTTCTCTCTGTAATAATATACTGACAGCGTTGATGCGTTCTAAAATTGTTGCCCAAAACTCCATTCATTATGAATGTTTCTTGTTTTAACATTTCTTTCAACAAATAATTAGCCTCATGAACTGTTTCAGCCTTCTGATTAGTGTCTTCAGCAAGAGTATGAAGAGCAGATTTGAAAGCGTTGTAACCTTTACACAAAGGTCTTGTTGCATGTGTTGCAGTCCATCTTGTGTTGCTTGTTCTTTTGAGAACTATATCGTATCGAATGAAATAGCTCAGTTGAGTTTTATTTAAGCATTTGATTATAATTATCCAACGGTGGATAGAGGCTGAAAAAAGTTGTACACGGACTGAACAAACCCAAAATACGATATTCCATTTGAGACAGAATACGTCAGCCAACCTCTTTTAATTTTTGTTCCACTGATATGTTTTCGAAAAAACATAGATTGTGTAAAAATCTTGTATTGCCTTCAAAATTTCTTTTTGACGCTAAACACGTCCAGCGAAGTTTTTACATTCTGAAGGCCTTTCCCTATCCAAAATTTGCTTAATTATTTAATTATTGTATTCCGTAATCATAACATGTCGTTTTCTGAATTTAGGACCCAATTTATCTTTAACTTGAATTTCTAACTTAGTTTCGATTTCTGGTTCTTTAACTTCTTGAACTGGAATAGAACTGCTGACGTTACATGTTTTTTCATCTCCTTCAGTTAGGGAAGCTATGTTTTCCTCAGTTATTTCTATTTCATCACATGCATTTTCATTGGTCGCAGCTTCACTAGCTATAGATTTTCTTGTGAAACTAAATTTAAATAAGTTTTGCTTGTTTTAGATCTTGCTTAAGGATCTTTTCGTCCTACTGCTGTTTATTGTGTTTTTCTGCTCCACTCGCGAATCTGTTATTTCTTACTTCCATTTGTAATACTGTTGCTTCTACCAAAGGGCATTCATTAGCGATTTATTCTCACAACATAGACTTTCTATGTGAACAAAATTATGCTTTGTAATGTAGTTTTATACGTCCACCATCACTTTTATATGGTATTGCGCGATATTTGAATATTTCAACATAATATGGTTTTTAGTTTTTATTTAATTTTAATTTTTTTTTTCGTTTTGAGCCTTGCGAAGTCCCCTTTGAGGCCGAGGCCCCTAGGCAACTGCCTACTTTGCCTAATGGATAATCCGGCACTGACTTTTGGGATCAATCAAAGGCGTGTTTTCAACATTTATCTTACCAGGTTCCTTATAAAGAACATAACAATTTACTTAGACATAACAATTTAAAGTCCACTTAAGGCGTCAAAGAGACTGCTATAGGGTTGCACCACAGCCCCTATTCTATATTCAAAATATTTCTGAAAAAAGCCCGAAACCATGGAAAAGAAATTGCGAAAGACTGGGCATACTAGTAAGAAACGAATACCTTATAATATACCCTAAGTATTGCCGACGAACATAACCTCAGCTATATGATGAGAAATCTTGATCAGAAAATATATAAAGGATGGAATAGAAATAAAAAAGAAAACTGAATACAACAGAGAATATAATAAAAAAATAGCTGTAAATTGACTAAAGGAAACAGATAAAAGGAACAGCCAAGTACAAAAGTATTTAGGTTTCATAACATCAAACAAAGGAACAGCTAAAGAATATATAAAAAATAGACTAGAAGAAGCAAGAGACTGCATACGAAAATTGAGCACGGCACACTGAGATAAGAACATCAGTATACAAACTAAAAGAAGAATACGTAAACGAATATATAAAAGAAGAAAAAGAGAGTGGAGCCCAATAGGAAGAAGGAAGAGAGGCAGACTCCGAAGATCTTTCAGAGATGAAGTAGACGAAGCAATGGAAAGAAGAAATCTACAGGAAGGAGACTGATAAAACAGAAAGAATTTAAGAGATCGGTTGAGTGAATGAATATAGGGAAAACTCTGGAAATCCTTAGTAGGGGAGGAGGGGGCTAGTTGTAACAATTTTCATAAAATTAAATATATCTTGACAGCGATTCTCCCAATTATCACTAATTAAACACTCAAAGTTAGTTTAACTCTTTCTGAATCAAAGTGAACTGAAAAAAAGTTAAAAAGACTGTTATTTTTTAACCAACTAGCATTTTACCAAAAAAGTGCATTGTTATAACTTACCCCGCGCTTGGGGCTAGTTGTAACATCTATTGGGGCAGGTTGTAACAGTACTAGTCCGTTCTTTAACGGTAAAATATTGCAAAACCTCTAAATTTTAAAGAACCCCTTGGATTGACATTAAATTTGGCATACACATAGCTAACAAGTCAAAGAAAAAAAGTGATATTGTGCTGATATGTGCTTTTGCCCCGGGGGTGGTTTTCACCCCCTTTTGTTGGTGAAAAAATATTCGTCCAAAGTAAGTTTGGAAATGGATAAACTGACTAATTTTAAGTAACTTTTGTTCTATAGAGTTTTTTCACTAAGTCAATACTTTTCGAGTTATTTGGCAGTGAATATGTTCATTTTTTCAACAAAATAACCACGCTTTTAGACGGTTTTTCGCAAATAACTCAAATAGTAAGTATTTTGTCGAAAAACATTCTTAACAAAAATATAGCCTGTAAAAAATTTAAAAAAATGGTGTAAATGTCACGTCTCTACACTTAGTAGAAGCAGAGTTATAGCTAATGAAAATTAGGTTCATATTCGTCAAATTCCAAATGGAATAATTTAACGTGAAATAACCAAAAATTAAGCACATTTTGGGGAAAAATCATTACAACTTTAAAGTGTTTAAAAAAGCTTCATTTTTGTTTTATAAAAAAAATTCTAGCATCAAAGTTAAACAAGTTACGCTCAAAATAATGTTAATCCCTTTTGGTTTTGGTAAAAAAATCGAGAAAGTCACCCCCTAATTAGTATCTTAAATGAACTAAATCGTTACGACTAAACAATATTCTTAAATTGTGTATACATTGTTTATATGATCTGTAAGTTTCATCGGTTCAAAGTCCTTATTATTGAAAGTGCTGTAGTTAAAAGGGTTTGAACGAGTCACTGATCACGAATGTATGCAAATTTAGATACAAAAAATCTCAATCAATTTTTGTCTAACAGAAAAACAAAAAAATACATGATATTCAGAAAAGCAAATCTGATTTTTTTTGTTTTTCGAGATTTTTGGTATCTCTAACAATTTTTAAGTTATTTTGAAAAAATCGTATTTTTCAAAATTTAAATTTTTAAAAATTTTACTTTGAAACCAAATTTTTTCAGAAATAGGCACTTTAAATCTATGAAACTTACAGATCATATAAACACAACATAAGTAAAATAATTTGTGGAGCGGTAACGATTAATTTCATTTAAGTTGCTAATTAGGGGGTGGTCTTCCCGATTTTTTTTTGCAAGAACAAAAGGGACCAACTTTATTTTGAGCGTAACTTGCTTAAATTTAATGCTAGAAACTTTTTGTAGAAACAAAAATAAAGCTTTTTTTAAACATTTAAAAAAGTTTAAATGGGTTTTTCACAAAAAGTGCTTAATTTTTTGGATATTTCATGTCGAAATATTCTATTTGAAATTTGGTGAATATTAATCTATATTTCATTGGCTATAACTCTGGTTCTACGAGATCCAGAGACCTAACGTGTACACCATTTTTTTTACTTTTTTATAGGCTATATTTTTGCTAAGAACGTTTTTTTCGAAAAAATACTTACTTTTTGAGTTATTTGCGAAAAACCGTCTAAAAATGTGGTTATTTTGTTGAAAAATTAACGTATTCACTCGCAAATAACTCAAAAAGTGTTGACTTGGCGAAAAAGCCCTATTGAACAAAAGTTACTTAAAATTAGGACGTTTACCCATTTCCGGACTTATTTTGGACATATATTTTTTCACCCCCAAGAGGGGGTGAAAGTCACCCCCAGGGCAAAAGCACACATCGGCACAATATCACTTTTTTTCTTTGACATGTAAGCTATACGTATGCCAAATTTCATGTCAATCCAAGCGGTTCTTTAAAATTTAGAGCAAAAACCGTGAAAGAATGGACTATACGATAATTTGAATTTTTTAGTATATTTCGCAGAAAATAAGAACGTTGCTCCTTTAAAAAGATGTTGCTCAACTTAGTAACGTGGCTTCCGGTGTTCTTAAATATACCTGTAGATTTATACGCATAACATTTTGAACACAATTTGGACCAACTCTATAATTTTGACACCAATAAGAAGGAAGTTGCTTAGCACTGAGTTTCACGGCACATTGGTAAGACAGTTTTCGCATCTTCATGGGAATTAATCCAAAATATATTTCAGCTCACTTCCGAATACACGAAGCCATATTACAACATGTTACAACAAGCCCCAACGTTTTGTTACAACGTACCCCGTAGCACACTTTTGTATATTTATTCAAATAACTGTAAAAATATCTTTCTAATCGTAAAATTGTTAAGCAGCATCAAAGAATAACTAAATTTAGAAAAGAAATGAACACCGAAAGTTTCATTTCCGTTTAAAACAATAGCGATAACCAAAATTTTATGAGTGTCAAATTTAATATTAACACATCCAACTGACGCTCGTGCACGGGAGGATGACGGGCTAGACGGTGTCATTTGCAGGGCGATAAGAGAATAAGATTGAGCCAGCTAAATTAGTTAAAAACGTTAAAATAACCTATGAAAAAGCCGTGTTACTACTTACCCCTGTTACAACAAGCCCCTTGTTCCCCTACATAATATACTTAGAGCATTAGAAGAGTACCTAATTGTTTCATCGATGCATATCAATGCCGACGCCCATGAATATTTTACCTACTCGAATTGCTCATAAATTTTAATTCTGATTAAATGAAAGTTTTAGTTGTAAAATAACGTCTACCCTCGTTAAGATATTCATTAATTCATTGTTGAGGATATTTAATAGAAGGTACGAAGAACGTAATTATTCATAAAAAAGTTCTTAAACTTCGAGGAAGCTTGCGGCTTATATTATTAATATTAAAGTTTATTTTCTAAAGTAGGTAAGATTAGTATTAAATGAGTGTCATTGAAATTTATCCCTGAATACTTGTCTGCTCTTTGCACGGTATTTAATACATTAGCGTACCAGTGGCTTATCAAAGGCGTTCCTCGTTTCTGAACGGCAAAGAGAAACAAATGCTGCAGGAAATATTATTAGTAGCACCCATTCTTTTCCGCCATTTTATGAGTTCGCAGTTTTAACCATCCACAGCTTTCTATCATTTAAGCTTTTTAGCTTTTCATATTTTACTCCATTAAAATGTTACATTTTTTAAGCCATACCTTGCATTTGTTAGAGGAGTCAATTTTATTACTTGAATGTGTAGGGGGGATCAGTAGAAGCTTAAGTTTAAGTTTTTGGGGTCGCCACCCTTGTCCCCCGGCCGCCAACTTGGAAATAAGGTGCAAAGAGGTTTCGCGCTATATCTCGTAAACTACCAACCTTACGAAAAATCTAATTAAACATAAAATATAGCAAATTAAATTTTCTACAATTTTGTTTCTATTACTTTGTATCGTCAAGTGACCAACAAAAAAGATATAAACAAAAATATGTGAAAAACTTTTAACAAGTTTCCTTTTGTAGATTATAACTTTTTTCAGTTAATTTTAAGATAAAATAACATTATAGCAATTTTGTAGAAGGTTTTTTAGCGAACAATTTTCACTGTAAAGTTGTCTAATTCTATTTATCTATATAGGTTTTACAGCCCTCCAAACTTGACCAGATTCTCGAATGCTCATAGGGATACAATAAAAAAAAAGTTAGGCTTACTTTTCTATCTATACATATTTTTTATTCATACAATTTATTATCATTTTAACATTCCTTGCTATTATTAATCTGTTTTTGACCTTTCTCCCCACTATAAAACTTATAACTCTATGCATATATATAGAAAAGGCCCAAGAAGTTGTTTGCCGGTTCTGAAGAAGAATGACGTATCCGAAAAATACAAAATTCTTAAGAAGAGCCAAAAACCAATTTTTGATATCAAAATCATAATGTATGATAAAAATTAGCCATTCACCACACCGTGGTCAGGATCTCGAGATAAAAGCGTTTTTTGGGGTGTGCCGTTTGTTTCTGAAGTAACATAACTTTTTTCCTATTGTATATTTTGACTTAAAATTTTTTCAAAAACTTTTTCATAAATTATATTTTATTGTTGTATTGGTTAAAATTATAAACTAAAAAATTTGTCACTCAACTTTTTTAAGTAAACATGAAACTAACGAAATATGATGACAAAATGTTTAAAAACTAACAACTCCTTTTTTGATGTGTTTAAACATTTTGGATAAATTCCATTGTTATTTACATACTTCAATGATGACACAGTAAAATTTTCAAAAGGAAATATTTACAGCGACTAAAGATACAGCGAGGTAAATTTGAAAAATCATCAAAACTGATTTTCGGCATTTTTGTATAAAATTTGATTTTTGAACATGTTCCACCAAATCTAGATAAAAATAAAGTTCATATTCGGATTCAGCGACCTCAAAAACATAAAAATAGACCAAAATTGGTCATTCACCTTAAATTTGATTTTCGCGGTTGGCATAATGATTGCTGCCGCTCGACTTTATCTATAGATAGAAAAGTATTTTTTTTATTGTATTCCTATGAGAATTCGAGAATTTGGTCAAGATTGGAGCGCTGTAAAACCTAGATTGCAAATAAAATTAAACATTATAGTGAAAACTGTTCATTGAAAAATCCTCTACAAAATCGCTATGATATTATTTTATTGTGAAATGAACGGAAAAAAGTTTAACCTCGAAAAGGAAAGTTCTTACAAAATTTTCTCATATTTTTGTGTATAACTTCTTTGTTGGTCACTTTACGATAAAAAGTAATGGATATATAATTGTAAAAAATTTAATTTGCTACATTTTATGTATAATGAAATTTTCTGTAGGATTGCTAGTTTAGGAGATACAGCGCGAAAGCCCTTTGCATCCCTTTTTCCAATATGGCGGCCGGGGGACAAGTGTGGCGACCCCAAAAACTTGAACTTAAGCTTCTACTGAACCTCCCTACACATTAAAAAAATAAAATTGACTCCTCTAAGAAATGCAACCTAAATGTAACATTTTAATGGACTATTTAACATTACCGTATTATGGTATTGTCCTTTTCATGAGCATTTTTCAGTCCGTAACAAATGATAGGAAAAAGGGTAAGTCTGATAATACACATTTAAGACATTTATTCTAACATGACATTTTAGTTAAATCTGGCAGTTGTCACATTTTATTTTCAATTTGTAATAAAAACAAATCAAATGTGATTCTTGCATTTATAAAATGGTATTTTCTTTGATTTGTATAGTCTTATAAATTATACAGATTATATTTGTAATATTATTATCTAATTAAAAACATTTTTTATTATGGCGCCATCTATCGACAACTAGAATAACTAGAATAAATGTTGTAAATGTCTGTAATCACGGACGTGCTTTTTTTTCTGTCACATACAATATAATGCGTTAGAAAGAAATCGAAAAACTGTGACGCACTGAAAGATGGTCATCAAGAAAAAGAATAGCGCTCTGTGTTTTTTTGTTGTGGAGCATTCTACTTCAATCCGGATCTATATTTTATTAGTCGATATTTTGTTCCATTTGGTAATTCAAAAAAATCTCATAAAGTCCAATTTGACTGTTGTCTTTATTTTGTATTCTTTTTATTACTGGCCATACTTTTGCTTCGTATAGGGTAATGTTTTCCACGATGCTGTGAAATATTCTTTATGTAATGTGTTCTAAGCAAGCTCTACAAGCATGTAGAGCTTGCTTAGAACACTGATGATGCTCTCTTTAGAGCGAAAATGTTCTGTTTTTTAATGTGGTCCTTTATTGGGGTTTTAAATAAATATGCATGCTTGTAGAGCTTGCTTAGAACACTGATGATGCTCTCTTTAGAGCGAAAACGTTCTGTTTTTTAATGTGGTCCTTTATTGGGGTTTTAAATAAATATGCATGCTTGTAGAGCTTGCTTAGAACACTGATGATGCTCTCTTTAGAGCGAAAACGTTCTGTTTTTAATGTGGCCCTTTATTGGGGTTTTAAATAAATATACCTCTTACACAGAAGATCTCTTTCTTCAATTTTTGTAATTAATGGTATACAGCCAGCTACAGGAAATTTTTCCTAATGGAAAAAAATTACCTTTCAAATGATATACCACTCGACAACACTTGCTATTTAAAAAAAGTTGGGCTTGAAAGGGCAGTAGCGGGTTACATTTGAGGGCATGAATTTTGCAAGAAAATTCGTCCCCCTTCCATTATAAATTGACGCATTTTTGTAAATTTTGAAGAAGCACTTGGTATCTGATTTTCTGAGGGGTCAAATTTTCGTTGGAACAGACTGTATAGCATCGAATAACAAATGTTTTTTGTAATAAAAATGCATAAAAATATAGTCAGTATAATTCACATTTTATTCTCCTTGCCTTAAAATGTGACTCAAGTAAACGTTTACAAAAGGTAAGTAACTTATGGCGAGTAACCAGAACACTTTAGGTACTTGCCTTCTTACTGACTTCATAATATACCGGCCTTAAGCGTCTTTTTAGTGGTAAACCGCTTGCCTATATTGTCGAGGCTTGATTTTTGAAATACAGATTGTTCTTTAATATCTTCCATATTTGAGGAAAATATTCTTGTAATTAAAGGCACTACGTTAATTAATCTACAGTTAATAATCGAATTTTTATCTTTTTTTAAATATAGACGATGAAAGTCTTACTTGAAAACATTTATAGGACTGGATCCCGCGTACCAAAAAAAAGTTGATTAATAGCAAGCTGAAAATTTGTTAATAGCCTAACGGTGTCTAGTCGGACAAACTTTGATGTACGGGAACACTGGAACAGTGGAAGTTTTAATTGTGCAACAGGTTAAACATTTGGAACTTCAGACTACGAAAACGTCCCATGTATTTTGTCGGACAGAACTTCCAATTCATTTGTTACCCTTTCAATAAACTCTTATGCAAGAATCAGACTCGTATTTATCGCCAACTGGGCATTTTAATAAGTCCGACACGTGGAATATGTTAAATGACAGGAATTATGTTATTGATACGTAGTAGCAGTCTGATTTTTTGCATGGGAGTTCAATAAACGGGCAACAAATCAATTGGAAGTTCTGTCCGACAAAATACATGGGACGTTTTCGTAGTCTGACGTTCCCAATTTTTAATCTGTTCCACAATTAAAACTTTCCCTGTTCCAGTGTACCCGTACATCAAAGTTTGTCCGACTAGATACCGTTAGGCTATTAACAAATTTTCAGCTTGTTATTAATTAACTTTTTTTTGGTACGCGCGATCCAGGCCTATTATCTGTGGCGTAACAAACTCCGCGGGGCCCCCCGCAGAATTGGAAATGGGGCCCCTTTAAAAAATTACTAAAAGCGACATGTGTAACAAATACCTATGTTCTCCGTGCGTGACCATGGTGGGTATACACGAAACTATGCCAGCGCCCGTAACTATGCTAGTAATAATAATTCACACTGCCTAATTGCTTTCGATGTAGAGTTAATAAATATTAACACCGACAACTAAACTATAACGAAAAAATCAAGAAAAACCCTTAAAATTAATACTTTCTTCACGGAATTTTCAAATATCTGTTTTTTAATTTGACGTTTATTTGACTGTCGTTTGATACAAACGCCAAAATATATCAAAAATGGTAAATAAAAATATTACATTAACGTCAAATATGTCATATGTGTATCTATCATAATGTTTAACGTCAAATTGTGTTCGCCAAAAATTTCAGGCGACTACGCTATAGGTGTCGCGTCAGTTATGCACGGAGCGAATATGTGTTAAAGCCCAGTAAATCAACGTAAAATATGCCGATACCGTGTAATTTCCAGTGTCACCCTCGAATTGCTCAACTCAATTCTTTTCGAGCTATTTATGAGTAAAAATGTTTATTGTTCAACAAATAGCCACGTTTTAGGCGATTTTTCGCAAATATTTCAAGAGTAAGTATTCGATCGAAAAGAATATTGTTAGCAAAAGTATCTAGCTTATAAAAAAATGGAACAGAAATGAAGTCTATCGACTCAGTAAAAGAAAAGTTGTAGCTTATGAAAAGTCTTTCTTATTCGTCAAATTCCAAATCGAATATTTAATTTATTATAATTCCAAATAAATCCAACGTGAAATCACCAAAAAATGGAATACTTTTCGGGGAAACTCATTAGAACTTTTTTAAAGTGTTTAAAAGAAGCTCTACTTTTTACAAAATTTTAGCATCAAAACTAAGCCAGTTACGCTCAAAATACAGTTAATCCCATTTTTTTTGTAAACAAATTGTGAAAATCTCCCTCTATTTAGCACCCCAAATGAAACTAATCATTCATCATCATCATCACTGGCTCGACAGCCCTTTCTGGGTCTTGGCCTGTTCCAGGATTCTTCTCCACTCTGATCTGTTTCGTGCTTTTTTTCTCCAGTTTTTTATTTTTAAGGTTATTATATCATTTTCTATTTGTTCTAAATATCTCAGCTTTGGTCTTCCTCTTGTTATTTTTCCTACTGGCACCTGTTTGAATATTTTGTTTGGTATTTCGCCTTCTTCCATTCTTTCTACATGTCCCATCCAACGCAGCCGTCCTATTTTAATGAATGTTATGATATCCGGATCCTGGTATATTTCATATAAATTTCTTCGCCAAATTCCATTTTCTTTTGTGCGCTTATATATGTGTCGCAAGATTTTTCTTTCAAAGGTGGCTAGCAGCCATTAGAAACTAATCATTATCGCCTTAAAAATTACTTAACTTTTCTATATGACCTGTAAGTTTCACCGGTTCAAAGTGCTTATTTTTAAAAGGGTTCTAGTTGAAAGGGCTTGAACGAGTCACTAATCACGAGTATATGCAAAATTTACTTACCTATCTATTTTTTATATGATCTGTCATTCTCACCGGTTGAACAATATCCCTTCGTTGGCTCAGTGTAGATGGTCTTTAAGTTGTGATGGAAACACCAAATAATAGTAGCAGAGTTTATTGATAAGACTTACACTATGGATGTTGACCCGGGGTACTTTGAGTAAAGACTTAAATGATGAACGTTGAAGACAATCACTCGCGTTAATGAATTAATAATAATTGAATTTCTAGACAAGAGATCTTAGTTTTATATAAGTTTAAATTGGGTCAATGTAAACACTGGCCCCGCGTGATTTTGTGTATCTAATTAAGGTAAATTGTTTATCTTATGTCAGCAACTTTTGGCTGATGTCCAAATTATATTATTGATAATTGACCAAATGTGTATGTAATTTAATTAATTACGTGTGTGTGTTTAATAACAAATAAATGCATTCGATCTACTGGGTGATAAAATGATACTGTCCAGTTTCGGATATGAATACTGAATATTTGATATTGGACATACTGCGGAATCGGGCAAAACTGGCCCAAGTGTCAATACTCAAAGTTTACATATAAGTATTACATAAAATAGTCAAATTCAAACATGTTAATAAATAAATAGTTTAAGAATAATCAACAATCTTCCAACCGTACTCTAGCTATCAATGTCCGACTCTATCTCTAGATTAAAATTAGGGCAATTGGATGAAAATGTGGAGAGTGGGAGGTCGGCCTTTGAAGTCGACGGTACATTGTTATGCCGATTACTACTTAATACAGGTACTTCCTGTTCGTTAGTCTGAGTATGTGGATTCCCTGAACGACATAGTCGTACAACAGGACAGTATTTCCATAACGTGAGTATCCCAATTATTACCATTATAGTAATGGTCCCGGTGGCTACAAAATAATGCCAATTAGATTCTGGAATCGATTGCCACTGCGTATGCGTCATTTCTTGTTCTAGGCTTTCCTCCTCAAGTAACGCGTGACGTAGCTCTCCTCCTGGTATGTCCAGGTAGGTGTTTAGAGGCATGTTAAACCTGCGGGGTGTCCTCGCCACCAATTGGGCCACGGGAGTGATTGGCGCCTTCTGGTAGCTTGTTACCGCTCTCTCCATCCCACTGCTAGTGGGGAGTAATGTAATATTTTTCGTTTGGGCGATACATTTGGGTGAAAGTTTTAGGAATGTGACTCGTTCCAGTACTCTTTCGCTCCGATTTCCATCGCAAATAATGGATATGTGTATCGTGACTGGCGTGATAACGAGCCAGAGGTTGGGGGTACCCATCTTACTCCATTGAGCTGTCTGTATTGTCCTGGCTACCACTGGACATGTGCTATTCTTAGATCGCTCATAAATTTCTTCAAGTATGCAGTTTGGTTGGGTATCCATGTTCCTTATAGCCGTTGGTGAGCACGCTATCTGCGTCTTTGTCAACAGTAAACATCTTTCCCTATCTTCTGCGGTCAATTCGAAGTAGTGCAGTGTGTTATAATCTACGACCAGTAGATTCCTTGGGGCGACAAATGTGCGCAACACCGACCCCTCAACGTTAAGTGGTATGGCCGTGACTTTCAGCATGCTGTACTTAATTTTCCCTGTCACTATGAAATAGCCGATGACTGTTATATATCTGTCGTCATGACTGACTTCTGTTTCTATAATGGGCTGTCGTCGTATTTCGACCCCTTGTGGCAGTATCTGCCCTGCTTTCTCTATCAATTTGGTTATCTCACCCGGTTTCACTATATCAATGAAGTGTCCGTGGTTATAGTTAAGGTTTAATATTCCCTCGTAAAATTGAGTATATTCGTTTATGAATTCCATAACTTGCAACGCTATCGTTTGTATTCGCAACGTGCAATATTCGGTTTCTAGTCTCTGTGCTTTGTCTTCTACTTCGTTAAGTCCTTTAGATATTTCTTGTAGGCCTGTGGTTAGTGCTTTGTTAAACTTGTTCATTTGCTCGTTTATCCTGTTCTCTGTGTGATTGATTGATGTTATTGTTTCTAACATTATGTTCGCTTGATGCTGTGATCCCTTTAATAGCTCCTTTTGGTTATTGTCTAATGCTTCAATGTTACTGTAGGCTTCGTCATTGACTCCAAATACTGAGGTTAATATTGTTCCTAATATTCCTCTTCTTTCCCTTGCTTTTATTTCTACTGTCAACCCCTCGCTTACTGATTGCGCCTTTCTTTGTCCTTCCTCTAACTTCCCTATTATATCCTTACAATTCACGATTTTTATATCCTGACACAGTTCTCGTACTCCTTGTATCATATTTCCTATTAGTTGGTGCTCTGTTCGAATTCTTCCCTTTTCTAGTAACACCTTTATTCGAAATGTTCCCCGGTCTATAACGACCTCTCCAAGATCTTCTGTGAAAAATCCTGGTTCCGGATTATATATTTTATACGGTTCTGCCTTTATGGGTTTTAACATCGTTAAAAACATTATAGCTACTAGTATTTTCTTCCATCTTAGTGCTGCTGCCTTCTTCGGCTTTTCCTGTTTCTCTTCTTCCAGTCGTATTAGTTTATGTATGGGTCTTTTTGTCAGTTTCCCGTTCGCCTTTCTCACTGTTACGACTCTGGTTAGTCCCTCCGCTCCAGGGTGTGTTTCTGTTACCCTCGCTAATGGCCATCTGCCTGGAGGTGTATCTTCTTCTTTTATTATAACTATTTCTTCTTCTTTTATGTTAGAGTGCGCCTTATGCCATCTATTTCTCTGTTGTAATTGGTGCAGGTATTCCTGTTTCCAAATTTTCCAGAAGTCTCTTTTTATTTTCTCCAATAATCTCCACCTCGTCGGCATCTTCAAATAAGTCGTAAGCTCTTCTTCCCGATTTGGTGATATAATTTCTCTCCCTATAAGGAAGTGAGCTGGTGTCAGGGCTATTTTCCCTTCAGGGTCTTCTGATGACCCACATAATGGTCTCGAGTTCATACATGCTTCTATTTGTGTCAGCACCGTACTCAATTCTTCATATGTTAGAACTGTTTCCCCGATGATTCTTTTCAAGTGATATTTCATTATCCGCACTGCGCTCTCCCATAGTCCTCCGAAATGTGGTGCATATGCAGGTATGACATGCCATTGGGTACCTAGTGCCAGTAATCCTTGTTTTATCTCGTCGTCTATTTTTTGATTTTCTTTTTTCAACAAATTTGCTGTTCCTACGAATGTGGTTCCGTTATCGCTGTATACGTTGTTGCACTGTCCTCTGCGTGCCGTAAATCTCTTGAACGCCGCGATGAATGCATCCGTAGACATATCGCTTACTACTTCGAGGTGTACTGCCTTCGTTGACAGACACACAAATACTGAGATGTATCCCTTATAGCTCCTCTGTCCTCTGCCTCTCGTGGTACTTATTTTTATTGGCCCGGCATAATCTATCCCTGTGTTAGTAAAGGGATGACTCGGGTTCACTCTGTCTTTCGGTAGATCTCCCATTAATTGTTGTGCTGTTTGGCTTTTATACCTCCTGCACCTTAAGCATTTTGCTAGATGATCTTTCACGGTTCTTCTGCCGTTGATTATCCAGTATTTCCTTTTTATATACTGTAGTGTTTGTTGTAATCCGCTATGTAGATTTTTTGCGTGACTATCTGCTATAAGTAACTTTGTTAATGCACTATCCTTTGGCAAAATTATCGGATGTTTTTCTCCGTACTTTAGATTCGTGTGTCTCAGTCTTCCGGTGACTCTTAGAATTCCTTGTCTATCCAGGAATGGTACCAATGACGCTAATTTATTTTTCTTGTCTAACTGCTGTTTCTTCTCCAGCTTCTTTATTTCTTGTTTGAAGTAGGCGTGCTGTGTGTGCTTTATCACCTTTAATAGCGTTTCCTCTAATTCTTGGACTGTCAGCTGACTTTGTCCACTGTCCTTTTTTCTGCATTTGTCTGCAAATCTCCTACAGTATGCAAGTACTCTTCTCATTCTTTCTCAATTTGAGAATCTCTCGCATATGTCCTCCTTTATCGTTGTCGTGTGCACCGTTATTTTCGTTTTGACTTCCTCCTCATTTGTCTCTGGTATTTCTTCTGATTCCTGCGTTAAAGTTTTGTTACTAGTCAGCCAAGTTGGTCCCTTCCACCATAGCTCTGCCTCTAATAATTCTGATGCGGTACTTCCACGTGAGAGGATGTCCGCTGGGTTTTCCTTCGTATCTACCTTATGCCAATTTTTCGGTCCTATAACGCCTCTTATTTCCTCTACTCTGTTGGCGACGAACATTTTCCACCTTTTTGATGATCCCCTTATCCAAGCCAGGGTTATCATTGAGTCTGACCATGCATATACCTCAATGTTTTCCCTATTCAATGCTTGTAGGGTTTTCTTCATTAAATTTGCTAATAGCACCGCGGCACACAACTCAAGCCTCGGTAATGTCGTTTTTCCTTTCAATGGTGCGACTTTCGATTTTGCTATAATTAGATTCGTTTTGATTTCTGGGCCTAACACCCTTGAGTAGATTACCGCTCCATATCCTTTCATAGATGCATCTGCAAATCCATGTAGTTCTACTCTGTTTGTCTTGCTTAAGTTGTTCCACCTGGGCAATGTTATTTTCTCCAGATTTACTAATTGCGCCTGGTATGTATTCCACCTGCTTTGTTGGTTGCTAGTTAATTCTTTATCCCAACTGGTTTTTTGCTCCCATAATTCCTGTATGAACATTTTCGCCTGAATTACTACAGGTGCTATCCACCCTAGTGGGTCGTATAGTTTTGATACTTCTGACAGTACGTGTCTTTCCGTTATTTTCTTTGCTGTCGTTATCCCTATTTTGAATGTGATTATATCTTCTTTAGGGGACCAGTGTATTCCTAACGTTTTCCGTACTTCTTCTTGTTTGAATGCCTTGGAGTCTACGTTCCTCATTTCCTCCGGTACGTTCTCCATTATTTTTTCTTCGTTGCTCAACCATTTTCTGAGAATGAAACCTCCTTTTCTGAACAGTTGTATTAATTCCTTTTGGGCTATTTCTGCTTCCTGCACTGTCTCCGCTCCTCCTAGTATATCGTCTACATACATGTTTTCTTTTACAATTTTCGATGCCAACGGGAACCTCGCTCCTTCGTCTTCTTGTAATTGCTGTATTGTTCTCAACGCTAAAAATGGTGCTGCGGCCGTGCCGTATGTCACCGTCGTTAAGTTATATTCTTGTATTGGGTCCTTTGTGTCCTTTCTCCACAAAATTTTTTGATATTTTTGGTCTTCTTCTGCCATTCTGATTTGTCTAAACATTTTTTCCAAATCCGCTGAGTATGCTATCTTATTGGATCTCCATCGTAATAGTATATTTGTCAAATCTTGTTGTAATTTCGGCCCTGTGTGCATAATATCATTCAGGCTTACTGCCGATGAGCTTTTACTTGATGCATCAAACACGGCTCTTATTTTCGTTGTAGTACTGTCCTCTTTTCTCACTGGATGATGAGGTAGGTAGTACCCATCTCCCTGGTTTTCTGCTATTACCATATGACCTTGGTTTTCATAATCTTCCATGAATTGTCTGTAATTCGCTTCTAACTGTTTGTCTTTTGCAAACTTCCTTTCTAGTTGCATCAATCTGGCGAATGCCTGCTGCTTAGATTCTCCTATCTTTGTTACGTCTTCCTTAAACGGAATTCTCACTTCGTATCTCCCGTCTTCATCTCTTTTTACTGTCTGTCGATACATTTCTTCACATTCTTGTTCTTCTACTGATAAACTTGTTTCCTGATTTACTTCTTCTAATTCCCAGAATTTCTTTATTTGTATGTCCATCTCTTGTCTGGATATCATACAGCATACTTCTGCTTTTGTAGTCTCCTTATCTCGTGCTATCCCCGAAACTATCCATCCTAGTTTGGTGTTTTGACTCAGGAGTCCATTACTTATTCTGTGCATCCCTTCTGTCAATATGTAACTGTATTCTTTTACTCCTAGTAGTAAGTCTATTTTCCCTACCTTGTAATATCTTGGATCTGCCAGTATTGCATTTTTCTCGTTATAGTCCGGTAGAATTATATCCTGTTTCGGTAAATTCCTTGTTATCTTCGGTAATACTAGTGCTTCTATTTCCATCTCGAAGTCACTTTCGTAATGAGTTTCGATTAAAAGTTTCATACTCCAATTGGCTGTTTTTTCTCCTGACGAGCCTATCCCGGATATGGTCGCCTGTATGGGCTTCCTTGTTGTTCCTAGTTGCGCATTGTGACCCTTGGTCGATTAATGCTCTCATTATGTGTGAATCTCCTTTCGCATCTCTTATGCGTACAACAGCTGTCGCTAGTAATGCTTCACCTTCCTTATGGCTTGCACAGTTTACTGAATTCTGTCCTCTTTGGTGGTCGTTGATATTCCTATGCCCATTGGTATCTTGTGTATTTTCTCGCCTTCCGTTATTTTGTTCTCTGGCGTTGTATGGATTATTATTTCCTCCTCTATACCTATTAGCTTGATACCCGTTTCTTCTATTATTCGAATCTCTTCCATTTCTTTCTTGTGTTTGTTCTCCTTTCGTTTCATTGGAGTTTCTTTTGTTGCCTGTGGTTCCTTTCTCATAATGCAACATATGGTGATGGTCTCCGCCACAGTGTCTGCACCTATATTGTACATAATATTGTTTTTCTTTTTTATGTGCTAGGCAGTTTGCACACAATCCTTTTTCTTTTATCATCCTGTTTCGGTCTCTTACATTGAGTTCCTGAAATTCTCTGCAGTTCGGTACTCCGTGATCTCCGTTGCATATCACGCAACGTGTTCTTGGTTTCCTCCCAGATCCTCCTTGCTTCTCTTGTCTTTTTTCTGACTCCAGCAGTTCCAGTGTCTGGAATCTTCGCTGTAAGAATCTTTGTGTCGATTTGTACGTCGATATCTATCTACTGTCTCCAACGTGGTTTTCGTACAGTCTCCTGGTTTCATTGTCCCATTTCGTTATGATAATTCGGGCTACCAATGGGCTCCACGCTTCCGTGTCTGTTCCTAACCCTCCTATGGCTTGCAGACTTTCGTGGAAGGTGTCATGTAGTGATTTCAATGCTCTAGCAGAAGATTCCTTTACTTCCTGTGCTAGTAGCATCCTGTCTATCAATTTAAACAATATCATCCTTGGATTCTCATATCTATCTTTTAGCATGTTCCAGGCCACTTCGTAGTTGGCCTCGGATATGTTTAAGTGTTGTATCATTCTGTTGGCTTCCCCTCTTAGTTGAGTTTTTAGGTACTGCATTTTTTCTGCGTTTGATAACTGGTCGTTTTCATGTATTACTTTTGTAAACAGATCGTGGAAAGTTCTCCACGTTTCATACCTGCCTTCATACACAGGGATTTTTACCTGCGGTAATGTCACACCGTCCCTCCTCTGTGTGCTTTCTGGCCGTTGCATTCCTGGCCTTATTTTCTTCAAGGTTTCCCTGACTCTCCTCTTTAGTTGATTTATTCTCTCTACTTCTCCATTATCTATAGCGTCTAGTTCCTCATTTACTGCTGCTTCAATTATTAGTGTATTCACCTTTTCCATGTATTCTCTTAACTCTGACTGCAGCTCTTCGTCCTCCTGCAAATCTTGTTCATTTTCTGGCCGTAATAATTCCTCGATTCTTTGCTTCCTTATCTGTATCTCCTTTACTTTCGGTGCTTTTCCTCTTTTCAGCACCCTTCCATATTCTTCCAACAGGGTTTTCCCCTCAATATATGTCTTAAATACCTGATCATGGTATTTTGTTTCAAAATATTTTTCTTTCGTTATACCTCCTTCTAGCAGCTTTTCGTGGTTATTCAGAAATTTTGCCCAATATTCTTCTAATTTTTCCTGCCTATCCCGGATGTATTGTTGAGTCCTCCGAGATTGAGAATCCTTTTTAGTATTTGAAACTAGTTTCGCTAATTCTGCTCCTATCTCCGCTTGCTTAACGTATACACTTTCCATGGTTATTTTTATAAAATTTTAAATTCAGCGGTAAATATATTAAACAATATGAACTGTATTTTATTTATTAAGCAATGTACTTAAATATGCCTATAATGTCTGGCTAATTGGCTAGTCCAAGGCCATCAAATTCACACAATAAAAAAATATCTGCTTATTAACAATTATATTTATTTACTATACCTGTACTATCACGCTCTCTCGTAAGCCAGAATGTATATAAATAAAAATGTAATTGTATGCCCTTGTCAAGTTTGCAATTTTTCAACGTTACCGTAGGTCGCTTGCCTGACTAAGTGATTTCTGTTTGTAAATAAACTGAATAGTATTACGATTTCACTAACGCTGAAATTGAAATTCTTTGGTTGGATAATTTAATGAACCTTTGTATTTATAAAAGATCTGTAAATGATATATGTAATATTAATACTGGAATCTTATTCAAATTTGGCAATTAGATATCTATGTGTTTAATTTTTACAGAAATAGGTAAAATATTTTCATTTTCTAAAATAGTGAAAATTTAACTGAAATTATTATATATAGTGGACTTTTATCGTTCTATAAGTTACGTAGTATTTTAATTTTTTCGAAATAAAGTATTTAATTGAAATTAAAGCAAGCTATATGTTTATGAACGTTTCTTTTTTCAAATTATTTTTCAAATATATTTTTGTCTCTGTATTATTTATATGGTATACATTCTAAAGTACATTATTTTACTATTGATAGAGTGGAGATTGTTGTTCTAGATTGTTGAATTATAATAAAAATACAAACTTGTTAAATTGTACGATTGTAACAGTTGGAAGATTTTTACGGTTTTTTTTTTTGTTTTCTTAGACGTCTAGGGTCCCTCGCTTCTGGTAGGCTCTGCAATCGGCTCTCGGCTATGGTACTGCTCTTAGCTCTGCAATCGGCTCTCGGCTTTGGTACTGCTCTTAGCTCTGCAATCGGCTCTCGGCTTTGGTACTGCTCTTAGCTCTGCAATCGGCTCTCGGATATGGTACTGCTCTTAGCTCTGCAATCGGCTCTCGGCTTTGGTACTGCTCTTAGCTCTGCAATCGGCTCTCGGCTATCGTACTGCTCTTAGCTCTGCAATCGGCTCTCGGCTATGGTACTGCTCTTAGCTCTGCAATCGGCTCTCGGCTTTGGTACTGCTCTTAGCTCTGCAATCGGCTCTCGGCTTTGGTACTGCTCTTAGCTCTGCAATCGGCTCTCGGCTTTGGTACTGCTCTTAGCTCTGCAATCGGCTCTCGGCTATGGTACTGCTCTTAGCTCTGCAATCGGCTCTCGGCTTTGGTACTGCTCTTAGCTCTGCAATCGGCTCTCGGCTTTGGTACTGCTCTTAGCTCTGCAATCGGCTCTCGGCTATGGTACTGCTCTTAGCTCTGCAATCGGCTCTCGTTCTCTCGGGTCTAGTGGTCTCTCTCTGAGGGTGTTGCTGGTGTGGACTGTATAGGCTTTCTCAAACTTCCTTGAAGTATTCTTTTTCTCGATAGGACCATGAACAATATCCCTTCGTTGGCTCAGTGTAGATGGTCTTTAAGTTGTGATGGAAACACCAAATAATAGTAGCAGAGTTTATTGATGAGACTTACACTATGGATGTTGACCCGGGGTACTTTGAGTAAAGACTTAAATGATGATCGTTGAAGACAATCACTCGCGTTAATGAATTAATAATAATTGAATTTCTAGACAAGAGATCTTAGTTTTATATAAGTTTAAATTGGGTCAATGTAAACACTGGCCCCGCGTGATTTTGTGTATCTAATTAAGGTAAATTGTTTATCTTATGTCAGCAACAAATGTGCATGTAATTTAATTAATTACGTGTGTGTGTTTAATAACAAATAAATGCATTCGATCTCTCTCTCTCTCCTGTCGTTTCCCCTTTACTGAGGATCGTGATTTCTTCCAATATTCCTAACAATGTTTCTCCATTGGTCTCTATCTTCAGCTGCTCTAAGAGCTGCGCAGAATGAGTTTCCAGCTGAATGCTTTATTTGGTCAGACCATCTAGTTGGTGATCGTCCTCTTGATCTTCTCCCCGGAACGTTTCCAGAAACAATTAATCTCTCCAAACTGTCGTCACCTCTGCGAACTACGTGACCAAAGAATTGCAGAATTCGTTGCAGACATATTGTGGACAGCCTTTTTTTAATATTGAGTTGGTTTAGAATGGAAACGTTTGTCCTATGAGCTGTCCAAGGTATGCGCAGCATTCTTCTCCAGCACCACATCTCAAAGGCATCAATTTTTTGGCGCTCGCATGCGCGAAGGGTCCAAGTCTCTGCTCCGTATAGAAATATTGAGAATACAAGGGCATTCACCAGTCTCATCTTGATATTTTGAGAGATAGATCTGTCTTTCCAAACTTTAGTTAGGCGACTCATCGCATTTTTTGCCATACCAATACGTCTCCGAACTTCTGCTTCACAGTTACCATCGTTAGTTATACTAGACCCGAGATAGACAAAGGTGTTTACTATCTGGTATTCCTGTAATATGTTAGTCAGTTGAATAGTCTCAAATCTGTCGATCACCATTATTTTTGTCTTACTATTAGCATTCGATCTACTGGGTGATAAAATGATACTGTCCAGTTTCGGATATGAATACTGAATATTTGATATTGGACACCGGTTTAAAGTGTTTATTTTTGAAATGGTTATAATTGAGAAAGCTTGAATGGATCACTAATCACGAGTGTATGCAAATTTTGAACAGCCATATCTTAACCAATTTTTGTCTTAGAGAAAAACAAAATAAAGCCAAAATATTTATAAAAGCAAGACCTACATTTCTTTACCCCTTGAGATTTTTCGTATCACCAATTATTTTAAGTTATTTTGAAAAAAAGGCATTTTTCCAAAATAAAAAACTTTCTTACTATGAAACCAAATTTTTTCAAAAGTAACTTCGATCCGGTCAACCTTACAGATCTTATAAACAGTAAATATTTAAAGTAAATGGTAAAGCGCTAGTGATAAATTTTATTTGGGATGCGAAATGCGGGCAGAATTTCATGATTCTTTTTTACCAAAAAAAGGGGCCAACTTTTTTTTAACGTAACTCGTATAGTTTTGGTGCTAGAAACTTTAAAAAAATAAAAATAAAGCTTTTTTTGAAACATTTAAAAAAAGTTTTAATGAGTTTTTCCCGAAAATTGCTTCATTTTTTGGTTATTTCAGGTTGAATTTTTCGATTTGGAATTGGACGAATAAGAATAATTTTTCATGAGCTTCAACTGCGCTTTTACTGTGTCGATCGACTTCATGAATAAGTACACAATTTTTTTGTATCTTATAAGCTACAAATATTTTTTCGATATCTAATATTTAATTCGATAAATTCATAATTTTTGAGTTATTTGCGAAAAACCCGTCTTAAAACGTTGTTTTTTTAAATAAAGAAACTCTATAGAACAAAAGTTGCTTATAATTAGTCAATTTATACTTTTCCGAAATTATTTAAACGTATGTTTTTCACCCCAGGGAGGGGTGTCACCCCCCGAAGTAAAAGCAACCAACGGCATAAATCCAACTTTGAAGTTGACTGTATAAACTAGAACCTAAATCCAAATTGTCAGTAGTAATTGCACAAGAGCTCTAAAATTCTATATTAATTTTAGAGTTCGAGTGCAATTTGTTGCGATTATTTCATGAATAAACCTGTTCAAAACCAAAATTTGATTGTAATTTATATATGTAAGTACCATTTAGTGAAATTAAACACACAGTTGTTATAAATATGTATTTGACGGTTGAAAGTCATCACTTTTATAATTTTTAAAACATTTGTCATTAATGTCACTGAATGTATTTTTTCGTAGCAACGAAGGGCATCTGACGTAATATGCTTAACGACGGTAGATTATCAAAAATTATCACCTTAATTTGCATGTCTGTAGCTTTCTATTGGTCAGAATCTCCTATGAATGAAATAATCAAACAAATACGTCCGTCGTGATGCTGATAATTTCACTCCAAAACTGTCATTTACTGAACCATTGGTGTATTCGTGCATTGTTTATGACGACTTACATTTTTCCTCTTTATTGGTATAGAATAAAATAGTGTTGTTCTGAAGCTATTTCCTTGTGGCATTTTTATAATCAAATATTTTCAATGGGAAATAAAATTGTGGCTTATTTCCCATTGAAAATAGTTGAGAATTAAATAGAACAAAAATTACTAAATGATTACATTAGTATTATTCTATGAGATGAACAACTTTCTTCATGCACTATCTACTATCAGCGAGTATATCTACAATTTTATTAATTCGGATTCGGATGGACAACTTCATTTTCAATACTGCACTGCTTAAAAACGTATGTATGCAAATAATATAAGAACACATTTTTACATATTTAGACAACAAGATGGGGCCACCCGTAATCTTCATGCCGCGGGGGCCTCTGTTACACCTCTGGATAAATACGTAGGTAGAGATTAAAGAGAAAACCCATTTCCAGATTTAGAAATATTTTTCTAAAATTCGGCAAATTACCTACAACAGATTTTTAGATAATATCAGACGACAAGATGGGGCCCTTGCTCGATTGGGGCCCTCCGCAAGCCTCATGCTGCGGGGACCTCTGTTGCGCCCCTGCCTATTATATTCATAACCAAGCTTATTACAGATCAAAACTCTAGATTGCCCCTGCGGCAGGCGTGTGAGTAGCCCGCTTAATAAATTTTATTCGACAAATAACTATTCACTGATTTATTTGTTGTTTGTGAAACGGCCCTTTGTCTAAAAAACGATACTATTTTAAAAATCGATTTTTTAATAACTAGAAAAAAGTTCACCATCTATTAAATAGTTAATAAATAAATGAAAACATTTATTATTTTTATATTTGATAAAGAATTATTTTTACTATCGAACATTCATAAATTTTAAGTTATTTCTCTGCCTGCCCGATTTTTATCCAAATACAGCTCTCTTCGACGTCGAACTTTTGTTGTCATCTATAAAAATTTTAAATAAAGAGAAAACGAATAAAAACACATATATATATTTATCTGTAACTTAAAATGTGAATGTTCCCAGTGGAAAAAGCATTTTATTTGAATTTTTATTGAGATTGTACTCCCGCTCTGCCCCGAAGGGCGTTAAACTTTATAGCACGCTTTCACATATCATTTTTGTACCTTTCAATAACGCTTCGGATTTGATAAATTGCGGCTTTGCGGTTTAGCACATACCTATATGAGAGTGCAACTATGCAGATAAATTTCACGTTTTAAGTAAAGAAACGGTACAACCTGGATCAATATGGGACATACTAGAGCCGTTACCGAAATGCATTTAAGGAACACGGTGAGATTTATCTTAGAGAATGTTTTTGTTTTCTTATCTAGACATATTTTATCAATAGGATGCAGAGCCGTATGTTAGTAGTTCAGAAATGGGAGATGTATTGTTTATTAAATTCAGTAAAAATCTAGTGGTTGTTTTTTCTATCAACGTATCAATAATCACCCGTGTTGAGCGGCCCCTCCCCCACTTGCAAAAATTAAAAAACAAATAGCCCTGATTTATGAGCTATTTATGAGCTTTCATATTCCGCAAACTAAAAATTTTGAGCTCGTTCCACTGAGCAGGAATTTAATACTTTAGTGGGAGGGGGGCTGAGTCAGCCCCCCCCACTACTTAAAAATAGAAATATTGAATCGGTTTTTGCGGCAGAATTACGAGCTATTTATGAGCTCTTTAAATTATATAGTTTTGATTTTTGAGCTCATTCGAGCGCATTTGAGCTCCCCTTCACCCCCAAACAACCCTTTAATTGATTTAACTTAAGAGAAAAATGCTGAGAAAACTTAATATATCGTATTGCGGATATAATTCCTATAGCTTATATACTCTAAGAATAAACTATTAAATCACGTGCATTTCGATTATTGAGCTACAACCCCTTCGCAAAAAACCACCCTATCTTCCCGACTTAACCCTTAAACGCCCAACCTTTTTTAGGTTCCATGTACGCCCAAGGGTGGGTAAAAAATGTCCACCTCGAAAATAGCTAATATATTTATTGAGAGTTGTTGAAAATGGATTAAACTTAAGAATCTTATGCTTAATAATCACAGCATCTTCTAAAATATTAATATAAACAATTTACAAAACTTACAACAAAATTACAATGTACATCAAAATTAACATACTTACCAGTAATTCAGATTTGTCGATTTTCTCCATATTCTTTCTTTCAGCCTCCTCATTGGCGGATAATTATGTAGACTATGTAATTATACATCGATAATTATATGGATCATCTTCCTACCAACGAGAAATTATAAAGAAACCTTTAGTAACCATAGTAACCTTTAGTAATCCATATTTAACTCAAGGTGCTGCTTTTATTTTCAAAAATATTGGTAGAACCAAATTAACATTCGATAATGGGCTGTCTTTTTAACAATAAATAATTAAAAAAAAATTAAACACGTAATAAATATGTTACAAGGGAATACGCATTAGGTGGACATTTTTTACCCACCCTTGGGCGTTTAAGAGTTAAGAGAAAGTTGTACTTAAAGGCATTAAATTAATTATTTGGCGACTACATATCATTTAATAATTTATAAGCTTCCAAATTACGCGCATTTAGATCAGTAAATTGCAATTCATTTTGTATAGTGCAGTCACTGAAGGTAAAAAATAACGATTACCTCCAATTTCGGTGAACCTTCATCGATTTTTACGAAAATTGGTCAGTGGTTAGAGTATACCTCAAGAAACAAAGGTGACATGGTACCACCTTGCGCCTTTAACCTGAGGGTGGATACCGCCCCTTCTCGGGAGTGAAAATTATTTTATAAAAAATAACTGCACAAATCTATAAAAGAACAAATTACACGCAAAATTTATTATATAAAGTTATTAAAATAAGTCATAAGTCAATACTTTTTAAGTTACTAAAGATCAGAAATTTTAATTATTCGTGAAAAAAATGCATGTTTTGAAGCGGTTTTTCGTAAATCACTGAAAAACTGTAAGTTTTTACAAAAAAGTTAATAGTAGTTTAATTCGTATAGCTTATATTCTAAGAATAAACTCTTAAATCACGCGCCTTTCGATTATTGAGCTAAAACCCCTTCGCAAGAAAACCATCCCATATTCCCGGCTTAAGAGAGAGTTGTACTTAAATTAATTTAAATTAATTATTTGGCGACTAGATATCGTTTAATAATTTATGAGCTCGCAAAATATACGCATTTTAATTATTGAATTGCCAGTTTCTTTCTATACTGCAGTCACTGAAGGTAAAAATCAAGTATGACCTTCAATTCGGTAAATCTCTATTCATTTTCACGAAAATTGGTGAGCGGATTTTGATGCTATCAATTTTCTGGACCTCATTTTTGATAGGTATTTCTAAGTACTTTGACAAGTATTCAGTACCTAAGTGTTATAAAATGCATCTCTTTCCCGTTATTTAAGCTTGAATCCTTAGATTTGAAGAGTCGCAGAAAAAAATATACATTTAATTACCAACAACTTATTTTAAATTAACATTCAAGGGTTTTTCAAGTAAGCAATTTATTATATTTTTTATTAGCTTAAATTTTAGTGATGAAAACTTTTTTGTAAAAACTTACAGTTTTTGAGTTATTTATAAAAAATCGCTTTAAAGCATGCATTTTCTTTCACAAAAATTAAAATATTTGATCTTTAATAACTCAAAAAGTATTTATTTATTAATAACATTATATAACAAATTTTGCTTACAATTTGTCCTTCTCTCGATTTGTGGTGTTATTTTTAATAAAGTAATTTTCACCCCCGAGAAGGGGTGACATATACCCCAGGCTAAAACCGCAAGTTGTTATTGTCAATTCGTGAAAATGAATGGATATTTACCGAAATCGAAGGTCATAGTTGATTTTTACCTTCAGTGACTGCACTACAGAAAGAAAATGGCAATTCAATAATTGAAATGCGTATATTTTGCGAGCTCATAAATTATTAAACGATATGTAGTCGCCAAATAATTAATTTAAATTATTTTAAGTACAACTCTCTCTTAAGCCGGAAATATGGGATGGTTTTCTTGCGAAGGGGTTGTAGCTCTATAATCGAAAGGCGCGTGTTTTAAGAGTTTATTCTTAGAATATAAGCTATACGAATTAAACGTATTGTTTGTATTCGTATGCTTTGTTTCTTGGCGTATCCTCTAACCACTGACCAATTTTCGTGAAAATCAATGAAGGTTCACCGAAATTGAAGGTAATCGTTGATTTTTACCTTCAGTGACTGCACTGTACAAAACAAATTGCAATTTACTGATCTAAATAGGCGTAATTTGGAAGCTTATAAATTATTAAATGATATGTAGTCGCCAAATAATTAATTTAATGCATTTTAAGTACAACTTTCCCTTAAGTCGGGAAGATAGGGTGGTTATCTTGCGAACCTAAAAAAGGTTGGGCGTTTAAGGATTAAGTCGGGAAGATATGGTGGTTTTCTTGCGAAGGGGTTGTAGCTCAATAATCGAAATGCACGTGATTTAATAGTTTATTCTTAGAGTATATAAGCTATAGGAATTCTATCCGCAATACGATATATTTTAACTTTTCTCAGCATTTTTCTCTTAAGTCAAATCAATTAAAGGGTTGTTTGGGGGTGAAGGGGATGAGCTCAAAAATCGAAACTATATAATTTTAAGAGCTCACAAATAGCTCGTAATTCTGCCGCAAAAACCGATTCAATATTCCTATTTTTAAGTAGTGGGGGGGCTGACTCAGCCCCCACATTAAGGTATTAAATTCCTGCTCAGTGGAACGAGCTCAAAATTTTTACTTTGCGGAATATGAAAGCTCATAAATAGCTCATAAATCAGGGCTATTTGTTTTTTGATTTTTGCAAGTGGGGGGGGGGCAGCTCAACACGGGTTCAATAATCCAATCTTATAAAAGATTAGGACGACACGTCAAAGGAATTTTAATATTTATTTACTATTTAGATTTTAAGAATCAAACACATGAAATATATTGGCAAATAGGGCTGACATGGGCAGCATTTGGCAAACTAAGCCATGTTCTAAAAGGTTTAATTCCCATGTGTCTCAACGAAAGGTTTATAACTAATGTGTTTTGCCCGTACAAACTTATGGAGCAAAGACTTTAACACTGACTCAAACGTCTTCAAATAAACTCAGAGTTTAACAACCGCCAATGGAACGTGCCATGCCCGTGAGCCTTCTAGACCACATAACACAGTAACCCCGCTGATGTAAAATTTGGTACATTCATCAAAAATGTAACGAATTACATTTTGAAACTGAAAAACGGGCTTGCAAGCCACTCTCAACACTCCACGGGGGATGGAAACTTACCCCCTTAGATGAATCTCTGAGTAGTTTTACGCTACCAATTTAAAAAATGGTACATGTATTTGTTGAACACAATTTTCGATCAGAAATCAGATCCCTCAAATGTTAAGAAACAATAAATAGTTTACAAAAATATATTCGTTGTATACACATCTCTTCTTTCCCAATATTTCAACATACCGTCAAATGGGGTTACTTGATACATCGGGGTGAATTGATACAATCAGCTCTCATTAATTTTCCTAAAAGATGAAGTTCCGATTGACCCGCGACCTCAATTTTTTTCTTATTTGATAGATAAATAATCGATTTCTTTAAATGATAGATTAAAGAAACGTCAGAGTCCATCATCCATCAACACAAAAATTCCAAGGAGAAATCATTCGCGCTATTTCTTATCTATCGTAATTCAAGTCAAAACTGATTAACAACGATAATCCAAAAACAATATTAAAGATAATTTTATCAGCTTTCTTTCTATATGTTTAATACGATCATCTACGATTTCTATATGCTTGATTTTATTCTACGATCATCGGTTCAAGAATAAAGGAAGAAAGAGCAACGATAACTGTGGCACCAGTACGTATATATGTATGCCATATAGTACGAATCCGTGTTACAACATAGAACTTTAGATGCCTTTTTTGTGTCTTTGTATTTCAGGTTGTGGTCTCTTAGTATTCTTTGAAGTCTTTCTTTTTCTAGAAATTTCATTAGTGCATTCTAAAATCTTGATTTTTTTGAATTTAACATGCTATAAGGGGACATGAGGGGATGCGAGCTTCCTGATTGGGGTTGGGGGTAGAGGATGGGTTATGTTATCTGGTAACATACCTCTCAAGTCAATAATCCCGCTTCAAGAACCGAGGCTTTAAAAACCGAGGCTTCTACGGCCCCCAAATTGAGATTGAGGGATAACATTGGCAGCAGAAAGTGCTCAATTTGTGCTATTTGTACCTCAGGGTCCTAGAATTTGTGCCGTCTTTCTTCACCCTGGGCCTTAGAGACAAGTTTGGAGGATGCGGCTAGCGAAAAGTTCGAAAAAGTCTAATTGCGCTAAAAATTCGACTCTCTGTTTCTCTCCGACTTTGATTTTCGATCCTCTTTTCGATCCTTTCGATCCTCATTTTTCTCCTTAAAAGTTGGTTCTCTAAAATTTTGGAGAGGCGGTGAGATGGAGATGGAGTGATGGAAAGATGGAGTAATGAAAAGGTGCAGATGGATAATGGGGAGGTGGTGAAATGGAAATGGAGTGACGGAAAGATGGAGTGATGGGAAAGTGGAGATGAAGGAAGGCGCACAAATAGCACAAATTGAGCACAAATTGCTCATACTATGCTCGACCGCCTTTGGGGGGAGGGCATAGAAATGGACACTGTAAATTCTCTGATTACAAGGTGGTTTTTACCCCAGTGGGAAGACAAAGTGGTTGAAGTTGTACAACGAAGTTGAAAAGTGCATTTCGGGATCTGATTTCTGATCGAAAATTGTGTTTAACAAATACATGTACCATTTTTTAAATTGGAAGCGTAAAACTACTCAGAGATTTATCTAAGGGGGTACGTTTCCATCCCCCGTGGAAAGTGGCTTGCAAGCCTGTTTTTCAGTTTCAAAATGTAATTCGTTACATTTTTGACGAATTTACCAAATTTTACATCCAAGTGGTGTTTCTATGTGCAAGGTTTGGCTGATTTTGCGTCTCTACTTCTAGCACTAATCCTCCCTTGTTTTAAATGTAGAAGTGTAGGGGTAGTACAAAAAAATAAGGGCGGTACAATCTAGTACTAATGCAGTACAAACGAAATAATCTAGGTGACATGGACCTCCTGTAGGTGCCTCTTGAAAGTTGTGAGGTTGATATTCCTTCAACGGCTTATATAATTTGCCCAAAAATAATATATATAAAAAATATGGAAAACCTCCACTTTGCACCTTCCGTAACACGGAACCGTTGATTTTAGAACAATTATGCGTAGGACCCTTTTCGTTTCAAATTTAATGTAGAACATTTTTGTATAGAATATTTTTCACTAAACCCCTTAGATTTAGACATATTGTCGAAAATGTTAAAAAAAAACTACTAATTTACCGACTTCTCCCCTCCCACTACCCCCAAATCGATGCTCAAAATAATGTAACTTTTTACTGAACAATATGTGGACTGTGGACCTTATAGAACAGTTTGGTGTTGGAGGAAAACTTTATTTGGGATGGCGGGGTTAGGTTTTTTTGGTCCAATTATACTATACTACCTCCGTAACTTTGGAACCGTTCATTTTAGAAGGATTATACATAGGACCTTTTTTGTTTAGAATTTAATGTAGAATATTTTTGTATAGAACATTGTTTACGCTAAACCGCATCATCATCATCATCATCGTCATCATTAATGGTGCTTCAGCCCTATGAAAGAGCCTCAACCTTCCCAAGTCTATTACGTTAGTCAGTCCTATCCATTGCCAACCGTTGCCAGTTTGCTGCGCCTATTTTTCTCCCATCCTCATCTACACCATCCTTTCATTTGAGTTTTGGCCTACCACCATTTCTACTTCCCACAGGTTATGACATAAGGATTCTTCTAGGAGGGTTGTTCTGCTGTGATCTTGCTAGATATCCTGCCTATCTTAGTCTTCCTATTCTTATAAGAGATACTACGTCTTTACCACCAAATATATGTTTATATCTGTGGTATACCTCGTAGTTGTACCTCCTCCTCCAAACACCATTTTCACAGATCCCACCGAATATTGCTCTCAGGATCGGAGAGGATCCTTCGGTCAAATATAATCAGAAGGTTTTATCTGCCTTGGAGATGATCCATGTTTCTTTTCAATATGTCAACACTGGTTGTATAAGAGTTTTGTATATGGTTATTTTTGTTTTTTGGCTTAAGTTTCTGCTTCTCATATGTCTACTCAGTCTAAAATAGCATTTGTTTGCTAGGATTATCCTTAGCTTGATTTCTTCCGTCATGACGTTCTCCTTATTGATCGTGGAGCCTAAGTATGTGAATTTGCACACCACGCTAAACCGCATAGTTTTAAAAATATTGACGAAAAACGTAAAAATCTACTAATTTGCCGAGTTCTCTCCCTCTTCCCCTAAAACTCGACGCTCAAAATGGTGTAACTTTTTACTGAACAATATATGGACCATCTTCTTCTTCAAGTGCCGTCTCCTAATAGGAGGTTGGATATCATCATCACTATATTTACTCCATCCACCGCTGCTCTAAAGAGTTCTATAGAACTGCATCTAAACCAGTCCCTTAAATTATTTAACCATGGCACTCTTCTTCTTCCTATACTCCTTCCGCCTCTTATCCTTCCCTGTATTATCAGTCTTAGCATTTTATATCGCGGTCCCCTCATTACGTGTCCCAGATATTGTAACTTTCTTATTTTTATTGTGTTTATTATTTCGCATTTTTTACCCATTTCTCGCAATACTTCCGTATTCGTTTTCTTCTGTGTCCATGCTATTCTAAGCATCCTTCTGTAACACCACACCACACTTCAAACGACTTTAGCTTATTTATTTGTTCTTGCTTTAATATCCAGCTTTCAAGTCCATATTGTAGTATCGAGAACACGTAGCATCTCAAAGCTCTTACTCTCAGTTCTAAGCTAAGGTCTTTGTTGCAGAGAACTGTTTTCATTTTTACATTTCAAACGCATTTCTTGCTATTTATATCCTGGTCCTTATTTCTGTTATTTCATCATTTTTCTCTGAAATCCAGGTTCCTAGGTATTTGTATTTATCAACCCTTTCTATCGGTACATTTCCCAAATGTATACTTGTTTGTGCATTTGAGATGTGGTGCTATAGACGCATTTTGAGGATTTCCTGGATAGACAGAGTTACCAACGAAGAAGTTCTACATAGAATGGGTAAAGAGCGCGAACTAGTCGTAAGCATAAAACGTCGCAAACTGGAATACCTGGGCCATGTAATGCGCAATGAACAACGATATGACCTACTTCGGACCATACTTCAAGGTAAAGTGCATGGGAAAAGAGGTCCAGGACGAAGAAGAATATCCTGGCTGCATAACCTGCGAAAATGGTTTAACTTAACCACTACCGGACTTTTCAGGGCAGCAGTCAACAAAGTCAGAATAGCCATGTTAGTGTCCAACATCCGTAACGGATAGGCACCATAAGAAGAAGATACTTGTTTGTATATTTGTTTTCTTAGTTATTATCATGTATTTTGTCTTTTTTATATTCATTTTTAAACCATATTCTTCACAAAAATTGTTTGTTTTATTTAGTAGTAGTTGGAGTGGTTCAGCAGAGCTTGCCATAATCACGGTATCATCTGCATATCTTATGTTGTTAATAGATCTTCCGTTAATTATTATTCCTTCACTTTGAGATAGCAATGCTTCTTCAAAAATGGCTTCACTATATGCATTAAAGAGTAATGGAGACATAATACATCCCTGCCGAACTCCTCTCCTGATTTCAGTTTCTAGACTGGGTTCGTTATCTATTACAATTTGTGCTCTTTGATACTAGCAAAGGATTAGAATTTGGACTCATTTTTCATGTCTTACTTTGTCAAAAGCTTTCTCAAAATCAAAGTAACAAACATACACATCCACATTCATGTCCATGCATCTTTGAGCTAACACATTAAAAGCAAATAACGCTTCTCTGGTTCCTAGTCCGTTTCTGAACCCAAACTGACTATCGTCTATTCCTTCTTCTTGTTTTTTATTTATACGACCATGTATTATTTTCAAGAATAATTTGAGAATCTGTATTCACTGCAATCTTTAGAATAGAATAGAAATAGAAATATGCTTTATTGTCACTGAAAATTTTTACAATTTTATGGACAAAGCTTACATACAGTCAAAAGAAAAATAATATCAACAAGAAATAACAAATAACAACTACAATTCAATAAAATTAGATAAATCGTCAATATACAGTAAATAAGATATATAGTCCTGTCGCCAGGGGGGGTACAACGGCCTTCTTAATTCAGATGGACTTACCCAAGTTTTTTTTATGTATTTTGACCCGTAGAACACGAATTTTTTGGGTAACAGTTGATCCAGATGTCGATAAGATTGTTATAAACAAAGAAGTTGAGGAATTACATAACAGCGATTTCTCGCAAAACAAAACATTTTTTTGTATTTTTTGGGTCATTCTAACCAAAAAATGTTCCTACAAGTTTTTTCGTAGGATGCATAGTTTTCGAGATAAACGCGGTTGAACTTTCAAAAAATGGAAAAATTGCAATTTTTGAACCCGAAGAACGTTTGAATAAAAAATAAAATAGCAATTCTGCTTACCGCCTTTAAAAGTTTAAGTCAAATTATATCTGTTTTGAATATTTGTATTGCTACAAATTTATTTTTTGATTGTTGAAAAAAGCTATAAACACATATTGTTTCCCGTGCCTAATACATGCGTTTTATTGCATGCTACTTAGAAATAGCCCCGCTTGCACTTTTACCTCCTCTACGTACTCGTTCGATTTTAAATGAGAAATCATTGAAACATCACTCAAGCACTAGGTGTTTATAGCTTTGTTTTAACAATAAAATAATACATTTCTGGCAATACAAATAATTAAAACCGATATAATTTGACTTGAACTTTCAAATGCGGTAAGCAGAATTGCTATTTTATTTTTTAATCAAAAGTTTTTCGGGTTCAAAAATTCCAATTTTTCGATTTTTTGAAAGTTCAACCTCGTTTATCTCGAAAACTATGCATCCTACGAAAAAATTTGTAGGAACATTTTTTGGTTAAAATGGCCCAAAAAATACAAAACAATGTTTTGTTTTGCGAGAAATCGCTGTTATGTGATTCCTCAACTTCTTGGTTTATAACAATCTTATCGACATCCAGATCAACTGTTACCCAAAAAATTCGTGTTCTACAGGTCAAAATACATAAAAAAAACTTGGGTAAGTCCATCTGAATACAGGAGGCCGTTGTACCCCCCCTGGCGACAGGACTAATAAAACCAAAGACAAAAACAATTAATTGCAAAATTTATATACATTGCAAATTGAAAGTTGAACATACTTACAACAACTAAAATACAACATTAGGAATTGACAGTTTAAGGTACTGCGTATGAAACCCAATTTTCTTAGTTATTCATTAAGAAATTCTTCTATTGAATAATATGGTCTTTCAGATAGATAGGCTTTTGTCAGTTTACGGAATTTTGGGAAAGATGTTGCAGATTTAAGTTGTAAAGGCAGATGGTTGTAAAGTTTTTTTGCGAAATATAATATAGATTTCTTTACTAACTCAGTGCATGGGATCGGTAAATAAATATCAAAGATTGAATTTCTGGTGGAGTAAAGATGATTGGGCCTTGCTGGAAAGGCATGAAGGTGTTTACGAATTAAACAAACCGTTTCTAGAATATATAAAGATGGAAGTGTTAAAATTCCGTGATTCCTGAAGTAACCTCTGCAATGTGTAGATCTTCTGAGGCCAAACAGATACCTTATTGCTCTTTTTTGCAATTTAAAAATAACCTCAAATTGAGCAGCTGTACTAGAACCCCAAAAAGTAAGACCATATCGAAGATGAGACTCGAATAATGAAAAATATGTTATTTTAGAAGATGCTAAATTGAGTTCCCTTGAGACAGATCTTATTGCAAAGCAAGCTGAGGCGAGTTTCTTACTTAACGAATCGATATGAAGGGACCATTTGAGGTTGCTGTCTAAAAAAATACCAAGAAATTTTACAGAATCAACGGTACTGATCTGACTGTTATTAAGAGGCAAAGGTTGAAGAGCTCCTTTATAGGATAATGCTACTGTTTTATCTACATTAAAAGAGAGTAAATTAGAGTCAGACCAGGTCTTTATCGTCAGTAGATCCGAAGTTATAGTTTCATGAAGAGATGCTATAGTTGAGTTGCTCCAAGTGATACTGGTATCATCAGCAAAAAGAAAAATTTTCCCATCGATTTTTAAATTAGTGATGTCATTTATAAAGATAAGGAACAGAAGAGGACCCAATACTGAACCTTGCGGTACTCCACATACAATGTTTTTGAGACTAGAGTCAGTATCATTTGCTCTAACTAGTTGTTTCCTATTATTCAAGTAGGATTGGAACCAATTCAAAGAAATACCTCTAATTCCATAGAAATTTAGTTTCTTAATCAAGATGTCGTGATTTACACAATCAAAAGCTTTGGCATAGTCACAGAAAACAGTGGCAGTATAAAAATGATTGTTTAGTGCTTGATAAACCTCATGTAGTACAGAAAACATGGCATTAGTGGTACATTTATTAGTTAAAAAGCCGAATTGATTTTGAGATAAAATGTTGTTATCAACGATAAAAGACATAGTCGAGTTTTAATGAGTCTCTCAATAATTTTGGAGAGTACCGGTAGTAAGGCAATAGGTCTATAGTTGCAGGCATTAGATTTTTCGCCACCCTTATGAAGAGGAATAATAATTGCTGTCTTTAGGCACTCTGGAAATTGACCTTTTTCGAAGGAATCATTAATTAGTGAGACGAGGATTTCCAACACATTTTCTGTGAGATTAGAGAAAATTTTTATAGATAGTCCATAAGTACTACAGGATGATTTGCTTTTGATACTATTGATTGTTTGGGTCAGTTCAGAGTTCAGTAAAAAGCATGAATTCGAGACCTTTCTTGAATTAGGGAGATAGGAAATGGGATCTTTTTGCGGCAAAATAGTTGATGTTATATTTTTACTGACATTAACGAAGTAATCGTTTAGACTCTCAGGATTTGGAAGGGAAAATGATTGAGCTGTGTGAGTTTTATTTCGAAGATCGTTTATTATAGACCAGGTTTCCTTTGCAACACTTTTAGAGCTTCCCAAACGATTTTGATAATAGGCTTTTTTAGCTGATTTGACAAGTTTTAGATATGTTGTCCTGTACTTCGTGATATATTCAGTGACAGAAACATTGGTAGTAAATTTCTTGATGTATAGAAGTGAACGCATATTCTTGGCTGATATGCGGATACCTTTCGTAACCCAAGGTTTTCGATGTTTTGGCTTAATAGGAATTAAAGGAAAAGCTTTATTGAAGATGCGGATAAGCTTATCTAAAAAAACACTGAAATTATAGTCCACGTCCATAGAAGGAAACTGCCACTCAGAAGTTAAGCATACATTTTGGAATTTACGAAAATTCTGGGCGGAAAAAATCCTACCTAAACGTCTGGGTTCTGAGGAGGGTTTGCTGAAGATGTTAAACTTCGTATACACTGCTTCATGATCAGATAGTCCCGCATTAATAACTGTAGAGCAGACTTCAAGGGGTGAGAAATCTGAGACAATATAATCGATTATGGTAGATGTAGTTTTTGTAATCCTTGTAGGAGAATTAACGTGCATTGAGAGACCATACGATTCAAATATGTTGACCAGGGATACTTGGGTAGCACAAGCAGCAGCATAATTAATGTTAAAGTCACCGCATAGAATTTTTCTGCTTTTATGAGGCAGGTCATCTAACAAATTTAGCGTTTGTATTTTTAGGGATAGCACAAAAGGTTGAGAGTATTCATTGTTTTGGTACCTATGTTTCCTGTTTTCTACATGTGTTAAACAAGTCTACGATAATGTCTAAGGTTTCATCATTTATGCATTTTAAGCTTTCTACTGGGATTTTGTCTGGATCTACTGCGTTATTACCATTTTTGCTGTTTTTAATGCTGATTTAATTTCTTTTTTAATATCTTTAAAACCGTATCATCTACTTCGACTTCCATCTGCTCTGTTCTATTGTCTTTGAACAATTCATTTATGTATTCTGTCCATCTCTTTAATTTTTCGTTAGTACTCAACACAAGTTTTCCATCTCTATCTTTTAGTATTCCCGATTTTCTTTTTCTGTTGTTCTGAGTTAATTCGTTAACTCAGTGTATTTTTTTTTGTGTGTTAAAATTATCATGTCTTTTCTGGTGTTCTTCTATTTCTGCGCATTGTTCTTTTAACCGCTGTTCTTTAGCCTGCTTAATTTTGGATTTCATTTGTTTATCCACATTTTTGTAAATCTGAATATCTTTGTTTTCAATTAAATCTAAGATTTCCTCCGTCATCCATTGTTTATTTTTGTATCTGGTTGGTGTAAGAATTTCTTTTTGATATCTATCTATTTCTGTCTTTATTAATAACCATTTTGTCTCTGTTTCAGTATTTTGCTGGATTTGTTCTTTAACATTCATTAAACGGTTATTAATTTCATCTGTCAGGCGTTGTTTTATGAGTGGGTGTCTTATTTTACTTGTATCGATTTTTACATACATGCATATGGACCATATAGAACAATTTGGTGTTGAAGGAAAACTTTCACTTTGGAAGTCTGGGTTATGCCTTTCTTTGGATCAATTGTATCACTATTTATGATGTATAAAGTTTTTTTATGAGTAAATAGGAATATTTTGCAATTACTTTAGATTTACGAAGAAGACTATGTATTTCTTTCCTATATTCATTTTCGTTTCCAGTTTTGTAAAACATTGAGCATCTTTTTGATCAAAGGCAAAGCGCTCACCAACGTGGCAACCAAATGGCGTGGTAATGGCGGGGAGTGATGTGGTGACCCAGGGGCAGGTAGAATTGCTAAACATATATAAAATATGTAGTCGCACGTATCGAAAGGTGGCACGTGCGACTACATACTATGTTTATACATTCTGGCTACCAATGCGTCACCACACCACTTCGACGCCATTGCCACGTCATTTGGTTGCCACGTTGGTGAGCGCCTTGCCTAAGCAATTTAAATGGTTATTGGTAGAGTTTAGATGTTTGCGAGTGTTTTTAAACAGTTTCTTGTTGATGTAGTTACAGGCGTGTTATTATAGTGTTAATATAATTATGGTGTGATATTTGATAAAAAATTTAAATGTGAGATAATTGTTCTGCGTTGACCTCAACCTGTCGCACAAAACAGAGGCAGAAATGTAATTATACAGTGTAATAAATTTAGAATGCATTTGAAACGTCTCTAGAAGAACTACAGAAGAAGATTTAAAACAGTTTACGGCTACATTAATTTTATATGTGGCTTAAATAAATAATAAGCGAAGGGGCCCTCAGGGACCTCTTACCAGTGAGAGGGATAATTATTATCTTTGATATTCTTAGCATCAACGATCTGTTTCCCTATTCTACCGCTATTTTGGTTTGATGTTGGCAGGAGTAAATTTTAAAATGCTTTTAAAGTGGACTTCAGAGCTTTGGGGATATATGAAAAAATTACTTTCAGCTTCCTTATTTTACATTTTCCTAATTTCCCATCAATTATTTTTTTCCCTATTTTCTTTTAATATAATGATACTTTATTTTTTTATTGTCTTGTCAAGAACCAAAATAATTAGCGCTCAATTTCTACTTTTTAATTTTTGTTTGCCTGCTAACTCTTTATTAATTTTTTTTATAAATAGGTTGAGTGAGTTTCTTATAAACTCAACAGAACTGAAACAGCAAATAATAAAAGCGAAAGCAGCATACGTTAGAATGAGACCATTTTCTACAGTCGAGACATATCATTAAAAACAAAATACCGTCTGTTGAAATGCTACATATTCACAGTTCTGCTCTACGGAATGGAAGCGTGGACACTAACTGTTGAATCTATGAATCGGCTCGAAGC
Source organism: Diabrotica virgifera virgifera (assembly GCF_917563875.1). Classification (NCBI taxonomy): domain Eukaryota; kingdom Metazoa; phylum Arthropoda; class Insecta; order Coleoptera; family Chrysomelidae; genus Diabrotica; species Diabrotica virgifera. The sequence goes on along the minus strand of NC_065448.1, from coordinate 70,802,993 downwards.
TTTCGAAATGTGGTGTTATCGACGCATCTTACGTATATCCTGGGTTGACAGAATTACTATTGTGGAGTTCCTGTGTAGAAGGGGGAAAGAGTGTGAAATTCTCATAACCATCAAAGCAAAAAAATTAGAATATCTAGGACATGTAATAGGAAGTCAAGAACGTTATCAAGAACGTCAAGAATCCAACTGATTCTCCAAGGGAAGGTAACTACTAATAGAGGACTGGGAAGAAAACGCATTTCAAAATTTGGCTTCAAAATTTACGAAAGTGGTATAACACGACTACCACTGAACTGTTCCGCGCTGCGGTAAACAAAGTCAAGATAGCCATGATGATCGCCAACATCCGGAACGGATAGGCACTTTTAAAGAAGAAGATAAATAGGTATTTTTACTACTTGAAACTACTAATTTTTAAATAGCCAGTTATGTAAAGAAGAGACCTTTTTAACCGCTAACTATCACCCTCGCAACAAGGTCTTTTGATCTACGTGTTTTACCAAATCTTGGGTCTTGTCCCGTAAAAGAAATTAATGCACTGGTAATTAATCCACCGCAAGTTTCATTTCACATACAATAGAATATAAATACAAGAGTTTTATAGTCAGCACGCACCGTAATCTAATGAATAATGATTAGGAGACCTGATATCAAGTGACATTTTCGTCAATTTTTCATACCTTAGAACTACATCAAAACAGTATTTGACAAGTTAAGTGTTAAACGAAGTGCTTTTTCTTTAATATAATGGCTTTAGCTAACTTTTTACCTTTGAGCCATCAGGGACATAATTTTTGTTTGGACTTTCAGTCAGCTTTCTTATACAGGATACAGGACTTATTGTAAGATAAAGACAAGTCTGCCAATTTATTGAATACAATATGTTTGTTTCAACTTTTGTGTTATGTTTTAGTTTCTCTTGTGATCGTTATTGCTACAATTGTTTGTCTTAGAGATTAGCGGAACTGCCTTTGAGAAGAGCTAGCCTGGGTAGGAATATTCATAAGTGTCTTTGTGGTAGTGATGTTTAAAAAGTAACTATTCGTTACAAAGTACTTACGAATACCGAAAGTAACGATTACTATACAGAGAGGCAACTCGTTACTTTGATTACTCTGATTACTTCGTACCGATCGTATTAGAGCGAGTAACGACTATTGAATATATTTTGATTACTTTGATTACTCTGATAACTTCGTTACTTCGTACCAATCGTACCAGAGCGAGTAACGACACCCACTATTGTAGTTGATATATCGGAATACCCATACAAAATACCTACCTACTGAGAGATATGATTCTAGATATGATTACCGGTACTCAAATACAAAAGTAACAAAGTAATCATAGTAATCAAAGTAACGAATATTGTAAAAATGATTACTTTATACAAAATACCTACCTACTGAGAAATACGATTCTCGATATGATTAGCGGTACTCAAATACAAAAGTAAGCATAGTAATCAAAGTAACGAATACTGCAAGTGATTACTTTATACAAAAGTAACGATTTGTAACGGATACTGGAAAGTAACTATAATCAACATCACTACTTTGTGGTGGTAAAGAGGAGGTATTTAAGCTAAGACTGACTTCTTCAGGATACAAAGTCAAGCGTGGATTCCTCTTGGCCTCTTCATATACCGGTTTACAATCGATATAAGATGGTGCATATCTATATTAAACTCTTGTACCTTTTCAAGAATTTGTTGTAGTGTGAAGATCTCGTTAATAGTTGAACGTCCACATCTAAAACGTGCCTGATATTTCCCTAAGAACTTTTCGATATAAGGCTTCAATCTCTAATGCAATATGTTTGACAATATCTTGTATGATATATTTAAGAGAGTTATTCTACAGTAATTTGATTCTAGTTGATTTTTATTTTTGTGTAACGGGCATATTAAACCCAAGCTACATTGCTCAGGAAATTGCTCCTTATACAAAATTTAAAAAAAAACTATTTCTTCTATGTCTTTGGTTATATACTTTCTGTCGTGTTTAAAAAACTCTGCTGTAATGCCATCGCTGCCTAGCAATTTGTGGTTTTTAGGGTCTTTATTGATATTTTCACTTCTTCTACCGGGGAAGGTTCCAAAAATTCCTGTTAGGTACTCCAATCCTATGTTAATAGTACGTTCCCAGCAACTCTCGAAAGTGGTAACCTATCTTAACATGATATACACTTTGTTGTTAAACGAATTACGAATCCTTATCATTAGAAATGTTGATTCTCGGCTTGCATTCTTTTCTAATTTAAGAACTTTCTTGTTTCTCGTAGACTGATATGGCTTTCGAGCTGTTCTAATAGGTCGATTTCTAATTCTCGTTTCTTTTTTTGATGTGTGCATTTTCCTCTCTCCTTAAGTTTTGTACTTATCTATTTTTGTCATAGTTCTTCATTGTTGCATGGTATGGTCCTAAATGGTTCGTTCTTCTCATACGTTACTTTTTTGCAACCTTACTCGAACCAGTCGTTTCTCCCTTGAGGTCGGGATATTCGGGGTATTCTATGCTGTATTAAATATCATTATGTCCTTTTTGGGACCTTATTTTGTTTAGAATTTTTTATTTTATAATTTTTCAAAGTAGTCTTTTTATTTTATTAGAAATAAATTAATATGTTTATACAAATTCTTATATCCATTTTTAATTTGTATTTAAATTGAAATATACAGGGTGATTGATTAGTAGGGTAAAGCTCAATAGCTCCGCTATAGTAATAGATAGCAATAAAAGTTAATAACATAAATTTTAGCCACCTTTGAGCTTCACATTGTAAAATTAGTTAGAATGTTACAGGGTGTTCGATAACACAGTGGCAGACCAAATTTATGTTTTTTTTAAATGGAACACCCTATATTTTATTTTAAATTCGAAATCCTATTAACTTCTCCATCACAAAAATATAAAGGTTCGTTATGTTATATAGGGTATTTACAAAGTTATAACCAATTTTATATGAAAATCGTAACAAGTTTAACTCCCTGTATTAATAAAAATAAGCAAAACAACAATGGTTTATTAATGCCATATTTTTTAAAGTATTGTCAAAATTTTCAAGAATGGTCGATATTGCTAATTTTCTTTATATCAAATACAGGGTGAGTCAAAACGCAAGTACATTATTTTCTCAGTAATTTTAAATAGAACACCCTGTATTTTATATCACTATTGAAAAGTACCATTACCGTAATTTAATTTTTAGATAACATTCCCTATGTCTAAATTTATTAGTTTTCGAAATATTTTCATTTTTCAATGGACCAGTAGCGTGGCCACCCAAGTCACCAGAATTTAATAAACTGGACTGATTTTTTGGGGTTACGTTAATAATGAAGTTTATAAAATACCTCCAACAACAAGGGATGAGATGAAAAATAGTGTATTTCGATGTGTTAATTTACAAATGCTCCGTAGAGTAAGTAGCACATTCAATGATCGTTTTTAGGAGTACATAAATGTGTTAGGAGATAATTTTGAACACCTTATGTAATTAAATATTAAAAATATTTTATTAAAAGTAGCTTCTAATTTTTTCAAACATGTTTTTTTGCAAAATGTATTACTGATAAATTATGTTTCGTTCTTTATTTGTTACATTGTTACATTTACATACAAAAGTAGTGTTTAGTTGTCTTCACAAAATATTGTATTTTGTGTTTGTGTGTTTTTTTGTAAAATTTATTACTAATTTTCTTTGTTTATTTGTTGAAGTTACAAAAAAAGATAGTTTTTAATTGTTTCAAAAATGTTGCATGTAGTGGTTGTGTTTTTGTTTGTAAAATGTATTACTAATAAATTATTTTTATTTCTTTATTTGCTACAGTGTTACATTGATTACCGGATTGATAATCGGTAATCTTCAATTGTCAATTCAGTCATGGACTACTTAAAATTTAGATAAATTTAAACACCTACAATAATTTGCTCTGAAAAATGAAAATATCTCGAAAACTAATAAATTTGGGCATAGGGAATGTTATATAAAAATTAAAGTAGGTTAATGTTACTTTTCAATAATGATATAAAATACAGGATGTTCCGTTTAACATTACTGAGAAAATAATATACTTGCGTTTTGACTCACCCTGTATTTGATATGAAGAAAATTAGCAATATCAATAATTCTTAAAAATTTTGAAAATAAATAAAAAATATGGCATTAATAAACCATTGTGCTTATTTTTATATATACAGAGAGTTGAACTTGTTACGATTTTCATACAAAATTGGTTATAACTTTGTAAATACCCTGTATAACATTACAAACCTTTATATTTTTGTGATGGAGAAGTTAACAGGATTTCGAACATAAAATAAAATATAGGGTGTTCCATTTAAAAAAACATAAGTTACGTCTGCCACTGTGATATCGAACACTATGTAACATTCTAACTAATTTTGTAATGTGAAGCTCAAAGGTGGCTAAAATTTTTGTTATTAACTTTTATTGCTATCTATTACTAAGCGGAGCTATTGAGCTTTACCCTACTAATCAATCACCCTGTATGTATTTGGTTGAAATAAAACTAATACAAATAATATCGACAATGAAATTTTTATTTGTGTTTGTTTTAATATTACATTCATATATTACATGATAAAAACAATGACATTTATATGCAACTTTCTTGTATTCGATTCGAGGTTGTAACAACTTCGGGACCCCGATACTTGTGTGTGATGGTATGGGCACCCGGCAGAGGAGGAAGGGTGGCGTTTCTAGTAGGCCTTTGCAGACTTCTGTAAATCTGAAACAAATATTTAATAAATTAATTAAGTGTTAACTTGAAAGATGAAAATATTTTTAAATCAGATTAAGATCGTTATACCAATTTTCACAATTGTACAAACATTTTTACAGTATATATAGTGTGACCGACTCCAATTCAGTCGAATTCGGGACAAGCCTGAAAAATATACCTGAAATCCGGGACTTTTCAATGAAATTCGGGCCATTTTTTGTTGATTGTTTAACTTTTTTATGTTGACAATGATATTTTTGTTGGGATTAAGCCACAATTGGTTGTAATGATAATTACTAATTACATTTTTGTTAGTTTTTGACGTTTCGACTTCCAATCCAGAAATAGTTCTTAAAAAAGGAAAAATTAGAAAATTAACTGATGTTGGATTTCCACATAAATATTATAACCTTAGGCTAATATAAACATGTAATTATCATTACAACCAATTCTGGCTAAATAATTTTTTTGTTGATTACTTTTTACTATCATATCGATAATGAAAATTGACAAACGAAAAAAAGTCCACAGTTTGAGTTTTTGTAGAACTCTAATACCACGATATAAAATGCATGTATTACACTCTAGAAATTGTCGACTTTTTTTCGTCGCACCAATTCAATTTGATGTGAATTCTTAGAAGCGTAACGGACTCAAAATAGAATTTTTCGAAAACGTTGAAAATTCGGGTGGCCCGAAAGCCTTGTCCGGGACACGACTTCGTAATTCGGGCCATGTCCCGGATTTTTCGGACTAGTTGGTCACACTAAGTATATACAAAAGTACATAAAACCAAACTTATATGGAATCACCATGTATATCAAACCAATATTGATGTCTTTTGAAAAAACTTGTTATTGTTGCTAAGAATAAAGGCTTTTATTGAAAACAAACAAACCGATAAAACAATCATAGTCCAGGGCCCATCTGTTTCGAGATGGACGTTGAGAGGTGACTCAAGTTTTTTTTTGCAGAAATTGCTTGAAAATAACTCAAATAATAATATTTGAGTTATCCTACCTCTCAAAAAGGTCCGGAACATCGTTTAAATAATCAAAATGTCAAAAAATCAAGGAAAAATTCAATTATTTTCTTCGTTTTTTGATTATATCTTTAAAAGTATTCATTTCCGAGAAAATATGTACTTACATAAAAGTTGTGCAATTAAATGTCCTACAATATAGAATTGGTTAGAAATTTAAAAAATAGTCACCCTTTAACTATTTATAATGGGAAATAAGCCACAATATTATTAAGAAATGATTTTTATTAACTATTATTATTCGTCCCAGGAACGCAACTCATAAATATTGGCAATATCATTTTATAGTCACCCTTGTTGCAAAATAGCAATAATTGCGAAAAATCCATACAAAAACAAGTATTCGCATTTTACGTTTTTCAACCATCTATGCTACGCCTAGGACTTTCATATTTTACCCAGAAAAACTTTATGATATAGTAAAACAACACTGTAAATCTCATTAAGGTCGGTTTAATAGATTTTGCAAAATAAATTTTGCAATCCAGCTTTCGCAAAAAAAGTTCATTTTTTCAAAATGTTACACGACTGAAAATAAAGTAGATAGCACGTTGAAATTTTTTTTACGTATAGGAGTGTACTGTACCTTTCATTTGCAATTTGCAAAATTAAAATCGATTAATTACCACGGCGTCAGGAATTTTTTGAAATAAACATTAATTATTGGTGCTACGCGCAGGACAGCGGTGTTTGATTCACACAAGTTGATTTCCAAAAAAATTTCTTCCAATCTTTATCTAGTATACTATTTTCTTACTCTATATTTTGTTGTAGTTTATTATTTTAATTCCACAAAAATCAAACTAATTTTATTATTGTTTGTGAAATATTGTTTAAACAATTGCATATGTTTAAAAATAATAAACCTTTATTCTCTAAGTTAAAATATATGAACAAAGAAAGTTTTTGCTAAAAAAAGTGTTATTTCAAAGGATAGAGTATGTGTTTTTATTTTGCAATAAACAAATTTATTTATTTATATCGAAATGTAGTAAAAATTAAAATGTATCAATAATTATCAAAGGTTATTGGAATGCCCAATTAGAGCAAACTATCCGCTGTCCTGCTCGCAGCACCAATAATTAATGTTTATTTAAAAAAATTCCTGACGACGTGGTAGTTAATCGATTTTAATTTTGCAAATTGCAAATGAAAGGTACAGTACACTCCTATAGGAAAAAAATTCAACTTGCTATCTGCGATATTTTCAGTCCTGTAACATTTTGAAAAAATAAATTTTTTTTTGCGAAAGCTTAATTGCAAAATATATTTTGTAAAATCTATTAAACCGATCTTAATGAAATTTACAGTATTATTTTACTGTATCATAAAGTTTTTCTGGGTGAAATATGAAGGTAATAAGTGCAGCATAAATGGTTGAAAAACGTAAAATGCAAATACTTGTTTTTGTATGGTTTTTTCGCATTTATTGCTATTTTGCAACAAGAGTGACCATTTTTAAATTTGTAACCAATTCTATATTGTAAAAAATTTAATTGCGCAACTTTTATGTCAATACAACTTTCTCGAAAATGAATACTTTTAAAGTTTTAATCAAAAAAAGAAGATAAAAATCGAATTTTTTCTTCATTTTTTGACATTTTGATTATTTAAACAATGTTCCGGACCTTTTTGAGAGGGAGGATAACTCAAATATTATTATTTGAGTTATTTCCAAGCAATTTCTTCAAAAAAATTTGAGTCACCCCTCAACGTCCAAATGTACTAATATTTTTACAGATGCGCCCTGGTCTATCAGACAATACAGTCCGGTACGTTATATATTATTTTATGAGAGCAATTTACCGACAAAAAGAAGCTTAAAAACGGAATATACCGATTAATTTTTTTTTTGCATTTCTACCTCACCGAACTTTTTTTATTCAATTCTATATATTTTTCAGTTCAAATCTAGTCAGCTATAAATTCAAATATATTTTTTATTTTTCCATTACTGAAGGTTGCGTTGGCTATAACTACAGCAAATCGCTCTCTATGTTGAGCGGTTCTTAGTATCGAATGCGTGTCCATGCCTGTCCAAACTCTAACGTTCTTCAGCCAGGAGCATTTTCTTTTTCCTGGACCTCTTCTTCCTTTCAGTTTCCCTTCCATTATGAGTCGTAAAAAGTTGTATCTTTCTCCTCTGTAAATATGTTCTAAATAAATCGTTTTTCTGTTTTTTACAATATTTAGGAGTTCTGTCTCAGTCCTCATTCTTCTCAGCTCCACGTTGTTGGCCACGTGCTCTGTCCAAGAGATCTTCAGCATCCTTCGAAAAACCCACATCTCAAAGGCGCCTTGCATTTCCGGGAGTCCGTGTTTGCATATAGACCGGAAATTGTTATTAACAAATAACTTCCTTTAGCGGTATCTCATTGAAATAAATACTTTTTCGCTCTCGGTAATTTTTCGAAAAATGCTTGTTTTTTGAGTTACTTGCAACTTCTTGATCAAAAAATGCTTTTGGATTTTTTTTTCTAAAAAACCACCAAATGAATTGCAATTAAATTCAAATCTTTATAAGATATAAAGTTTCAAGCCCTAGTAAGAATATTTTGACAAGGATTAGTGGTTTCTGTCTGTCTAAAAACATAGTTTTAAATAAACAAAAATATTACGCGCCGCTCGCCTTTAACTCCCCGACCTCTATGTACACACTAAAGCCTCGGTTTCCTCGAAAGCGGCACCGACAAACTGCGAGCGTAACACTGCGATGAATGACGTCATAAAAAACTGTACCACGCAAAATAATAGCGGTGGTTTCTAAGGATGCGTTGGAAGCCACCGCTTGCTGAGTTTGTACATTCCGTTGCCGCGGTGAAGAACCTTGAATTTTTCACCCTAATCTGACGTAATTCATCGCAGTGTTACGGTCGCAGTTTGTTGGTGCCGCTTTCGAGGAAACCCAGGCTTTAGCTATACTAGCGGTAGATTTCTCGGAAAGGCATATTCAAAACATTTAGGTCCATGTTTTCAGCGAGATAGAAACTATTTATACTTTTACTTGCAGATTTAAAGATTATAAGGCTTTTTTAAAATTTTAATTTATTTAGTAGTTTTTAGAAAAAAACCCCAAAAATCATTAATTTTTACATTTGTTCAACAAAAAATTGCAATCAACTCAATAGGAAGCATTTTTAGAAAAAATACCAGAAAAAAAGTATTTTTGGTTTCGATGAGACAACCTAAACAAAATTTATTCGAAGTACAGTGGAACCCCGATAAGTCGGCCCCGATAACCCGGAAGTCCGGCTAACCCGGACCGATTTTCATCAGATAAACATTTTGATTTTCAGTATTTTATACGATAGTAAAAATGACTCATGGCACACGCCGCGCCGTGAGAAACAACAGACACCTATCTGTAGTATTCCTTTATATAAATATTTCAAACAGCATTGTTTAAAAAGACTAAGACTATTTAAAAAATTCTTTTTCAAACAATGGTCTTTAGTTTTCAATGTTCTTAAATAACATCACATCGATTGTGACCGTATTGTGTGTAGTACAGTCTTGTATATTGTTCGCTTCCGTTTGCTTACGTTTGTGTTTGCGTGTTTTTAGTAATTTAGATGTGTAGGTACTGTGCATATTTATATATATTTCATGTTATTTCAATTCTAACAGAGTTTATCTGTAAGTATACCGTATTTTATTAATTTTTACCATATTCTCCGGCTAACCCGGATTTTCGATAACTCGGATCGGCCGCGGTCCCGATTAATCCGAGTTATCGAGGTTCCACTGTAATTCAAGAAATGATTATTTTTTACGTTATTTGTTAATAAAAATTTTCGGCCCACTTGAAAAAATAAAAAAAACATACATTTAAAATTAAAAAAATAATTTTTATAGAATCAAATAAAAAGGTTTGGTGCGGTAAAAACTCATAAAAAATAGTCGGTTTATATACTCTGCTGATGGGGGTAAACCGCTCGCCCATTTGCTTTAAATTGTTTTAAATTGGAAGAAAATAAATGAACTAACTTTTGCGTTTAGAAACGAAAATATGTGGACGAAGTAGTTTTCAATCCTAATAGTAAATTATTAATATTGAAAATATTACTAAAATATTTTTAAATTGAAAACTTATTGGTACACTTCGTCTTTCAATGCCAGATGGCGCTAGCCACCTACTATCATCACTTCAGTTGCAATGGGTGGGAAAACCTCTGGATACGAATCAGTTAAAATATGGAGAACAGTGCCTACGTTCCTTCCGATGAAGGCTCCAATAAGAGCCGAAAATCGCGATTCAAGGGACTGGACTGCACTCCGTATTCTAATTGAAAAGTAAGATTGTTTTGCCTTCGCATTGCAACTGAATAAAAATGGTATACATTTTTTTTATTTTTAGAAAATATGTGGAATTAACAGACATGCAAAGGGGAAAGATTATTGATCTTGTGGAACAAGGAATATATCAGAGGGACATAGCTGCAGTGGTAGGCATAACACAGGCTGTTGGGTCAAAACCAATGCTAGGTATCCGAAAAAGTATGGTCTAGGTCGCCACTTCTATGACGCTAACAAACCAGGATGTAATCTGCCTACTATGCTTCTCTAAACTTATTTGTTTGGAGTCGACATTAAGCTGTAGGTTTCGTGTTCCACACTTAAAAGGTACACAATACAAGTATATGCCGAGGATTTGTCAACGCTAAACATAGGGTGTCCAAAAATTGGTCCTAGATCCTGAAGGATGCTCATATCCATATAATATCTCTATCTAAAGGTATTGCGATCCGAACCAGATATGTATTAACAAACAAATGGTTGAATCAATTGTATGATTGATGCTGTTGTATGAAATTGTTCAGGATAGAGAAATAGGCAGAAAAGAAGGAAGACCTTTTGTGTGTTATATTATTTATCATTGGTAATGGTAAAATCTATGTAATCTCTGTATCTATGTATCTAATGTATCTAATAGGTCTGGATCCCGCGTATGAAAAAAAAGTTGATTAATAGCAAGCTGAAAATTTGTTAATAGCTTAAGGGGGTCTAGTCGGACAAACTTTGATATATGTGAACACTGGAACAGGGTAAGCTTTAATTGTGGAACAATTTAAAAATTTGGAACGTCAGACCATGAAAACGTCCCTGGTCGTCAGACCCTGTCGGACAGAACTTCCAATTAATTTGTTACCCTTTCATTAAACTCTAATGCAAAAATCAGACTGCTATTTGTCACCTGTCATAATTCCTATCATTTGACATGTTCTACGTGTTCCACTCATTAAAATGCCCAGTTGGTGATAAATAGCAGTCTGATTTTTGCAGGGCAGTTTAATGAAAGGGTAACAAATTAATTGGAAGTTCTGTCCGACAAAATCCATGGGACGTTTTCGTAGTCTGACGTTCCAAATTCTTAACCTGTTCCACAATTAAAACTTCCCCTGTTCCAGTGTTCCCATACATCAACGTTTGTCAGACTAGACACCCTTAAGTTATTAAAAAATTTTCAGCTTGCTATTAATCAACTTTTTTTTCATACGCGGGATCCAGACCTATAATGGTGAAATCATGTAATATTATCATGTAATCATGTATCTAATGGTGAAATCATGTAATAGATAGTGAGATAGTAAGCCAACAACATAAGCTGCTTGTTCTGGACATCGAAGTAAAACGTGAAACTAAATAAAAATATCGGAAAGTACCACAAAAAATAAGTGGTGGATGCTAAAAGATGAGAAAGAATGTGTATTCAGGGAAAAAATAGAAGAAAAAATATGTTAGAACATGAAAGGAAGCCCTAACACAATTTGGAGAAAAATGGCCAATATTATTAGAGAGACGGCTATTGAAATACTTGAGAAAACGTCAGGAAAGAAGTTTCAGGATAAAGGGACTTGGTGGTGGTTAAATGAAGTATGTACAAGGAACAATAAAAGAGAAGGGAAAATTATATAAAAAGTGGCAAGAAACCAGATCGGACATAGGTCTTCAAAACTATATGGTCACCAAAAAGGAAGCGAAAGTAGCAGTAGCAAAAGCTAAAGCAGAAGCTTATTCAAACCTATACGATTAACTTGATACCAGGGAAGGCGAAGCAAGGATATATAAAATAGCCAAACAGAAAGCAAAGAAATCAAGAGATTTTAATCACATTAGATGTATCTAAGATGAAAATAATAAAATAATAATTCACGAAAAGGATGTCAAAGAGAGATGAGGAAAGTATTTTGACAGTTTATTAAATGAAGAATTTGACAGACAGCCTGTGGAGTTAACGGAGACAGTAACAGCAATGGATACCAGAATAACAAACGAGGAAGTGGCTGAAGCGCTTCAAAAAATAAAGAAAGGAAAACCAGTCGGACCAGATGATATTCCTGGGGAAGTATGAAGAGAATTGGGAGAGACAGGAATAGGTTGGCTAGTAGGTCTATTTAATAGAATTATGGAAGTTGGACAAATGCCAGACGAATGGAGAAGCAGTATATTAGTACAAGTCTACAAAAATACGGGAGACATACAACAATGTACAAACTACAGAGCTATAAAACTACTTAGTCACACCATGAAAATATGATCGGAATATTCACTAAACTTTGTTAACTGTCAAGAGAGTAATTAAAAAATTAAGACGGATCAGATTAATTGGTGATGCTTAACACCCTGGTCGTCTAAATACAAGCCGCTTATTTGTCAATATCAAACTAGTTCGTTGAGTGTTGGTAAAAATCCAGAAATATTAATTCGGCGTCGTCGTGGACAAGAATCTCAAACTTCAAGAAGCGATAGCGTATACTCACTGAAAATCTGTATATCCATGCTTAAAAAAATCAATTAACACAAGGACTGAAGTCAGCAAAGAGAGTTCATTCGATGGATTACTGAACATCAACAAATGGATTCTAATTGTTCGAGCAAAATCATTCCATGACATGACGAACATAGTTACCTTGATGTCTCCGTTAACCGTCAATACTGTTCTTAGAACCCATATGTGACTGCCGAAAAAAATACATCTACAATGTGTCACTGTTTGGTGCGGATGTTAGGCTGGAGGGATCATTGGACCATACTTCTTTAAAAATGAGCGCTGGTCAAGCAGTGACTGTTACTGGTACTCGATATCACAACATGATAACAGATTTATCTGTACCTAAATTGAATGATATTGAAGAGGACGACATGTGGTTTCGACAAGACATGCCATACAGCCCGTGAAACAATTTAGTTCTGAATCAAACATTTACTGGTCGTGAACGCTCTCATTTCAGGAATCAGAATTGGCCTCTAAATCGTATGGTTCAACACGATTCGCTCTCTTGTATGAGGATATTGGAAGTCAAGGTCTATGCCAACAAACCTACCACCCCCATGCAGTGAAGGAGAAAATTTAACGCTACATCAATGAAATTTAGCCACATTTATTCATATCTTATGTACTTTATGATTCCCTAAAAAATTAAAATCTAAAAGAACATAGTTACTCCAGAGAAATAAGATTTTTCTCGTGAAACATCCCCCTCCAGGCCGAAACCAAATTTTTTGAGTAGTTTGGACATCTATAATAATAACCTTTATATTTCCTGCAGCCGATTTTCATGATATACATAGTTATAAACAAATGAAGATCAAGAAACGGTAAATATTCGCTTTTTTCGTCTATAACCAAAACGTTAAGCATTTTAACCTTTCCGTGGCCGTGCGGGGCAACTTGGTTACCCCAGATGCGGTTTTGTCTTTATAACTTTTCAAAATATTTTTATTTTTTTTATCCCTCCAGGTAATCTTAGAAAATATATTACTAAATCGTTTTTTTATAAAAATTATCAAATATAATTTAAATTTTATACTAAAATTGAAATTAACTCCTCGGGGCACACAGTGCCAGAAACCCCTGCCAGAGACATTCAACAATATACAAGTCGAAGATGCAGCTTTTGTGCCACGGCACGTGATAGAAAGACTCAAATATCATGTAGTACATGCAGAAAACCAATTTGTATCACACATCGAGAAGAAAGTAAAACATTTTTATGCCCTGACTGTAAAAATCAGGAATAAAATCAAATTGTAATTACAGGTAAAAATAAAAAAAATGTAAATCTTTTTAATAATAAAAACAAGTTATTTCAGTTACTAGTGCCTTATTATATAACTTTCCAAAAAATAATGTAAAATTTAAATGAATTATTAAAGTATTTTAGTAAGGTAACATAGTTGCCCCGCACGGCCTGCAGCGTAAGTTTTTATAGCACGGTCCAGGAAAGGTTAAACAAATTTGAGAGTAAGAAACTCATAAATCGTCTAAAAAAATTTAATATGGCGTTCGCCGAATATGTCTATCCTTATTGGTTGCATATAAAATTGCAAAATTAATCATAAATTCTGAGTTTCTATAAATATTCATAACTTATGTAAAAATCAACTTAGAACCTTCTTATTACACGAATTGCTGAGACCTCTGGTGCTTAAATTATATTTTAAATTTCAAAGCAATTGGTCAAATAGTTTAAAAGCTATTTAATTTGTTTTTCCCAAATTCATTTTTTTTGCAACACTATAAGTCAGAAAATTATTAGGTTACAGCAGTGGTTCCCAACCTTTTATGTCTGGCGACCCACCTTATGATGTTTTTTCATATTCGCGACCCATCCCTCACCCATGATGATATATATGTACGTTATTCAGCTACTGTAAGAGCCACGTCGCGACCCACCTGAAGTCTGCCCGCGGCCCACTAGTGGGTCGCGACCCACCGGTTGGGAAACGCTGGGTTACAGTAAGACTTCTGACAGTTTATGGAAGAAGAACATTTATACTATTGACTTAATTAAAAAAAAATGACAAAAAGTTATTTTAAACAGTTTAAAATTATTTTGCAAAAACACGTCGATTTTTTGCTTACTTATAAACAATGAGAATAACTTTTTAACCGTTACCCGTAGAAAAATTATTTTTTCATATTTGGAAAGACTGAATTTTTGTACACATTCAGAAAGAAAAACAATTGTCCTAGGACAATTAGGGACGAAGTTAGCCCGCCATTTTTTTAATTCACATGTTTTTTCACAATAATTTTGCAGTATTTAGAATTATTTTTTGTCATTTTTTTTTAATTAAATTAATAGTATAAATCTTCTTCTTTTATAAACTATCCAAAGTATTAGTGTAACTTCATCATTTTCTGACTTATAGCGTTGCAAAAAATTAATTTGGGATAAACAAATTAAATACCTTTTAAACTTATTGACCAATTGCTTTGAAATTTAGGGTATGATTTAAGCACCAGAAGTCTCAGCATTCTTTGGAATAAGAACGTTCTAAGTTAATTTTTTACATAAGTTATGAATATTTATAAAAACTCAAAATTTATGATTTATTTTGCAATTTTCTAAGCAACCAATAAGGATAGACATATTTGGCGAACGCCATATTGAAGTTTTTTATACGATTTATCATATTCTCACCCTCAAATTTGTTTAAAATACTTAACTTTTTGGTTATAGACGAAAAAAGCGAAAATTTACCGTTTTTTGATCTTCATTTGTTTATAACTATGTATATCATCAAAATCTGCTGCAGGAAACATATATGTTATTATTATAGATGTCCATACTACTCAAAAGATTCGGTTTCGGCCTGGAGGGGGTTGTGTCACCAACAGGATATATTTTTTCCTTATTTCTCTAAACTAAGTGTCTTACTCAATTCAAATCATGCGCACATTTTGGGAATCTTTTTATATTTCACTTATATTTTTTAACTTAAATATTTTTTACTTACAGTCTGATTAGAAGGAATATGTGGGGATTCTTTGGCAACATGTCGGAAGTCATACTCAACTCCTTCTTCATCGAGATCATCGTCTCTCGTTCCAGGGGGTTCATACACTTTCATAAAGCTGTAGGTTGGACGCCTCTCTGCAATAAAAACGAAATATATAAATAAATAAAACGGGATCATTCCAGAAAATTGGCTGTATACTATCTAGTTAAATAACTAACAAAGTAAAAACCACTTCTATGTCATAGGTATATTTATTAAAAATTTTAAAAAATCCCAATGGATTGAATAAAATGTGTCCAATTCAGAACGTTTTCGGACTTATCAATGCATCATCAGTGAATTCAAATACTTGCTATATAGCCCCAGAACCAAACAATGGTTGAAATTATAATTTAATCTACATTATTAGCCCAATAAATGACCGTTTTGGAGTGTAATTTCCAGAGGCAACTCCGAATTGCATGAAAATTTGGATTTAGGTTCTACTTATCCTACAACCCAAGTTGAGTTGGTGCCGTTGGTTGCTTTTACTTGGGGGGTGACATTTACCCCTTCTCGTGGGGTGAAAAACACGTGTTTAAAATAAGGCTAGAAATGGATCAATTTACTTATTTTTAGCACCTTTTGCTCTATAAAGTTTTTTACGTAAGTCAATACTTTTCGAGTTATTCGCGATTTAAAATGTTGATTTTTCGATAAAAAAAAAAACTACGTTTTCAGACCGTTTTTCCCAAATAACTCAAAAAGTAAATATTTTATCGAAAAAAAAAATATTTTTAGCGAAAGTGTAGCCTATAAAAAAAAACGAAAAAATGGTGTACCAGTAAAGTCTACAAATTGAGTAGAAGCAAAGTTGTATCTCATGAAAAATACGTTCTTATTCGTCTAATTCCAAATCGAATAATTCAACGCGAAATCACCGAAGAAAGAAGCGTTTTTCGGGAAAACCTTATTAACATTTTTAAAGTATCAGAAAAAAGCTTATTATTTGTTTTTTACAAAAGTTTACAACATCAAAAATAAACGAGTTACACTGAATAAAAAAGTTGGCCCCTTTTTTTTGGTAAAAAAAAATCGTGAAAACCTCCCTCTATTTAGCACCCTAAATGAAATTAATCGTTTGGCTTTACCATCTATTTTAACTGTATGTGTATTGTTTATATGATCTGTAAGTTTGATTGGTTTGAAGTGCTTATTTTTAAAAACATTTGGTTTTATAGTAAAAAAAAGTTTCTAAAAATTTTTGAAAAATTTCATTTTTTCAAAATAACTTAAAAAGTATTAGTGATAAGAAAAATCTTAAAGAGTAAAAAAATGTAGGTTTTACTATTATAAATATGCTAGTTTCATTCTGTTTCTCCGTAAGACAAAAATTGGTTAAGATATGGCTGTTCCAAATTTGCATACACTCGTGATTAGTGATCCATTCAAGCTTTCTCAATTATAACCCTTTCAAAAATAAAAACTTTAAACCGGTGAGACTGACAGATCAGATAAAAAATAGATAGGTAAGGTAATTTTTTTTGTAAAGCGGTAGAGATTAATTTCATTTGGGGAGCTAAACACGGCGAGATTTTCATGATCTTTTACAAAAAAAAAAAAGAGGGCCAACTTTATTTTGAGCGTAACTCGCTTACTTTTAATGCTAAAACTTTTGTTAACTATTAAAACAAAGCTTTTTATAAACACTTTAAAAAAGTTTAAATGAGTTTTTCCCGGAAAGTCCTTAATTTTTCGGTGATTTCACCTTGAAATATTCGATTTGGAATAAGACGAATAAGAACGTATTTTTCATGAGCTACAACTTTGTTTTAATTTGATTGATAGACTTTACACTTACACCATTTTTTTTGGGTTTTTTATAAGCTACACTTTTGTTAAGCATATTTTTTTCGATAAAATATTTACTTTTTAAGTTATTTGCGAAAACCCGCCTGAAAACGTAGTCTTTTTGTGGAAAAATCAACATTTTCAATGGCAAATAACTCGAAAAGTATTAATTGACTTACGTAAAAAACTATAGAACAAAAGTTGCATAAAATCAGTCAATTTATCCATTTCCGGTCTTATCTTGAACGTATGTTCATTTCACCCCCGAGAAGGGGTGACTGTCACCCCCCAATTAAAAGCAACCAACGGCACAATTTTAACTTTGAAGTGGAGGGTAAGCAGAACCCAAATCCAAATTTTCATGCAATTCGGAGTTGCCCCTGAAAATTACACGGTATCGCCGAATTTCCCGTTCATTTACTGGGCTATATGTAGAAGTAATATTGAACAAGCTAATATTGAACAGGCTATCTAGTTAAATATCTAAACGTGAAGTAAAAACTCCCTGGTGTAATTGGTATACAACGTTTACTGAAGAATTAATTTTTTTTTCAAAAAATCCAAAAGGATTGCATTCAAACGTTTTCGGACTTATCAGTGCATCACCAGTAAACTCCCTGTTCTTGCAAAATAGCCACAATGCCAAACACTGGTTGGGTTAAATGTTCTAACTACATAGTAAATATGATAAGATAGTTTGACTTAAAGTCGATGCCAATGGATTGCTTCCAGCAACATGCTGCTCTACCTTTACATATTTTTTATTATTACGTTTTCTTGACAGACTTTACGTGGTTCAATGCAGACGTAATAATAAAAAATATGTAAAGATAGATCATCATGTTGCTGGAAGCAATCCATTGGCATCGACTTTAAGTCAAATTATTTTATCATATTTACTATGTAGTTCGAACATTTAACCCAACCAGTGTTTGGCATTGTGGCTATTTTGCAAGGACAGGGAGTTCACTGATGATGGGCTGATAAGTCTGAAAACGTTCTGAATGTTATCCTTTTGGATTTAAAAATTAAATTTAATTCTTCATTAAAAATTTTATACCAACTACACCAGGGAGTTTTTACATCACGATACTGTATTTAAATATATATATATAAATAATATGTACAAGAATAAACAAGTAAAGTCCTTTTCATGAGCATTTTTTAGTGCGTCACAAATGATAGAAAAAAGAATGTGTGTGTACTTTGTACGCACGTAACAAGATATTCTTCTATTATATAATAGGTAATTTAAACGAAGTAAATATACTTAAAAGGTTATTTGTACTTATTTTATTTAAAAATCAAACTAACTTTCTTATCTACCACTTTCAAAAAAGAAGAATATCTTCAAAAATTATATAATAATATACTTACAATCATAAAATATATATAAAAAAAATAAAAAAATAATAACTTGCTTGGGGCTTGAACCCACTTCACGTCTACCGCGCCGTACGAAAGTTGACGCTATTTCAAACTGCACCAAACTCTCGTATACGTCATGTGGGAATATACACAAACTAAACGTTTACACCATAAATTTATATGAATTTAATAAAATTATTAGTTTGATTTTTGTCGAAATAAAATACAACAAAATATAGAGTAAGAAAACGATATATGAGATGAAGATTTGTAGAAAGTTTGTTCGTAATCAGATTATGTAAATTAAAGCATTGCCTACTAATAGGTAACTACATTATTTTGTTTACATTTTCCAAATAGATAGGTATTGAAACTATTAGGTATTTCCAACTGAAACATTTAGAATTACGTACCTGCGGCTTTTCAAAACTATTTAAAAAGTCACTATAATTATAAATTTGATTTTATTTCTGTCCACACATCAATAAAAACTAGTATTATACAATATTTTTGTTTACCGATAACCTCCATATTGAACAATTATTGACAGATCATTTCAAAATTTCAACACCCAATCAGAGCCCGTATAACAACTAATACCATACTGTCGATGTGCGCATGCGCGCGGATCAATCAAATTTTACCCTCAATCGATTCGCCGCTAAAGAAGAATATCTTCAAAAAAGGTAAGTCCGTGATAACCCATATTTATAACATTTATTCTAACATGACATTTTAGTTAAATCTGACAGTTGTCACATTTTATTTGCCATTTGGCATAAAAACAAATCAATTGTGTTTATTGCATTTATAAAATGGTATTTCCTTTGATTTGTATAGTTTTATAAATTCTACAGATTATATTCTTAGATATGTTATATAATTGACATGACATTTTAGATAAATTTGACAGTTGTCACATTTTATTTGCAATTTGGCAGAAAAGCAAATCAATTGTGTTTATTGCGTTTATAAAATGTTATTTTCTGTGATTTGTATAGTCTTATAAACTGTACAGATTATATTCGTAGATATATTATATAATTCGTAAATAATTTTTTTCGAATATAGCGCCATCTATCGACAACTAAAATAAATGTTATAAATTTCTTTAATCACAGACGTGCCTTTTTTCTGTCACATACAATTTAATGCGTTAGAAAGAAATCGAAAAACTGTGACGCACTGAAAGATGCTCATGAGAAAACGAATACAACAGGTACTTTTAAAAAGTATTAATTTTAATCTACACAAGAAAATAACGGAGGTAAAAAGGAGATAAAATGAAAAAAAAAATAATATACTACACATACTGATAGACTCATTTTTAACTTCAAATATATCTCGAAAACTAATGACTTTATCGTTACCAATGAACAGTATATTATTTACATAGAAAAGAAAGTATTGGTGAATCGAAAAATTGCGCTAAAATAGTAATTTCCCCAGTGACGTAGAATTTGGGAAGGGTCAACCATTCACTAGCCCCTCTAGTAGACCTCTGGTAGTAGCTATAAACGTTTTTTTATCATAATTTAGTAGGGTGTATAGAAGCCAGACTTTATGTCAAGTATGATAAGGATACGTAAAGTAGTTTAAATTACTGGGTAAAAATAGTTTTTAAATTTTTAAATAAAACACCCTGCAACTCAGTAAGGAGCCTTATTTTATTATTTAAGTGATTTGGGTTAAATATTAATATGTTGAGGTCTGGAATCTATATTGAACCACCCTGTATAAACTTAAGATGAAACAATTCTCACGCAAAGTGTACCAATATAACAAAAAAGAAGTTTATTTGTAAATGTTTCAAAAAGCGTCATAGATAATTATGAAAAATTTTCTTTCATATTGTATAAACTAAAAAATCAAATAAAGAAAGAAAATCAAGTTTTCAAAATCAACCGAACAACAAATTACATGTTCGAGTAGGTATTTCGTCTGACTTCATTACGCTGAAGAGTTACACGGCCGTAGACAAAGGAAACGTTCGACTAGCTATGCCTTTAAACATTACAACATACTTCACGGTTCTCAGATGTTCTTGCTACGACATTAGTATTACATTACGTTTGGAGGACATGTTGATCTATAAACACTTAACGGAAATACGATCCGACTTGTAACTATATAATAGCAAGCAGGTACAAACAGGGAAGACAGTACAGGTAAATAAATTTGGTCCTTTTTGAGCTTAAGGCCACTTTTTAAAAACTTTTGTAGTTTGACTTTAATTTTCCGTTATTTCATAACTGTATACTCGTCACAAGTGATTTTTGTTCTTCTTTTTCTTCTTCTTTATAAGCAATTCTGCCTGTTCATTGGCGGATTGATACCTCTAAAAAGGGTTGTCACTCCATCTTTGCGCGGTCAGCCGATATTACTTCTTCTATCGATTGGTGATTTACCTCTTACTATTTTGATCACAGGTGTCACCCTTATTCTGTTTATGTGGTTATTCCATTCTTTTTTCTATTTAGTGTCCATTCATTTATGAATGGACACTATTCATTTGTATACCCTACGATACATTATCTTCTAATGTCTTCACTCCTCTTTCGATATCTCAGCGTATTTCCTGTAACTCTTCTCTAACGTTTCTAGTAGTCTTGTGCTGTGACTGCAACGGGTCTTGTTTCTGATGCATATGTTATTATTGGTCATACTCATACACTAGATTTATACATTTTTGACTTCATCTCAATGTGAATATGTCGGTTTCACCATATAATATGATTAAGACATCCTGCCAGTCTATTTGGTTTTTGTACTTGATTTCTCACTTCATTGTCCAGGTCTCCGTAGCTTGACAATGTAATTCCAAGCGATTTTCTTTCCATTACTTGTTCAATACTGATACCATCAATTTCTACTTTACATATGATTGGTTTTTTATTATTTAATATTGTTTTAGTTTTCTGAGATGAAATTGCCTTATTGAATTCTCTTGATTTTAGTTTAAATCTGTGGACTAATCTTTGCAGACTATCTTCATATTGGGCTATCAATATTGCGTCGTCTGCGTAACAGAGTATTTAAAAAAAAATGAATGGGTTGCATGTGTGAGTCCATACTATTGTAGTAAAGAAAAGAGAGACGTTCTCACAAACAATTTATTTTACAACTGACGACCGGTTTCGCTGTCTACAATATTCACAGCATCTTCAGGTCACGGTAAAAGTAAAATTAAATGCTACAAATAACAAAAAACCAGAGTTAGTTAAGTGGTCTGGTTGAAATCAAAGGGTAATGATCAAGCCAATATTAAAGTATATATATTTATGCATACATATAAATACTAACATGTACGTAAATATGGTTTACAACCCTCACACTCACATACATGCACGCATTCAAATGTAGTGGCAACAAAAGTATGTTAAGTATAAGTATAAATATAAAATATACACTTACTTTCCGGTATAAGGGAAGAAAATAGTGGTATTCAATATCATACTTTTTTTTTTATTATGCTAAAGGGAGAGACGGTAGAGGGACAGATTTGAATGTAATGCATTAACAAAACCAAAATAATTGGCAGGATCTTGAGGGGATTAGTAAGGAAACACGACATTAAACCGTGAAACCAAAAAATTTGTTAGTTATATATAAAGTGATGTTATTTTATATATGTGTGTATATTTTAATTTAGTTGGGATTATTAGATGTTGTTCTGGATGTTCAAGAACTAATATATGTAAGATTGGTTGTGCAATTTTCCTAAACCAGAATTGGTCAGTTGTGTATTAGTTGTGGTGTGATTGTGAAAATATTTTAATTTGTTTTGTTGGAGATATTGAAATTAAATTGAACAATAGTAATTATGTAAAAATTTGCTAAAATCTTTTTAATATTAAAAGTGTCAAACAATAAAATCATTAATAAATAATTCAGAATTAAAGTCAAGTGTAAAGGTAACTGTACATGAAATTCAATTTATAGTAATATAAAGTTATGATTATTTGTACATCGATGAGATTTTATGTGATATTACTTACTGAAAAAGTTAGAAAAAGGTAGAAAAAGGCAGAAAAAGGCAAATATGAAAAGTCATTCATTTATGTTAATATCTGTTGAATGTAATAAATAGTTGAGTAGATTGAAAGTTAATCTCAAAAGATCTTTGAAAAAGTTACTTGGTTGAGCTGAATTATATGGTTTCTTTGTAAAGTTAAAAAAGTTTTGAAAATTTTTGTTTTGTTTTAAAGTCGATAAATAACACATAACAGATTCTCGAACGCACAAAAAGGAGATGGACATAACAGGAGTTTGGGAATTTTTGATGAGGAAAGCAATCTGTGTACTACTACATCTTATTTCTTTTCTTATTTCTTGTAAATAAACCCAAATTAGAGGAATTTTTACATTTCTTAAAAATCGAAAAGAAATAAGATGTAGTAGTACAGAGATTGCTTTCCTCATTAAAAATTCCCAAACTCCTGTTATGTCCATCTCCTTTGTGTGCGTTCGAGAATCTGTTATGTGTTATTTATCGACTTTAAAACAAAAAAAAAATTTTCAAAACTTTTTTAACTTTACAAAGAAACCATGTAATTCAGCTCAACCAGGTAACTTTTTCAAAGATCTTTTGAGATTAACTTTCAATCTACTCAACTATTTATTACATTCAACAGATATTAACATAAATGAATGATTTTTTCATATTTGCCTTTTTCTGCCTTTTTCTACCTTTTTCTAACTTTTTCAGTAAGTAATATTACATAAAATCTCATCGATGTACAAATAATCATAACTTTATATTACTATAAATTTAATTTCATGTACAGTTACTTTTACACTTGACTTTAATTCTGAATTATTTATTAATGATTTTATTGTTTGACACTTTTAATATTAAAAAGATTTTAGCAAATTTTTACATAATTACTATTGTTCAATTTAATTTCAATATCTCCAACAAAACAAATTAAAATATTTTCACAATCACACCACAACTAATACACAACTGACCAATTCTGGTTTAGGAAAATTGCACAACCAATCTTACATCTATTAGTTCTTGAACATCCAGAACAACATCTAATAATCCCAACTAAATTAAAATATACACACATATATAAAATAACATCACTTTATATATAACTAACAATTTTTTGGTTTCACGGTTTAATGTCATGTTTCCTTACTAATCCCCTCAAGATCCTGCCAATTATTTTGGTTTTGTTAATGCATTACATTCAAATCTGTCCCTCTACCGTCTCTCCCTTTAGCATAATAAAGAAAAAAAGTATGATATTGAATACCACTATTTTATTCCCTTATACCGGAAAGTAAGTGTATATTTTATATTTATACTTATACTTAACATACTTTTGTTGCCACTACATTTGAATGCGTGCATGTATGTGAGTGTGAGGGTTGTAAACCATATTTACGTACATGTTAGTATTTATATGTATGCATGAATATACAGAGAGAGTCTGTAAAGTGGAATAAATTCAATATCTCAAATACTAATTGTTTTTTTGGAAAATGCTCAGACCTGTCAATTAGTATTTCAAATTGTCCTTTTTGACATTCAATAATAATGTATACAGGGTGTCCCAATTTAGAGATATGACGTCATAGTCGATTTTCTTAAATGGCAACACTGTCATTTTGATAGCTAATTTGATAGGGTTTGTAAAGTTATACATAACTGCAAAATATCAAATTTTTATTCTCTACCATTTACAAGATAATAGAAAATAACAAAGTTATATCTGTAATTTGGAAATATATTCAATAATTAAAATACTAACTGTTTTTTTGAAAAATTCTCAGACCCGTCGATTAGTATATCAAATTGTCCTTTTTGACATATAATAATAATAATGTATACAGGTTGTCCCAATTTAGAGATATGACGTCATCGTTGATTTTCTTAAATGGCAACACTGTCATTTTGATAGCTATTTTGATAGGGTGTGTAAAGTTATACACAACTGCAAAATTTCAAATTTGTATTCTCTACCATTTAGATGATAATAAAAAATAACAAAGGTATGAAGAAAAAAAAGTAATTAAATAATAATTGAATTTAATTATTTCAATAAATTAAGCAATAACTCATAATGTTGCCCTCAATTATTGTCAAATTGTCAATGGGCAACGTTATGAGCATTTTCTTAATTGAAATAAATAAATTCAATTATTATTTGATTACTTTTTGTTCTTCATAACTTTGTTATTTTTTATTATCTTGTAAATGGTAGGGAATAAAAATTTGAAATTTTTCAGATGTGTATAACTTTACACACGCTATCAAAATAGCTATCAAAATGATAGTGTTGCCATTTAAGAAAATCAACGATGACGTCATATCTCTAAATTGGGACACCCTGTATACATTATTATTATATGTCAAAAATGACAATTTGATATACTAATCGACGGGTCTGAGCATTTTTCAAAAAAACAGTTAGTATTTTAATTATTGAATGTATTCCAAATTACAGATATAACTTTGTTATTTTCTCTTATCTTGTAAATGGTAGAGAATAAAAATTTGATATTTTGCAGTTATGTATAACTTTACAAACCCTACCAAAATAGCTATCAAAATGACAGTGTTTCCGTTTAAGAAAATCGACGATGACGTCATATCTCTAAATTGGGACACCCTGTATACATTTTTATTGAATGTCAAAAAGGACAATTTGAAATACTAATCGACGGGTCTGAGCATTTTCCAAAAGAACAATTAGTGTTTGAGATATTGAATTTATTCCACTTTACAGACTCTCTCTGTATATACTTTAATATTGGCTTGATCATTACCCTTTGATTTCAACCAGACCACTTAACTAACTCTGGTTTTTTGTTATTTGTAGAATTTAATTTTACTTTTACCGTGACCTGAAGATGCTGTGAATATTGTAGACAGCGAAACCGGTCGTCAGTTGTAAAATAAATTGTTTGTGAGAACGTCTCTCTTTTCTTTACTACAAGAGTATTTTTACTTCTTTGTTTCCCTTTTTGTATTCTCTTCCTTTGTTGACACTTTTGATTATTTCATCGATAATTAAATTGAAGAGCACAGGACTAAATGAGTCTCCCTGTCTTATCCCGCTGCCTATATCTATAGGTTCTGTAAGTTGTCCATCTATTCTGACTTCCATTTTGTTGTTTTGGTAGATGTTTTCAATGGTTTTTATGATATCTAGGGGGGCCTTCTCTATTATACAGAAGATAGAGTACATCTTTGAGTTTTACTCTCACCATTGATTTCTTTAAGTCAATCAGACATAGAAATACTGGTCTATTATACACTAGTAATTTTTCAGTTATTTGTTTTTATGACGAAAATTGCATCTGTACACAATCTTCCAGTACGAAAACACTGTTGTTCATCTACTAAACTTATCCTCTGATTCTGACAAGTGATTTTTAGCTACTTCAATATATTATCGAATTATTCCAAATAGTTGGAGAGAGTACTGGACGATTCCTTTAGTAAAAATACATCAAAATTCTGATTCGGCAGAATCTTATAGAGCAGGTCTTCTAAAACTTTTTTCATTCACGACCTCCATTTATGATTGCAAGTTTCCTGGCGACCCTATATAAATATAAAAGAAATATAAATAAAATCTCTCTCGACCCCAGAATTTTGCTACGCGACCCAATTTGGAGTCGCGACCCATAGTTTAAGAAGGCCTGTTATAGAGGTATCCCAGTAAGCTATTGCAAAACAAAACACTGGAAACCCCCTCTGTTGCTCAGTGGTAAAAGCGCCTGCCTTTGGATCGAAAGGTCCGAATGGTCGTGAGTTCGAATCTCACCAGGGTAGAAAATTTTTCGTTTATTATAAATTAATAAATGAAAATACTTTCTATCCTTGTGGGATCAGTACTCACCGGAGGAACCGCAGACATTCGGATACAATTAGCGTCTCTTTGCAAAGACAATGACGTCGACTTCGCAAAGCAACAAGACACTTACTCAACACACACCCTACACATTACACTAGGTATCTAACTGGAAAAATCCATACAGTGCCATCACCATGCCAATGGCCATTAGTTGTCGGGGCATTAGCTAAATCAGATCTTTATATATTTCATAGACTTCAAACAGGCTTATGATTCAATTAATCGTGCAACATTATGGAAAGCAATGATCGAGTTCGGCGTACCCAAGAAATTAGCTGCGGTAACACAAATGTGTGTAAGTAACTTCTTTGCACAAGTTAGAATAGGAGGGAAAATATCAAATGCTTTCTGCGTAAATTCTGGACTGAGACAGGGAGATCCGTTGTCCCCATTATTGTTTAACCTGGCCTTAGAATGTCATGCGAAAAATGTATCCAAAAATCACACCAGACATAATTGCTCGGGGAGCTAAAATCATACTCGCCTTTGCCGATGACGTAGATGCAGTAGCACAATCAACATTAGAAATTAAGAATATTTTCTCGAGCTTTGAAGAAGCTGAATTAAACATAGGTTTAAAAATAAATGAAGACAAAACAAAATACTTGGTCGTCTCAAAACAAGAACGACGGCGAATAAGCCAAAACATTATTATAAACGGTCACAACTTCGAAGTGGTTAAAGAATTTAAATATCTAGGAGCAACAATCACAAATGACAACAAATTAGAGCGAGAAGTTGAAACGAGAATAATGGCAGGAAACAGATCTTTCTTTGCAATGCAACATCTAATGAAGTCAAAACTTCTTCCACAGGGTGCAAAAATCCAGATATATAAGACCATAATACGACCAGCAGTCGCGTATGGAAGCGAAACATGGACGCTTACAAAAAGAGAAGTAAATAAATTGCTGGTGTGGGAACGTAAAATCCTTCGAATGATATATTGCCCTTGCAGATACAGCGTGGCAAACGAAAGGAGGCGCAGATACAATAACGAGCTAGAGTCTCTATTCGGAAAAGAAAATCTAGTCAGATATATAAAGGCCAATAGACTCAGATGGGTAGGGCATGTGATACGCAGTAACGACAATCGCCTTATAAACAATGTGTTCTGTGAAAGGCCAGATGGAAGAAGATCCGTAGTGCGGCCTAGAAAAAGGTGGAAAGATGCAGTCAAAGAAGATCTAGAGAAAATGGGAGTGCAAGAATGGGAATTAGTGGCACAGGACCGATAAACATGGAAGGCAATAGTAAACGAGGCAAAGACTCACGAAGAGTTGTAGCGCCATTGATGATAATGATGATGCATTAGCTAAGTAAAAAAAACACTGTAAAAAATGATAAAATGTAAGCTTGAAATATGGTTGTTTCGAGCCTAGGAAGAACATAATTCAGGAGTAAAAAAGCAAGGTTCATGCGGCATGCATTGCAATTTTGAGTTATATAGAAGTTCCGGGAATCTTGACGTTAAAATTCATACAAATTCCTCTACATATCGGGAGACGCGTCTGCGGATGCATCTGCCGATTTATCATCACGAGCTGACCACACATCTGTTAATCGTTCAGTCTGTGTTAATTCTCGGGTGATGCAATATCTACTTTGACTTCACTGCCAAAGCTAATGCGTCGTAGAGGTCAGAGGTCAGATGTGTGGAGAGGCATCGGACGTTCGCACTGAAATCCTTTGATCTGTGCTGAAAAAACCGACAACTATCGGATATTTTGCTGACGCATCCGCCGACGTGATATATAAACAACAAAGGATGGAATCACCTCAACTACACATCTGCGGATGCATACGCAGATGCCGTCCGCGGACGCGTCTGCCGATGTGTAGACGAGGCATTAGATGGATATGGCATGTAATCAGGCGAGAAAAAGATTCAAAATTTATAAAATTTATTCAATAAAGAGTGCCGATGGGACTACGAGCCAGACGGAGTCTGAGACTAAGGTATCATTACAACTTAGAGGACGAGGAAGTCTATTGGAGTTAGATCATGGAGAATAGTTGCCAGAGACAGGGGTGAATAGGGGAATATGTTGAAGAAGGCTTTTGCTCATAATGATCTGTGATTCTACTGATGACAATGGTAAGTAATATATTACAATTATTATAAGATTCGTCAAAATCCCAGAAAATTTTAGTTTTAGAAAAACTAAATAAAAAAATTTACGGTAGAATCTATTCATGATAATTAAATAATGGTAGCACTATTACGCGAATCTACTAACGAAACAAAGTCAATGACTTTGTTAATAAGAAAAATGAACCCACCCACAAAGGCAAAACACCAATCTTTAGAAACAAAAAATGCGAATAACATATAAAAAATATTGTACAGCTATTAAATTGATAAAGAATATAAAGATTGGAGAGGACCACAAAAATTCAAGAGTGGATGCTAAATGGTGAGCAAGAAGGTTTATTCAGGGAAGGATAGTAGAAAAAATATGTTGGAACATGAAAGCAAGCCCTAATACAATTTGGAGAGAAATGGCCAGTATTATTAAAAAGACTTCTATATAAATACTTGTAAAAACTTCAGGAAAGAAGTTTGAGCATAAAGAGACTTGGTCGTGGTCCAACGAAGTACAAGGAAAACTAAAAGAGAAGGGAAAATTATATAAAAAGTGGCAAAAAAACTGACCGGACACGGATCTTCAAAACTATATGGTCGCCAAAAAGGAAGCGAAAGTAGCAGTAGCTAAGCTAAATCTGTGCTCTGTGCGTAAAGCGAGTTAAGTCCAAAAATGGTCGAAATTAGCCAATGCACTATCTGTATGTTAGAATTTGATATCTACATGTGTGTATAATTTGTCAAGTCCAATTGCATTTCTAAAGTGAGATATTCATTTTTAAAAAATGAAAAACAATCTGTGTAAAGCGTGTTAAGTCCTGAACTTAGACGCATGATTATTTAAGAAACAGGAAGACTCGGACAACTTGGCTATTAGTGCATCCTATGTAACCCACAGCTGAATCTTATGCTTGTGCGTCACAGTGTTGCCATGCTGCTTTCTTTATTTGTTTCATAATTTCAGTCAATGTTAAATGTACCTACAAGAACAATAAAATAATTTTATAAGAACGTTTGCTTCTCCGTCATTATACCAGGTAAAATGACAAATGAGGTGTCAAATGAAAAAAACTTTTACTTTATTGGTGTTTCAAAACTCTTTTTTAATTTATTATAATCATTTATCTGTATGATTTATCTAGTTATCTACTTTTTTATAACGATTTAAATTTAATTCGATTTAAAAACATTTTTACAGTTTATCTTCATTGACCTCTTTTATTTATCAGTTGATCTCCTTTTTTATTACAATTTTAAGGTAACTTTGATTTAAAATGCCTCTCTTGTGCTTTTTGTATTAAGAGCAAACAGTAGCGATCAACAGGTAGCAACAAACGCGTTCCAAGATTGCGGCTCTAATTTTGAATATTTTGTCGAGATATTTGGCACACATATTCGTAATATAATAAAGAATGGCGGTACAGAGCCCAATTTCAGAAATGTGTTAGTATGTAGAAATTACTCTATAACTAAATAAAATATTGAAAAAAGGAGCCTGTATCGCCACTAAGAAAGACAAAGAATTCACTTTCTTCAAATAAACTTTTTTATCCCGTGCCTAGATTTTGTGTGACATTGGAACTACTAAAAATCGATTTTTTTATAACAAGAAATCGAACGTCACTGACTTGGCAACATTTCGCGCCTGTGTGTATAAAAATTATTGTTTTTGATAGTATAAACGTCACTGTCAGTGTCGAATTACCGACGCACTGTTGCCTCACTTTTGAAAGTTCGCAGAACTTTCGCAATCTTGGACCGCGTTTGTTGCTACCTGTTGATCGCTACTGTGTGCTCTTAAAAAAACTTTACTTTATTGGTTTTTCAAAACTATTTTTTATTTATTATAATTATTTATCTACTTTTTATAATTAACATCCCTCTTTTGAGCTGTTTGTAAAAAACAAGTAATTGGACTTCGTCCTATTAGACGAAGTCGTAATTGAACAACTAAGTCCAAGGTTTTCATCCAAAGTAATCGAAAGTAGAACTGGAAGTCGATATTAGAACCCTTCCTGTAACTTTGCGTCGATTGATAAACGATTTTAATAATTTTGGGTCATATTTACTAAACTGTGGTTCATAATTGTGTAAACAGAAATAACTTCAAAATCCAAATTAAAGATTCAAACTCGACTTTTCAATACGCTTCGATTGATATGTTACATGTATTTCTGCGACTATAATATGGCACTTCCGGTTAGAACCTCTTAACCAGAAATGATATAAAATCAAAAATTATCCATTTGTTCTCATCTTGATAAGGCACGTCGAATGATATATCGCTTATACTATTTCGATGACTTTAAAACAGTACTTACGGACCTTACGTTTGTAAATCTAAAACCGGAAGTCCGATGTCAAATTTCTCATCTTTTGGGATTCTACCTTGTATAGTGACGGAGGAGTTATATTCGCGGTCGGACGGACAGACGGACAGACAGACTAGGTCAAATTTCTCACCTTTAGTACCAACCTTGGTTTATAAGCTTCCATTTGACACCTCATTTGTTATTCTACCTGGTATAGTGACGAAGAAATTATATTCGTAGTCAGACGGATAGACGGACAGACGGATAGCCTAGGTCAAATTTCTCACCTTTAGTACCATCCTTGGATTATAAGCTTTCATTTGACACCTCATTTGTCATTCTACCTGGGATAATGACGGAGGAGTTGAGATTCAGACAATCAGACAAACAAGACGGACGGACGGACAGACGGACAGACGGACGTGGATAATTCAACGTTTTCACATTTTTTCAAAATTGGTGAAAACAACAACATAAACTTTACTTAATTGGTGTTTCAAAACTACTTATTTTACACATTACACAATATTACAAGGTTTCTAACAAGTTAAACTTCGCAATGATTTAAAATAAAGTAAAAACCTATCTATACAGGGTGTTTCATTAATAATTGTCCATATCGTAACTGGAGAAACCTTAGCAAAAAATACGAAGATTTAACCTAAAACACTTAAATAAAATGTTGTTCCTTACTGAGTTACAGGGTGTTTTATCTAAAAATTTAAAAATTATTTTTGCTTAGCATTTTAAAACTATTAGACGTATCCTTTTTATACTTGGCAGAAAGTACGACTACTAAACACTCTATTAAATTATAATAAACAAACGCTTCTAGCTACTACCAGAGGCGTACGACAGGGGATGATGAATGGTTGACCCTTCTCAAATTCTACGCCACTGGCGGAATTACTATTTTAGTGCCATTTTTAGATTTTCCAATACTTTCTACGTAAATAAAATACGCTTCATTGGTAACGATAAAGTCATTAGTTTTCGAGATATTTGAAGTTAAATATGAAACGGCACAGTTATTTTGATTAATTTATATGATTCGTATGATTAAAATTTAAAAATTATTTGTACCCAGTACATACTTTAAAACTATGTGGCGTATCCTTATTATACTTGGCAGTAAGTATAAATACTGTACACCCTACTAAATTAAGATAAATAAACGTTTCTAGCTACTACCAGAGGCGTATGACAGGGGATAGGGTCTGGTTGACCCTTCCCAAATTCTACGCCACTGACGAAATTGCTATTTTAGTGCTATTTTTTGATTTTGCAATACTTTTTACGTAAATAATATACTCTTCATTCGTAACGATAAAATGATTAGTTTTCGAGATATTTGAAATTAAAAATGAAGCGACACAATATATTAATCAAAATAACCGTGTCGTTTCATTTTTAACTTCAAAAATCTCGAAAACTAATGATTTTATCGTTACGAATGAAGAGGACATTATTTTCATAGAAAGTATTGGAGAATCCAAAAATTTAACTAAAATAGCAATTTCTCCAGTGGCATAGAATTTGGAAAGGGTCAACCATTCACTTTCCCCCGTTGTACGCCTCTGGTAATAGCCAGAAACGTTTGTTGAACGTAATTTGGTAGTTTGTACAGTACCTATACTTTCTGCCAAGTATGAAAAGGATACGTCGAATAGTTTAAAAATGCTGAGCAAAAATAATTTTTAAATTTTTTGATAAAACACCCTGTAACTCAGTAAGGAACCACATTTTATTTAAGTGTTTTAGGTTAAATCTTTATATTTTATGCTAAGGTTTCTTCAGTTACTATATGGACAATTATTAATGAAACACCCTGTACATAAATTAGAACATACCTAAAATACACAAATGATACATTTCACACACAAATATATCACAAAAAATTGTAATGTGATAGTATGAAAAAATAGAGGATACGGCAACGGTGTTACATTTCATGCTCGAATCCAATGCCAAAATCTACACAGACATATTAGGGTGCACTAATAGCCAAGCTGTCCAGAAGACTCAGTGTGTTAAGTCGCACAATTTTGGGACTTAAAACACTGTATACTAATAGTTATTAAGTTGACTCTCTGTGCGCCACGCGACGTTGCAAACTTTAGGACTTAACCCTCTTTACGCACAGAGCACAGAAATCAGAGGCGTATTCAAACCTATACGATCAACTTAATACCAGGGAAGGCAAAACAAAAATATTTAAAATAGCCAAACAGGGAGCAAAAAAAGGAAAAGATATTAATCAGATTACATGTACTCGAGATGAAAATAATAAAATACTTATTCATGAAAAGGATGCCAAAAAGAGATGGAAAAAGTATTTTGATAGTTTATAAAATGAAGAATTTTGTAGAGTTAAGGCAGACAGTAACAGCAATGGTCACCAAAATAAAAAATAGCAAAGAGAATGATGATAATTAAAGAGATAAAGAACTTTTGGATTTGCTTGCTACGTTAATTTTTATGACTACTGTTGGAGTTAGCAGATCCGAAACTTTTATGCTTAATTGTCTTAATACTTTTTAATTTATATTTTTCAATAGATTTTATAATTCCTGTAGAATCAGCTTTATATTTGTAACTTAAATTATAAACGTACCGTATTGGTTCCTGATAATATCAGGATCAGCTCCTTCAAGTACTCCTCGTTGCTGAACCGCCTCTATAACGAGGGGTTGGTCTGTATGAGGTGTGAGCGGGGTTCTAACTCCAGTTATGGAACCGTCGACTATCAGATCGTCGGCTGCAATAACGGCCTCCATGGGCATATGTTTGGAACCGTTGTCTGTGGGACGGTGGCACGATCTGCTGCTATGGAGGTGGTGCGTCAAATGTCGGCGACAGAGCGCGACTAATACTAGACATACTCCTGTTGCGAGAAATGCAGCTGTACCAAGGAGTCCAATAAGAAGAGGACTGACTGGCATGGATGCGGTGGAACCTGAAAGAAAAAGTATAGGTATATTGCAGTTGAAATAATAATTATTTTACATAACTGAGTATATGATTAATAGGGCAGTCAATAAGGGTATTTTGCTCCGAATTGCACCCTACTACATCGATTTACTTGATATTTTTACAGTAAGTAGGGAATAGCTCAAGAAACAAAGTCTA
Source organism: Diabrotica virgifera virgifera (assembly GCF_917563875.1). Lineage (NCBI taxonomy): Eukaryota > Metazoa > Arthropoda > Insecta > Coleoptera > Chrysomelidae > Diabrotica > Diabrotica virgifera. The sequence continues at coordinate 70,768,855 of NC_065448.1, read as the reverse complement.
CACTATGCCGATGTGCGCTTTTATGTTGAGGGTGGTTCCCACCCCTTCTCGGGGGTGAAAAATGTTTTGGTTAAAATAGCCACGGAAAAGGCTAGAGAACCTCATTTTAAGCAAAAATTGTTCTATAATTATTTATTGAAAACTCGATACTTTTTGAGTTATTCGTGGTTGAAAATTTACCATTTTCATTGAAAAATGACACCTTTTCGGACGGATTCTTGCAAATACCTTAAAAACTATGCATCTAACAAAAAAACTATACAAAATATTTGTGTAGGTTATAAAAAAACAAAGAGATTCGTTCCTTTATAAATCTACTAGTTAAAATACAAAGAGGGATATGGTAGGTAAGAAGAGTTTGTTTTTTTGCTGCATGCTCAAATCGATGTATTCAACTTAAAATAACAGAGAAACTGTCGATTTTAGGTGTATAATGACACTAATAACTTTTGTATTGCTTGAAAAGACCTTTAAAAAGAGCAATACTAAATGTCGATTGGATTCAAACTAATCGAGATATTCTTCAAAAGATTTGATGACTAATGTATTTTAAGAAGAAATGAGAAGTATATTTAACCCCTCATCCATCAGAATTTAAATACATCGTTTTCCTTCCACAATACTTTTTACTATAGTATTATTTCTATGTTAAAAACTTGGACTGGATTAAAATTATTGGTTTTTGAAAAAAAAATAAGGTCAAATTATGGAGCGCATTTTTAAATTTTCTTAAAAATCTTCCTTTTTCTCCATGTAACTCGAAAAATATAACACATACGGAAAAAGGATACCACACAAAAATGTAGAACTTTTTCAGATAAAAATTTCTTTTTATTTTTCATTACTGTATCTCTCATCATTTTCAAGTTACATGGAGAAAAATGAAGATTTTTAAGAAATTTTAAAAATGCGCTCTATAACTTGATCTTTTTTTTTCAAAAATCATTCATTTTAAACCGGTCCAACTTTTTGAACATAGAAATAATACTATAATAAAAGGTATTGTAGAAGGAAAATGATGTATTTACATTTTGGTGGATGGGGGTTAAAATTAATTCTCATTTTTTCTTAAAAAACATTAGTTATCAATTTTGTTTGCAGCATATCTCGCTTAGTTTTAATGTAATAAACCTATATTGTAGCTCATTTTAAAGGCCTTTTCAAGAACTACAAAAAGGTATTAGTAGCATTATACACCTTAAATCGACCGTTTCTCTGTTATTTCAAGTTGAATACACCAATTTGAGAATGTACCAAAAAAAAAAATATTTTCACCTACCATAATATCTCTTTTTGTATTATAACTAGAAGATTTATGAAGGCAAGTGTCTCTTTGTTTTTATATAACCTACAAAAATGTTTAATATAGTTTTTTAGTTAGATGCGTAGTTTTTAAGGTTTTCACAAAAAACCGTTCGAAAAGGTATTATGTTTCAATGAAAATGGCCAATTTTCAACCACGAATATCTCAAAAAGTATTGTGTTTTCAAAAAAAAATATAGAACAGATTTTTCTTAGAATTAGGTTCTCTAGCGAATTCCGTGTTAATTTTAACCAAAAAATTTTCCACCCCTAAGAAGGGGTGGGAATCACCCCCAAGATAAAAGCACACATCGGCATAGGCGACTTTGAATTAGGAGATAAGTAGAGGCTAGGCCCAAAATTTCATTAAAATCCATGCAGTAGGATAGAATTCGGAGGTAATATCATATTCTTGCTCTCATTGACTGGAGTATAAAATGCCAAATACATATTTGATTCCCCTGTTGTAATGATATGAAAGGTTTTGATTAAACTCAAAATACGGGACGCTACGAGTTAAGTAAAAATTGTTTCGACTTCTCAAAAATGCAGTACATCTAATAGTTTTGTGAAATTTAAATTGTGAAATTTATGAACATATTTGCAAGTAGCCAGAGCAAACAAGATTTTGGATAGACTAATAAAATAAGCTAAACACACTTCTTCTTTTAAGAGGATGGGTACGTATTTTCGGCTGCAATGCTATTCAAATCGGGATTCATTTTTTTCGAACCCTGAGAAAACTAATAAGTATTTTTTAAAAATTTAAACGCAGAATGAAAGGTTACGTTATTAGTGAGGGCCGAAAGTACCTGAGAATTTCTATAATGCTTATTTTAATAAGTTACAGAAGTTAAAAACTAAGAGAAAATTTAGTGTGATTTTTAATTTCAAATATCTCATTCAAAATAAACTTTTTATTTATTCTAAGGGACTTTCGGCCCTCGGTAATAATTTAGTCTTTCATTCTGCGTTTAATTTTTTTAAAAGTATTTATTCGTTTTTTCAGGATTCGTAAAAAATGGACATCATGTCCGTGGTAATATTTTCCAAATCTATCTTTGTCGAACGCACTCAGTCGAATAGAATATTGTCAGTCAGACATTGACAATCAGTGACAATTTTAAATGACATGGCATCGGAAATATTTTGAGTTGTTGATTAAATAATATTCATATATAGTGTATTTGAGGAATAATCGATTTAAGACGTGAACTTAATAAAAAGTTATTTAGTGTGTATTATTTGTGAAAGATCCAAGCAGAGAATACATCAGGATAATATATTTTGTGATCCAAGTATTTTGTTGTTAAATATGTTTAAAATTGTAAGCGTTCCATAGTAACAATATATTATTAAAAAATCACTTTAACACTTTTCCTCTTTTCTCGATTGAGTATAAGTTTTTGTTGTACATATAAATTATTACAATCACTGAATACATGATGAAAAAATTATCACATTTATTAACTGAATTAATAATTTGCTTTTATACAAATAACCGTTATCCAAGGACATTCAAAAGCCATCTCTTTAAGTTAATGATGACATTTTCAAGTAGAACTACATTCTAGTAATGTTTACATATCCATACCAGTGTGAATTTTACTACACGTAATTTGCCGTGTAAAGACAGAAAAAGTAGGGATAGCCGTAAAATATTTGCGAATTATGTACCCATGGCCTTTAGCTATTTACACTTTTTTCTTTACACTAACTCAAAACAATACAAAATGTTGTATTCTTTCTTGTACCTGTTTGCTGATTTTTCCGGTAACATATCAAGATTATTGACAACGTCTAGGATAGATGGGGGTAGTTCTTCGTCACTTGATGCCATCTAAATCACTGAATTATTTTAAAATTCGTAAGTACAGTATTTCTCATGATCATTTTTCAGTGCGTAACAAATGATAGGAAAAAGGGTAAGTCCGTGATAATACACATTTATGACATTTATTCTAACATGACATTTTAGTTAAATCTGACAGTTGTCACATTTCATTTTCAATTTGGAATAAAAACAAATCAAAAGTGTTTCTTGCATTTATAAAATGGTATTTTCTTTGATTTGTATAGTCTTATAAATTATGCAGATTATATTTGTAATATTATTATCTAATTAAAAAAATATTTGGTTATTATGGCGCCATCTATCGACAACTAGAATAACTAGAATAAATGTTATAAAAATGTCACCGACGAAATGTAATCACCGACGTGCCTTTTTTTCTGTCACATACAATTTAATGCGTTAGAAAGAAATCGAAAAACTGTGACGCACTGAAAGATGATCATGAGAAATACTGTAAAGATGCTTGGAAATGTTAAAGCGTGTGACGTGCTTTTTGACAATAATTGCTTTGTGTGACATCGTTGCTATGACTTTAAAAAATTAAAACCTGTATTGATATGCACAATTAATTACTGCATAACAGGTATTTAGGTACCGCATTGACTTTAATTCGAGATTATTATAACTTATTAGCGTTATTTTTTAATTCAATTAATTAGATTTGGTCATTTTTTAAACGCTCGTAGAAAAAATATTGTTTCTAACTCTTGTCTCTTTTACGCAATCGAGTGCTTGCCGAACACCGCCTGGCGTCGTTCTGCAAACTGAAATCGCGTGCGGAAAATATACCGTTCCGCACTAGTTAGGAATATAACTACGTATACTAATTTACAATTTATGATTTATTAATTTAATATAACCGCCAGAAAATTTAACATGACAATTTTATCAAAAATCACAAAATGCATGGTTATGCGTGGTTATACCACTAAGACGTAAATTGGAGCTGTAGAGTCAAATAGAACAAGTGATGGAGTTTATATGTCTAGGAATCACACTATCTAGCTACGGAAAGCTCGAAACACAAGTAGAAGGTTAAGTGAATGGAACTGAGCCGTAGGTTGCTTGAATGAAACAACATGGAAAGAAATGGAAGGCAGAATTTATAAAACAGTATTTAGACTAAGAATGACACGCGGCAGAAACACGACCTAACACAGGGAGAACAAAAAAAATGCTAGAAACAGCAGAGATGAAAACCCTTAGAAAAGTCGATGCTAAGACACTATGGGACAGAGATGAAAGTAGATATACCACGGAGATTCAAGATGGAGAATATCAAAGACTGTCATAATCATCAAGGAAAATGGAGAAGAGGAAGATGTATACCCCAAATAAGTTTGGGTACACTTTTCAACGAAAACTTTTTCGTTTATAAATTCGCAAAGTCCTACAATACTTAGAGTAGATTTATCGATGGATTGTTATGTAGTTTTGTCTTCTGAATCCAAATCTGAAAACGGCATTTCGATATCTCTAACCGTCTTCGAGATAATCGATCTCAAAGTCTAAAATGTGACGTCACAATCCTTTTATTTTCCGCCAACACACTAAACGTCAGCTGAAATCGTTTATAGTAAGTAGGCTAATTTTTTTTTAATCTGAATATGTTAAGCAAAGCATAGGTTATTTACATTTGAGTTTGGCATTTCGTGAATGTCAAACTAAATTTTAAATTAAGTATTAATAAAATATCAATGACATTTGATAGTGAATTTAATTATTATATAAAATAAATAAGATGTTCAAAAATACAAATTGAGCATATTTTGAAAGCAATCATTTACTAATAACTTTACAAAGGTTTATACGAGTATACGGCCTCCCCTTTAATGGGACTACCTAATGATAAATGGACTGTTTGATCTGTTATGAAATGAAAATTGTTATTATAGTCGGTTCGCTAAACTCAGACACAACTAGCTAGTGATTTTAGTAGGTAATTTTTTTGTTTTTTTGCCAATTTTGCCGAAATTGGCAAAATTACTAATTATTTGGAAAGGATGCAAATATGGGCTACCCATTTTGTTTTTCTTTGTAAAAAAAGAATAAAAATTCTTCTATTTTATGTCCAAAGGTACGTAAGAATACCTACATTTAGTTACTTATAACCTGCCCAAAGTCCAAATTGATTAAAAAATATACAACTGTTTTAAATGTACAAATAATGAAAAATTGTACTTTTGCGCCGTTTCAATAATGATCCTAAATATGGGCTACCCCGAAAAATGTGTCTTAAATTTGTGTGAAATGAGATAAATGCGTGACAAATATATTTATCTAAAATACATCAAATAACTCATAGGCTAAAACTATTTGCAAAAGTCAAACACATATTCTTCTTTTTCGGCCCCAGCGCACTCGTTATGTGCCCACAAATGACACATGAGGCACTTGACCCATATTTCATAAAGATTATCCTCTGAAAAAAGTGCTTCGCAAAACATACACGTTACGTCAGCTGCGTCTTGTGGAGGCTGTGTAGAAGGAAACTCATTGTAATCGCTCTCATCATCTGCATGCACATATTCATGCTCATCCTGGCTACTAGACGCCGATTTCTTTTTTTGGTTCTTTGTGACTTTGGTAACCTGCTTATGTTTTCCTTTTTTATTTCTTTTCCTTTTTTGTTCTTTGCATTTTCCTACTTCATTTTGCCTTCATTGCTACATTGTTCTAAATATGGGCCACTAGCCCATAATGAAAACAGAGGCATAGCACATATTGTAAACACGCTTACTTTGCACAACAAAAGAAGTTATCTAACAATAAAACACTGAAAACGTTTATTTTCTATACTTCCACAAAATTTATTATAACTAAGTGACTACAGCTGTTTCGGCAGAGTGCCTTTCTCAAGTGACATAGTTTACAATGTGTTTGCCTTTTTAAGTCTTCAACTGAAGAGGTTGAGGAGTTTACAATAATATTGAGTTTACAATAGAAACAGAACAGAATAACTCCATAAACTTTCTAGGTGTAACGATTTCCAGACTACACAATAAACATGAGTTTTCCGTATATCATAAACCTACCCATACTGATACAACTATACACAATTCATCATCCCATCCTACACAACACAAATTAGCAGCCTACCATAGCATGATACATAGACTGACAGAAATTCCCATGACAAAAAATAACTTCGAGATAGAACTAAACATCATTAAACAAATAGCAGTAAACAACGGCTATAACGAACAAACATTTAACAAAATTTTAAACCAAAAACTCCATAAGAAAGCCCTGAAATTAGTGTATCCACCACCACAGAAAGAACCCAGTACCTTCTGCTCTCTCACATATACTGGCAAGATAACAACAAAAATAGCCAGATACATAAAAAAGAAAGGAATAACACCAGCTTTCAGAACTAACAACAACTTAAGCAAATATATTAAGAACAATAAAAGCCGAAAGAGAAAGCAACTACAGACTGGTGTGTACAAACTAACTTGTGGTGACTGTCCGAAAACGTACATCGGTCAAACTGGCAGAACTTTTGACAAACGGATAGCAGAACACAATAGGGCATTCAACAATAGAAAAACAGACACTTATACATACGCACTTCACCTTCTAGATCATAATCATTCTTTCAATGAAGAGTTTCAAATTCTGCATATTCAAAATAAAGGCCTTAAGCTATCTTTTTTAGAATCTATGGAAATTAATAAACTCAAAAATACAGATATAATTTTGAACGACAAACTCGAGACAAACAGCTCCCCACTCCTCAACCTCTTCAGTTGAAGACTTAAAAAGGCAAACACATTGTAAACTATATCACTTGAGAAAGGCACTCTGCCGAAACAGCTGTAGTCACTTAGTTATAATAAATTTTGTGGAAGTATAGAAAACAAACGTTTTCAGTGTTTTATTGTTAGCTAAAATGAACTTCCATCAAGTAATGATCGAATCCATCAATTATTTAAAAGAAGTTATGTCTAAAAGCAGACAATTTGAAGAAAACTCATTAGCATATATCAAAGACAAATAATAGAGCTTCAACGTGACACAGACGTTTTTTTGAAATTCGTGTTTATTTTTAAATACTGGAATTTATCAACTTACCCGAAAAAGTTTTGACACTCACACCAACCGACAAACTATTATAAACTGGGAAATATCTACCACAGCGGCGCCATCGCTACGGTGATAGTTTACATTCGTCAAATACCGTTTGCAATAGTCAAAATGTAGAGATTTGCAACGAATAGCTGTGAAACCCACCTAGCCCATATTACAAGACCAGCCCATATTTGCAGCCTTTCCTCTAACTATTTAGTAATTATTTTTTGGTCGAATTGTTAAAATTACTGACTAAAATCACTAGCCAGTTGTGTCTGAGTTTAGCGAACCGAATATATGAAATATTGTTTGGAATAAAAAATTATGGTCTTATATGTGCAATTACATTCTTCTAATGGAAAAAATATTTGAAGATTTTTCTCAAATTATGGATACCAACAACATTTTCATTTATAACTCTTTTATTTTTAATTTGACGAAGAAAAGTTATTCTTCATAAAAAGCTCTTCATGGTCTAAGATTTATGATACAACCATCATATATCAAACTTTATTATTTTAATCCGAGGTATATAAAAAATATGAATTTCGATCAAGAGTAAAGTACCTTTATAATTCACAACAATTAAATTAGAATGATATAATTGCACATTAAAACATAATTTTTAATTCTGAACAACTTTTCATAATAGCCAATTTTCCATATCATGAATTGAAATCCGTAAATAAACAAAGTTTTCGTTATGATAATGCTCGCATTTTCAGCTTGTTATTTTTATTTTCACCGACTATAACCTGTTTGCAGGCGCGGATACAGAGGGGGTCAACGGGTCCATGGACCCCCCTATTGTATTTAGTCCATAAGTATTTTTTTTATTATTTATTATTTTTTTCTGTCAACCAGAGCTCAATTCTTTTGATACCGTAGGTATCTGAGTAGACTGAATTTTATCCTAAGAGTAAGCGTGAGTCGTATGGCTAAATCTGGACAATAAAATATTTGCGGTACGTCTGACCCCCCTATTATGAATTTATAGATCCGCGCCTGGCTGTTTGTGTATTTATAGTGTCAACAGATCGTTCGATCTCGTACCATTTCCCTACATCATTCAGTCCAATTCACGAAAATCTCCGTTCTTCTGAATATCGATGGCCTAGAAGCAATACCTCGTAAGTACCAAATATTCAAAAATCACGCTTTTGGCGCCTCAGTATTGATATAAACCTTTTCTACCAATCACCAAAAGTATAAAGGCGCAAAGCAATGAATATCGTACTTTTCATCATGTGCCAATACCTCGCCTAAATATTTTTGCGTGCAATACCTCGTATGCATTTATTTTGCCATGGTAGTTAATGTCGATTATAACGTAAAGGTTTTTGTTTTGCAAGTTTATATTATAAACTTTACCGGCCTGGTGATTGGTAGAAAAGGTGTATATCAGTATTGCGGCACCAAAAGCGTGATTTTTGGTACTTACGAGGTATTGCTTCTAGGCCATTGATAAAAAGTTTTTTGCTAAAAACCACAAATTTTGACAGATTTACTTACGAAGTATTAAAGGCCATCGTGTGAAACTGTGTTTCCACAACTCAATGTACGGAAAGCATCGTCGGTAAAAATCAGATACATCTGTTTTGAATTTATCAATATCCTGACCACTACTAAGTTTTCACAATACTAACTACTGTTAAGGTCCTTGTTGTAAAACATTACTATCCACATGTTCGTGAAGGTTAGATTTCAGTCTTCTTAAGTCGAACATGCTTTCAAACAATTGCAGTGGGACGCCAAAGAAATAAATGTCGACGGCGAAAGGCTCTCCCACCTACGATTCGCAGACGATTGTAACGGGTAGTTCTTTCAGGACGACAGACTCAGTAAAACACAGGTTAAAAATAAAGTAAATATATTTAAGATAATTATATACAGTTTAAAACAAATAAAATAAAATATAATTCAGTCATAATAGCAACATTAAAAACGGTAAACGGATAAACAATACAATATAATACAATAACAACCTCGCTACGTTAAATCAACATAGCCCTATATTCCGATCCGCAGTTCACTTCAATGCGGCACGTAGTCACTCGTTCCTCGCTACTACCGCCTCCTGCGATAAGGGTCATGGCAAAACTCCACTTCACCACGGTAGCGTTCGCCTAGGCATAGTTCCGCCTTACAAACGGTGCATCTTTGCCCATCCAGCTAGTGCTAGTTCAACACGCTAGCACCAGCTGTGGAGCAATTGTTAGTTTAACACGCTAGCAACGACTGATTTTCTCAAGCAAGCAAGCAAGCAATTTGATTTAACCCGACCTGTGGGAATGTCCACCCTCTCGAAAGAGTACATTCGGGTGTAACAATTCATTGGGGCGAGGTGTTTTGACCCGAGTGTAAACAGGGATCACTCCACCTCGCTCCAATGCCCCAGGCCATCCCTTTCCCCCCCCATAGCACGCTTATGCGCGATGAGGGCACAACTATCGTAGCCAAATGCTCTTCACAATGGAATCCTGGGTAATAAGATTCCATGTGGTACCCTAATCGAATGCAAAAATCTTAGGCTCAGCGTGATGCGCTCTATGCCTTTATCGTCTTACTTACTTAACCGCGGTACTAAAAATTGCTTGCTTGGGCCCCAAGTCATCGTGCTGAGCCCTATTGGGCTCCTCCCAATGACTTGTTGCTCGAGTTTTTATGTGTTTTTTATGGTTTTTTTTTATATATTTTTTGGGGGCTTACGCCTTTTTATTTTTTTATATATATTTTTTTGGGGGCCTGTGCCCTTCTATAATTTTCTAAAATTGTCTTACCTTGAAGGTGATCGTGGTGTTGGATCTCCGTATGTAACGCTATCTTCGGCACTTGTTTTTGAGCTACGAACTGACTACTATCACTTTTCACTTTTGATCACTTTATTCCACTATTTGCTGTTTCGGTCTTCTGTGCTTCCATCGGTGGAACTCATCATACCTTAGCATCTCTCGCAGTATATGACTTGGGTGGTGCTCCAGTTCCGCGAATTTGACCCTTGCTTTGTCTGTCATGATTTCGGTGACTCTCACCTGTTGGAGTTCTCTGAACAGGAATCTTTCTGCTACGTATCTTGGGACTCTGGCGGCTTCTCTCAAGCTGCTGTTGTGGACCGCTTGGATCTTCTTTTTGTGGGTGTTGCATGCTTGTCCCCATGCGAGAGATGCGTATGTTAATACCGGTAGTATAATGCTGTTTATCAATCTTAACCTTGTTTTTAGTCTTAGTTTGCTTTTTCTGCCTGTAAGTCCTCTTAGTGTTGCTTTCGCTATGTTGGCCTTATGGACTGTGGCTTCTACATGTTTTTGGAAGGTTAATCCTTTGTCCATGATGACTCCTAGGTATTTAGCTTCGTTTTTCCACTCGATGGGGGTGTTCTGTACCGTCAGCTGTTCCTCTGGTTGTTGTCTTCCTTTCTTGTATAAAACCGCTTGTGTCTTTTCCGAGTTGATGGCTATCTTCCATTTTATACTCCATTCCTCTATTTCTTGTAGTGCTGTGTGAAGGTTGGTCACTGCTATATCTACATTTCTGTGTTTGGCCGCTATCGTTGTGTCGTCGGCGTATAGGCTCATAAGGGTACCTGGTGTTCTAGGTACGTCAGCGGTGTATATCGTGTACAGCAGGGGTGACAGGACCGCTCCCTGGGGTACTCCAGCCTCCGGGTTCCCGAGTTCGGACAGGACTTGTCCTATCCGAACCCTGAAACTCCGGCCGCCCAAGTACGACGAGATTAGCCTCGTCATAGCCCCGCTGTACCCGTAGCCCCTTATGCCATACTCTGTCGAACGCTTTGCTTACGTCCAGGAACGCTGCTCCAGTGTACTGCCTGTCGTTGAATCCAGCTGCTATGTACTCGGTTAGTCTGAGTACTTGTAGCTCGCTGGAGTGCTCTGCTCTGAATCCGAATTGAGCTTCTGGGATAATGTTTAATCTATTTGTTTCCGCTTGCAGTCTGCTAAGAATGATTCTTTCCACTATCTTGCTGATCGCTGGGAGTAAGCTGATTGGCCTGTAGTTCTGCGGGAATGTGTGGTTCTTACCAGGTTTTGGGATCATAATGACGTGGGCCATTTTCCACCTGTTCGGGGATATCTTAAATCTTAGTATCGTGTTCACTATGTTTGTGAAGTACACTATAGCTTTTCTGGGCAAATACTTTAGGGCTCTGTTTGTTATTTCGTCTGGACCAGGTGCTTTTCTCGGTGAACTGTTTCGGATGTGTTCGTTGATTTTTTCCGGTGATGTTGGGGGAATGATGTCCTCTGGGTCTTCTGGTCCTTCGACTTTTTCCAGGAAGTCGTCGTCTTCGTTTTGGTGGAAGTTTAGGTCGCATTCTCTTTCGAGTGTAGCCCTCATCGCCTCTACTTTATCCTCTATGGTGTATACCATGCCGTCTCTTCCATGTAATGGGGGGATGGATTTTCTGTCGCTTCTCAACATTTTTTGGAGCTTCCAAACGTTTTTCATGTTTGAGTCTAGTTCTTCCATCTCTTGTACAAAGTTGTCCCATTTTTTGCTGCGGTGGAGTTGTAGGGCCGTTTTGACCTCTCTGTTTAAAGTATTTGCCCAGGTTTTGTCTACTCGATTTCTTGTTCTATATACCGCCCGGATTCCAGGAGCCTATCCTCAAATATCCCCTGTCTGTCAGCATTACTTCTGCGCTTCCCTGGTGCCTAGTATAACTTATTTGACTACCCTAGTCACTATTCTGACTATGTAGTCTTCATCAGGGATCGCTGTTTGGTGTTGGTTGTTCTGCGTGGCCTGGGCGTAGGTGGTGCCGGTAGCTTGTGGTCTTCTTGCTTGTGGTTGTTGTTGTTGCGGCCTCCTTGGTGGGGGTCTTCCCCACGTAGGGCATCCTCTGTAGCTGGCTGGATGGCCGCCTTTACAGTTGGCACATGTAGCTTTGACTTCTTTGGCCCTTTTGCACATCTTAGTGGGGTGATCCTCACCGCATTTGACACACCTGGGGTCCTTGTGGCACGCGTTCTGGGCGTGGTGGTAGCCTTGGCAGTTGAAACACAGTCGCTTTTCGGAGATCCTCTACCACGACCTTCATGTGGCACAGGTTGGTTATGCGCCTCGACGTCCCCCTGATCCAGAGTTATGACGAACATGTCTGTCTTCTTGGGCCGGCTCTTGTTGACATGTTCTTTGCTGCTTGGCAGTCAATGTTATATTGATCTGCCATGTCATTCTTGATCTCTTCCTCTTTGGTATTCGTTGGTAGCCCTCTTATTACCATTTTAGGTTTTACTTCTTCCTCGAATGGGAAGGCTATCCATTGTAGTCTCTTCTTGGGATCTTTTAGGGTCATGTTCGTTGCGTAATCCTCAATAATGTGGGTCATCTTTCGATAATCTTCCGGGCTTTTCGCCTGGATGAGGGTTTCCCTTCCGCTTCTGGAGATCTTATTTGTCGTGATTACGCTTTGTTTCTGGGCTATACTGAGGATAGCCCCTGTCTCGCTCACGCTCTGTAATTTAATTACAGGCGGCTTTCGTTGACGGGTTACCTGTTGTTCAGGTAACGCGGCAGCTTCTTCTTGTTGGTTCGACTCTGAATCCTTGGGATGCCGTGCGGCAGGCGTGTCTCCACCCGTGCTCGTAGATGGATGCATTGGTGGGGCATTTCCTCGGGGCAGGTTGAAGGATTCTTCTGGTGGGGGTGAAGCAGCTCTCATGGCGTTTCTTGCTTGGGTTTCCCATGATGTCGTCTCGTCTTTTGAGATGGGTGTCTTTAGTTTTGGAAAATCTTCTTTATTTTTTGATGTCTCTCGGATTTTTCTTAGTCTCTCCTCTGCGGGTGACTTTTTGGCTTCAGGGAGCGGCTGCGATTTCTCGACTTCAGAGACTGGCTTCTGTTGGAGATTCTGTAAGAGTTCTGTCATCATTTTTTGTTGTTCTGTCATTGTTCTTTGTTGATCTATCAGATCATTCAATCGGGCTGACATTTTCTTCATCTCTTCATTTTGTTCTTGGATTACGATCCTTAGTCTCTCGTTTTCGGCTCTTTGTTGGTCTCTCTCTGCCGTCATCGCCTCTAGCATCTTTCTCATCTCTTCTTGCTCATTTGTCTTGAGTACCTTCTCTTTCATGTCTTCGTTGGCTTCGCTCTCTTTTGGTTTCGCTCGTTTGGTGGTGCCTCTGACTGCCTGCTCTGCCTCGTCATCCATGGGCTCTGCTTTTGGATTTTCTCCATCCTTCTTCGCTTCTGCGTCGTTCTTCGATTTCTCCTCTTTCTTCTTTTTGGATTTCTCCTTTTTCCTCTCGCTCCTAGGTTTCTTGAAACCATTTTCATCCATGGATGAGCAGTCATCGGTGTCGGAACTTAATTCCTGAAACAGGTTTGGGCCCACTTTGCGTGAGCCCTCATAGATTGGCGGGGATTGCGCCATGGATCGGGGGCGTGATCGAGACCTAGCTCGATCAATCGTCTGGGGTTGGGGGCGAACGGTCCTAATATTGACGAAGCCTTTTTTTCTGCCGACTGGCCCGACGCCAGCTCGACTTCAGGGTTGGCTCCCTGCACCAAGCGCGGTAGATCACGTACCCAGACAGAACTAGAAACTCTTGCGTTTCTCAATCTACTGACCTAGGGGCCGGGGCTGCACGATGTAGGTTTCTAAAGAACTACACCTTGCAGTGTCGAGGTACAATGTTTTAAATTGCACCCATTCCTTACGGAGGCACAGTAGATATCCCGTAGCGGGCTCACGTCGAGCCCGCTAATTCTTTTTCTGCTAGCCGATCTCTAGCTGTGGCGTCTCAGAGAATCCAATAAAATCAAACTCCCTCAGTTTCACCACATCCAGCCGATCGGCCTTTGCCTCTCCTTCTCGCCTAAGGCTTAGAAGTGCACGACTTCGCTATCACGCTTACATTCGTGATTGGAATGAAAATTCCTGCTAGCCGTACAACTTCTTCCACCGTTGGCTCCTTGTCGTCTTCTCGCCTCGGAGAGTGAAAACGCTCAACTGTTGCCTTGCTTACATTCAAGGCAGGACTGAAAAGTCCCCAGCCGAACAATCCCCACTACTCGTTGGCTTCTCTTCGCTGCCGCTGCTCTGCTCCGCTCGCACGCGTGTTACCAGTCCAGTGGTCGGCACCAGACTCTACTAACTTTACTGTCTGATTTTCTCATTCTCCTGGCTCGCCTTAAATATGCTCTCGATGCCACTACTCCTTCGATTTTCCCCAGCGGTGCTATGCGCCAACACGGCTGCTCCTATGGTTGTTTTTGGTCGACCGGCACATCGCTGGCATCACATCATTACACGACAAAATATAGAGATCTTATAACAGACAATATAAAAGAGATTAGAACTATGCTTACTAATTTAGATGCCGCCTGTAAGAAAGTTGGTTTAAACATAAATTTTGGAAAGACACAATTCATGACAAACCTAATTAGTCCAATCGGGTTAGACGAATAACAGGCCTAACCTTGCATTAGGAGCTGGCCCAAATTTTTTTTTTAATCCTTAGGGAGGGTTAATAGTAGTGTAAATTTAAAATCTCGACTGAATTCCGCCATTGCGTTAGCCACTATCTTGATTTTAAACGAGAACAGTTTTTGCTCAATATCTCCGCAATTTTTAAATTTTCGGCAAAAAGTATAACAACCAAAATTGTTGAAAATTTAATTTTCTATTATTTTTATTTTTCAAATTTTTTCGTGCCATCGATATTTTCCGAGTTATAGCGGAAAATAGTGACCGTTATATATAAACAGAGCATAATTATTGAATTATCTCGTTTATTGTTAGTTTTACGACAGAAATGTTCTTATACAAAAATAGAGAGAATTGAATTCTACACAATTTTAGTTTCTTTCATTTTTTGCTAAAGTTAATATTTAAGGTAGTATGTATGCGATAATGGCCCGAGCGTAAGACCCGATTGATTTTGTAGCAATGGTTTTTGTTTAATATCTACGCCATTTTCAACTTAAATTGTTCCAAATATGATTTCCTACAATTTCTTTTTAACAATTTTTTTCATGCAGTTCAAATTTTCCGAGTTAAGTGGGAAAATAGTAAAAAGTGGTGGGGGGCATAATTACTGAATTGAATCTTTTTTCCGAGCTGCCCGAAATTTTATAATTCCATCCTTTAGGGGAGATCAATAGTAGTGTAAATTTAAAATCTCGACTGAATTCTGCAGTTGCATTAGCCGCCATATTGATTTTAACGGAGAACCGTTGTTGCTTAATATCTCCGCCATTTTCAACTTTTCGACAAAAACGGTAGGAACTAAAATTGTTGGAAACACAATTTCCTGCAATTTCTTTTCCACAATTTTTTTATGCGATCAATATTCTCGAGTTAAGGAGGAAAATATTGCTAGCGGAGGGGAAGCATAATTATTGAATTGTCTCATTTATTATTAATTTTACGACATAATTGTACATAAACAAAAATAAAGAGAATTATATTTTATACAATTTTTGAAACATCCAATGAAATATTAACCAAACTAAGTACATAAAAGACATAAATAATAACTTATATGCATTAAGTTCACTTAATTTTATTAACTAGCGGGTTTTATTGGTTGAATTTGTCTGTCGATAATTAAGTTTTATGTCAGCTAACATATTTTAATATTTCAACAATTTTTTTAAATTTTGGACCCCGTTGGGGGGAATTTTCCCATTCCCCCTCTTAGACCCGCCACTGGTTCTCTCGAAAAATTGTAGTAAATCGTAATTGCAACAATTTCAGTCCTTACACTTTTTGTCGAAAAGTTGAAAATGGGGAAGATATTCAACAAAAACAATTGCTTTAAAATCAATCGGGTCTTACGTTCGCGCCTTTACCTCCTACTTACTACCTTAAATATTGATTTTATCAAAAAAATGAAGGAGATCAAAATTGTACAACATTTAATTCTCTTTATTTTTTTATGGGTTAAAATTTGTTGTTAAAGTAATAATAAACGAGATAATTCAATAAATCAATAATTATGCTTTAACTGTCCACTGTTTTTCCCCATAACTCGGAAAATATGGACCGCACGAAAAAAATTGTAATAAACGAAATTATAGAAAATCGCATTTTTAACAATTTCAGTTTGTATATTTTTTGTCGAAAAGTTGAAAATGGCGGAGATATTGAGCAAAAACGGTTCTCGTTTAAAATCAAGATGGCGGCTAACGCAACGGTCAAATTCAGTCGAGATTTTAAATATATACTACTATTGACCCGCCCTAAAGATTAGAAAAATAAAATTTGGGGCAGCTCCTAATGCAAGGTTAAATGGTATCCCGACTGGGCTAAATACCAAGCGAAAATACAAAAGTCGATTTCAACGAAACAGCACTGGTCCATAAATGAGGCGCTCATAGCAACAGTGGCCTAACCCACAAATTAAACATTTGTAGATTAATATATTATCAATAAAAGCAGCAACAGTAAATCTTCCTATTAACAAGAGTCTACACATCCTACCTCTATATTTGGCTAAATGGAGCTCCCATAAGCACAATGTAAATTCGAACGCAAAGATTACATTTATCTCTAAACTTCGTTTTTGGGGTTAGGCCACTGTTGCCCTGAGCGCCTCGAATATAAATACTTAGGGCATGAAATACAAATTGCCAGGGACAATCAAACTGCCGAGCTGCAAAAAAGGATCACCTTAGCATGGGGCTCATACGGAGCTCTATCAGACATCTTCAAGAGCAACATGTCAAATTATTTGAAAAAGAAGACCTTCGACCAATGTGTGCTTCCAGTTATAACTTACGACGCCGAAACATCACTAGGTTCTTATATTCCACATCAATAAATTCACATATTAACTGAATTAGTTGAACTGGGTAGATATAAAAATGTTTATATATTTTAACAACTATACTACAATCACAATAAATATGCATTAGAAATAAACAAACCAAGACACGTTGAATGTTTCGAGGAGAACTACCAAATCATGATTTACAAAGTATATATATATATTGTGAATCATGATTCGGGAGTTCTCCTCGTATCATTCAACGTGTCTTGGTTTGTTTATTTCAGTGCATCTTTATTGTGATTTTAGTATAGTGCTTTAATTTCGATTGACAAACTATCCACAGCATTTCGTTGTTTATTGTGTACAACATGTGAGTCACAAGCAATATTGTATTTAAAATTAATCACGTAGTAGCCATATCGATATTCATAGGAAAAATAACTCCGCTTTTCCATTCAGTGAATATTGGCCCCACAAAGATAAGACCAACTGCAATATAAAGTGTCAAGGTCTGAATAAGTATACTTACTTATTTTCATTTATTTTCACCGACTCTAACCTGCGGCAGTTAAATGTAACTAATGCTCAATACATCTTACTTATTTGACAAGGTTAGGAGATAAGCTGGAAAATACCTAGCAGCGTTATCCTGCAATATTTTATTCGAAACGTTTTTTTTGTTTGTATAATCCGAGATGAAAAGTGGTTTTATCATAAATGGCTTACAGCCGGATGTGATGGGCACTCAGTTTATATACAACAAAATCGAACTTACCAGACTAAACGGTTGTCCATATAAAGTATATATATTTTTTTATTTCGACATAAAAACTTCGCAACTCTACAAATTATAAACAATGTGTAAAAATCATAGACATAATAAAAATAGACTAGGTAAGGTATGGGCCGCTTTGTGTATCTAAGTGTAACGCGTCATTGGTCAATATTCACTTTGAGTGGTCTAGCTATCTTTGTCTGTCACATGCGCGGGATCACTTGGTAAAAAGATATAGATAGACCACCGATCGACTGCCCGTGCGTTACGCTATTTTGCTCAGTATGCCTTGCCTATCCTTATTAAGTAGATGTCTATTTATGTAAAATACTAGTTAATACATTTTTACATTTTACAGCAGAAAATTATTACAAGTTATAGTATAACCGGCGGGTGGCTTTTATCGAAAATGGTCCATTTCATACCCACAAGCTGAAAGTTATTTTATTCGCTATGATCATGTTGTGATTATAATGCTAATATGCTATGTTTAAAAGATTTCACCAAAAATTGTCCATGGCAATCCATTTATTTGTAACAATTTTTAAACAAATTATAAAAAATTAAAAATGTATAAACATTTTCAATTTCTTTGCAACACGAAAATGCAGCAGCTGCATAATACTCTGGTTAAATCGGAGAGTGCAGAAAAAGCCTATACCGGTTTCGGAGGCTTTTTCCTCCTCATCAGTAGTCCCATATCCTCTTCTCTCCGATTTCCCCAGGTACCATGCTTTGGGCCTTTCCGAATTGCAAAGAACGAAATGCCGCGGATGAATAGAGCCATCTACCGAAAAAAAAAATAAGTTATCAATCGAAGTAGCACAGAAAACGACAATAAATATCGTTCCCATACCATCAGATTGACAACAGGTGGAATACTTTCTTTGGTTACAACCTCCCGAGATTTTCAAAAATTAAAAATCATACACGATGCCGAGGATATTAAGATAAGGAAATTTTAAATAATTCACGTCCCATCTGCTCAGCGTTGTAAAAGTTCCAACAAGAAAGATTCCTTAGTACTCAACAAAAGGGTAAATGAATTAAAAATAAAGAGTAAATTAATTTCCTCGGCATCCTGTATGATTTATAATTTTCGAAAATCTCGGAAGGTTGTAGCCAAAGAAAGTATTCCACCTGTTGTCAATCTGATGGTATGGGAACGATATTTATTGTCGTTTTCTGTGCTGCTTCGATTGATAACTTATTTTGTTTTTTGGTAGATGGCTCTACTTCATCCGCGGCATTTCGTTCTTTGCAATTCGGAAAGGCACAAAGCATGGTACCTGGGAAAATCGGAGAGAAGAGGATATGGGACTACTGATGAGGAGTAAAAAACCTCCGAAACCGGTATAGACTCTTCGTGCACTCTCCGATTTAACCAGAATATTATGCAGCTGATGCATTTTCGTTTTGCAAAGAAATTGAAAATTTTTATACATTTTCAATTTTTTATAATTTGTTTAAAAACTGTTACAAATAAAGGAATGCCATCTACACAATACAGAAACGCATATACACAAATAATAAAAAAACACAAAAAATAGTCGGAATTTAGTATCCCGAGGATACAAACCAGACTCTCAGACTTTTTTCAACTAAAAGCATGGCTGTTGACTACAAGATCGAGGTCAAGTAAGTCAACCGTCAGTTTTGGAAAAAAACATAACCCGCTAACAATTTGCTGCTTATACATTTTTCCCACACTGTTAAAATAATATTTTTTGAAAATGATTTTCGATGTTTCGCATCCCGAACAGGAAATATCGTAGGGTATTCGTTTAAAATATTGTTTACGTTTTCCGTATTTTTTCATTTTTGTCTATTACACGTTCTGCATTTTTTGGTCTATTTCTTAGGAATATATACTGAGTAACAAAAAAGCGTATTAGAGTAAAAATATGCATAGAATGCGTAGAATTCGCCTGGGTAGGAGAACGCTAAGTGACTTTAAAAGGGTTAGATTTGTCTGGTTGCGTGAAGCCGGACTGTCGGTAAGAGAAGTTTCTAGCAGGATCAACAGATCCTTACACAGTACACTGTACTATAAACTAGCGTGGACTCAAGAAGACCGAGGATACCAGTCGAGGGGTTCTAGACGTCCCATAGGGACCACATAGATAGTACGAGATCCGAATAGGGGGTCAACATGTACTCATCTGCTTGCCGGATGAAACATTTTTTTTATTAAATTTCATATATCGACAAATATTTCTAGCATGGGTTGCTTATCAAAATCGTGTCATAGTTATCCTTAAGGGGGGGCCGAAGGGGTTGAAATCAATACTCCAAACACATTTTTTTTTGAAAGCATGGTAGAATTATTTTATTTTTAAATCAAATAGTTATATTCAGTACAATTCATAGATTACTCAAGAAAAAATTCAAGGAAAAATATTGAAAAATAAGCCAAAGCTGGCAAATTTTTAAAAGACACCTCAAAATATAATGAATTTTGCGGTGGACATCAGAACTCATCATTGAATCATGATAAGCAAAAAATTCAAAAAGTTTTTATTAGCTTAGAGTTTCTCGAGGTAACGCTCTCAAGTTTTTTAGTTTTATCTACACTCAAAAAAATTTAGTTCATAATATTGATTAACAGTGATTACCGAATAGTATTTCGTTGTCACAACAATTTAATTTGTTGTTTCAGCGAACTTTTAGACATTGACGAATGTATTTGGTAATTGTCACAATGATTGAATAATAATTGTGAGAATAACTAGAGTACATTAATCAATAACACTCAATTTATTCAGCCAATAACATAGTTTCGTATATTTAATAAATAATTTTAATTTTGGCAGCAACTCACGTTCTTGATTTCGTAGATGACAACCTTGGTTTATCGTGACAACGTACAGATTTCATTAAGACAATGTACAAATGTAGTTAATATAGAGTAATATATGATTATTGAATAGATGTAAATTGATTGTTGTGACAACGAATGCATTAATCAATCTACTACTGCATTTAACGCCCACAATAAATGCGGTCATTGTGACAATAATCGTAGTTGTTGAGACAATAAATGTTTTGCTTGACCATTTGAAAGTTAACGGCTTTTCCTTATCGTGATACCCCTAGCTTCTCTGTGTTACCGAAGTGCCGAATAATAATTGCATTTCGTTTTCAAGTGTAGTCCGTAGTAGAAGGAAGGGTTTGTGTGTCTATTATCGTGAAATTTCGGTCGAATTATTTTTAAATGTTTTCATCTTTTTCGAATCCTGAGAAAACTAATTATTATTTTTGAAAATTTATATGCAAAATAAAATATTACAGTATTATCGAGGGTCTGAAGTCCCTGAGAACCTCTATAATGATTATTTTAATAAGTCACAGGGGTGAAAAAGAGAAAATTTAGTATGATTTTTAATTTCAAATAGGCATACCATTCAACAGAAACTTTTTGTTTATTCTAAGGGATTTTCTGCCCTCGGTAATATGTAATATTTTATTCTGCGTTTAAATTTTTCAAAAATACTTATTAGTTTTCTCAGAATTAAAAAAAAAGAAAGCGTTTAAAAAGAATTCGATCAAAATTTTGCACCTGCGCTCTCAAAAAGGATTAAAGTGTTTAATTAAGTGATTAAAGATACATTTTTGGAATCACTATTTCAAACGCTTTTAAATAAGCTGTCACATGACGTACTTTCCCATTAAAAAAATCAAAGTTACGCCGCGCCTGTCACCTGAAGAGGGATCGTGTAAATTTCGAAACAGTGATGTTATAATATACTTTGATTATTTTAAAAATCGACCTGTCCGAGCGTTTTGCTTATGTGCTAAAAATAAATAAGTTAATAAGGGGGTGGGGGGAGTGTAACACTTATTCCAGTATACTGTATAAGTGAAATCATATGAAAAATCACACAGTGTAAAGTCCTTTAGGTTAGGGACAAAAAAGGGGGATTTAAAAAATTATTATTAATCAATTAATATCATACATTAGGCTATTGCATTCAGTAATGATTAATATAAAATACGTTCATAGTAGGAATGAACGAAACTGATTGTAAGAATGAATAGAATTGCTTGTAAGAAAAACCGTATTTATTGTGGGAATGAACGAAATTAATTGTAACAATAAACGGAAATAAACGAAATACGTTAGGAGAAATAACACTGTTATTGACACAACGAATAGTCTTCGTCGTCAATTAACGACGTAGTTGTTTCAATAAATAGTTTTCGTTGACTCAGTGAACAGAGTTCGTAATATCAATAAATAGTGTTCGTTGACTCAGTGAACAGAGTTCGTAATACCAATAAAGTGATATTATGGTATACATAATGAATGTTCATCCATTCAATAAACGTAATACATTGGCTCAACGAACGAAAATAATGAATTGATGAACATCGTTTTGTTGTCCCAATAAAACCAAGACAAATTTTAAGTATTGCGTTTGTTGTCTGAATTAACATTTTTATTGATATTACGTACCTTTTTCGTTGAGTGTAATTTTGATTTTTGATATCACTCAGAAATCTAACCAACGAGTTTTTTTGCACAAAGTGTAAAAATCAACATATTTATTATTGTTAAACAAAAAATAAGCATAAAATAAAAATATCTTGACAGCATTACCTCAAGGAATGTCTAAAGAAAATACATGCAAAATTTCAGGTGAGTTGGTCAAGTAGTTTTTGAGTTACAATGTCTACAGCCTGAAAAAACAGTTTTGAGAAAAACACGTTTAAAGTATTGTCAAATTTTATTTTCAATTTCTTTTTAGTCTGTCAAATGGTAAAGTAATGCACACTAAAATATGTTTTTAAATCGCGGAGTAATTTACAAAAGAAAATAAGAACAGCTTTTGACCGTTTCTCACTACGCTCAAGCGCGTCGGCACGAACTTGCTATAAAACGAGTCGAAGGTAGGGAAGTAGGGAGATAGTGTTAAATAGCCTTAGCTTCGACTCGATTTGCAGCAGGTTTGCGCCAGCACGATTGAACGTAGTGAACAACGGTCAACAGCTGTTTTTATTTTCTTTTAAAAGTTACTCCGCGATTCAAAAAAATATTCCGGTGTGCATCATTTTACAATTTGAAAGACAAAAAAGAAATTGAAAATAAAAGTTGACAATACTTTAAACGCGTTTTCCTCAAAACTCCTTTTTTCAATGGCTGTAGACATTGTAACTCAAAAACTACTTGACCGACCCACCTGGTATTTTGTATATATTTTCTTTAGACATTCCTTCAGGTAAAGCTGTCGAGATTTTTTTTGTTGTGTGCTTATTTTTTGTTTAACAATAACAAATAATTAATTTTCACCCTTTTTTACAAAAAAAATTCGTTGTTTTGAATTCTGAGTGGTATCAAAAAGTCAAAATTAGATAGAACTAAAAAAAATTGACAACGTTACCTCGAGAAACTCATAAGCTAATAAAATCTTTTTGAATTTTTTGTTTACCATGATTCAATGATGAGTTCTGATGTCCACCGCAAAATTCGTTATATTTTGAGGTGTCTTTTAAAAATTTGCCACCGTTAGCTTATTTTTCAGTATTGTTCCTTGAATTTTTTCTTGAGCAATCTATGAGTCGTACTGAATAATGTCTATTTAGTTTAAAAATAAAATAATTCTACAATAACTTAAAAAAAAATGTGTTTGGAATATTGATTCCATCCCCTGTAAGGATAGCTATGACACGATTTTGATAGGTAGACCATGCTAAAAATATTTTTCTATGTATGAAATTTAATAAAAAAAAATGGTTCATCCGGCAAGCAGATGGGTACATTTTGACCTCCTATTCGGATCTTAGACAGACAAGATCTCCGATGAAGACTCAGTGGTACTCGAGTCATCGCAAATCAGTAGTTTTAAGGGACGTGGAATTACGGTTGATATGCATAGAGTATATCGCCGAATATTTTTTTCTTATCGCCCACATTGGGTGTGATCTCTCACAGCGTTGAACATCGGCGTAACCACTTATCCTGGTGTAAGAAAATAATTTTATTCTATGGGACCGGGACTGAAATCAGAAATCAATCGCGCAAGAGTGAGAAGGCGACGAGGGGAAAGATGTGATCCACAATTTGACAGTGAGCGGCACGTTCACCACACCGCAGGCGTTGTGGTATGGATGGATGCTATAGCTTATGGTAGTAGATCATCACCAATTTTCATTAGAGAAAATAATGACAGCCCGACGCTATATTCAGGAAGTAGTGGAGCGTCATCTAATTCCATGCCTAAACACCATCCAAATCCCGATTCTTTAGCAATCACAATGCCAGTCCGTATGTTGCCAGAGAGTCTTTACCTTTTAAGTAGCAACATCACATCAACCATTTACCTTGGCCACTACGATCGCCCGATCTCTCTCCAATTCAACGTATCTGGGAGATCATAAGGCCGCAGGTTCTTGAATTTGCAATACCCTCTACAGAACTTAGTCGCTCTTACTCACTACTAACCAAGTTACAGTAGTCTGAAATAGGATATCCCAACAGGATCCTAAACAAACTCATTAGATCATGCCCAAGCGTGTAAATGAGTGTATAAGAAATCGTGGATGCTGAAAGCATAATTGAAAAACTTCTGCAGTAAGATGAGAAGCTGAAATTTTAATTATTTTACTAGTCAGGGACAAAAATATATACACCAAAAATTATTAAAATCGGACAAATATATGTAAGAGTTTACTTTTTTGTCACTCGGTATATGTAATAGTTATTAAAATTAACTTATTTTTCCCTTCATGTTGATCCAATCCCTTTTTGTATTATTGTAAATATTGATATTTCGAACTAAATTGTTGACCTATACATTGATCCATAGTGAAACTCAATTCAATATTAAATATACATACAATTGGCCTCATTCCTATTTATCTTCGAAGAAAGTACACCTGGTTCCAAAAAAAACTGATACGACTCTTGACGCGTATTTTGTAGAAAATTGAGCAGTGTATTTTGAAGGATAAATACTTAATATTTACATACTGTCAATGTCACTGCCAAATCTTAAAATTTGTCAGATAGCTTATTCTGTTCCACGGTTATTAGACTTTATTATTAATCTTTATTATTAATACTTTCTCCGCAACTGAGGGTATCTTATCAACTGTATTGTTTTTAAACAATAGATGATAAAATAAAAATATTGACAGTTCAAAAATGTGAACATTATTGCATTGTGTGTGGCCTAAGTTTGGGCTGAAAACTGAAATGTATTACATTTTTACAAAATTTTGGAAATGTTTAATTACGTAGACAAATTTTAACAGTTGTTTTCAATACAGATTTCAATCATCTACAAATAGTTTCTAATGTCTTTTGATGTCAAATAATTAGGGAAGCTGGAATTCAACAGTTTAGAATTTTACATTGAGTTAATGCAAAATTGTGACGCATGTCAAAATTCTCAATGTATTTTAATTGTATTCATTTTTTTTCGAATCCTGAGAAAACTAATAAATATTTTAGAAAAATTTAAATTCAGAATGAAAGACTACATTATTACCGAGGGCTGAAAGTCCCTGAAAACTTCTATAATATTTATTTTAATAAGTTACAGGGCTGAAAATAAAAAAAGTGTGATATTTAATTTCAAATATTTCATTCAATAGAAACTGCTTGTTTATTCTAAGGGGCTTTCCGCCCTCGGTAATAATGTAATCTTTCATCCTGCGTTTAAATTTTTCTAAAATACTTATTAGTTTTTTCATGAATCAGTTGTTTGTTGTTTGTTTATTTTATTATTTGTCTGTCATAATAAATATAATGTCAGATCAATCAAATACACTGCTCAACATGATCAAATCTTACTAAGAGTCGTATCAGTTTTTTTAGGAACCGGCTGTACATTAAAAATTAATCGGAATTCATGGCAGTTTTGTTGGAATTTCCGCTTAAATAAAAAATACTACATCAATGGAACTTTATTGACCCAAAAAACGATATAAACAGTTACTACGAAAGATATTACGTGAGTTCGAAGAATATCTCTTAAAATTTTTGTATCAGAAACTTTAACCAGGCATTTTTGACGTTTGATATAATGTGAAGATGGATAAGGGCAAGTCAAATTGAATTAGGAAATAGTCTGCCAGAATTATTATGTAATGCATTATTTACCTGCTAATGCATGACATACGAATACACATAGAGTCTCTTCATAGACCAGGGCATTTAGCACTAAAACATCGTAATAAATCCATTTTTAAATACAGCACCTAGAGACTCACAACTTTTTGTGTGGTGTTCAGGATGATGTTACGAAAAAAGTCTACCGTAAAATGAGGTGACTTTGACCGATTTTGTACTTTAATCCTATAAAAATCATATTTTAAATTTTGCTACATTTTTCTATATGCAAATATATATGTTATGGGTTTAGGCGTCTACTTTCAGTAGCTTAGATTATAATTACAAGAAAATAATCATGAAAAAAAAAAATAAAAAATGCCTTTGGTCAAGTTCACCCCATCTGAGGGGAAGTTGACCGTATATGCATTTTGCCTGTAAAATTATTTTTCTTGTAAGTGGGGTTAATTTGACCGTTTTTAAACCATTTTTTCTTAATTCTTTATATCGGTTAATTTAACAACCCTTGGAATATTAATTCTTTTTTTTGATTAAAAATAAATTCTGAGATATTTATAAATTTGAATCGTTAAAAATAATTTTAAAAATTGTACAGGGTGGCAGAAGTATATCACAATAGATATTTTTCTATGTTTTCGGTCAAATTCACCCCAGCGGTCAAAGTAACCCCATTTTACGGTACTATAGAAAAATGGGTGGAAATGCATAATTGCATTTTAAAGTGCATAAAATGCATCAAAATTGCATAAATCAACTAGTTTTGATGGGAAATAAGCCACACTTTTACTAAAAAAATGATTTTGTTAATGTTTTGACGCCCAACTCGGGTGTCGTTGTCAAAATACAAAAAATATTAATGAATTAAACAAAAATGTTGTTTCTTAGTAAAAAAATTCTTCTAATAGTTTATTTAATCTGACTCATTTATATTGGCAATTCAGACTTATATTATATATTTTAAAGTAGAAGACGTTAAAATGATATTGCCAATATTTATGAATTGCGTTCCTGGGATGACTTTATGGAAAGATAGTTCATTCGATTACATGAAATCAACCCCAACTCAAAAATATCCGTCACAAACAAATCATAACATGTTATCTGCCTTTAAAAAGACAACCACATGCAATGCTGACAGTAAAATTCTCGCGCTAGAGATTTCATAGTAAATCACGAGGGAAAACCAGGAAAAAACCTGGTGATACTATCCCGACATCGTAAGTATTAGGTCTTACTTTAGTTTACTCTCAAAACTAATACCAAATTTTGTCCTTAATATGTACATATTATTTTAAATAATAAATGATATTAATAATATATAGATATTTAAACAATACTAAAATATAAAATACATACTAACGCAATATGTTATTGGCTTACTAATTCTGGTATTTTCTTTCTCTTGACTTCCTCTTTTAGTATGGGTAACCACATCCTACTGCATTCTACCGAGGAATTTGCGACACAATTAGTTTCATTTAGCATAATTAAAGCCTGTTTCTTTCAGGACTATATTTGAATCTTTCCACTGAACTCGATGTTCATTATCCCATGCGTGTTGACATATTTGAGATCTATCAAATTTTCTATTTTTAATATAAGACTGATTTTTACTTATTCTAACGTTTAATGGTCTTGATGTCTCACCTAAATAAAATTGTTCACATTCACAAGATATTTTATAAATACAATTCTTTGTTCTTTCTTGTTCACTGTTAGGTTTAGTTTTAGGTATCTCAGCGTGTTTGTTGTTTTGAATGTTGTTGAAATGTTGAATTTATTTCTTATTGTTTTAGAATTCTCGGATAGTCCTTTTATATATGGTATTGATATTTTCCTCGTACTATTTCTTGTGACTGCTATAGGATCCGTTCTAAGTTGTTCTGTTCCATTCGATCCAAACTTGACAATTCCTTATTTATAAATGATAAAGTATAATCATTTTTTAATAAAACAGATGTTAACCATTGTTTTTCTTCTAAGAATGAGTTTTCGTTAGAACAAGTAACTTTGGCTCTATCATATAAGAATTTAATGTTGTAATTGAGATATCTGTCGGTATGTGTTGGTTTTCTACACTTGAGTCTCGGTAGAATGCAGTAGGATGTGGTTACCCATACTAAACGAGGAAGTCAAGAGAAAGAAAATACCAGGATTAGTAAGTCAATAACATATCGAGTTAGTACATATTTTATATTTTAGTAGTGTTTATATATCTATGTATTATTAATATTATTTATAATTTAAAATACCATATGTACATATTAAGGTTAGAATTCGCTATTAGTTTGGAGAGTAAACTAAAGTAGTAAGACCTAATACTTACGATGTCTGGATAGTATCACGAGGTTTTTTCCTGGTTTTCCCTCGTGATTTACTATGGAATCACTAGCGCGAGAATTTTACTCTCATCATTGCATGTGGTTGTCTTTTTAAAGAGAGATGACATGTTATGATTTGTTTGTGACGGATATTCTTGAGTTGGGGTTGATTTCATGTAATCGAATGAACTATCTTTCAATAAAGTCGTCCCCGGAACGCAACTCATAAATATTGGCAATATCATTTTTAAGTCTTCTACTTTAAAATGAATAATCTATGTCTTAATTGCCGATATAAATGAGTCAGATTAAATAAATCATTCTTCTTCTTGCAGTACCGTCTCCTATCGGACGTTGGCTACCCTCACAGCAATCTTAACTTTGTTGGCTGCAGCTCTGAACAACTGTATTGAACTGCACCCATACCACTCCCTTAAATTTCGCAACCAGGAAATCCTCCTACGTCCCACACTTCTCTTTCCCGAGATTTTTCCTTGGATTATGAGTCTTAACAGAAGGTACTTTTCCCCTCTCATTATGTGGCCTAGATACTCTAGTTTTTTCGTTTTGTATGGTTTTTATGACTTCGCATTCCTTCCCCATCTTCAGCAAAACATCTTGATTCGTTACTCTTTCTGTCCATGGTATTTTCCACATTCTCCTGTAACACCACATCTCGAATGCCTCAATGTTTTTGATGTTTATCTTTTTCAGTGTCCAAGCTTCCATGCCGTACAGCAGAACGAAGAAAACATAGCATCTTAACATTCTCGTTCTTAAGTTTATATTTATGTACCGGCTGCATAGGAACTTCTTCATTTTGACAAACGATTGTCTCGCTATCTCAATTCGCCTCTTGATTTCTCTTGTCTGGTCATTAGTATCAGTGAAGCAAACCCCTAAATATTTGTAGGACGTAACTCTTTCAACTGGCTGATTATTTATGGTTAAATTCACATTGGTGTATAGCTTCTTTGTTACAATCATGAATTTAGTTTGATGTTCACTTGTAGACATAATAAATTATTAGAAGAATTTTTTTACTAAGCAACAACATTTTTGTTTAATTCATTAATATTTTTTGTATTTTGACAACGACACTCGATTTGGGCGTCGAAACGTTAATAAAATCATTTTTTTAGTAAAATTGTTGCTTATTTCCCATCAAAGCTAGTTAATTGCAAAAATTCCACAAGAAAATAGCTTCAGAACAACATTAAAATGCATAAACCTGTCAAACTAAGCATACCAAGGGCCACATTTTGTTACTTGGATGTTTTTGGGGTCTACGCCAAATCTAGAACATGACTACGCCATCAGAACTGACCTCAGAAGCACCTGGTGCCAAGGTTTACCAAGGTCTAGGGTTATGGGCACTGAATCGATGCAAATCGATTACTTGGACGTTTCTGGAGTCGCTGTACACGAATACGCTATCAGAACCGACTCTTGGAGCACCTGGTGCCCAGTGTCATTGCTAAGACACGGCATGTTCTGGAGTTTCGAGTGATTTAGGCACCAAATTGATGCAAATTGAGTAAAAGAGAAGTGCTTGGGGTTAGTGAACAAAAATGCGCAATCAGAACTGACCCCCCGATGTACCTGGTGTCCACAGTCACTGCTAATGCATGTCATCTTCTGAAGTTTGTATGTTTTTGGAGACCAGGTGCACCGGGGGTGGTTTTGATGGCGTATTCTTGTTCATCGACTCCAAAGAAACCCCCAAGTAATCTTTTTGCACAAATTTAGGGCCGAAAACCCTCGAAACTTCACATGATGTGCCTTAGCCGTGAACCTGAACACCAGGTGCTTCGGTGGTCATTTCAGATCAGTTCTGACCCCAAAAACCCCCGATTAACAAAATTTGGCCATTAATACATTATTTTGTCAAGTTTATGCACTTTTGGATGCATTTTATGCACTTTAAAATGCAACTATGCATTTCCACCCATTTTTCCATAGTAGACTTTTTTCTGAAATCATCCTGAACACACTGCAAGAAGTTGTAAGTCTCTAGGATCTGTATTTAAAAATCGATTTATTTTGTGCTAAATGCCCTGGGCCTCGATTTTTAACCCTTCGCTTCGTTATCGAACGTATTCGCTTCGTATACTAAACAGATACGAAGCGAATACGTTCGATAACGAAGCGAAGGGTCAAAAATCGAGGCCCTGTCATAAAATCATAAAAAAGTGTATTTTTTATGATTTTTTACATTGAGGATTAGGTTATTCGACCCAATCTAAAATTGAACTTATGGTAGGTACCTTATTTTCAACAGAAAATTCAGAAATATTTGTTTTACTTTAATATTTTTGAATAAAAATTATAGTCCTGGATCCAGCGAAGCAAAAAAATTTATTAATAGCAAGCTGAAAATTTGTTAATAGCTTAACTGTATCGGGCAAATTTTAATGTATTTGAACACTGGAACAGAGGCAGCTTTAATTGTGGAACATGATAAATATGTCAGACTGACAAGTTTATGCTTGTGAAAACTATCAGGTTGTTTTTAATTTTATTTAATAGACAATGTTATACAATATATTATTATGAAAACTTGTTTGTCCGACAAAAATGTT
This sequence comes from Diabrotica virgifera virgifera, assembly GCF_917563875.1. Classification (NCBI taxonomy): domain Eukaryota; kingdom Metazoa; phylum Arthropoda; class Insecta; order Coleoptera; family Chrysomelidae; genus Diabrotica; species Diabrotica virgifera. The sequence continues at coordinate 70,738,129 of NC_065448.1, read as the reverse complement.
GGACATTTTCACAAGTCCGACACGTAGAACACGTCAAATGACAGGAATCATGTTGGTGATAACTAGCAGTCTGATTTTTGCATGAGAGTTTAATGAAAGGGTAAAAAATCAATTAGAAGTTTTGTTCGATAAAATTCATGGGATGTTTTCGTAGTCTGACGTTTCCTATATGTTTGTCTACATCTTACAGGTTTCAAACGTCGGACAATGAAAAGACACCATTCATTTTGTCAAGCAGAACTTCCAATTGATCTTTTACCTTTTCATTAAACTCTCATCAACAATAATTGTAAAAAACAAGGGGTGCCCGATATACAGTTCAGTCCGCGAATTTTTACCCGTGCCTCATCATTTAAATCATACGAAATAAGTCGATGATAAGTCGGAAATTGAAATTTACTAAACGCAGCAGCAAGTGACAGTAAGTGTCTGTCTAGTAATTTTAAAGCAGCAAATATTATTTTAGATTTTTTGGATCATTTTAAACAAAAAAATCTTCTGTAATTTTTCTCTTAAGTTGATCGTCATTTTCGATTTTTAAACAATAATTAAAAATTGAAGTTGATAAGTTTCAAGGCTCAAAAACATAAGTAAAAAATATCATTTTTGAAATCACGAAGTACCTAAATTCAAGTTCAAACCTTAATCTATCAGTTCTTTATACAGTCGAAAAAATGAAAGAATACCCATGAACGATCACAAAAATCACTTATTTTGTATTTGCTGTCTTTTTCTATAAATAACAAACGTTTCTTCTAGAAAAAGATAGCAAATACAAAATAAGTGATTGATGTGATCGTTCATGGGGTATCCTTCCATTTTTTCGACTCTAAATATTTTGGACTTATTTAATTCTAAAACATATTTTTTCTACGGCCATGCTAAAACAGCCACTTTCCCGCATGCATTTCGTTTCCGAAAGTTGCACTTTTCCGCACGGCGTGCGAGAAAGTAAATTTTCCCGCACAGCGTGTGGGAAAGTAGAATACCTTCTAATATGGCATTATAATATACTATAATGTATGCAATAAACTAATACAGTAAAACCTGTCAGTAACGGCCACTAAAAATGAAAGAACTATTGGCCGATATAGAAAGGTGGCCGCTATTGCCAGTTTTTGTAGTCTACATATAATTGGTTTGGGAAATTTTTAAACTGGCCGTTAGGACAGGTGGCCGATGTTGGCAGGTGGCCGTTAACACAGGTTTTACTGTATTTAGATATTACTTACTAATTTATTTCAAATGTATCTTATTGTGTTCATGTGTTAATGAAATTAACGCAATAATTCGATGAAATAAAATTTTTTTGACATAATATTTAAAAGTCAAATCAGTAGACAGTTACAATGGGTTTGAATCGTCGTCTTGGAAACCAATATCGTCGTTCGTGGTAACCCATTATATTGAAAGTTTGGTTTTGACAACCTTCTCAAAGAATTAATTTGTGGATTTTCACTCCTAAATAAAAATTGATATGACTATTTTTTGTGGCTTTTTTCCAAGCCTACGGCCCTAGAAAAAATATTGTTCCTAACTCATGCGGAAAGTGTCTTCCCCGCACTCGACTGCTTGCTCGAACTCCGCTATCGCGTCGTTCGGGTCAACGACAGTCTCGTGCTGGAAAGTATCACTTTCCGCACTAGTTAGGAAAATAACTACTTTAGTTGTTAACGCAGCCCGATCGCCCGTCTTCCCATAAGGAACCTTCCACATTGACAATTAAAAAAATATATTTTAGAATAAAACTAGGTAAAAATTATTATCGGGACCTGATAGAAGAAAGTTTGAACTTTAACGTAGGTACATACTTGTTAATTACAAATAATATTTTTTTACTTTGTCTTTGAGCCGTGAAATTCGTCATTTTTCATTCTTTTTTCAGTTTTAAATTGTTTATAACTCGAAAACGATCAACTTATTAGAACAATTATAAAAGACCTTTTTTGTTTAGAACAATCCAAAAAATCTAGAATAATATTTGTCTGGATCAAATTTTTTAAAATTATTAATTATATATTAAAATCGGAACAAAATTATATCGGGCACCATTTGTTTTTATAATTGTTAACCTACTAAATTACATATGTATTTTTACTACAAAAACGTTATTACGTAGGTCAAAATTTTTGACGTAAGAGAACTGTCAAAACATTAGAATGTGACTTTTCATCATGGCCACGTTAATGTCATTACTTGTCAGAGATATTTTTATTTGTTTTTGTTTACTGTACAAATAATATCTCTAGTTCTTTATTCTAATTAATGATGTCAATCGGATTTCATCAATTGCGGAAATATATTATTCATATCCCAAAATATTTGTTAATGTTAACGAAAATACATAATGATATTCCATAACATCAACTCTAGAATTGAATTTCTCCAGCACAGCTAAAATACGACACCAACACGGAACTGCCCGATCTTATATAAGCGTCCACATGGTATTTTAATAAGAAAAAGGTAATCGCGATTGCATTGAGAATTTTATAATTATATTAATTAAATAACCAAAAACATTTATTGTTATCAATAATATAAATTTTCTAAACCAATTATTTAAGTTCAATATCCAACATAGCAATAATGAAAAGTCACATTCTAATGTTTTGACAGTTCTCTTACGTCAAAAATTTTTACCTACGTAATAACGTTTTTGTAGTAAAAATACTATATTCAATAATTTTTATCCCTTAAGGCGGGTTGACATTACTAGTGAATAACGAATGTGGCTCACGCTTACGTATTTTGCCCCTGTATTTGTTAGATATTTTATTATCTATTTTCAAACTCGAGCAGTGCATTTGTATCTATGCATTGCATAAATACAAATGTACTGCTCGAGTTTAAAAATAGATAATAAAATATCTGACAATAACACGGGCAAAATAAGTAAGCGTGAGCCACGTTCGTTATTCACTAGTAATGTCAACCTGCCTTTAAACAGATCGGTGCAAATCGGTCTTATATCGGATCCTCTACTAACTGTTCTCTACCACTACGCATTTTAAAAAGGCTTTATTTATCGATTGCAATTCCAACTTTCGGAATATGATGGATGTCGTCAGCCTTAGGCTATACGATTAAATGACTGATAAAAGTTTTGGTCTATTTCGTACATGTCATATTTCCTTTCACGTCAATTCCGATATATAACTGACAACTGTTATGCATGAAACAATAAAAAATATGGGCACTTAACACGATAGTATGCTTTAATATTTTTAAATTAGATGGTGTTTTTATGGGATTGTTGACTAGATCTATTTATTTAAAAAATTTACTAAGGAAGTAAAACTTCTCTTGTAGATAAAAATTTTGACTGTTAGAAAGTTAGGAAAAAATTAAAACATGTGGTTACTTACTTCAGATCCAAAGTAGTTGGAACTAGCTACATAGTTAGGTCGAATGACCTTAACATTACAAAAATTAAGCCATTTCGGCTACAACAATGTCGACAATAAGTCGATGTCGACATTAAGTCGATTGTAATGTTAAGGTCATTCGACCTAACTACGTAGCTAGTTCCAACTACTTTGAACCTGAAGTAAGTAACCACATGTTTTACTTTTTTCTTAACTTTCTAACAGTCAAAATTTCAACTTTGCCTTTTTATACAGTGGTTTACTTATTTTAGGTTTCAACCTGATGATGGACTGATTAGTCCGAAAACGTTTGTTTTGTACTAGTGATGTACCCACTTTAATCCAACTTGGATCTCTTTTTAGAAAAAATTTTAATAAATTTATATACCATCTACCTACAAGAGAACTTTTACTTCCTTATAGTCTAAGATACGATATGAGGTCCATTTGCGCCGATCTGTTTAATGGATAAAAATTTATTTAGCATGTTAACAATTACAAAAAACAAGGATTGCCCGATCTAATCTTGTTCTAACTATAATTAATTAATAATTTAAAAATTACATTTTTTTAAAAAATAAAAAGAAAAATTCGACCCGGCCAGATATTATTTCAGATTGTTTAGGCAATTCTAAACAAAAAAGGTCTTTTGTAATTTTTCTCTAAAGTTGATCATTTTCTAGTTATAAACAATTTAAAGCTGAAAAATAACGAGAGATGACGATTTTCAAGGCTCAAAAAGATAAGTATAAATTATCATTTATGGAATTACAAAGTACCTAAATTCAAGTTGAAACCTTATTCTGTCAGTTCTTGGTAAGTCATTTGGAGTTATTTCATTCTGAAACATTGTTTTTTAGTTGCTAATACCTGTCTCCCCATGAGAAACATTCCTTATTAACAATTAAAAAAATATGTTTTAGAATAAAACATGGCTAAAATTCTTATCGAGACCTGATAGAAAAAGGTTTGATCTTGAATTTATGTACTTGTTGATTACAAAAATGATATTTTTTTACTTGTGTTTTTGAGCCTTGAAAATTGTCATCTTTCGTTCTTTTTTCAGTTTTAAATTGTTTATAACTCGAAAACGATCATTTTTAGAGAACAATTACAAAATACCTTTTTTGTTTAGAATGGTCCAAAAAATCTGAAATAATGCCTGCCCGGATCGATAATTATATTAATTAATTATAGTTAGAACAAGATTAGATCGGGCAACCCTTGTTTTTTGTAATTGCTAACATGTTAAATCACATATCCAATAATTTTTATCCATTACAGATCGGTGCAAATCGACCTTATATCGGATCCTCTACTATTAGTAAATTTTTTATTATGGTATACAGCCAATGAGAGGAATTTTTTCCTATTTATTTTATTTATTTAAAGGTGTTAATAAATAAATTATTTGTTATTAAAAAATTGGAAAAATCCTTTGTAAAAGGTATAAAATTTTATTAAAATCCCTTTAAAGGGCTACATCACAACAAAACGTTTTCGATTTTTATAAAAATTATCATCAGTGTTAGATAAACCGTCGATCTAAAAGTAGTTCCGATGGCGGACAGTTAATCTCAGGATTGGGATCTCTGAAACAAAAAAATCGTACGGAATTTGAAAAAGGAAAGTTTCTTACGTGACAATTTACCACCGCTACTAAAAAATTCAGCAAAAAAAATATTTTCCGGAAATTGGAAAAAATTTTGTGAAAAATCGCCCGTTTTTTTTCAGTTTTTCATGGTTAAAAAATACTTATTTCTTATTTTTTGGTCAAATTGTGGTAAATTGTCATGTAAGAAACCTTCCTTTTTCAAACGATGTACGATTTTTTTAGATATCAAAATCCTGAGATTAACTGTCCGCCATCAATTTTCGAGGTCTCGAGTTTTGCGCCCTCTACAGTTTAGTGTACGTGCATAAATAAAAAAGATATATTTTTTTGTACTCTCTAAGAGTTACAAATTAATATGTAAAAGGTTTTATGTTCATTTTTAATAAAAGTTATGAGAAAAAATTCTTGAAAAAAATGATTATTTTTGGTCTTCTAAAGTGTACTAGTACCTTACTGTTGGTGTAATAGAACCGTTTTTAATTTTTTTTTGAGTTGTGACACTATTTTAGAGGAGGTGCGATATGTTATTAAGTACATTATAGGTATTACGAGCCTATTATAAATAGATCGATCTAAATTTTTGGTTTTAAGTAACACCATAGGAAAAAATCAAATGGTGTAAGATCTGAAGATCTTGGGATCACTCTATTGTTCCTCTTCTACCAATTTATTTCAAAGTACGAAGGTGCACCGTCTTTTATCGTCTATGAGTATAATCGTATGAGTTTAATCGTCAAACATTACGATTATACTCATTTGTAAAGATGTCTGTGAGGATGAGTATACATTCATTTTGTAAAAAATTAAGATACATATGTTATTTTTTGAGGGTGCTGAGTGTGTGCCTCAGTGATCCAGGATAAGGTTTCTCTTTGATCTAATATCTTCAGTTTTGCTGATTTACTGTTCCATGTAAACAGAAGATTTTTTTTTATTTAGCTGATGCCTCGAAAACTAATGGCCATTGGCATGGTAGTTAAGGTGAATTTTTGCTGTTAGGTACCTAGTGTCATGTGTAGTGTGTGTGTTGAGTAAGTATCTTGTTACTTTGCAAGGTCGACGTCATTGTCTTTACAAAGAGACCCTAATTGTATCCGAACGTCTGCGGTTCCTCTAAACAGAAGATTGTTTCATTTTAAAAATGGATTTAGTAGCAGAAGCATGGATTTTGATTACATAAATCTTGCACTACATCGCAAAACTGCATTCCGTGATCTACATAATTCTCATTGATTCCCTGGACAATATGAATTTGATAAGGATGACATTTCTCTTTTTTTAGTACACATAAAATAGACCTTTTATGTGTACTAAAATATTCTTATCAGCAGAAAATTTAAAATGATTTGAGAATTCTTTGTCATATTTATTATATACTACATCAAGGTTTACATTATTCACAGAGGAAAGTTTAATTTAAACTAATAATAGTAGATATTTATAGATAATACAAAACACAACTAAAAACAAAATTAATGGGAATTGTGGCAGTAACGACACACTCGAACACATTTCATTACCCACCAAACCTATATGGGTAATTCCATTTCAAATCACTCAATTTTGGAGCAAAAAAAATTTGGACCTCCGATTTGTCTGAAAATTGGTATATAGCTTCTGCGGGACGTAAAAATAAGATATTTAAGGTCAAAAAATCTTCTTCTTCTTTTTTTCTCAAAATGATATTTTATGTGATTTTACAGTGATTTGGTGTTTATTTATACAAATTTGCATTTTCTATCGTAAAGTATCAATGGAAAACATAATATTTTAATAGAGGGGACTAAAAAATGTCATTATGTGGCATTGTAACAAGTTACTTTGATCCAAAACAAGCTTTTGATCAAATTTTATAGTGTAGAAAACGTTAAAATACCGTTTTTTACATTTGTCTCCATTCCCAAAATACGTCATAATCGATTTGACTGAAAATTTGCCCACAGATAGACAAAACATAGGGCTTTAAGTGGTGAGAAGGATTTGAATTATATTACAATACCAAAAAAGTTACATGCAATATTATAGTCAAAAATATAGGCGTCTATAGTAAGTATAAATAACTCGAAAATATCGACCTACCGACAAAAATTGTTAAAAATAAATTATAATAATTGTAAATACGATTTATTTGGAACAATTTCAGTTCCTACCATTTTTGTCGAAAATTTAAAAATGGCGGAGATATTGAGCAAAACAAGTTCTCCTTTAAAATCAAGATGGCGGCTAACGTAACGGAGGAATTCATTCGTGATTTTAAATTTAGGCTACTATTGACTCCCCTAAAGATCAGAAAAATAAAATTTTGGGCAGCTCGGCCTTCAAGGTCAAATGCTATCCCGACTGGACTAATATATACTTTTGAATCTGATATTACTGCATGTAACTTTTTTTGTATTGTAATATAATTCAAATCCTTCTAACCACTTAAAATCCTATCTTTTGGCTATCTGTGGGCAAATTTTCAGCCAAATCGATGATGATGTATTTTGGGAATGGAGGAAAATGTAAAAATGAATTTGATAAGGATGACATTTCTCTTTTTTTAGTACACATAAAATAGACCTTTTATGTGTACTAAAATATTCTTATCAGCAGAAAATTTAAATTAATTTGAGAATTCTTTGTCATACTTATTATGTACTACATCAAGGTTTACATTATTCACAGAGGAAACTTTAATTTAAACTAATAATAGTAGATATTTATAGATAATACAAAACACAACTAAAAACAAAATTAATTGGAATTGTGGCAGTAACGACACACTCGAACACATTTCATTACCCACCAAACCTATATGGGTCATTCCATTTCAAATCACTCAATTTTGGAGCAAAAAAAATTTGGACCTCCGATTTGTCTGAAAATTGGTATATAGCTTCTGCGGGACGTAAAAATAAGATATTTAAGGTCAAAAAATCTTCTTCTTCTTTTTTTCTCAAAATGATATTTTATGCGATTTTACAGTGATTTGGTGTTTATTTATACAAATTTGCATTTTCTATCGTAAAGTATCAATGAAAAACATAATATTTTAATAGAGAGGACTAAAAAATGTCATTATATGGCATTGTAACAAGTTACTTTGATTCAAAACAACCTTTTGATCAAATTTTATAGTGTAGAAAACGTTAAAATACCGTTTTTTACATTTGTCTCCATTCCCAAAATACATTACAATCGATTTGGCTGAAAATTTGCCCACAGATAGACAAAACATAGGGCTTTAAGTGGTGAAAAGTATTTGAATTACATTAGAATACCAAAAAAGTTACATGCAATATTATAGTCAAAAATATAGGCGTCTACTGTAAGTAAAATTAACTCGAAAATATCGACGACAAAAATTGTTAAAAATAAATTGTAATAATTGTAAATACGATTTATTTGGAACAATTTTAGTTCCTACCATTTTTGTCGAAAAGTTAAAAATGGCGGAGATATTGAGCACAACAAGTTCTCCTTTAAAATCAAGATGGCGGCTAACGTAACGGAGGAATTCATTCGTGATTTTAAATTTAGGCTACTATTGACTCCCCTAAAGATCAGAAAAATAAAATTTTGGGCAGCTCGGCATTCAAGGTCAAATGCTATCCCGACTTGACTAATATATACTTTTGAATCTGATATTACTGCATGTAACTTTTTTTGTATTGTAATATAATTCAAATTCTTCTAACCACTTAAAATCCTATTTTTTGGCTATCTGTGGGCAAATTTGCAGCCAAATCGATGATGACGTATTTTGGGAATGGAGGAAAATGTAAAAAACGGTATTTTAACGTTTTTTACACTATAAAATTTGATCAAAAACTTGTTTTGATTCAAAATAACTTGTTATAATGCCATATAATGACATTTTTTAGTCCTTTCTATTAAAATATTATGTTTTTCATTGATACTTTACGACAGAAAATACAAATTTGTTTAAATAAACACCAAGTCACTGTAAAATCGCATAAAATAACATTTCGAGAAAAAAGAAGAAGAAGATTTTTTGACCTTAAATATCTTATTTTTACGTCCCGCAGAAGCTATATACCAATTTTCAGACAAATCGGAGATCCAAAATTTTTTGCCGGAGTGATTTGACATAGAATGTACCAACCATTACATACCATTACCATTACATATACATTTGCCAGCAAATAATCGACTCACAATAGTAAAATAATTTATATTTTTTGATTACGCTGTTTGGCAATGTCTATCTAGTAGTGAACTGAAGTAAAATTTATTACAATTGCACAAATATTTATAAAGCTAGTAACTAAATAACATACCAAAGATAACTTAATATTATATGTCAGAAAACATGTTATGAATGAAAGTCATTATGTAATGAATATAAACGTAAATTAACATAAAAAATTAAAATTAATAATGAGTATTGCCTCCTCAGTATTATGTTGCACTTACCATGCGAGATCTGAAGGACCTTATTAACTTTCTGACTGATTCCCGAAATATCGCTTCCCATTCTTCATCTAATGACTCCGCAGTTTTTAGCTCCGCCACTGTCGCTGGTGCTGGGTAGGGATGGGAAAAACCTACCGGTTTAAACCTAAAACCGGTTTTTTTACTTCGCAATAACCGGTTTTACCGGTTGTTTTTTGTTCCGGTTATAAACGGTTGATTCTTTTAAAAGTAAAAACCGGTTATTAGGTTTTTACGGTGATTAGGATTAGGTTAGGTATTATTTTGGATCCCAATCATAATTAATATTCTCAAGTAATTATTCCAAACAAAACCATAATTCAAATTATTTTATTATTATATTATTTTATAAAATACAGAAGCAAACTGAAAGTGCAATCTCACATCAGCCAGAAACAATTATTAAGTTTTATTATAATATTTCCTTGAAAAGGTATTTTGTAATCATAATATTTACATAAGAAGTGATCTGGTTGAATCAGACGCAAACATCATCCATTTTTCACACTTAACTCTTGACATTGAAAGTGGGTGAATGACTTTTTCTGATTACCAAAAATAATGCTTTGACTATGAATATCGAATTACTCATTACGAATACGAATCTCCAAGAATTTCGCTACGTTTTCAAAACGATACACTCATACAGGAAGTATTAAATAAATTAAAATGTACCTATTCTACAAATATACAAACGTGTTAAAAGTAATACATGTCCTTTCGATAGTACTAATTTTGATCATATTGATATCGAGTCGAATGGAGTATCGCAAACTAAAGTGTATTGTAAGTGTAACTTTGTAACCTATTGGATAAAAAAAAACCGAAAACCGGTTTTTCCGAAAACCCGTTTTTTCCAAAAAACGTTTTTTTTGGCAGGTTATAATCGCCAGGTTAAACTGTAAGCAAAAAAAACCGGTATAACCGAAAACCGGTGTTCTGTCAAAAACCGCTATCCCTAGTGCTGGTCTCATCCCATAGGTGCTCGATGGGATTCATATCCGAACTCAATGGAGGCCAGTCCATTTTTGATATCTTGATATTGACCTGTCAGTTTTCCATAATCCACGCTGTTGCATTGAGCCTTATCATACATTAGCATCAAGCCGTCGCCTATATAACCGGCGTAAGGAACAACACGGACTTGGAGAATATCCGTGATGTAATGTCCCGCTGCCAAACCCCCTCAGCGACCACCACTGGCACGCACACAGGCTCTGTTTTTCTTTCTAAAGATATACCAACCCAAAACATACATGGACCATTCCATAGCTCAGTGTTTTGACACTGCAGTACTGGGTAAATGGATCTCCGAGCCTGCAATAGACGCGTCATCTTCTGTCATTGCATTACAAGCACATTAGACTCTCGTCACAGAATAAAACTCTGCTCCATTGGCCAAGGTCCCGACTGATGTGTTCTCGAACAAAGTGAAGCAAGCTTGTTTCTGAAGTTCGTTCTATTTGGGCCCTGTGTTAGCTTGTCTGGGAGGCATACTGACAGCCTTAAGTATTCTCTTAACTATCCACTGAGTGAATGTGACACCTCGAACATTCCCCAGGGATTGTTGAAGCTCAACTCCTGTCTCATTCCAACTCCTCAAGACACTTAGGACAATGAATTGATCTTCCCTCTTAGTCTAGGCGCCAGAGGGGTCACCGTGTCCTTTTTAATTCTGAAGGACAAACTCAACGGTTTCTTATGGATTTTTGGTCAAAAAATTGTTGTAAACAATTTAATTGTTTACAAGGCTCTGGCTCATAAACTAAAAGAGATACAAAAAAATATTTCAAATAAAATTTGTTCCTTAATAAACAACGAAGAGAAAAACGTTTACCAAACTCAAATCCAGTAATAAGAACTCAAGATATTGTAAAATTAGTGCACAATGCAAATTTCAAATTGCAAAATAAGTATTTTTCGAAGCTTTATCGATCGCAACTCGGCTTCTACGCACGCAAATGCGCACTAGAAGGTCTCATTTTTAAAGCCTAAGTAATAGGTTTCCAAACATAGTTAGTTTAATTATTTTATCTTCCTTTATTTTAAAGTTATACCCGTTTGAATTTACTATTTTCTTAAAATAATGTACATTAATTTGTTTATAAGGATTTCAAGCAAATTTTAGCCATAAACATTTATCCTTTAATTAACAATAATGATAGAAGAACTCAAAAGGAACAATTTAAGCGTAAGAAAATGTTAGTGAGTTTATTTTTGGCCAAAATATCGATATTTGAATGGAGCGCTATGAGGTGCAAGATCGGCTCACAGTCAAGTAATATCGCGGTAAAGACACCGATCGACTGCTCTCGTGTTACATTATTTTGCTCAGGAGGCCTTGCCTATTCTTAATAAATAATATTAGCTGACTTTTTAGTTATATTTCCAAAATATTAGTTTTTAATGTTTTTTTCTCATTTAGTACAAAAAATAAGAGACAAAGTAAATAGAATGGAAGGTTATACGAGGTATAATATATACGAGATATATTATATAGGTATATATATATTAAAACAAATAAAGACAAAGTAATTTAAGAAACTTTGTTTGGAAGCATATTAATTAAGCTTTAAAACGAGATGATCCAAGGCTCATTTGCATGCGTAGAAGCCGAGTTACGATCGATAAAGCTTCGAAAAATACTGATTTTGCAATTTCCAATTTGCATTGTGCACTAATATTCCAATATCTTGAGTTGTAAATATTGGATTTGAGTTTAGTAAACGATTGTTCTTCGTTTTCTATTAAGGAACATATTTTATTTGAACCATTTTTTGTGTCTCTTTTAGTTTATGAGCCAAAGCCTTATAAACAATTTATAAACAATTGAATTGTTTATAACAATTTTTTGACCACTCGGATCGAAATCCCCCCTCGAAATTCGTAATCAGCAGCCCAAAATCCATAAGAAACCGTTGAGTTTGTCCATCAGAATTAAAAAGGACACGGTGACCTCTATTTGGCGCCTAGACTATCCCTGGTATTACACGTAGCCGACCGGAACCTGGTATCGATGGTAAACACTTGAGACTGTTCCATAAGGAGGCGACGGGCGACATTCCTCTTACTATAATGCCCTCGTAATTATGCAATTATCTAGGTCGCCTTTACTGGTGAAGTATCCATTTCTAAAATGCTCACTGCACTTCGAAGTGTACACACACGTCAACGTTTGGAAAGCGAGTGAGAAGACCATTGGAAAAATTATAGAGGTCTAAATTGCGTAGAACATGCCCGTTATAATGTTCGCTGCATTTCTATGCCATACACAAGTAGGTAAATTGTATAACACGTTGCCAATTTGCATAAAACAATTGTTATTTTTTGTAGTCCATGTAGTGAGACAGCTCCCGTCTGAAAAAAATTTCTGACTCGGTTTCTTTGTGGATTCCTATTCAAAAATGTCCCCTTTAAACAAATCTGAAGGGTGCCGGGCGGAATTTTTGGGCAGAAATTGTTTAAACAATTTTTTTAAACAAATACAAAAGATAATGTTTTCCTGCTCTGGAACAGATTTTTAGAGGCTTAGATTTTTTGGGTCAATCTAAACAAGAAAGGTATCTTGTAATTTTTCTCAGAAATTGATAGTTTCGGAGTTATAGGCGATTTAAAATCTGAAAAATGCGAAAATACGCATGTTCGAGGCTTAAAAACTCATATTTAAATTAATATTTTTGAGGTTGCCAGATACTTAGATTGAAGACTGAACATTCGTCTTCAAGATTCTGAAGAGTGATCGCGTCTAGCTTTAATTTATACTGTTGTTTTTTAATTGTTAAATATGCGTGTTTATCCGATTTTTTTGCCGGTGCGGCGCGCTCCATTTAAAAATTCTCCTATTTTCTTCCGAAAAGTATATTTTTTAGATTTTTTTTGATATTCTTAATGAAATAAGTTTCTTGCCATTTTTCTCAAAAGTTAATAGTTTTTAAGTTATGAGCGATTGAAAATCCGAAAAATGACAAAAAACGCATTTTTGGATTTTAAATCGCTTATAACTTTAAAACTATTAAGTTTTGTGAAAAATGTCAAGAAACTTATTTTATTTAGAATGTCCCAAAGAATCAAGAAAACAAATTTCGGAGCAAAATAGGAGATATTTGAAACGGAGCGCGCCGCACCGGCAAAAACATCGGATAAACACGCATATTTAACAATTAAAAAACAACGGTATAAATTAAAGTTAGACGCGATCACTCTTCAGAATTTTGAAGCTGAATATTTAGTCTTAAATCTAAGTATCTGGCAACCTCAAAAATACTAATCTGAATATGAGCTTTTAAGCCTCGAAAATGAGTATTTTTGCATTTTTCAGATTTTAAATCTCCTATAACTCGAAAACTATCAATTTATGAGAAAATTTACAAGATACCTTTCTTGTTCAGAATGACACACAAAACTCAAAAATATATGTTTCGGAGCAAAAAAACGTGATCTTTTGTATTTGTTTAAAAAAATTGTTTAAACAATTTCTGCCCAAAAATTCCGCCCGGCACCCTTCAAATTTGTTTAAAGGGGACATTTTTGAATAGGAATCCACAAAGAAACCGAATCAGAAATTTTTCCAGACGGGAGCGGTCTCACCACATGGACTATAATAAACAGTACTTTTTCGCATTAGTTGTTTTAATTCAAATAAGACAACATTAAATTACTAAGCATTAACTACAATGGTTCAATGGTTCAAGTGAATACCCCACTCACGTAATAATGGAAGAGGAAAATAAGAAGCTTCGTTCTAGTAATCTCGAACTTTTATTTTTACAGCTTTAAAAAGAATAACCTACAATACTCTTGTATTCGCACAAATTTTCATTGCCTTGCGTCCTTTTCTTTACCCTTTTTACCAAGCAAAAATTAAATAAGAAGTAAATCAAGAAGTAAAAAGATATCTTTCAGTTGTTAGAGTCACAAAGTCATAAACTTACTTTGTAAGAGATGTTTGTAAATTCACGGGTGTCTAGTTTAATATACATCTAATAAAACCACTAGTAACATTGTTGTGTAGTAAATTTAATGAAAATCTATGATATAGTCGCTGGATCCACTAATCGCCCTTAATTCGTTCGTACTGGTATTATAGCTGTGCAGAGGATTATATTAATGCATACGTGTTTTAGATGTAGCGCTTTGTATATGGTTTATATTTAAAACCAAGCAAAAAATGATTAAGATGCACTTACCTATTATTATGATTATTTAACTGCGCTTTAAAAAAAATTTCATTCCAAAGGTATTTCTTTTAGAAACATTTTATAAAATCTGTGAAAAATAAATTTTAAGATTGGGTTTAATAAACTTATGTTAGAGCAATTAAGTTCTTGCAAGGTTTCTTGTTCATATATTAGTTCTTTTAAAACAAGCGAAAGTTTTACTTTAATATGTAAAATTAAAATAATATTAAAAATAAAACTTTATTGGGACCAAGTTTTATGGTAACACCTTCGTAGTTTCTAACATTTGCAAACCAACGAATGCTGGAGCAAAGAAGGCTGTGGGAGATCTAAAAGTTGCATCTCACTTCTTGCCTGTCCAGCGCGGTAAAATTCCAACGAAAAATGGTCCCGCACAGTCAGTTAGGAGTAAAACTAATAGAAATAAATAATCATTCCGTTGTAAAACGAAACAAGAGCAGTCCTATATTTTAGTTCGTTCAGAGAGCGCCATAAGGACTCTAATCCGTTTCAAACCTTGTTAGGTTCTCATCAGAAAGTGCATATATGACTATCTCTGAACAAACTGAATTAAATCGGGCTGCTAGTTTCGAATTACAATAATACAACGTAATATGGGTGTCGTGGCGACATCTGCTTAACCTGTCAGTCGAAACGAAAAAACGTCTAAAGGTGGAAAACTATTGTAAGTTGTCATGATTTATACATTTATACCTATTATATCTCTTTCTATTCCACAACGCATTATGTTGTCCACCTTTTGAGTTATTTTGTCGGTTATTAGGGCGATTATCAATTTGAGTGCACGAAGAACCGCCAAAAGAACGCAAAAGATGGAAAACATAATACCGTGTGAAATAAAAAGAGATGGAACTAGTAGAGGTGAGAAATTATCAACAGAAACCTATACATTTACAAAATATTGTTAGTTTCCCACCTATAGACGTATCAGAGGAGTTTGGCAACTACCACTGTGACAGCAGTGAATTGTATAAAATTCTCCTGTGACAGTTTGACTCCGATACGTCTAAAGGAGAAAAACTATTATTATAATGTAAATTTATAGGTTTCTATTGGTAATTTCCCACCTCTACTAGTTCCCACCTCTACTACCTCTTTTTATTATATAACGTATTCTGTCTCCGTCTTTTTCGTTATTTTGCCGGTGATTAGCGCACTCATCACTGTATATACCGCTTTATTTTTTATTAATAATAAATATTTGTTATATCTTACAATCCTTTTCTCATTTTTTTATTGCTATATATATCATATAATTCTTCTTTCAGTTTTGCGTTATTTTTATATATTTAATAAGTTCTTTCCATATGGCATGGAAAACTAAAAATATTCCATCGGAGTGAAACATCGCAACAAACTTGCCAATACTTATCCAAGTAAGAAAAAGAAACAGAACTTCAAAAATCTTTACAAATGACGATGTAGTCAGACAGGTTGGTGTATTTAGCCAATTATTGTTTCTAAGCGATACTATGTGAGGATAGTGCGATAAGCGATATGTGATGGACGAAGTACTAACCGCTTGCTGGCCAAAAACAAAAAAATATATTGCAGGGTACAGAAACATGCAAGTAGTCAAAGTAGAAGCATGCGTATTTGTAGACGATATAGTACTTATAGCAAAAACAGAAAAGACCTTCAAACGAACATGACAATGTGGACAGAAGAGTTAACATCATACAACTTAACAGTAAACACAGTGATAGTAGTAACAAAGAAAAATACAAAAATAATAAACATTAATATTGAAGGAAATAGAATCAAACAAAGAGGTATTCATGTATTTAAGGATAAGTTTGAATAATATAGGGACAAAAGAAGACGAGATTGGTGCCAGACTAAAGTCAGCAACTAGAGAACTAGAGAAAAAAAAATAGCAAAAAAAACAAAAATGATCGTATACCAAACAGTGTACCAACCTGTATTAACCTAGGGGGAAGAAAACTGGGTACTCGACGAAAAACAAACAAAGCGACTGCAAGCAAATGAAATGAAATACTTGACGAAAGTGCAGGGTGTTAGAAGAACAGAGAGAAGAAGAGACAAAGACATTAGACAAGAACTAGGAACGAAATCGCTAAAGGTTGAAGCAGAAGAAAAGAAACTAAAATGGTAGGGACACATGATCAGAATAAACGAAACAAGACAGGTGAAGAAGATATAGGAAGCGAGAAAAATAGGAAAAAACTGTAGAGGGCGACCAAGGAAAACATGGAACAATAGCATAAACGAGACTCTCGAAGAAAGAGGGAAGACTTGGAGTGAGGCGAAGGAACTAGCTAGAGACAGAAAAGACTGGCATACATTTGTAGAAAAAATTTAAGAGAGCTTGTACACCTCGACATCTCCGGCTATAAGAGGTTTTCGATTATGTAAGTAGGTAATAAGTTCTTTATGTTCTTTAGTCGGAATACCGCAGTAAATAAAGCAAAATAATGATGATTACATTTCCTGCACTTGTAACTTGCTTTCTAGATAATTATTCAACCCGTATATTAAACTGAATTTATGACATACTAACTTTTAATATTCATTTTGAAATGATTTTTGAAATTATCTTTTTGAAATTTAGATTTTAGTTAGAAAAACACCAAACTACATTAAAATAAACTTTATTAGTATTTCCATCCACTCACTCGTTTGCTGTACTCAAACATCCTTTACGTTGTATACTCATTCTCTCCCTCGAATTTGAAATTTAAATGCTGATACAACTTTATTACCATGCATAGCAATACCGAAAGACTGGCTCCAACGGTTAGGCGAATGTATCTCAAATATTCCCCATGAGTTCACCAAATTAACTTCACAAACATTACCAATTACAGTAGTTTCAAATCTAATACTGTGATTATATCGTTTTTACAGGGTGTCTAATCAAGTCTCCGAGGTATTTGTTAAAATATTCTAATTCGCTTTAATAATTCAAATTGAAATAAGATAATTAAATTAAACGGGCTTCTTTTTCTTCTTCTTCAGCCTCTTTGCACCCAATTCTGAACAAAGGCAATCCCCATAGATAAATAATATAGTATTACCGGATAGACACGCAACTCCCTGTAAAAATTTGGTTCCTTTCGCAACTTGCGACCGGAGTGTTAACTAATCACCATTTGGCGGGAAATTCAAATGGACAAGCATTAATTTCATCCGTTCAGCGCCTCTTGCGGGCCCTTTAGTTAATCTTCTTATTTTACAAGAAATAATCGCACCTATATTATTAAAGTAAAATACCAGAATTTACTAAGCTTGTTAAAGTATTTTATTTAAATAATATCTAAGTACCTAATACTCATAAATTATTCGGAATCCCCAAGTTACAAAATATGTTATTTTGCTGCCAAATTTAGTAAGGAAAAGGGATATAAAAAAGTTAGAGAATGTTTTTCTAAATATAGGTACGTGTATTTATTTGTTGTTTCAGATAAAACAGCTATAAACTAATTACTATTTACCTATGCATTTTTCTAACTTTTCTATGATTTGTACACAACGGTACACAACAATAATAAACCATGTTTAGTTTTTTTATTAACACAACACAAAAGTTCTTTCGTAACTAAAACAAAACTACACTTTATAAACGAAGGATAAGGAACCAACTTAAATTTAAATTACTAAGAATAAATCGTTAAAGATAGTACAATAAAAACTGTAAACTGATGGAAAATTACTTCCACTAACTGTCATTACTTTTGACAGAATTGACATTGACATTACCGAGTTAAGCCTCGTTTGATAATTTTATTTGTGACATTCAGGTGTGGTGTTAAAATAAATGATTGGTTAAAGTCTTTGTCAGCGAGATAGGCTGTCATTTCTCTTTATTAGCTGACCGGTGTGAAAGTGAATTTATACATATAAGATTCAGGGGCATGGGCCATCCCACGAGTTCTCCCTTCTTCTCTCTTTTGTGTTAAGTATTTGGTGCCAGTTTCTTCCCATTTTTCTTTTGATGTCGTCTAGCCATCGTTTTTGTGGTTTTTCTCTACTACAACTAAGCTCGCGTGGTCTCCAATGTGCAATGTTTTTCGTCCATTTTTCAATGTTTTGTCGTACTACGTGCCCTACGTAGTTCCATTTCATTTGCGCAATTCTCCCAATTAAATCTTACTCGTTCGTCCTGTTTCGCACGTTCTCATTTCGTATATTGTCGCCTCAAAGCAATAGTAGGATATGGATATGTAAAAAAAATTTCTTTTGTGATATCCATGACAACTGATTCGAAATAAACCCTTCTGTTGAGTGTAACATTAAGATAAATAAATGAAATACTTTTTTCATAATATTACATATCCTTGTGTACAGTGCCGGTTTAACCTAACTTCGGGCCCTGGGCGCTGAATATTTAGGGTCCCCCTTAATGGCTATTCGTTGTCAGATTTTTTTACAAGAAAACACATTCATGTATTTATACCCGTAAAATCCATACACAATTTTTAGCAAACAGGAAGAATAGCAAACGTAAAAAATATTCCAAAAAATACATTTAAAAATGTATAAAAAAACAGAAAGTTACACAAAACAACACATGACAAACAAAAAAATATATTCTAAAAAATACATGACAAAATTAGATCACTTTTTTGCTTGACTAGGCATTAGCAATCTGTCAGATAATACTATCACAATTCAGTTGCTCCAGGTCTTCATTTTCTATAATGCAATAGTGATATGCCTCTACTCTAGATTTTCTTGGCCCAAATTTGGCGTTAAATATATTTTTATTCTTTTTAAAGCCGAAAAAGACCGCTGGTCTGATGCATTAGAAGTTGGTATCGTGAAATAAACTTGCAGTAAAGGTAAAATATTGGGAAATGTTGCCTTTACAATCTTTACATCCTGGATGATACCAAATTTTATAAATGGTTATTTAACTTTTGGCATAGTTTTATAGAATGGATAATTTCATTATGCAAGTTCTCTTTGGTTTCATCAATATATTTTTTATATTTCACATATAAAGTATTAATTGACGTCTTGACTGCTTCTTTATCTAGTGTAGAAAATCATCTAACAGCTGATGTAACATCTGTGTAGCATATATTATCGTCTTCGCAAAAAAATAGTGTTGGCTTCTAGTTCAATTTCGCTTGACATATTTCTTACGTCTCCAACAAATCTCAAAATAGATGTCATTATTTCTATTTCAATTGACACAGTTTCTTCACGTTCACGTATTGCTTTTGCATTAACTCGTTCCAAAGTTTTTGTCCAAATCAGTGTCAATAGAGCTGTCTCAAAGATTTTATTCTGCAGTGTCTTGGCTTCATTTTTAATTGCTAATTTTTCGTCTCTGTTATTGCTTAACTCGAAAAAGTAGTTTTGATGGATCCCTAGTTTCTAACTAAAGCATTTACAGCGTCAAAAGTTTCCACAAGCTTTGATTTCATTACTTCCAAGAATTTATTGCAAATTTGGTGAGACAGATAGCTAACTGAACCTTTTCATTTATTCGCATTCCGTTGTAAATGCTCAGCTAAGGAGTAGACAAATTTACCCTAGTATACAAGACAACTTAAGTAATTTCCTTTATGATGACTCGTTAAATCCTCATTTCATCAACGGAAAGCTAGTCCTTGAGAAGCAAGTCATTTAGTAGTGACAACAACTCTTCTTAGGACGTTTACCCAATAGTCAGCTTCGCATTTTACTAGCTCTTTCAAGGCAGCGTCTATAACTCCAATCAATGATGATCTTCATAAGGAAAAATTTCCTGTAGCTGGCAGTATACCATTAATTACAAAAATTGAAGAAAAAGATCTTCTGTGTAAGAAGTATATTTATTTCTAGTAAATATACCTCTATTATTTATACCTCTATCAATATACCTCTATTATTTATAATAAATATACCTCTTACACAGAAAAGGTTTTTCTTCATTTTTTTTAATGATGATCTTGTTATTAATGTAACCATAGAGTTCAGATGAAATTTACTTTCTTCGTGAGATTTGAGCAAAATATTCAAATGTTTCCAGTGGGTCCATCCAAACTCAGTTAAACTTTTTTTTTCAAATGGAAATAATTTGCACGGGTAACAATAAACAGCTTTAACACTTGCGTCGTATATTAGCCAATCTCTGTTTTCTTTGCCTCCATTGGGTTTTCCTCTATAAAAGTTGCTTTTATTTAATCTTCTATAATAAGCTTTTTCTCCATCTTTAAACATTTTTTTACAATGTTCTAAGGAATCACTTTTTTATTTAAAAGTTCACAGTTTTTATAAAGTCATCAGTCTTAAAATCAACCCATTTTGAAATCGCAGATATTTCGTCGTTTTTTTTCTATTTTGGAAAATACGTAGATTGTTTAGAGGACTTTACTTTTTTATTAATATAAGAGGAACGGGTCCTTACGGGCCCCTCCGGGGCCCGGAACCCTGGGCGCCCGCCCCAAGCGCCCAATGCATAAAACGGCACTGCTTGTGTAGCTTAATTCCTTTTAGCACAAATTCTATAATGCAACACTAAGACAACATACATATCATACCATTATATTTTCTCGTTTACCTATTTTGGTCATCAATATTAATGCAACACTAAGTTATCTTAAGCACATATCCAACTGTTGCCATGCATTTATTGCTGAGTTGCGATTATGTCTTTGTTTATATTATCCAGCTTGCAGTGACAATTTTATCTTCAGTAATCTTAAACAATAGTTCTATTACATTGATGTTAAAAGGTGTATGTTAAGAGTAAAAATGAATAATTCAGCCAATTTAAATTGTAAAAATTATGGGCATCTAGAAGGAATCAGTATTTATAGTGTATTTAGCGAACAAAAATCATACTGATTCTGAATTGTTATCTGGAATTTATCAAGCACAGGAAAAAGGTAAGTTAAATTCATGATAAATTCCCCTTTAGAAATTTCGGGCTGATTTAAGAAAATGCAATAAGTTTTTACTTTCACAACTTTCAGCATCCCCTATTACCAATACTGATTGTGATGATTTTTTCATTTTATTTTGTTTATTATCTTGTCAAATTTTTAAATTTTTGGAAAACAAGTATGTTCATGTTACAATTTATGTAATAACATGTTTGAGCAACAAAATTGTTTTGTTTTTGGTATTGAAATGTGTAAAATTTTAAACAAAACTTTAGCGCAATATAAGTATATATAACAGAAATTTACAGATATCGTTAAAAAACAGATTATCTTTGAGGGCAACAGTAGGACAACTAACTTTTTTTCCAATAATTTTTCATTTTTTTATGAATTAATATAAATTGTTATGTGACGCATGTAAAGTTAGGTACTCAAACAAAATTCCATGTAAATCCATTCAAATATAAAAAAGTTATTAATTACTGAAGTTTCGTAAAATTTTCAATTGCGTTTTTCACGAAACTACATTATTTTACATATCCTACTGTTGCTTTGAGGCGACGGTATGTTCCCTCAGAGATACTCCTAACATAGCTCGTTTGATCGCTCTCTGTGTAGTTCTCAATCTATTGGTTAATACATCTATGCCAGGGTCTCCATTCCATAGCTCATAACTGGTAGAATACATTGTTAAAGACCCTTTTCTTTAGATTTGTTGGTATCTTTTCTTTTTCAACACATCACTGAGTCTTCCTACTGCTGTCCAAGTCATTCGGATTCTTCTAGTTATCTCTGCCGTTTGATTCTGTTTGACTAGTTTGATAATGTGATCTAGGTATATCATTTTTGTTTTATTTAAATTTATTTGTAACTCTTCTTCTTCTGCTTTAGGTGCCGTGTCTGTATTCAGACGTTGGCCGTCATCATGTTTACAATTTCCTGAAATCTCTCTCTATCGGCTGCTGCGCGAAATAATTCTTCTACTGTTCAGCCACAACATTATCTAATATTACGCAGCCATGCTTCTATTTTGTTTAGCATTGTGGTTTTTAACGTCCAAGTCTCACAACCATACAATAGGATAGACCACACATCACATTAAAGCACCTACTTTGGAATATTTATCGACAGGTTTCTGTTGCATAAAACTGGTTTCCAGGTCATAAAAGCCTTCCGTGATATTTCGATCCTAGTTATTAGTTATTATCTCTTCATCAGAGTCACAATTTACATTTAACCAGCTGCCAAGGTACTTGAAATGATTTACCCGTTCTGACTCCTCTCCATCAAGAGAAAGTTGACCTTGATCTATATTAATCTTTCCAACTGCCATCCACTTTGTTTTTGAAATGTTGATTTTAAGGCCTCTCCGATAACTTGCTTCACTGACTAGATTTAGTAGTGTCTGAAGATCTTGTGAATTTTCAGCAAGAATGGCTGTATCGTCAGCTTATCTAATATTGTTGATTACTTCTCCGCCTAGCCTTACTCCCTCTTGTCTGTGATCCAAAGCCTCCCTAAAGATTTCTCCAGAGTACAGATTAAAAAGGGTGGATGATAAAACACAACCTTGTCGTACTCCACGTTTTATCGGCAGTGTTTCAGTACGACTGTCTCCAATTTGGATAGAGGCTACTTGATTTTAATATAAGCATTTCAGTAGTCTTATATCGTAGTGGTCAATTCCTGATGCCTGCAGGCAATCTAAAAGTGTATCATGTTGTACTCGGTCGAATGCCTTCTCGAAATCGATGAAACAAACATAAACGTTCTTTCGGAATTCACAACTTTTTTGTAATACAACGCGCGTACAAAATAATGCTTCTCTAGTTCCTAGACCATTTCTAAATCCAAATTAATTATTACCCATTCTTGTGTCGCACAGAAGGAATACTCGGTTTTGTATAATACGTAAAAGTATCTTAAGTGTGTGACTCATCAAACTGATTAGTCTAAAATCGCTGCATTTGGTGGGCCTGCTTTTATTTGGTAATGTTATAAACAGTGACTCCAACCAATCATCTGGTATTGTTCCTTCATTGTAAATTTTATTAAAGAAAGTAGTCAAGTAGGTAATGTTTTTCTCATCTAAAAGTTTAAGTACCTCAATAGGGATTTGATCTGGTCCAGGTGCTTTATTATTTTTGGCTTGTTGTATGTAAACAAAAGGGACCAACTTTATTTTGGGCGTAACTTGCTTAAATTTAATGCTAGACACTTTTTGTAAAAACAGAAATAAAGCTTTTTTAAACACTTTAAAAAAGTTATAATGGGTTTTCCCCAAAAAGTGCTTAATTTTTTCGATATTTCACGTCGAAATATTCTGTTTGAAATTTGGTGAATATGAATCTATTTTTCATTGGCTATAACTCTAGTTCTACGAGATCCAGAGACCTAACGCGTACACCATTTTTTTTACTTTTTTATAGGCTATATTTTTGCTAAGAACGTTTTTTTCGACACAATACTTACTTTTTGAGTTATTTGCAAAAAACCGTCTAAAAATGTGGTTATTTTGTTGAAAAATGAACATATTCACTCGCAAATAACTCGAAAAGTGTTGACTTGGCGAAAAAGCTCTATAGAACAAAAGTTACTTAAAATTAGTTAGTTTACCCATTTCCGGACTTATTTTGGACATATATTTTTTCACCCCGAAGAGGGGGTGAATATCACTTTTTTTCTTTGACATGTAAGCTATGCGCATGCCAAATTTCATGTCAATCCAAGCGATTCTTTAAAATTTAGAGCAAAAACCGTGAAAGAATGGACTATATTACATAATTAAGTAGTCATAGAGCAAATATAAAACTAATAAAGTAAAATATTAGAATACATTGCATACTTTCCCAAACAGTTACTAAAAGATATTTTGGTGTTAAGTTATTAGTCAGTAGTCTGGTTTCAAAGTAATAGAAGAGTTTATTGTTGGCTTAGGCATTATTTAGATGGAAACAGCACACTTCCTGTCGCATTAGACCGTAGCCTTCGTTTTCGGAAGTATTCTTAAATATTGGCAAAGTCATCCGTTAGTATTGTTTTTGTAACATTCACATTGTTCAGTCTTGCTGCAATAGCCCAGTCTTCAGCAAAGCCACACAGTTGTCCTTTGTAGTCCCACGATGTATAAATTAAACAGAAAGGTTGCCAATACAGATCCCTGCCGCAGTCCACTGCTGAGCACTGGCAAAGTGAACAGAAGTGGAAGTAGCTATGCCTCACTTTTAAGAAACCATATGCTGCTATTGAAAAAAAGTCTTGATCTGGAATCCCCAAAAGGGGTAAAGGGAAGGTAGAGACCAAGGTACCTAAAGGATCACCATTGCCAATAAAAGATGAAACATTGGGAAGGCTAAGAAGAAAGGCGAACGACGAAATCTTTTCAATGGCAAAGGTGATAGCGTTTTGATAAAATGTTTTAGGAACCCTTGAGCACAAAAGTTCATTCTTATCATTGTAGAGAAAGAACCTATTTATTTCCTGTACCTTTGCAGCTGTTCATGTAACAGGGCCTGTCTCTGGCAGTGGCCAAATCTTGCTAAAGAGAGTTTCACGTTAAGAACGGAACATTGCGGAGATAGGGCTATTTTTTTGCCTATGGACGATAGAAGCGCGCCGATGCCACTCCGTGTGATTAGAATGAATTGTATATTGTATATTGTATATTGTATATTGTATATTGTATATTGTATATTGTATATTGTATATTGTATATTGTATATTGTATATTGTATATTGTATATTGTATATTGTATATTGTATATTGTATATTGTATATTGTATATTGTATATTGTATATTGTATATTGTATATTGTATATTGTATATTGTATATTGTATATTGTATATTGTATATTGTATATTGTATATTGTATATTGTATATTGTATATTGTATATTGTATATTGTATATTGTATATTGTATATTGTATATTGTATATTGTATATTGTATATTGTATATTGTATATTGAATATTGTATATTGTATATTGTATATTGTATATTGTATATTGTATATTGTATATTGTATATTCTATATTGTAGAGAGAGTTTCGGCAACACGGATCTGCATAAGCCAAACGTTTCGTTCTTAGCGTGAAATAAAGTACCGTAGCTTAAAATTAATGATCAGAAAGAAATAGTCATTCATATTTTTTACTACGTCATAAGCTGTTTACGACATAAAAAGCAACAAAAATATTATTCTGGTCTCGTTAGAGCTGTTTTAACCCATTAGTTCCTAGCGTTATATTATGTAACAGTAAAGTGGTGCCATCTAAATAGATGTCTAAATCTACCGCATAGGTCGCAAATTTTCAGGTGAAAACTGAAGGTGATAGTGTTTATATTGTTTTAAATGTGCGATTTTATTAGAACTTTGTTTTGAATCTGTGCGTTGATAAAATATAACAAAAAAAAATAAAGCTTCAAATAATGTACTTCGTTGATAAAGAATAAGTATATAAATCTTATTTTGTATAATACAGTTGATATTAGAAAACACATAGTATAAGAAAATATGAATAAATACTTTTTGTGTAAAAAAGCTTTGATATTTTTTCAACTAAAAAAGTTGTCAGGTTAGGAAATTGATTGTTACATATTTGTAACGCTAGGATGTAATGTAAGCATTTTCTTCAGTTATTTTGTAGTAATATGTTTTGTTTTCATTGTATGGTATTTTTAGTAAGATTTTTTCGAAGTATTAGTATACACAGTGTTTATTATAGAACCTTGGGGCCTTGCTGCAGTTCTTCAAAGAGGCCTAACTGTTCAAGAAGCTATTAATATAGCCTTTGAAGAATACGACGAGATAGATGACTATATAGAGGAAGTTTATATAGCGCCACCGGATCCGGTTGCTAGATGAGGATTCCGGAAATACTTGCCGATGCAGAAGTTAGAACTGCTGATGTAATTATAATAGGAGAAGATATTCTTATTCAACAGTCAGAATCGACAGAAGATAACATTTCTTTGACAAATGATATGGATATTACACCTGCTCCTATCGTATATCCAACAGTTTCTGAAGCCCGGAATTGGGTTTCGGGAGTTTCATAAATAACGAAAAACCATTTCCTGAGTCAGATCATTCACTGTTTAAAAACAAATCAGTTGTTAATATATTCGAAATGTTCATAGATGAAGAAATCATTTTATTTCTGGTACAGGAAACAAAACAATATGCTACTCTCAAGAACCTACCCGACCCAGGAGTCTCGCCAGAGGAAATGAAATGATAGGATGCAACACCTAGTGTATACAATTCAAAACGACAAAAGAAGGCGTTGTGCTGTGAGATTTTGCAAAAGTTTAACACGCACGATGTGTGTATTAACTCAGTATTTATTATTTCGTTACCTATCACACAAATCAAAATGTTTAAATTCCTTTGTCTTTATTTTCAATTTTTAAATAAATAGAACTGTTTACAGTTGTGCATATTTTGTATTTTTTGAATCCGTTAGCTTCTAGCGTTACATATATGTAACATCATATACTGACTGATTTATAAATCTGAATGCAAAAATTTATTTATTTTTATGTTTATTAATAAAGCTGCTCCCAAAAAAATATTAGCATCACATTAAAAACTCCGAAAAAATAATCTGGGCACTAATGGGTTAATATCAGATTATTATATTTATGTTATTGTTTGATGTGAACTTTGAAATTTTATAATAGACACAAATGGTATGTCTTTTTGATGATACTTTGTCAGCGTTATCTATCTCTTAATTGGTTAAATTAGTTCATCTCTAATTTAAAGACAATTAATGATACAAATACAAGAACCCAGTCACACTCTGTAACACTCCGCGGAGCAGACGATCCTTCAGGACTAAGTCGACGTTAAGGCAGATCCTTAGAGGACGCCACAGTTTCATTTATTGGGATTAATTAGTGAACGGGAAAGAATTGGGTTATATTGCCTTTGTGTATGTTCCATACGCATGTATTCCCTTTGTAACAGCAGCAGGGATGGTGGTTGGGGAAAAGGCGAAGGAGAGAACGTTTGAATGTGGAAGAGTGATATTTGGAAATTCAATTCCTTGGATACGCTGTTTCTCAATTTAACTCGTTTTGGTTACTGTGTATGTGTGTGCGAATTGTAAATGGAGACCCGATATTCTAATTATTGAATGTTTAGACATAAAGAACACACAAATAAAAAAATACCAACCAACTCATTTAATAGCTTATTTTTCGCGAGCGATTTCGATGTTACGCTACCGAAATCTTGCACGAATATTTTAAAATACACATAATTTTCTAAAAGTTATACATACATCGCCCAAAATTGTGCTCATTTTCATAGTTGATTTTTTAGTGAACAGATTAACGGATTTTTTTAATTTTTTTTATTTTAGTCTTTTCTTTGGTGTTGACACAAGCAGGCAAAAGTTTACTCAAACTTTTTTTTAACTTATACCAGGTGGAAGAAAAGAATTTTCTTATGATAAGTTTGAGACACACTGTAGGGAGGACAAGGTATAAGTACGGGTATAATATCGAAATCGTATTGTAGACCTATGTTTT
Source organism: Diabrotica virgifera virgifera (assembly GCF_917563875.1). Taxonomy (NCBI): domain Eukaryota; kingdom Metazoa; phylum Arthropoda; class Insecta; order Coleoptera; family Chrysomelidae; genus Diabrotica; species Diabrotica virgifera. Next base: position 70,710,134 of record NC_065448.1, on the reverse strand, counting down.
GTGAAATTTATGTTTTATGAATGACCCTGAGATCTTTAGAAACAAAGAGAATAAAAATGGTTTATTCTTTAAGGTCGCGCCAAATTATCATGTTCGAATCGTTTTCAGCACCTAGCGTAGTCTCCGAAAATCCTGATTTTACAAAGAGGTGTCTGATACGAAACGGTCGGGACGCGAATTTACAAAAGCTATAATAATTCAGTCATGGAGGCGACTGAATTTGAGTAGGTTTTGTATGCAGAATATTAGTAACATATTCTATTCTATTTCGGTCCAGAAATTAACTGTATTGGTGTATGATTTGTAAGCAAAATTTTTGATTATTATTGAGTAAATGTCTATACTGTTTCAGTCATGTAAGTGAAACTTATCAAGTATTGACTTAAGTGGATTTATTATTATATCATAAAATTTAAATATGTTTTGAAAATTAAAATTAATAATATACAGTGCGTTGGAATAAGTGTTACCCCTCCCCTTATTACCTCATTTATTTTTAGCACATAAGCAAAACGCTTGGACAGGTCGATTTTTCAAATAATTATAGTATATTATAGCATCAACGTTTTGAATTTTACACGATCCCTCTTCACGTGACAGTCATAAATTTGATTTTTTTAAATGGGAAAGTACATCGCCTGACACCTCATTTAAAAGCTTTTGAAATACTGATTACAAAAATGTATAATACTTGGGCAAAATTCCGGTAAATTATTTTTAAACGCATTCATTTTTTTCGAATCCTGAGAAAACTAATGAGTATTTTTAAAAAGTTTAAAAGCAGGATGAAAGATAACATTATTACCGAGAGCCGCAAGTCCCTTAGAATAAGCAAAAAGTTGCTTTTGAATGATATATTTGAAATAAAAATCATACTAAATTTTCTCTTCGTTTTCACCCCTGTAACTTATTAAAATAGACATTATAGAAGATTTGAGGGACTTTCAGCCCTCGGTAATGTATTTAACCTGTCCGAGCGTTTTGCTTATGTGCTAAAAATAAATAAATTAATATGGGGGGGGGACACTTGTTACTGTACATTTGTAATGCAGGAGTATATATACAGTATGTCCCTGTAAGTTGGAACCATATGGAAAACTTTTTTATTATTGATTTTACGAAAAAAGTTATTCTTCATAAAATGTTCTGCATGGTCTAAAACCGAAGATGCAATTATCTGATATCAAGTTTTATTATTGTATACGAGGGATGTCAAAAATATGAATTTATCTCAAGAGTAAAGTACCTTTATATATATTTCACAAGATTGAAAATTGTTATTACGGAAATTTGTTTGGACTTAAAAATAATGTTTTAATATGCAATTACATTCTTCTGATTGAAAAAAAAAATAAATTTTTTCTCAAATTACAGATACCCAACATAATTTATATTTATGATAAATCCGATATTATTAGTTTTGCGAACATATTAGAACATTATTTTTAAGTCAAAACAATTTTTTTTAATAACAATTTTCAATTTTGTGAAATATATAAAGATACTTTACTCTTCAGAGAAATTCATATTCTTTGACATCCCTCATATACTATTGATAAAACTGGATATATAGATTATAGACCATGCAGAACTTTTTATGAAGAATAAATTTTTTTCGTAAAATTAATAATAAAAAAGTTTTCCATATCGTTCCAACTTACAGGGACATACTGTATATTTTCGTATATTAGTGATTATTCATTTGTTTTTAATTTTTAATCATATCCAAATATACAGTGAGCACGTAAAGGTTGGAATTAATTTACTCGAGAATGGATGACTTTGAAAAAAAATCCCGAAACAGGTCAATTTTTATTTTTAAATTACGACTTTTTGGCATATATATCATATTAGTGACGTCACCCATCTGGGCGTGATGACGTCATCGATGATTTTTTTAAATGAGAATAGGGGTCGTGTGATAGCTCATTTGAAAGGTAATTCAATTCTCTATTCAGTAATATAAACATTAGCATAATTATTTATACAGGGTGTCGAAAAAACTTTTTGTTGGATTTAATTTATTGACATAAAAAGAAGATTGTATGTAATTTATTTAGTTCAAAATACATTTTACTGCCCTCAGAAAACTGAAAAAAATGTTTATTTGAAAAATAATCATTGCTTTTCGCTTAAATTAAATGTTCAAACTGTCACAAGGCTGGTGGGTGGCGGCTTTAATATTGAATTTAAGCAAAAAACAATACTTATTTGCCAAATAAACATTTTTTTCTTGTTTTATGATAGCAGTAAAATGTATTTTGAGTTAAATAAATTACACACATTCTTCTTTTTATGTAAATAAATTTAATTCAAAACAAATTTTTTGGACACCCTGTATAAATAAATATGTTAGTGTTTATATTACTGAATAGAGAATTTAATTACCTTTAAAATGAGCTATCCCACGACCCCTATTCTCATTTAAAAAAATCATCGATGACGCCATCACTCCCAGATGGGTGACGTCACTAGTATGATATATATGTCAGTAAGTCGTAATTTTAAAATAAAAATTGACCTGTTTTGGGATTTTTTTCCAAAATCGTCCATTTTCGAGAAAATCAATTTATTCCAACCTTTACGTGCTCACTATATAATATTATTCATCTAAATTTTCAAAATATAACTAAATTTTATTATATACATATATAATACATTTATGACTGAAACAGTATAGACATTTACTTAATAATAATCAAAAATTTCGCTTACAAATCATACATCAATACAGTTAATTTCTGGACCGAAATAGAATCGAATATGTAACTAATATTCTGCATAAAAAAACTTTTTGGAATTGAGTCGCCCCCGTGACTGAATTATTATAGGTTTTGTAAATTTGCGGTCCGGACAGTGTGAATTGTTCATATTTAAAACCATTAAAATCAATATTTTTTATTTTTTTAAACGATTCGTGCATGATAATCTCTCGCGACCTTTAACATAATGTGATTTAACTGAAACAAAACTAAATTAACAATAAAAAAAAACAAAACTTGAAAAACAGAAAAGTACATAATGGTAGGGGAGCTCAAGCGGGGATTTTTGCAGTTACTCGAGCGCGTCAGATTATCATATGGGGAGAAACGTGGTACCCTGCAGATGTACCTCTGCCATATATTGGCTCTTAACACAGGGGAGTTCGTTTAGGGGGGCCCGAAAAAAAAATCTATCCTTAAAAATACTCGAAATTGTCAGATTAAGATAAGGTAAGTTAAGTACATGCAAAACAGTGTATATTTAAAAAATCTGACGATTTGAGCGGGGCGTAAGGGAATTGGTGAGTCACAAAATTTCACAAGAAAAAGGCGAATATTTCGCGAAATGAAAGTCAGATCGAAAACTAAAAACTACACGTTCAATATTTTTCAAAAATCTATCGATAGATACCAAACACGACCCCTCGCAGAGAAGGGTGGGGGGTAAATTTTAAATTTTAAATACAAATCCCGCGATATTTAGTAAAATAAACATCAGATCGAAAAACTGCAAAATACGCTTATTTAATATTTTTGAAAAATATATCGAATGGTACCAAACGCGACCCTCCACGGAGGTGGGGTGGGGGGTTACTTTAAAATCTTAAATGGGAGCCCCAATTTTTTATTGCAGATTTGAATTCTCTGCATAAAAATAAGCAACTTTTATTCGAAACATTTTTTCGAACTATGGATAGATGGCGCTATATTCGGAAAAAACGATTAATGGAAATGGAAAATTAAATTTAAAAATGGCAAGCGCCCGCTAAAATGGAAAATTTTTTTGGTTTTAGGACCTAATAATCACAACCCAATAGGTCCCCAAAGCGCTCGAGTGACTGCACATTTAGCATACTTTGCTCCCCTACCATAACGTTAACAATTCTGGTCGCCATATTAGAGAGATTTTGCACCTCTTATTTTGCAATTCCGTTATGGTTATCGTTATACTACGTCTGCGCAGTAGCGAATATATGATCCGTTATCGTTATTAAACATAAGGGATTCCGTAATTTACGGAGGTTTAAAGTAGTGCTTATCGTTATCGTTATAGAAATATTTAAATTGCTTTGTTGTCAGAATGTAAAAAAAATCAGTAAAATTACATTTACATAGATTCTAATTTTGATGACCTATAAATTAAGATATCAAAAACTGTTCAAGTACATGCTTAAAATCACAATAACGTTGTGAAGTGAGGTTATGTTTAAATAACGATACCGATGACACGAAAAACCTACTTAACAGGCTGCAAAAACTCTGCTTTTTAACCTTGCCGTAATCTTTATGCATAATAAAGTTAACCATAGCGGAACCAAAATCAGTGGTTATTTTAAGCGGTGCAAAATCTCTCTATTAAGAGTTATTTGTCGACTAAGTGAGCGGAATGCACAGTGCAACGCAAGAGAGACGAAATTGTTTAATGGAAGGTCTGTGATGTGTTTTGGGGTGAAATTTCCTTGATAATAAGTACGGATTTGGTGTCTACGTTAAGTCTCTTTAAACAGCGAGAGGTACATTGCACATATTATCTTCATTTGAACACTTACCTTTCGCACTATATACAGGGTGTTTGGGCTATAGCTTAACTTTAGATTCCTGAGCTTAACATAGGTCGAATTAAGCTAACTTACCTTACCAAAGTTAAACTTTTATTTTATTTATTCTTGAATATTTCCTGACAGGCATTGGATAACAACAATAAATTTGATAAGCAAGGTTTTTTTTGGATGAGAAATCTAAATTCGTCACTAAAAATGATGTAGTACCCAGAGGGTGCCACATACGTCTTTCAGCTCCCATTAAATACGTTCAATTTTTTTATCCCCCACTCTACATACTTTTTGAGTCAAAACTTTTATTCTCTTAATATTTTTACTTAAAAAAGGTATATTACATTCACCTCGCTAAACTCAACTGTTTCGAGATAAACGCATTTTAAATCTCCGATACAACATAATTTTTTGCATATCATTGTAATTACACCCGAAAAATCAACTTGAAACCATAATAATGGTGCCAATTCTCATATTTATGCCATTGCATCGCAAATTCCATTTGAAGAAATTTGCGATACATTTTTGGGAATTTTTATGGTTTTAAGTTATTTTATCTACTCTATGTCATATTATGTAAAAGTTTTTAGTTTGTGAAAACTGTCATTATAGATAGCAGTGCGTGAAGTGTTTAAAGTGTGCGTGAAGTAACAATATATTTTAAATGGGACTTACTTTTTCGCACTGTTTTTGACACACTTTCATATAATCAAATATCCTTAACTTTCGCGTTGTCATGGTAGTGACATAATGAGCAATAAATTACGACAAAAGTTTTGACAGTTTTCTGGTTTGAAATAAGTTAGAATTTTTAAATGTCAAAGTTCTAAAAATTGTAGAATAGAAATAAATTCCAGTGACGAAGAGTTAGTTTTTTTATTTGTTCATCATAGATAAAATATTGTATGAAAATATGCGTGAAGTACTTTTTGCGAACTTACGCGATGTATAGCACTCGCTCCGCTGTCGCTCGTGCTCTAAACATCACGTGCGTTCGCAAAAAGCATACTTCACGAACTGTTTCATAAATAACTATTTCGGATGTAACTCCAATGATATTATGCAAAAAATTATGTTGCCTCGCAGATTTAAAATGCGTTTATCTCGAAAACAGTTGAGTTTAGTGAAATAAAAAAAATTTAAAAAATCTAACACATTCGTCAAACAAAAGCGTGGCGCGTCTTCACCTAATAAACGGTTTTCGCCCCACGCTTTTCTTTAACAAATATGTTAGATTAAAAAAAAATATTTTTTGCTTTTTAGTTGATTTTTTTACAATATTTTTAATTTTAGTCACTCGTAACGAAAGAAAAGCGTTTCTTAAAATTTTTTTTTCATATTTTTTATGTTTAACTTTTTATTCTTACACTTTTCAAACATTAAAATATATCGTCATGTGTATTAAAACATGTATAAAAAATATGATGTACTAACATGAAAAGTAGTCGGAATGGGTAAAAAATTTAAAACTTTATTGTTTATTTATGAAGCATAACGTAAATAATTAACATAAAAAGTGAAATTATGTATAGTTCATATCATTAGCTAAGATCCGTAAAAATTTTGTAAAAATTTCTACATTGTAAAAAACAAGAGAGTTTAAGCATTTTTCATTAAAATCGTTTTTTTTTTATTTAAACAATTAATAAACATAAAGAAAAATTTTTTATTGACTCTTCGTGAATTGTTCCCGCGAGTGCGTATGTCTGCAAATATTTATTCATTTGCATTGGAGAAAAGGCAGTTAAATTAACGTTTAAAAATTTGAAGCAAACTATTGAACTAAATAAAAGCGTTTAATAAATGTAGTATACCTTTTTTAAGTAAAAATATTAAGAGAATAAAAGTGTTGATTCAAAAAGTATGTAGAGGAGGATAAAAAAGTGAACGTATTAATTGAGCGCTGAAAGACGTATGTGGCGCCCTCTGGATAATACATCATTTTTGGTGTCGAATTTAGATTTCTCATCCCCAAAAAACCCGCTTACCAAATTTCGTGTTGTTATCCCATGCCTGTCAGAAAATATTCAAGAATAAATAAAATAAAAGTTTAACTTTGACACCCTGTATTTCGATTATTATCAACTTTTGTACCAAGGTAAGTTAGCTTAAATCGACCTATTTTAACCTCAGAAATCTAAGGTTAAGCTATGGCCCATTCTTTACCAAACACCCGGTATAGGAAAAATTTCATTTTAGTGTATCATAAAAGACATACCTCATCACGTATCGTATGTCGTATGACCTCTTTAGGATCCTCAATCTTTCTTCCTCTTTCTGTATCAGGTACATTACCTCAGCATCATATTATATGGTTGTGATTACTGGTCTAATTTGCTGCTCTGTAAATTTTCAGTTTAGTAATCTGTGTGAGATTCTTATCTTTGAGGAAGTTGTTGCATTTCCAGTAGATTCTGTTTCCTGCTTGCATTTTTTCATTGATTACTATTTTTCTGACTTAAAATATATTATTAAAGAGTAAAACCGTCTAGTTTCTTGGTTATTAAATATCAGAAAAACTAATAAATACAATGTTGTTCTGAAGCTATTTTCTTGTGGCATTTTTATAATCTATTATCTTCAAATGGGAAATAAGCCACAATTTTACCTAAAAATGATTTATTAACGTTTCGACGCCCAAGTCGGGTGTCGTTGTCAAAATACAAAATAATATTAAATAAACAAAAATGTTGTTGCTTAGTAAAAAATTCTTCTAATAATTTATTTAATCTGACTCATTTATATCGGCAATTCAGACACGTATTATACATTTTAAAGTAGACGACTTTAAAATGATATTGCCAATATTGATGAGTTGCGTTCCTGGGACGACTTTACTAAAAGATAGTTCATTCGATTACATGAAATCAATCCCAACTCAAGAATATCCACCACAAAAAATCAAGTTTATTATTGAAAAAGCTGCTTAGCACACGTAAGTTGAGGCAAACATAGTACACACTTTCATGGCCAAACATTTTCAAAATGGCAAAACACTATATTCTGAAGTTAGTCGCAGTCCGCAGAAAACTAGCTTACGGTCCGGATGCGGACCGCGGTCCGCCAATTGATGACCCCTGTCGTAGGCTACAACAAACACATTTTCCCTCTGAAATAGACAGAGTGCATTTGTGATGGATGTGGGGAACAAAACTAAAATTCGACATTTGTTGTGATGCCACTATTAATATTAATAATACTCAACACAGATTTCTACTTGTTGATCGAGTTTTGACATTATTTGAAAAAGCGGGACGAAGAAAAACGACAATATGTACTTTAAACCCAACAGTTTTTCGATAGTTTTGCTGAATATAAAACTGTAATTAAATATCCAGAATTTAAAGCAACGGATTAAAAACTGAAAAAATGAAGAGATTGAAAGGGCTCTCAAGTAGGCATTTCCAAATCAGCAAATCATCTAGAATCATAATACAGTGGAATCCCGATAAGTCAGCCCCGATAACCCGGAAGTCCGACTAACCCGGACCGATTTTTATCAGACAAACCTTTCAACAATAAAAATGTATATAATATAATATTTGAGAGATAATGGGTATTTGTGTAATTTGAACTACATATACGACAGTAAAAATGACTCGTGGCACACGACGTTCATTGTCGTGTTATCGGAAACAACAGGCACTTGTAGTATCCTTTATTTATTTCAAACTGTCTTAGCATTGTTTAAAAAAGACTAAAAGACTTAAAAAACTCTTTTTTAAACAATGGTCTTAGTCTTCACTGTTATTAAATAACATAACATCGTTGCGATTGAGACCGTATTGTGTGTATTACAGTCGGATTACATTGTTCGCTTCCGTTCTGTAATCGTTCGTAAATCTATTCAGATTTTGTGTTTGCGTATTTTGTGGTGTCGGTTCATCTACAGTATCGGATTGGAAGAAAAATAAAACTAAAATCGAAGAATTTTGTTTCAAAATGATAACAAAAGACAGTTTGGACAATCGGTGCAAAGCTAATAAATATAAAAATGAGACCCTCGACGACGATTTGCATGTGTGGTTTTGTGCGGAACGCGAACGTGGTTTACCAATGTCTGGACCAACTATTCAATAATCAGCACTCAAGCTGAATAAACTGTTGCCTGATTGTGAATCAAATTTCACTGCGAGTCAAGGTTGGCTGGATAGATGGAAAAAACGTCATGGAATACGCCAACTATCTGTAAGTATACCGTATTTTATTAATTTTTACCATTTTCTCCAGTTAACCCGAATTTTCGATAACCCGGATCAGCCGCGGTCCCGATTAATCCCAGTTAACGAGGTTCCACTGTATTACGAGAGAAGAGTTTGCGACGATACATCATTCTTGTTCAAGGAGAGATGCTATCTTATAGACACAAATCTTGTACTGTATTTTGTATTTGCACAAATCTTATACTGGCACTGCATTATAACCAAGGAAGGAAAAGCATCGACGCATATAAATAGTACAATTGTATCTTCTGGTATAAAAGTCAACGAAACCAGGGAGAGCTTAAAGGGGGGGGGGTTACAACTACTGCAGGGTCTCTTTGAATACTCATAATGGTGTTTAGCTTATAGACCTCAACGTACGTCCCAATGGGGGTTACACCCCCATAACCCCCCTTGGTTACGCCATTGATAAAAGTCAAAGAACTAAAACTTAAATATGTAAATGCGGAAGCAAACTGCAAGCAAATGTGGGAGCATTTTCTTTTACATTATTACCCATATATCTATTCTACAACCAACATAGATATTTAGGGGCATAAAAGTGAGCAGTTTAGATGCAAAAACGGACATTTTCAGTTTTTATTCTAGTTTATGCCTTATCATTAAAGACTGGATTATATGCAAAATGCATATGCATATATATGCTGCATATTTCTCATGTTTTTCATAAATGCATATGCCTTGCATATTTGGAGATTTAAGAGCATATAAATGCATATTTTGATGGGAATTTACTCTACCCCATTTAAAAATAAGGTATATATTAGTAACATCAACATCCATTAAAATAAAATGTGAAAGTAAATATTTTGCTGTAAGCTCCTTTGTTGTTGTACCCATAAACATAATGGGCGTTATTTATAGCTGCAGGTATCATTATCCGGATATTTAAGATTTATAGACTTCTCAGAATTTACAAATTACCTAAGTAAATACCGATTATATTTTGAATAACATTACAAATATTACCTGTACTTTCTGCTGGTGTCGGCCAACTATGAATTATTCTGGGAAAACCAACCAAAACGAAATTTTAAGGTAGCGTTGCCAATTTAGCTTATTTTATGCTAGATTTGGCATATTTTTGTGTTGTTTAGCTTATTTATTTCTTGTTTAGCATATAGCATATTTTCTAGCATATTAAATAATATAAAAATTATTTAGTAAAAATCGAAAATCTTCTAATTCAGAACAAATTTTTATGTTGGCCTTACAATTACTAAAACAACTTAGGAACTCTCTCACAGGAACTTGAAACTGATATCAGTGAGTCAAATCTGATTCCTAACAAAAAATGTTTAACCATTCACACATACACACCTACATCAGCAAATCCCTTCGCCTTCAATAATGTTTATATTAGTACTTATGTCTGTGGACCATGAGATTACTATTAACTACAGGATCATGTTTCAGCATTTTTTAAAACAAATAATTTATCTGTACTGGGTTATGCTTGCTATAGGGATTTTTTATTAGTTGATAATGGAATACCTACTGTTGAACTGATCATTCCATCATTCTTGTGAGGTTTGGCAAATACTATATTGGTCGAGTTGGCAACACTGTTTTAAGGGTAGGATAGATTATTTTATTTTATGAATGGTTAGTCTTAAATCAATCGCCGATTATTCAACTTTTGTGATTGCAAGTTATTGACTATACTGTGTAAAAAAATCATTTTATTATTATTGTGAAAATGCCTAAAGTAGCAAGGGAAAAATCAAGTCTTCTCAGAAGTTGGATTGGAAGTAACAATCATCTAAAAGTTATCGACAGTGAAAGTATGTTTTGCACCATTTGTGATAAAAAGGTAAGTTCTCCACTTCAATAGATTTTTAAACTTATCAAACTTCTTTGCACATCTATGTGTCTGTCTATTCTAAAATGACAAACCGTCCCATTTCTTCAAAAACTGTTTTTTAAAGTTCGCAACGGTTTGGCTTATACAGAGCGAGGTGTTGAGAGTGGCCCACCCTGTATACTACGGTACACTGACTGTACTTTATTGTTTGACGATTTCAATTTCACTTTGAGAAATAAAAAAAAATTGGGGGAGGTTTAAAAAGTTTGATCATTTTAATGTAGGTATCTATTTACGAAAACATCTAAAACATCATTATCATTATATTCCAGATTCCATGTCAAAAGAAATTCCAAGTAGTTCAACACATAAAAACTTCACTTCACCAAACTAAGCTATCAAAAAATGATAATAAACCTCGCCAGCAGATTCTACAGAACAGTTTGCAGATTCAGAATACGTCAGTTGGGCAAGAAACCTTTGCAAAGGATTTATGCCATTTTTTTTTGAACTGCAATATCCCTCTGCACAAGTTAGAACATAAATCGTGTCAAAACTTTTTAAAAACTTATTGCAAGATTAAAGATAAACCAGCTCAAATACCAAGTTCTTCAACTCTTCGGAAAAAATATGTCAGTGCATGTTACAAAGATGTGATGACGAGTATTAAAAATCAGTTAAAAGCCGATTATCTTTGGATTTCCGTCGACGAAACAACGGATACAAAGGGTCGACAAATTGCGAATCTAATTGTTGGAGTTCTTAACGACTCTGGCGATTTTAAAAACTCATACTTAATTAGTGTAAAATGTTTGGAAAAAACAAACTATGCTACAATAGCTAGATTTGTTAACGAATCCCTAACAAATTTTTTTTTACCTGATCAAGTACCATTTGAAAAAATATTATTAATGCTTAGTGATGCCGCCTCATATATGATGAAAGCTGCATCCAATCTTAAAATCTTTTTCCCTAATTTAATTCACTGTACATGTTTGGCGCACGGCCTAAACAGAGTTGCAGAGAAAGTTAGAATTGAATTTCCCAATGTAAACACCTTAATAAATAATGTAAAAAAAGTATTTCTGAAAGCACCACTACGTGTACAGGTATATAGGGAGATGCTTCCCGATATTCCTTTACCACCAGAACCAGTATTAACCAGATGGGGAACTTGGCTTAAAAGTGCTATATTTTTATCTGAACACTACGACGACATCAAAAGCGTTATTTCAAGTTTTGATCCGACTTGTACCGCTATTGATAACTGTCAAAATATTTTTAAAGAAAAGTCTATTAAAAATCAATTGTTGTATATAAAATCGAATTTCGATATCATTGAAAGTTCAATTACAAAATTAGAGGCTCAAAATTTATGTCTTCACAATAGTATGTCTATTGTTGATTCGGTTAAACAGAAAATAACAAATCTGAATGGGGAAATTGGAGTAAAAATTAAAGATAAACTTGATGACGTTTTAAACAAAAATGAGGGTTTCACTTTATTGCGTTCAATAAATAATATAATCAATTTTGGAAACTTCGATGAAAATATTAATATGGATCCGTCTCTAATAGCAAAGTTTAAATATGCCCCAATTACATCTTGTGACGTTGAGAGATCTTTTTCTGCCTATAAACAAATATTAACAGATAGAAGACATAATATTAGTTTAGAAAATATGAATCAATATATGATTATTTATTGTAACAATAAAAATATGTAAATTTGTTTTATTGTACTCTTTTTAGTATATTAGTTTAGAAAATATGAATCAATATTGTAACAATAAAAATATGTACATTTATTTTATTGTACTCTTATTTATCTTGTGGTCAAAATAAAATATTTTGCCGTTTTATTTGTCACAAAACCTGAAGTTAAAAAAATATATTAAGAAATAATAATACAATTTGGTTTAAATTCAAACCTATTTATTTATTTTTATTATTTTTTATTTATTTATGTATTTAACGTAAACCATAAAATTATTCATATAAAAATAAGTGCATATATAAATGCATATTTGCATGTTAATTGTGCATATTCAGCTTGTTTTAAAATGCATATTGCATGCATATTTTAGACATTTTTTAGTGCATATTTTCCAGTCTCTACTTATCATATAATTTAAAATTTATATTAATTGTTTTTAAAAATTGATATAATAAAATAAATTAAAATATATTAAAAAACTAACCTTTTAAATTTTAGTTTACTCAAAATGACATACAGCGGTAATGTTCGGTTTTGATCCCAGACTCCTCATTTAGTGAGATCTGTTGACTGTGTGTATGTGGATTTCACGGATCAACATTTTTAAATATTGATTTGAACTTTTAAAACTGCTATTCTACATTCATAATAAAGATGCAGTAGAAGTAAACAAACCGAGACACGTTAACTGTTACTAGGAGCACTTCTTAATCATGATTTACAATGTATAAAATTTGTAAATCATCATATGTGATTTACGATGTATACACATTTTAAATCATGATTCAGGAGTGCCCCTTGTAACAATTAACGTGTCTCGGTTTGTTCACTTCTACTGCATCTTGAGTGTGAATGTAGAGTAGTTCTATCGATTTGTTACACTGCGACAGTTTTCATCATATACCGATTTAGGCGAGAGTCGGCTATTGGTGCGCACCTAAGGAAAATTCAGGATATTGCAAAAACTTGAAACATGCCAGTCTTCAATTTTATTGAAGGTATCCTTCAAGGGTCTAGGTATATTGATAGATATCGCATTCAATGAATGGTTGAACATTAGAACAGCGAGAGGTGAAATTTCCAATTAGTGTAACGCTCACAATTACCTGAACGATTCTGCTAATGGTGCGCATATGTCAGATAACTGTACGCAAGAATAGAACTTAAAAATGGCCTTTAAAAATGTAGTTTAGTGAACATAAATATTAAAGAGACTAGTAAATGTACGGAAAATATAAGAAACCAAGTTACATATATACTAAAAGAATCTAAGCATCGCAGAAGTCACAAATATATCATTATGGACTATCATCGCCTGTACACATGTCATGAGCCCATTTTGACAACATATGGAACACGTTCTAAACCTCGTCCTTTTTGTTACAATCACCACATAATACACAAAGGTTATTTTCATCTCACACAAGATCGACCAACTCATCACCATCGCACAGTTCACTTTCTAAAATATTTTTAGAGTTGCTGTCTTCAAAAATATTCCTTTTCTCAATTTCGTGGATTTCTCTTTGCCCTTTTGTCCATTTAGATGCGCTTGTTTAAACGATATTGCCTTTTATTTTTTTTTTAATTTCCATATCAAGTTTTTATCTGTTAGGCGTTTCTGTTAATATCTGAAATTTTTGTTTCTTTCCGGAAATTCTCCTTTGTTTGGGGTGGTTTCGGCAGCGGACTTTCCAAATTGCTGCTGCTGGATGTACATGGAACGGGTCTAGGATATTTCGCCGTCGCCGTTTCGCCGTCGAGTCATTTCGCCGTCGCCGTTTCGCCGTCGAGTCATTTCGCCGTCGCCATTTCGTTGTTCGCATTCGTACTTATAATTTCGGGATGATCATTACTTGTATATAAGTTTTGAATGGTTTTCGAACGATTATACAGGGTGTAACAAAAATGCAGGTCATAAATTAAACCACATATTCTGGGACCACAAATAGTTCGAATGAACCTAACTTACCTTAGTACAAATATGCACACAAAAGAAGTTACAGCCCTTTGAAGTTACAAAATGAAAATCGATTTTTTTGAATATATCGAAAACCATTAGAGATTTTTTGTTGAAAATGGACATGTGCCATTCTTATGGAAATAACATGTTAAAGAAAAATTATAGTGAAATTTGTCCACCCCATAAAAATTTTATGGGGGTTTTGTTCCCTTAAACCTCCTCAAACTTTTGTGTCCATTCCATATAAATTATTATTGTGGTGCCATTAGTTAAATTCAATATTTTTAAAACTTTTTTGCCTCTTAGTATTTTTTCGATAAGGCAGTTTTTATCGAGTTGCGGCTTCTTTTTTAATATGTTAACATAAAAATTGTATGAGGGTTTTGTTCCTTTAAACCCCCCAAATGTTTGTGTACGTTCCAATTAAACTATTACTGCGGTACCATTAGTTAAACACAGTGTTTTTAAAACTTTTTTGCCTCTTTGTATTTTTTTTATAAAGCATCTTTTATCGAGATGTAGCTTCTTTTTTAATATGGTTCAAAATATACTTAAAAATGTAAATCATAAATAAATTTTCATATTATTACCAAGTCTCCATAATCGTACTTTACCATACACAAATCTGTGGTGGATTTGACAAATATTCAAATATCTCGATAAAAACTGACTTTTGAAAAAAGTACTAAGAGACAAAAAAGTTTTTAAAAACTTGTGTTTAACTAACGGCGCTACAATAATAATTAAATTGGAACGTACACAAAAGTTTGGGGGGGTTTAAAGGAACCAAACCCCATAAAATTTTTATGGGGTGTCCAAATTTTATTACCTTTTTTTTTCTTAAAATACTACTGCCATAAGAATACCACATGTCCATTTTCAATAAAAAATCTCTAATAGTTTTCGATATATTGGCAAAAATAGATTTTCATTTTGTAATTTCAAAGGGCTGTAACTTTTTTTCCGTGCACATTTGTACTAAGGTAAGTTAGGTTCAATCGAACTCTTTTTGTTCCCAAAATATGCGATTAGATTTATGACCTGTATTTTTGTTACACCCTGTATAGTATCACTTTTGCATAATGAAGATTTTTATTTTTGATACAGTAAAAACAATTGAGATTGAAATCTCTTTTCTCAATATTGTTTATTTCAGGGAATCTGATAATAGTAATATTTATCTATTTAATGATGTATTCTAATCATACTCTTGTTTACTGTCCTTAATTTCCTAGAAATAATAGGTTAAACTTAAAATTACAAACAATAGGTGACTATTAAAGGTTGGCAGGTACATCAGGTACCGTTAACAGATTATTATCTACTTAATGATGTATTCTAATTATACTCTTGTTTATTGTCCTTAATTTCCTCGAAATAATAGGTTAAACTTAAAATTACAAACAATAGGTGACTATTAAAGGTTGGCAGGTTTATCAGGTACCATTAACAGATTATATCCCTTTTCCTCATTTCTCTCTTTTGATTTACTCTATAAGCGCAGAATTCATCTGAAAAGTTCAGTCGTATCTTGAAAGTGTTTGCGATAATTAAGAACTTAATTATGGACCGACAAATTCTATCTACTAGAAGAAACCAAAATTTAGCTCAGATGGTTGTATTTATGTTTTTGATGCCTTAGTAAAAATGACGATGGAATTAGATTTTGGAGATGTGAGAGAAGAGGCATGTGTAAGGCAAGAATTCACACTAAAAATGGTGAAATAATAAAAAAGGTTAACCTGCACTCTCATGACGCCACGGCTGTGGATGTAGAGGTTGCCCAAATAGAAACAACCATTAAAAGACGAGCAGAAGATACAATGGAAGGAACAATTCAGGTAATTTTCAATTTATTTTAATCAATTTTCTTATTTTCAAAAATATTTTACTTTGAAATTTTCATTGATTGATTCATCTTTTTATTTTAGATAGTCAACGAATGTTTGAATAATACCAGTCAGGCTTCTCAAGCTCGACTTCCAAATAGTTGCGTACCTCAGACCATCAGACGAAAACGCAACGAAATTCAAGCTGCACCGCCAAACTCTCTTAACTTGGAAGAATTGCGGATACCGGAACATTACAGGATTTATGAAGTGTCGGATGGCGTGGAAGAAAATTTCCTTTTGGCGGACAATGGAGAAGGGCCCAACAGAATATTGATTTTCGGGAGAGACAGTACAGCATTTGCTAATCTCGCCCATATGGTTTACCGATGGTACATTTTCAATAGCACCGCCGCTTTTTTCCCAAATGTACACCGTGATGGCAACTAAAAATAATGGGGTCCACCCTATATTTTATGCCCTTTTGCCAAACAAATCACGAGCTACTTATAGCCGTATGTTCAATCTAATAAAGAATTTGAAGCCAAATCTGAGCCCTACTGCGATCCATTGCGACTTTGAGCAGGCAGCATTCGCAGCCATGGAATATTGCTTTCCAGGAGTAAATATCAACGGATGCTTCTTCCACTTAGCACAAAAAATGAAGAAGCATGTGGCACAGTTAGGCCATCTTACAAAATACAATAATGACGCCCAATTTGCCTTAAATTGTAAGATGGTGACATCCTTGACATTCGTTCCAGTTCGTCATTTAGATCAGGACATTGATGTGTTGGGAAACGCTTTTCCTGTTGCGCTTCAACCATTGTTGGATTGGTTCGAAGACAATTACGCAAGACGTATGAACAGGTAACTATAAAGTGTACTTTTTCAGAAATTCCAAAATCTGTATATCATTTTATTAATTATTTATAGACGAGGAGATGGTAGACGCCCTCCATTATTTCCCCAGGAAATGTAGAATCTCCATCAAAGGACGATGAATAGGGAGGATCGAACCAACAATTACGCGGAGGCGGCACACAGAAGGCTTCAAAGAGAATAAGAGTCGACCACACTACAATATGGAAATTTATCGACAGCCTCCGTAAGGTGCAGAAGGGTAGGAACGTTCACTATGAACAATTAGTTGCTGGGAATCTGCCACCCTTGAAAATGAAAAAATATAGGGACGAGGACGATATACTGATATTTAGTATAAAAAAAGTTAGTATGTTATCACGTTCTTGTAAACTTAACCAATGCCGGGATGGCGACGGCGAAACGACCGACGGCGAACTGGCTCGACGGCGAAACGGCCGACGGCGAAGTGGCTCGACGGCGAAACGGCGACGGCGAAATGGCGACGGCGAAACGTGCCAGTCCGCTTGGAACTGCGGCATCATTATTTTTTGTATATTATACCTTGTCGGCTAATGGTACGCAATGTGCACCACGACCTTCCACTTCACCGTAATAATACAAAATTGGACAAAAACAAAAAAGAATCGGGCAAATCTAACTTCACCAGTGTCTAAAATAGTAAATAAATAACGTGTATACAGTCGGAAAAATGAAAGAATACCCATGAACGATCACATAAATCACTTATTTTGTCTTTTGCTGTCTTTTTCTATAACAAGCGTTTGTTATTTATAGAAAAAGACAGCAAATACAAAATACGTGATTGATGCGATCGTTCATGGGTATTCTTTAATTTTTCCGACTGTATGTATTTTTTAATAGTTATTTATGATATAAGTGTTAAAAGTACACATTTAAGGCACGCATGGGAAAGTTTGTAGAATAAGCGATAGCGAATTCTGCAATTCACATGAGTGCCTTAAAAATGTACTTTTTTACACGGATATCATACAATATTTTTTCTACAAACGTAACTACAGGACAATATCTACAAAAACTTTTACTTGAACTTGACTGACATTCCATTTTTATATTTTTTTGACATTACATCAAAATTGCCTACACGGTCAATACGAATTGTAGTGCCTTAAAATTTTTTTAAAGCACTAGTGCCTTAAAGTAGCATTTTTAACGAACGTACGGAGTGCTAAAAATTGCATTTTTAACACGATTGTAGAAAAACAATATTTTTATAAAAAAAAAAACTTACGATTTATTAGTTTTTCAGACACACAAATAATAACATACGATAAAGTATCTCTTGACTTTCAGTTATGTGGGATAAATCTGGCAGATTCTAAAAGATAACGCGAGAATTATAGTCTTTGGAATTTTATTAATTAGGAGATTAGAAACAATGATGCGCACAATTACCTGACCCGCCCTATTAGCAGACTCTCCCTATTGCTACAAAATTGTTATACTACATAATATTTTACATAAAATTGAAAAGCTACATAAATATTGAGCTAATAACTGTATTTAGTCCAGAGAAATAAGGTTTTTGTCGGGACACTTGAGCAACCAGCTTGCAAATGGATGTTTTGGGTACTATATACCTAATACATTACAAATACAAAAATGCCCGTCACAGTTCGGACAAGAAACTTAGTTATTAACAAATAAGGGTCAAACATGGCAGTTTTTTCGTTTAAATCGCTACAGGTAAAAATAGGGTAATTAAATATGTTATTTAAAATATTTTTCTTTGAGTAGATGAGCCAAGGTTTAAAACGGCACTTTCTGAATTTTGGTCCGAACATTTTTTGCTTCGGAAATTGCAAAATAAATCTAAAATTTCAAAAAAAATGTCCTATAACTTTTGCGAAAATGGCCTTAAGACTTTCATCTTGCGTGAAAAGTTGAGTCAAATATTCCATATAATGCACACAAATTTTTAAGCCCATTCATCAATTAGTTTAAATTTTATTCAATTTGTTTATTACAAAGAGCTTTTTTTTTCGCAATGTTATTGTTCAGAAAATAAAAACGATATAGCAATTCTGTGGAAATCACGTGCAAGAAGAATAGTTACGTTTTCAAAGTATTGAAAAAATCGTTAAAAAGTCTTTTTTATCACTCCCGAAAATAGTTTAGTAAAATATAGTCATTTTTGGCTTATAAACAATTTGAATTGCTTTGTTAATATTGACTATAGAGTAAATATACTTTAGGATTTCAAAGACTGGTATTTTTACAAGAACTTTCAGAAAAAACTTTTTGCCTAGGTTAATTACGGTAAAATTTAGCCACTTTTATTATTTAATTTACAGTTACTTCTATATTTACATAAAATTCTCCTGTAACAGTGTTAGTTGCCATACTACTCCGAAACGGCTTGGCCGATTTTTATAAAATTTTACACGTTTATGCTGTAGGACGTTGAAGAGGTTTTAATCTATTTTGTATACCCATATGATAAAAGGGGGGTTACCCCCTGACATTTTTTTTTTGATTTTTTTCGGCAAAATTATCTACCTTAATTTTATATGATGTAGAATTAAAAAATACATACAAGCCTTAATATTCACTCTTCTATCACCAACCCCTATTTGTTAATAGCCATCTACATATTTACATCTATAAAATTCCCTGTCACAGTGTTAGTTTCCATACTCCTCCGAGACCGCTTGACCGATTTTTATGAAATTATATATGTACAGGGTGATTGATTAGTAGGGTAAAGCTCAATAGCTCCTCTATAGTAATAGATCGCAATAAAAGTTAATAACAAAAATTTTAGCCACCTTTGAGCTTTATATGAAAAAATTAGTTAGAATGTTACAGGGTGTTCGATAACACAGTGGCAGACCTAACTTATGTTTTTTTAAATGGAACACCCTATATTTTATTTTATATTCGAAGTGCTGATAACTTCTCCATCACAAAAATATAAAGGTTTGTAATGTTATACAGGGTATTTACAAAGTTATAACCAATTTTGTATGAAAATCGTAACAAGTTCAACTCCCTGTATAAATAAAAATAAGCACAACAGCAATGGTTTATTAATGCAATATTTTTTTATTTATTGTCAAAATTTTTAAGAATTATTGATATGGCTAATTTTCTTTATATCAAACACAGGGTGAGTCAAAACGCAAGTACATTATTTTATCAGTAATGTTAAATGGAAGACACTGTATTTTATATCATTATTGAAAAGTAACATTAACGTACTTTAATTTTTATATAACATTCCCTATGCCCAAATTTATTAGTTTTCGAGATATTTTCATTTTTCTGAGCAAATTATTTTAGGTGTTTAAATTTATCTAAATTTTAAGTAAGCCATGACTGAATTGATAATTGAAGATTACCGATTATCAATCCGGTATTCAATGTAACACTGTAGCAAATAAAGAAATAAAAATAATTTATAAGTAATACATTTTACAAACAAAAATACAACCACTACATGCAACATTTTTGAAACAATTAAAAACTATCTTTTTATGTAAATGCAACAAATAAACCAAGAAAATTAGTAATAAATTTTACAAAAGAACACACAAACACAAAATACAATATTTTGTGAAGACAATGAAACACTACTTTTGTATGTAAATGTAACAATGTAACAAATAAAGAACGAAACATAATTTATCACGTAGACTTAGGCAAATATGCAAATAAAAAAGTATGAAATATGCGCATAAATATGCAGTATTTTATGCAAAAATATGCAGTATTTTATGCAAAATATGCATATTTATCTAGAAAATATGCATGCAATAAAAAAGATTTACAATATTTTTTTTATTTACAAAAATACTTAGAATATTATAAATACATATACAATTATTTTAACATATAAATATTATTTCGAATTGTGGTAACAATAGATTATCAAATGTTGTTCAAAATTTTCTAATAAAAACTTATGGCTTCTATCTGAATACATAATATTTGTAAATAGAAAAACTTCTTTTGACATCAGCTGATGTAACTAGGGCATTTTTCATATTGACTATAATAGATGGTTCTGAATTAATTGGTTCGGAAAATGTCCCTCACAGTCTAACTGCGCTAGTACTTGAACCACTTCAGAAAGAACCTGGTAAACACTATTTTTTCCATGGTTACTTTAAATTTTTGATTTCCTTTCCAATAGTACCTTTAACGTTTTGACACAATGACTCAAATTCTTTTAATAAAACTGTAGTATTATTGACTAATAATGATAATTTGGAAGATTCTAATTGAGTTATGGTTTTCTGAACAAAATTATAATTGTATTTTATGAATGACGGATGCTGTTAGAGGATGTTATTTTGGAAGGCTTGCTTAGCTTCCAATAAAGATTGGCAGCTATCATCCGTTAAAAGGTTAATTATTTTTTTTTTAATCAACAAAATGATCAGCATAGAAATTAGCTGCTTCCAACCATGTTCCCCAACGTGTTAAAATGGGTTGCGGTGGCAGTGGAACAGCAGGAATCATATCTCTGTAACATTGTCTTCTTATAGGTGATTTCAGGAATACCTTTTTGACGCTCTCTATTAAACTGTTAACTAGTGGAAATTTTTTCTTACTTCCTACGCAACTCTGTTTATTCCATGCGCTAAACAAGTGACACGTATTAAGTTTGGATAAAATATTTTTAAATTTTGTCCTGCTTTCACCATATATGGTGCGGCATCAGATAAAATAAGCAATAATTTATCATTAGGCACAGCAGCAGGAAGAAAAAAGTTTGCTAATGCTTAGAGCGTTGGTTTTTTCCACTTGCTTACAGGAAATTAAATAAGATTTTGGAAAGGTTTCATCGCTAAGTACACCAATCAATAAGTGCACAATGTATCTTCCTGACAAGTCAGTGGTCTCGTCCACACATATTATGTAAAAGTAATTATTACCTATTTCGGCTTTTATGTTGTGGATAATTGAGGAGTATAACACATTGACATTATTTCTCTTTAGAGTTCGTTCACTGGGAATGTTTTGTTGGCAATATTTTTTTAAAAAAATAACTAAAGTTTTCATTAGATAATTTTGAAAGCGGTATATTAGAAGATACTAATGCACGACACAAGTCTTCGTAAAAAGTTTCTTGTTCGGTTTGTTTTTTGGAACTTGACTGAAAGCACTTGGACACTGAAGGTTGATATTTTTCACCGGATGTGGTTTTACTTTTTTAGCTAAATGTTTCATGAAATCTAAAAAAGAATATAAATATTCTATAGTTGTACCCATTTTTAAAATTTAAGATTGTAGAAATAAACTAGAAATGAACCGTTTTTGCATAACAATTAAAATATTTAAATTAAATCAAATAAAAATCGGTGTAGTAATCTTGAAAATGTCAAGAAATGACTGTGCAAGAAGGAAGAACCCCCAAATATTTACAAGAGACTCTTGGTCTTTTCTGTTTACATTTAACCCTTTGACTGCGGGAACCGCATATTTGCGTAATTTCAGTAGTGCACGAGATGTGCGGGAAACGCATATATGCAATAGGGCTAACCGCTTCGATGCGGTTAGCGATTATTTGCGTATAAACAAAATATAACGTAAACAAAATATAAAATATAATGTCATCAGATGTGTTCTAAATGAATGGGCTTGAACCGACCACCTAAAGTGCCTCGAGCAGGATGAGTAGGAGGGGTAACTGAGAAGGTGTTTAGTAATGCGAATGCCTTGGTAACGTAAAGTGAATATTGTCGCTAATTACTACGTTTTGTTTGAAATCAAAAATACTGGTAATAAGTATTATATCATGCCGCCGCCACCAAAAAGGGGTAAATACTGTTCGATCGGGGAATTGGAAGGACCCTAAGAACAAATGAACCGTATCATTTGTTTTACTACATTATTTATTATATATATTATAATAGTTCTACAATTGGCAATAAATAGTTGAAATAAAGTAATAAAGTAAAACAAATGATAGAATTCCGACAATTAAGTCAACTGTAACCTAAAAGCCAAAACTATTTGCTTCACTGCGGGAGACGTCTATTAGCGCCGCAGCGACGGGATGCAAATCCTCTCAGCCGCTCCGCAGCAAAAAGGTTAAAGGAAAAATAATGTGAGCATAAATTAAAAGCACTTAATTAATTAAGTCCAATATATGATATATTTTTATTTTTAGCAAAATTAAAGCAAACTATGCTATTGTTAGAAAAAAATTGTTAGCGACCTTTCAGTAGACTATTGAATGATTTGAGTTTTAAATAGGTATCCTATTTTGGTTGTTTGTACCACCGTGTAAATTTTTAAAATAACATAAAAAATAATACGTACGTACTTACGGTTTTGCCCAACATAAGCAATAAACTTTATCCATATCCATAGATAGCTCTTTGTAAGGTTTTATCCAAGTTGAACCATTGCTTATTTTCGGCATTTTCAAAGCACAATAATTATTCACAATTAGAAATACACGTTGTTTACGCCTCCAATTTTACAACAAAAGTGAAACCAAGTGAAACTGACCGTCAAAATAAAAATTTTTACCTAGAGACATAAACTGGCAAACACAAACCCTTAATTCCAGGACAAAACGTGACAAAACTATAAGCCGCTGTCTTTTATTAGTTACTATACCAAGAATTTGAATACCAAGTGATTATAAAAAAAAATTAAATATTGGCATTTTCATGCTATCTGTAAGTTTGAATATAAAAATATATAGTTAACACCAAATTTTCAAATTATATGCACTTTATGCTCAGTTTTATAAAAATATGCAAAATTTGACATTTTTGCATTTTTATGCATTATATGCAAAATATGCAATTTGCATATTTGCCTAAGTCTATTTATCAGTAATACGTTTTGCAAAAAAACATGTTTGGAAAAATTAGAAGCTACTTTTAATAAAGTATTTTTAATATTTAATTACATAAGGTGTTCAAAATGATCTCCGAACACATTTATGTACGCCTAAAAACGATCATTGAATGAGCTACTTACTCTACGGAGCATTTGTAAATTAACACATCGAAATACACTTTGTATTCCATTTTTCGTCTCATCCCTTGTTGTTGGAGGTATTTTATAAACTTCATTATTAACGTAACCCCAAAAAAATCAGTCCAGTTTATTAAATTCTGGTGATTTGGGTGGCCACGCTACTGGTCCATTGAAAAATAAAAATATCTCGAAAACTAATAAATTTAGACATAGGGAATGTTATCTAAAAATTAAAGTACTGTAATGGTACTTTTCAATAGTGCTATAAAATACAGGGTGTTCCGTTTAAAATTACTGAGAAAATAATGTACTTGCGTTTTGACTCACCCTTTATTTGATATAAAGAAAATTGGCAACATCGACCATTCTTGAAAATTTTGACAATACGTTAAAAAATATGGCATTAATAAATTATTGTTGTTTTGCTTATTTTTATTTATACAGGGAGTTGAACTTGTTACGATTTTCATATAAAATTGGTTATAACTTTGTAAATACCCTGTATAACATAACAAACCTTTATATTTTTGTGATGGAGAAGTTAACAGGATTTCGAATTTAAAATAAAACATAGGATGTTCCATTTAAAAAGCATAAGTTTGGTCTGACACTGTGTTATCGAACACCCTGTAACATTCTAACTAATTTTGTAATGTAAAGCGCAAAGGTTGCTAAAATTTTTGTTATTAACTTTTATTGCTATCTATTACTATAGCGGAGCTATTGAGCTTTACCCTACTAATCAATCATCCTGTATGTATATTCGGTAGGTCTGAGAATCGGCCGTAATCTATTTTTCATATCCCTGAGTGATAAGCGGAGTTTGCCCTAACATTTTGTAATATTAGGTGGGGATATGCTTACATAACGTACTCTATAAAACTATGAGTACATAAATTAAAAAAATTATGATCAAAATTCATCAACAAGCTCCGGCGATATTAATCGTAGCATTATGTTTAAAGAATCAGTTTAATTTTTTGAGTGCACGGATTTTAATAATTCCCCTCCACCGACCACGAATCCGTTCCGTTAGGACGCCATTTTTAGAACTTTGTTAACCACTCTATTGAGGTTTAAAGTTTATTCAAACTGTTACACATAAACTATATACCTTCAACTTCAAAATGGCTCTAGTTAGGTTGCTTAATTGTTATAAACAAAGTAGCCGTCAATTAAATAAAAAAGTAGCTAACTTTGACCGTAACTAACCTAGGCAAAAAGTTTTTTTTTTGAAAATTCGTATAAAAATACCAGTTTTTCAAATCCCATTGTAGTTTTAGCATACAGTCAATATTAACAAAGTAATTCAAATTGTTTATAAGCCAAAATGATTCTATTTTAGTAAAATGTTTTTGGAGTGATAAAAATGACTTTTTAATGATTTTTTAAATGCTTTAAAAATATGACTATTCTTCTTTCATGTTGTTTCCACATAATTGCTATACCATTATTATTTTTATTATTTTCTGCACAATAACATTGTCAATAAAAAGCTCTTTGGGATAAACAAATTGAATAAAATTTAAACTGATTGACGAATTGTCGTAAAATTTTTTGTACATTGTGTACTCAACTTTTCTTGCAATATAAAAGTCTTAAATTCATTTTCGCAGAAGTTATAGCAAATTTTTTATTTTCGAAA
This sequence comes from Diabrotica virgifera virgifera, assembly GCF_917563875.1. Lineage (NCBI taxonomy): Eukaryota > Metazoa > Arthropoda > Insecta > Coleoptera > Chrysomelidae > Diabrotica > Diabrotica virgifera. The sequence continues at coordinate 70,684,571 of NC_065448.1, read as the reverse complement.
TTTTATTTTTATTTTGCAATATCCGAAGCAACAAATTAATGATAGGACCAAAATTCAGATAGCGGTATTTTAAACCTTGGCTCATCTACTAAAAGAAAAATATTCTAAATAGGATATTTAATTACCCTATTTTTACCTGCAGCGATTTAAACGAAAAAACTCCCATTTTTGACTTTTATTTGTTAATAACTACATTTCTCGTCCTAACTGTGACGGACATTTTTGTATTTATAATGTATTAGGTATATAGTACCTAAAAAACCCATTTGCAACCTGGCTGCTCAAGTGTCCCAAACATGGTATATTTTTGCCTTATTTCCCTGGCGTAATTTGTTATTTGACGAAAACGTTAGAAACTAAAAATAGTGTTTCCAATTTAAACTTCCAGCAACTTTTTAGTAAAATGAAACGAACCCTATTTACTTTTATTAATATAATACGACTGTTTGCCGAGTTGTAATTGTTCAGAAAACCATATATTCCACGAGTAGAATTTCGCCAGACAAAACAAATATCTCATACAGATATGTCCAGGATGATCTTACGGTTCTTACCAAAACAATAGTTATCGTTAACAATAAGTTCCCATTGTTTTGAAAACTTTTATTCTTTCCAACTCATTTTTCTCGCAGCAACGGAACAATTGTCCCTTCATTTTTTTTTTGTCAACTGACTAATGTACGTAAGTGGTCGACAAATTCCGCACATAATCATTAGCAAATTCTCAATAAAAAACATCCGTTCCGCGTCCGGACCTTTTCACCGCGAACAATGCATTTTCTTTGTACTGTCGGTAGCCGAATTAAAAAAACCTGTGCAACGCCATATTTCACTTGAAGTGGCGTGAAGCCCAAATATTTCTCGTCGAATCATTGCGCCACACAAAAGCCTTATGTCGCATTTTCCATTGGCGTAAACGGACAATATATAATATAATAAACTAAAATATTAATATAGTACAGTTTTTATATGGCGTAAATATTGGCAATGTAATGAATATTCAAGCAAACGTATTATGTATATTGCGTATTAGAATTATTAGACAATGGACAAAATATTAAAAAATGTAAGAACCAAAAAAGGATACCAACTGGTAGGAAAACAACTTAATATAATCTGACATGCAGATGACACAATGCTAATCTCTCAAACTGAAGGTGACTTATAACGTTTGTTACACCAATTTTATATAACCGCCGAAAAATTTGATATGTTAATTTCCCCAGAAAATATAAAATGCATGGTTGTAACAGCAAATCTACTAAGACCTAGATTGGTGCTGGACGGTCAGAAAATAAAAGTTATGGAGTTTAGTAACTAGGCACCTCACTATTTACCTATGCAAAGCTCGAAACAAAAGTGGAAGATCTAGTGAATATAGCAAACAGAGCCGCAAGATGCCTGAATAAAATAATATGGACATATATAAATATCAGGAGATATATAAATATAAATAACGACTCCATCTCACGAAACGGACTATATGAAGCAATGAGATCACTAGGAATACCAGAGAAACTGATTGAATTAATTAAAATGACGCTAACCAATACAGTCAACAAAGTCATGATCGAAGGTAGTGTTTCAAATCAGTTTAACTTCAATAGAGGATTAAAACAAGGAGATCCCCTGTCAATAGGCTTATTCAACCTAGTAAGTACTGGAAAAGATAATTAGAGGAGCCAATATCCAGACAAGCGGTACGATTCTCAACAAAAGACAACAAATGCGTAGGTTTTGCAGATGACTTGGTGTTTCTGACATGTTCAAGAATAGAACTTCGAAAAATGTTCAAACAATTTGAAGAAGAAGCTAGAAAATATGGTCTGACTATAAACTAAGAAAAAACCAAGTATATGGAAATGAGAGGGGAAATGCAGAGGAAAATAAATGGATCACTCTAACGACGAATGGCAGAGAGTATAAATTTGAAAAGGTAACTGAATTTGAGTACATTGGAGTAATCGTTACAAATAGAGGAGACGAAGAGAGAGAAATTGATAAACGGTTATTGAAAGCTAGCAAAGCAGTACGATCATTATACCCACTGTTGAAGGCCAAAAACGTGTTCAGGGCAGCCAAGATTTGAACTTACGAGACAATAGTGAGACCAACTGTGATGTATGCATGTGAAACTTGGATCATGAATCACAAAACAAGAAAAAAGCTAGAGATTTGGGAGAGGAAAATCTTGAGAAAAGTTTTTGGTGGTATCAAGGAAGCTAACGGGGAATGGCGCAGAAGAACAAACCAGGAGCTAATGCAGATATACATATAGAGACCCAAAATAACACAAAATATCAGGGCGCAGAGAGTTAGATGGTTGAGACATGTTTCACGAATGCCACAAGAAAAAACGTCCTAAGAGTTTTGTTAGCAGGAGAACAAGGCAAGAAAAGAAGAGGGAGACCACGAAGGAAGTGGTTAGATGCCGCCCGGACTGACATAGAAGAAATGGGTACAAGAGACTGGAGAGAACAAGTGATGGACCGGAAAAAGTGGAAGAATTTAGTCAAGACTATCAAAGCCAAGGGCTTCTAAGGCCTGTAGCGCTGTTACATATAAATATCCGGAAAGAAATAAAGAGGACAATTTTTAAAACAGTAACCAGACGCATAATGAGGTGCATGGAAGAAACACAACCTAACTCCAACAGAGCAAACAGATTGCTGGAAACAATAGAGATCTTTAGAAAAATCGATGGCAGGACACTATCGGACAGAGCTAGAAGTGGACGAAGATGCACAGTGGAGAACCTCAAGGACTGAGTATGACTCCCCACACACCACGTGGGTTGCTGATCAGATGGATCTGTCCTTTGGCGGGCGGTTTGCCAACGTCAACGGCGCGGTTCACCTGTTTTCCTTGGTAACTTCAAAGGCGGCATTAGAGTGTGATCAGGTTAAACGTGTAAACCGCGACGTAGCCGCAGGAAAACTGCCCTAATATGTACGTTCGCTTAGAACGCACGATGGCATTCCAATGGTGGCTCGTGCAATCATATGGAACCTTTCTCATTATACGGCGGTTGGATCGTTCGGTGTAATGAGAAAGGTTCTATATGATTGATTGAGCCACCATTGGAATGTAATCGTGTAACGATATGATGCCAGAACGAGCGATGGGCCGGTCGAGCAGATACGACTGTAGGAGCATCCGTGTTGGCGCATAGCACCGCTGGGGTAAATCGAAGGAGTAGTGGCATCGAGAGCATATTTAAGGCAAGCCAGGAGAATAAGAATATCAGTCGTTGCTAGCGTGTTGAACTAGCAATGGATCGACAGCTGTTGCTAGCGTGTTGAACTAGCAATAGCTTGATTGGCAACGATGCACCGTATCTTGAGGTGGAACTATGCCTAGACAGATCCCACAGTGGTGAAGTGGAGTCTTGCCATGACCATTATCGCAGTGGGCGGTAACGAGGAAAGAGTGACTGCGTGTCGCCGTGCCGCATTGAAGTCAAAATGCGGTATCTCCGGATCGGAATATATGGCTATGTTGATTTAACGTAACGAGGTTGTTATTGTATTATATTTTATTGTTTATCGTATCATTTTAATATTACTATTATGTTAGGACAACTGTAATAAAGTTTAATATTGTTTTTCCTTTGCAGAAGACGAAATTATATTTTACTTTATTTGTTTTAAACTGTATATAATTATCTTAAATATATTTACTTTATTTTTAACCTGAGTTTTACAGTCTGTAGTCCCGAAAGAGCTACCCGTTACAATCGCGCGTTCTAACCTTCGCACTTTTCAAATTCTTAAAGTGAGTGTGAAAGCGCTGATAGAGTAGTAAAGACGGCGAGAGACTGTTCCCCAATAGGAAGACGATCAGTGGGAAGACCACAAAAATGATGGCAACCGGCAACTTACTGGAGACATATTGAAAAACAGAGACTTATTTCTACACAAAAAGAAGAAAAAGAAGAATTGTATTTAAGGAAAGCATACAAAAATTAACAATAAACACGTAATAACCAATTTAATTTGCAATTTAGTTACATTAATTCTTCACTAATTAATGTTGTTTATACTTCAGAAGAAAATACGGTGTAAAATAGCAATTTATGTACCAAGTCAGTAGAGTGACTCTTTATCGAACGAGTCTGATATTACGAGAAGACCGAGCGTAGCGAGCGAGGCGAGTAACAGACGAGTTCGATAAGAAGTCTTTACTGACGTGGTGCATACAAAATTTTATCGTTAACATATATTTTTTAAATTCAATGTCGTCCGAACCACTGGGATTATAAAAGACAACAATGGAAAATAAATATTAAAAATAAAAATAGATTGTAATATTAAGTAAATACATAGTTACTAACAAAAAGTATACCTGAAAAATTTGTGATACAATTACATAAATGTCTTTTATTCCTATTTCCGTTAAAAACTGTATGATATTGTTGATATTTGTATTGTCTCTAAGAAGCTCAGATATGTCCCTGGGAAGGTTGAGTTTACTTCTCGTTTGCTGGTATATTTGACAATCGGTTAAGATATGTTTTATTGATATAAAATAATATTTGATAAACATAATTTGATATTGGTTTTAACACTTACTTGCAATTTACAATTTAAGAACTTTTTAAATTTTAGACGTCATAATAATTTCATGACAGTGATGATAGATAACTTGCAAGATGGCCGCTTTCGATTTTTAATCGATAGTTATCAATATTGAATAATTACTAAATCGGTAAAGTTTTAATTTATTTTATATGAATATAATTACAAAATATTACAGAATTTCACTTTTTGACATAAATTTAATTGATAATATCGTAAATTGCGTACAATATTTTTAATAATTAAAGTAAATAAATTGTAAGTCCACTCAAATACTCGCCATTCGATTACTGCCATCGACCACTTACGATACTTTAATCAACTTAAAAAAATTCTTCTTTCAGTAGGTACAATAAAGTGTTACTTTACTGCCGCAAATGAGGGCAAATGCGTACAATAATAAATTACGTTAGTGTCGGTTGGCGATAAACATAATTACATTTTTTAATATTTTTTATATTATTGTTTTAGTGCTGTTTTATTTTTGCATCTTATGTTAGTGTTTTATTAAAAGACTGCTCAAACAGAAAGATTTGTTCTAGCAACTCGGTGTTTATTGCTGGTCCCACTGGTGAGCAAATAGATTCCTTTTAAAAAGCCAGTACCAGCTGCGTCATAGTGTCCTATTCATATTATCCCATGTTTTATTTTTTATCGAGTGCTTAAAAAATTAAAATAGTATACTATTCAACGAATATGTCATGATGACTATTACTCACGATGATGAAGTTTGCGACACGAGCCGAAGGCGAGTGTCGTAATTCATCAGAGTGAGTAATAGCCATTATATGCGAGTAGAATACTATACTTTTTATACGACCTTTTTTATTTTAATTAGTAAAAAAATATAATTATCAACTACTCGAGATTAAAATCATAATTTATAGTCCGTTCTTTAACGGTAAAATATTGTAAAACCTCTAAATTTTAAAGAACCGCTTGGATTGACATGAAATTTGGCATACACATAGCTAACAAGTCATTCAAAAAAAGTGATACTGTGCCAATATGTGCCTTTTGCCCTGGGGGTGATTTTCACCCCCAAGAGGGGGTGAAAAAATATTCGTCCAAAGAAAGTCAGGAAATGGATAAACTGGCTAATTTTAAGTAACTTTTGTTTTATAGAGTTTTTTCAGTCAATACTTTTCGAGTTATTTGGAAGTGAATATGTTCATTTTTTCAACCAAATAACCACGCTTTTAGACGGTTTTTCGCAAATAACTCAATTAGTAAGTATTTTGTCGAAAAAACATTTTTAGCAAAAATATAGCCTGTAAAAAATTTAAAAAAATGATGTACATATCACGTCTCTACACCTAGTAGAAGCAGAGTTATAGCTAATGAAAAATAGGTTCATATTCGTCAAACTCCAAATGGAATACTTTAACGCGAAATAACCAAAAATGAAGCACATTTCGGGGAAAACTCATTACAACTTATTTAAAGTGTTTAAAAAAAGCTTCATTTTTGTTTTATAAAAAAAAATTGTAGCATCAAAATTAAAAAAGTTACGCTCAAAATAAAGTTAGTCATTTTTGGTTTTGGTAAAAAAATCGAGAAAATCACCCCCTAATTAGTATCTTAAATGAACTTAATCGTTACGACCTCACAAGTTTCTTGACTCGTGTATATATTGTTTATACGATCTGTAAGTTTCATCGGTTCAAAGTCCTTATTATTGAAAGGGCTGTAGTTAAAATGAGTTGAACAAGTCACTGACCACGAATGTATGCGAATTTAGAAACACCAAATCTTAATCAATTTTTGTCTAACAGAAAAACGAAAAAATACATGATATTCAGAAAACCAAATCTGACTTTTTTTGTTTTTCGAGATATTTGGTATCCCTAATAATTTGTAAGTTATTTTGAAAAAAAGCATATTTTTCAAACTTTAAATTTTTAAAAATTTAAATTTGAAACCAAATTTTTTCAAAAATAAGCACATTAAATCGATGAAACTTACAGATCGTATAAACACAACAGAAGTAAAATAATTTGTGGAGCGGTAACGATTAATTTAATTTAAGTTGCTAATTAGGGGGTGGTCTTCCCGATTTTTTTGTGCAAAAACAAAAGGGACCAACTTTATTTTGAGCGTATCTTACTTAAATTTAATGCTAGAAACTTTTTGTAAAAACTGAAATAAAACTTTTTTTAAACGCTTTAAAAAAGTTTTAATAGGTTTTCCTCAAAAAGTGCTTCATTTTTTGGATATTTCACGTCGAAATATTATATTTGAAATTTGGTGAATATGAATCTATTTTTAATTGGCTATAACTCTGGTTCTACGAGATCCAGAGACCTAACGTGTACACCGTTTTTTTTTTACTTTTTTATAGGGTATATTTTTACTAAGAACGTTTTTTTCGACAAAATACTTACTTTTTGAGTTACTTGCGAAAAACCGTCTAAAAATGTGGTTATTTTGTTGAAAAATGAACATATTCACTCGCAAATAACTCGAAAAGTGTTGACTTGGCGAAAAAGCTCTATAGAACAAAAGTTACTTAAAATTAGTCAGTTTACGCATTTCCGGACTTATTTTTGACATATATTTTTTCTGCCCCAAGAGGGGGTGAAAGTCACCCCCAGGATAAAAGCACACATCGGCACAATATCACTTTTTTTCTTTGACATGTATGCTATACGTATGCCAAATTTCATGTCAATCCAAGCGGTTCTTTAAAATTTAGAGCAAAAACCGTGAAAGAATGGACTATTAAAAAAATAAATGTTGTTCATCAACATTACGCAATAAGACATGGAGAAGGTTTTACAGGAAATACTATATACCCAGTGTGTATCAGATCAATGAAAGGCGAGTATACCTAACAATATGAATTCACAAGAGAGACAACAGGAAAGATACTACCGACTACCGTATAATAATTATCGTGCTGAGCACAGCTCTTAACATTTTAACAAGAATACTTGCCAATAAATAAATAAAGTATGCAAAATTAATAAAGACTTTATATTCGTAGTAAGACGAATTGCCGAGGTAGTATTTGAATATAATAATGTGCATAATATATGTGTGTTATAGATTTGAATAAAGCCTTTGATTGTATCAGATTAGAAGATGTGTACTATTAAAGGAAAAAAATCAGTAAGACAACAAGATAAAACACAACAAAACCATAATAAAAGTTGAGGATGAACTAATATCGGAAGTAGACAACAACTCAGGAATCCATCAAGGACATAGCTTAAGTCTTTTAATCGTTAATTTCGCAATAGAAAAAAATCATAAGAGAGGTTAAAGTACTTGGGAGAAATATACATCAAAATCCTCTGCTTTGCAGACGACGCAATCTTAATCTCCGATAATGAGAATAACGTACACCGCATGGCACATTAATTCAACACACGGCAAAGACCTACAACTGAAGATATTAAGAGTTAAGACCAAATCCCTGATAACGGTAAGGCAATCCAGAAGATGAAATAATTGAACAAGTTTCGACATTCAAATTATTTACGCGGTAGAATAGGAGATCTCTGTAACATGCAAGACATAGTAAATTGTGAAAGACAAGAGAAGACAAGATATTGGAATCAGCATATTAAGAGAATGGGCAGAAAGAGAATAACCCGAATATTCATAGACCCAAAACCAATAGACGAGATACCACAAGGAAGGCCCCTTAGAATATGGCGACATAGCGAAAATCGGTGAAGAACACACTAATAATTGGCATAATATAAGAACAAGTTTTTTGTACGTTAGAGTGTTTTGGTACCCAACATTTAGTAAGTTGTGCATCTAAATAAAATCTGTTTTAAATTACATGAATAATCTTTAATAATGATCCTCTAATACCAAAGGATCAATGATAATTTCTAAACACATATTTTAAACTTTAACAGTGCTGTATACTGAACAAGTATACTGTAGTTAACTCTTTCTTGTTGCTAACAATAAAATGAAACCCATAAAGTATTTATCGAAGAATTTAAAGTAAAATATTGATCAATCGGTCCTCTAAATCACTTTTATGTGTAATAACAGCTATCTCGTCGACAAATCACTTTAAATCAGACACCGTTACGTCCCTCGCGACAAAATTTTTGTACCGCCATTGGAGTTTCTATAAATCGGCCGACAGCAGATAAAAAACGGTTCCCCTGCTGATGTTGCCCGTTTTTTTTTTCGTATAAAAATGCGACTGATAAAAGCAGCATGATTAATTCTTGTGTGAGTTGGACGTTTACTTTTCACTCTGTTGTTTCACTCTGTTTTTTTTGCCGCTCTGACGGTTCGAATATTGAATTGTAATATGGGTTTCGGTTTAAAATGGACGAGTATTTTTTAAATATGTGGTTGGATGGATTCTGTTGAGTTAACTAGCAGAAAATCTTATGTTTGTTAATGGAAGGCAAACTGCCTGATTCTGTATTTGGAATAAAAATTTTAAAATTATTTCGAAGCGATGGTTTTAAGGGAATGGGGATTTATGGGATATAAAAATGGGCGATTTTTGGTAAAATACAGTTAACCGCAAACCATACGAAAAATTGTACTCATTTTGATAGTTGATTGTTTCACATGGGATTAATGGATTCCGCATATTTTTTTAATATTTTAAATTGTTTCTTTGGCTGTTTGCAAATGTTTGCCAACATTTCTCTTTTGGAGAAAAATTTCTCTTTACCAAGTAGCAGAAAGGAAATATTTTTCTTATGTTAAGTTTGAGAAACTTTATAGAGAAGACAAGCAAGGTACAAGGGTAGGTACTAATACATCAGAACCATGTAGTCCCATGTTTTGTGAATATTCAGTTATTTTTAATTTCCCTAATCTTAAACTGAAACAGAAAGAAACGTAGTCTAAACTAATATGGCTTGTTCACCCCCCTACTTTTAATAACAGCTTCATATCGCCTAGGCATGCTAAATATTAAGGCTATTTGATTTTGGTCTATGTTTAAGTTTTAATTGTCTATCGACAGTTTCCCCTAATGGTGGGGGAGCCCAAGCGGGGATATTTGCAGTTACTCGAGCGCGTTAGATTATCATATGGGGAGGAACCTGGTACCCTGCAGAGGGTCTAGGACGTTTCATCGCCGCCGTTTCGATGCCGCCAGTTCGATGCCGATGCCGGCCGGTTCATCGCCAGTCAATTAATCGCTATCTGATATATTTCCAAATTTTCGACAGTTACAATTATTAGTTATTTTTAGTATTAATTAGGAATTCTAGGAAATGCGAGATATGACGGCGATAAAATGGACTGGCGATGAACCGGCGGCATCGAAACGGCCGGCGATGAACCGGCGGCATCGAAACGTCCCATTCCGCCTGCAGATGTACCTCTACCATATTGGCTCTTAACACAGGGGAATTCGTTAAGGGAGGCCCGAAAAAAATATCTCTCCTTTAAACAATTCGAAATTGACAGATTAAGATAAGGTAAGTTAAGTACATGCAAAAGAGTGTATAATTCAAAAATCTGACGATTTGAGCCGGGCGTAAGGAAATGGGTGAATCCCAAAGCTTCACAAGAGAAAAGCGAATATTTCGCGAAATGAATGACAGATCGAAAAACTAAAAAATAGGTGCTCAATACTTTTTACAAATCTATCGAATGATACCAAACACGACTTTCCACGGAGGGGGGTGGGGGGTAAATTTAATATTTTAAATACGAATCCCGCGATATTTCGCGAAATGAACATCAGGTCGAAAAACTGTATAATACACTTGTTCAATATTTTTGAAAAATATATTGAATGGCACCACACACGACCCCCCATGGAGGTGGGGTGGGGGGTTACTTTAAAATCTTAAATAGGAGCCCCCATTTTTAATTGCAGATTTGGATTGCTTACATAAAAATAAGTAACTTTTATTCGAAACATTTTTTCGAATTATGCTTAGATGGCGTTATAATCGGAAAAAACAATTGTTGTAAATGGAAAATTAAATTAAAAATGGAAAGTTCCCACAAAAACGGAAAGCTTTACTTAACTTTTTTTGGTCTTAGGACCTACTTTTCATAACCCAATAGGTCCCCAAAGCGCTCGAGTGACTGCTCATTTAGCATACTTTGCTCCCCTACTATAAGTGTTCAATAGGACTTGCTGTGATTCACTGTGAGGGGGCCTATTCAAAATATTTATTAAGGTGAAATTATTTCCTATATAAGGTGCAAAAGGAGCAACGTGTTAAAAGAAACAAAATTTCTCTAATGTACTTCTAGCCATTTTAAAAGCATTCACGTAAAGATACCAAATCCGTTCTTGCTGTCAAGAAAATTCCACCTCAAAAGGTCACAGAGCCTCCATTAAACAGTCTCGCCTCCATCATATTGCACTGTGGATAACGCCCAACTGGTTGACGAATAAATCTTAAGCGTCGATCACAATAGTTTTTAGAATATTGTTAACTTTTGGTATTAAACGCTTTTCTTTAGTTCAATCGTTTGGGTCAAATTTTTAGACGTTAATTTGACTGCCTTCTCTTCAATGCAAATGAATGAAAATTTGCAGACATATCAATTCGCGGGAACATTACACGAATAGTTGATTAAATTTTTTTTATGTTTATTAATTGTTTAAATAAAAAAAAAAACGATTTTAATGGAAAATGCTTATATTCTCTTGTTTTTTACAATGTGGAAACTTGAAACTTTTACAGATTGTAGCTAATTCTATGAACTATACATAATTTCACTTTTTACGTTAATTGTTTAGGCCCGAAACAATTAGCTTGGGCCCGAAAGTGCTTGCGGAAGGACAGGCTTACGTTGCATTAAGCCGAGTGCGATCATGAGACGGCTTGCGCATCGAAGAACTGCATTGCGAGAAATTAACAGGGTCTACACCTTGCAATAATAAAATAAAGACTGGGAAAACTGTAATAGGTGTAAATAAAGATTTTGATTTATTAAGAAATATATGAAGAAATTACAGAAAATGTAAAATGTATGTATCAAATGTTGAAATAAATACACAAACAATGTGTCTATCATATACATCCTTTTTTAAACATGACAATATATTTTAATGTTTGGAAAGTGCAAGACTAAAAGTAAAAAATAAAAAATATGACAAAAAAATTTGAAGAAACGCTTTTCTTTAGTTACGAGTGACTAAAATTAAAAATATTATACGAAAATCAACAAAAAAGCAAAAAATAAAAAAAATCAAACTCGGATTATTTAAAAAACTGCCAGACAGACTAAATATACAAAAATCTCACACATTCGTTAAAAAATTGAAAAAACCTAACACATTCGTTAAAGAAAAGCGTGGGGCTCGTTTTCATCGAATAAACGGTTTTAGGATAGATACTTTCTTACTCTTCGTGCCCCACGCTTTTCTTTAACGAACGTTTTTTCAATTTGTTAACGAATGTGAAAGATTTTTGTATATTTATTCTAACAGTTTTTTAGAATAATCCTTCGGGTTTGAATTTTTTTATTTTTTGCTTTTTAGTTGATTTTTTATATTTTTAATTTTAGTCACTCGTAACTAAAGAAAAACGTTTCTTAAATTTTTTTTTCTTATTTTTTTATTATTTTTTATTTACTATTGTTTCACTTAAAATACATGTTAAAGAATAAAGTCGTCAATTTTCGTTGTTTTTAAAGATATCAAGGAAATTAAAAAAAATGAAACTGCAACATATTTTTGATGTATAAATATATTTATTTTATTTTACCATACACTTCATGTATGTATGGTTGGTTGCCTATCTTTAGTAATACACTTAATACAACCCCACTGACAATTGGTTTTATTTTATTGGTTTATTTTCACTCCGTTTATTATTCTTGGTAGCTTAATAGTGAATACTTGTAATCCCAGCACATGATGTTTGTTGTTATTATCGTATATTACCCCAAATAAATTTTTAAAACTATTGGCTAGTGTACCTAACTACATATCAGTTCACACAACTTCATGTTGGACCGTCTGTCTCGTGCTGTCATCAGTCAGAAACGCTTTCTTACCTGTCACCTGTAATCAGTTGGCTTCTACCTTTTTCTTTGTGAAGACAGAGAAATCAACTCAACCACCCACATACACGTGGTATAGTCATATCATGTTTTGAGGTATATCTTGTTTAAATTTCACCCATCGCCAGGGTATAATATATAACACGCCAATGTAAGACTTTTGGTCGGCGTTTTAAGGGTTTTAACCCATGTATTTTTGGTGGCTTAGCATGAAGAGCTTGTAAGTGTAACCTAATTTTTTAACTTGGTCAACCTTTAAATTGTTTACTCTTGTCTTCACTAATTATGGTTGTACTTATTTTAGGCTAAGAACACTGATGATGCTCTCTTTAGAGCGAAAACGTTCTGTCTTTTAATGAAGCCCTTTATTGGGGTTTTAAATAAATATACCTTTTACACAGAAGGTTTTCTTCAATTCGCTATTCGCTTTTAACTCCAGTTTTTTTTAAACTAATCATTCTAAGCCAGTTAAACTTCTAGGATCTATTAATAATACATAAATAAAGAAGAATGAATAAGATCAATGACTAAAAATACCGCTAACTTACATTATTATGCTTCCAATTGAATTTCTCCTTTTTTTTGTTCAAAAAATACATTGATTTTTTAACCATAACTTTTTTATTTTTTATCTTAGAAGGTTTGGTAAAAATGAATTTTGTAGGTTTTTACAGGATCTATAAGACTATTGATATTAAATCTATTTAGTATCCTCAGTCGCAAAAAGAGGTGACTTTGAAAGGGTTGGTAAAGGTGGTTTTTGCATGTTATCACAAGATATAATTATCAATAGCTCACTTAATTTTTGCCGTAGAAAAAATTTTTGCACACCAAGTTCTTGGGAATCAAATAGGCTACCATTTGATGTTGAAACATTTTTTCGTGTCTGTGAGGCTAATCTTTCTATTAGGAAGAAAAATGAATCTTTTACCAAACTACAAAAATTCGTTATTCGCTTTTAACTCCATTTTTTTTAACTAATAATTCTAGGCCGGTCGTACTTCGAGAAGCTATTAATAATACATAAATAATGAAGACATAAATAATGAATAGAGTGGTGATTATGGGGTTGATTCCGATCACTTTTTCGCTTAAAAAAATACGGACTGACATTCTTTTCATTATAAGTCACTTAATTTTTGAGCTAGAGACTTTTTTTATTTCTGTTTATAGCTATTTTTAAATACTTTAAATTAGTTTCAACAAACTATCCTCAAAAAATGCATATTTTTCCCGTCTTTTGACTTTGAAACTACAATATTTAGCATTTGACGAAGAAAATGTAACATATAATAAAGTTTAGCTCGATTACTATTGGTCTTAAATAAAATAAGAAAAATGGTTTTGTTTATTTTTTCAAAAGCTACATTTTTATTAAGCAAAGTTGTTTTGATAAAACGAAAATTTTTTGAGTTATTAGCAGAAAACTGATTAAAAACATTAATTTTTTCGATATAAAACTAACACTTTCGATAGCGAATAAATCGAAAACTATTAATTTTATGAAAAAAATGAAACGTTTTTGCTTATAATGAATGTTTTTACCAACTTTTGCGGTTAAAATATAATAAAAAATTTCCACCTTCATGATGGGGTGGTAACCATCCCCATGGTCAAAGCGCCTTTCCGCATCATATAGATTTTGATCCTTGGGCTATCCACTACTTATTCTCAAATTTTCAAGCAAACCGATCCGTTCTGTAAAAATTGCGAGGTTTTGTCCTATTTTAAGCTTCATTACTTGGACTAAATGGTTACACCATTCGTAGCTTCTAAAATTTGTAAGCCAACAAATTGCCTGAGCTGAGTAGGCCGAGGGAGATCGAGGGAGTTGTATCTCACTTTCCGCCTGTCCAGCACGGTAAAATTCCAACAAAGATTAGTTCCCAATACTCAGAATAGGAGTACAACTAATGAAAATAATGCATAATGATTTCATTGTAAACCGAAATAAGAGCCGTCTTATTTTACTTAGTTCTGAGAGCGCCAAAAGCACTCTAACTAGTTTCAACCCTTTTTAGGGTTTCTTCAGAGAGCGCATATTTGATTCTCTCTGAACCACTAAAATTCTGGCCGCTGGCCTCGGTTCACAAACGAAATAACATGATGACATAAATACCGTCGCGACATCTGCTAAATACGAACAAAAGTTTTACTTTCAATATTAACAATATTGAAAATAATTTGAATTTTGAACAATATTGAAAGTTATAATTTTAATTGACTATCCCGATAAAGCTAAAACTATCAATAGTTCATATAATTGTTACAATAATTGGGCAAACTAAAGAAGGATCTCAGTGAGAAACTGCCCCAGATGTAGAAGAAGAAAGTGTTGTTCCTCCAAGGAAACGCATCGACCGACAAGAGCGTTATGACAGTGGCAAAAATTCATGAGTTAGACTTCCAATTGCTTTCTCATTCGGTTTACTCTCCTGATTTGGCCCTCTCCGATCATTACGTATTTCCAAATTTGAAGAGATGGTTCGTAAATAAAAAATTGCCCGAACGAAGAGATAATCGACGAAACAAACACCTATTCCGACGGCATAAAGAAGTTGAAAAATCGCTGTAATAGTTGTATTGAGCTAAAAGGAGACTATATTGAATACAATAAAATAATTTTTCTAGAAAAACATGTTTTTCATTTTAAAGGAAGTTAATTATTAGGCCATCTACACTTAAACTTCTTTATGTTGTTCTGAAGCTATTTTCTTGTGGCATTTTTGTAATTAACTATTTCTAATGAAAAATTAGCCACAATTTTACTAAAAAAATATTTTATTAACGTTTAGACGTCCAAGTCGGATGCCGTTGTCAAAATACAAAACATATTAATAAATTACACAAAAATGTTGTTGCTTAGTAAAAAATTCTTCTAATAATTTATTTAATCTGACTCATTTATATCGGCAATTCAGACATATTATATTTAGCCATATAAAATAAAAAAAAGTCAAAATGTAAATTCGTACGGGTTAAAACAAATTTTATATCAAAGTTTAGGTGGGTACAAAAGATATTTTCAAGAATGTATCCAAACCATACAAGGGGATCATTGTTTAAAAAATTAAAAAGGGGTCATTTTTGCAAAAAATATACTTTTTTAACTGCTGAGGTAATTCACTTATTAATGAAGGTATATGGGATTTTTTCTGCAAAGTTGAAGGGTAAATCTTTCACATAAGACTTACTAAATTAAATTTGACTCCCTATTTATTTAAATAATTGTATATAAAATTTTAAAAACAAATTTGCAAAAAATTTTTTTTAGCGTTTTAAATAAGCACTATAAAATATCTTATTTTACAGACTAAGTTGCGCTATGTTATCAGTATTAAGCAAAAAAAAACTGGTCCAAAAATATTTAATATTTTTTGAGATATTGAATTTGTTTATTAAATGTTACTATATTTTAAATTGCAAAAACGCGGTTGTTGCCAAAGAAATATTCACCTAATTAAGATGTCATAATTTTTACTTTTATGTATATTTTCGATAAATGTATCGATTAATTCAAATTTCAATTAAACTCCCCCCTAAAATGGCATTTGAAAATTATTCAAATTTGTTTATAATTTGTTTATTTAATAACATCGCGGGGATTAAGTATTTTGAAATGTCGTTTCGATAATTGGGTTTCTGGGAATTTTTTACTAATTAACAAAATTTTTTGTCGTTTTTTCTTCTTCTTTTTTTTTCTTGGAGTTACATTACTACGGGCCCTTTTAGGGTTACATTTTATTAAGAATATCGAATCCCTGAGTTGTAGATTCTAGACCTAAAAATATTAAGATTTAACTAAAATCTCTTAAATAAAATGTGGCTACTTACTGAGTTACAGGGTGTTTTATTTAAAAATTTAAAAATTATTCTTACCAAGTACTTTAAAACTATTTGACGTATCCTTATCATACTTGGCAGAAAGTGTGGCTATTATACACCCTACTAAATTGTGATTAATAAACGTTTCTAGCTAGTGCCAGAGGCGTACGACAGGGGATAGTGAATTATTGACCCTTCCCAAATTCTACGCCACTGAGTGAGTTACTATTTTAGCGAAATTTTTCGATTCTCCAATATTTTGTATGTAAATAACTTTATTGGTATTGAAAAAGCCATCAGTTTGAGAGATATTGGAAGTTTAAAATGAATGAATGAATGAATCAAAATAACTATGCCGTTTCATTTTTAACGTCCAATATCTCGAAAACTAATGACTTAATCGTTACCAGTAAAGAGTATATTATTTACATAGAAAGTATTGGAGAATCGAAAAATTTCGCTAAAATAGTAATTCCCTCAGTGGCGTAGAATTTGGGAAGGGTCAACCATTAACTATCCCCTGTCGTACGCCTCTGCTAGTTGCTAGAAACTTTTATTTATCACAATTTAGTAGACTGTATAGTACATACACTTTCTGCCAAGTACGATAAGGATACGTCAAATAGTTTGAAAGTAATTGGTAAAAATAATTTTTAAATTTTTAATTAAAACACCCTGTAACTCAGTAAGTAGCCACATTTTATTTAAGTGATTTTACACCAATCTTAATATTTTTATGTCTAGAATCTACAACTTAGAGATTCGACATTCTTAATGAAACTTAACCCTAAAAGGGCCCGTAATAATATAACTCCAAGAAAAAAAAAAAGAAGAGGAAAAAAAGACATAAAAATTTGTTAATTAGTAAAAAATTCCCAGGAACAAAATTATCGAAACGGCATTTCAAAATATTTAATCCCCGCGACGTTATTGAAAAAAGAAATTATAAATAAATTTGAATAATTTTCAAATGCCATTTTAGGGGGAAGTTTTATTGAAATTTGAATTTATCAATACATTTATCAAAAACATACATAAAAATAAAAATAATAAGATTTAATACAGGTGAATATTTCTTTGGCAACAACCGCGTTTTTGCAATAGAAAATAGAGTAACATTTAATAAAGAAATTCAATATCTCAAAAAATATTAAATATTTTTGGACCAATTTTTTTTTGATTAATACTGATAGTATAGCGCAACTAAGTCTGTAAAATAAGATATTTTACAGTGCTTATTTAAAACGCTAAAAATGATTTTTGGCAAATTTGTTTTTAAAGTTTTATATACAATTATTTAAATAAATAGGGGGTCAAATTTAATTTAGTAGCACTTATGTGAAAGACTTACCCTTCAACTTTGCAGAAAAAAATCCCATAGACCTTCATTGGTAATTGAATGACGTCAGCAGTTAAAAAAGTAATTTTTTTGCAAAAATGACCCCTTTTTAATTATTTAAAAAATGATCCCCTTGTATGATTTGGATACTTTCTTGAAAATACCTTTTGTACCCACCTAAACTTCGATATAAAATTTGTTTCAACCTGTACAAATTTACATTTTGATTTACATGTAGTGTAATTTTATTTTACTAGACTATTTATATATTTTGAAGTAGAAGACTTTAAATAATATTGCCAATATTTATTAGTTGCGTTCCTGGGACGACTTTATTGAAAGATATATAAATAAGTCAGATTAAATAAATTATTAGAAGAATTTTTTACTAAGCAACAATATTTTTAATATAAGAAAAAAGAAAAATCTACTGTTTTGTTTTGATTTAAATATGTATGTCTCCCTCCATCCTCCGATAGTACTATTTCTAGGTCTACCTGTTGTCAAGGAGGCTCTGAGGAAGACAAATTTACACCAACACGACCGTAGTTTCTCGATATAAATTAAAACTTTTTATTTAATCGAGTCTAAATTCATTTCAACAACATTTTTGTTTAATTTATTAATATTTTTTTGTATTTTGACAACGGCATCTGATTTGGACGTCGAAACGTTAATAAAACCATTTTTTCTAATAAAATTGTGGTTTATTTCCCATTAAAAATAGTTGCTTCTTTTTTGAACTTATTTAGGGTGGAAGAAAAGAAAAAATATTTTCCTTATGTTAAGTTTGAGAGACCCTGTAGGGAGAATTCATGTGTGAGCATTCATTGAAATCGTATTATAGTCTTATGTTTTGTGAATATTTTGTTTTTTGCATGTCCCTGATATCTTTGGAAACAACGAAAATATATGGTTTAATTCTTTAACCCCTCATCCGGGCAACACATTTTACTTACGTAACCGGGCAAATCGGGTCCGTTGGGCCCACCATTGTTCTTGAATGTACTTCTCATATTTACTTTTTATTTTTTATATTTACTGTTTACATTTTTTTTTGGACTTTTTATTAAAATTAAATTTAAAATTGTCTAGATTAAAAAAAAGGTGCTTTTATAGTATGCGGTTTACCTCAAGGGTGCGATCTACCTAAAGCATTTGCACAAAATAATGAAATGCAAGAAAACGTAGAGAAAATATTTATTCATAAGTAATAAACATTTGGACCCAAATAAAGACTTAACTACTAAATAAATAAAAACTTTTGTATATCTACCAGGCCATTTTATTTGAAAAGAGGGGTTGATGTTTACGCATACCCTGGAAAAGATTACGTTGTTTATTAGAAGAATTTTCATTATTGTGTGAAAACCCTTCCAAGAAAAGATTATGGTAAATTAGCAGCTTATGTATAAAGTACCGACAAATACAATCTTTACAAAATGAATAAAACGCATAAGTCAGAAGAATATTATTATTTTACTTTTACAAATTAATACTTCGTCATATCAATTTACTATTTTAGTTGGAACTAAGCCACAATATTAGCTTATTCCCAACTAGAATAGCAAATTGATATGACAAATTAAATTATTATTAAGTATTAGGTTAAAAAAAACAATAAAAATAAAAGTCCATAAATTAGTCTTCGGGACATTTTATTCGCACTATCTACTTTCACTGTAATTCAGTGTAATTTTAGAAGCTTAGTTGTCGACACTAACATCGATATCAAACGACTGATGCATTGTTTATTTCAAAATATGTATGTATAGGTACCTCCCTAACAATATTATTGCATTCCAGTAATGATTACCAGTTTTTAAAATTCATTTAGAATAGATATAACACCTATTGCAAGCATCTCTTTGATGTTCACATCAAAGATGTTTACATTGTTTGTTACACATTTAGACTTTATTATTGAATTTCCGGAATCATAAATGTCGTTTATATAATCCACAAAAACATTACCTGACTACCAGATTAACTTCTGTAACAAAGGTTTAGACTTTAGGTATTAATACAAATAGGGTGCGACGGGCCCTAGTTTACGTGACAAAATTCTTTCGACGCAAAAATTTCAAAAATGACAATGAATATTTTGAATAGCTCATGACTATGTTGAAGGAAACATACTTCTAAACAAATTCAGTGATGCATAAAATTCAATAATTTTTTTTTTATCAGTTTATGATAAAAGAATTGGCGTCTCGGGCCCGTTGGACCCACCTTGCCCGGATAAGGGTTAACATGACGTGTTATAACTGAAACAAAATTAAATTAGCAATAAGAAGAAATAGTTAACAACAATTTTAAAATAGAAAGGAACATAACGTTAAAAATTCTGGTCGACACCTTAAGAGTTATATTATGTTGACCAAGTGTACCTAGGTATGCCTAGCTCAACATAAGATAGACCAGATTGTTTAATGGAGGCTCTGTGATATTTTGGGTTTAAATGTCCTTGAGAGTCACTACGGATTTGGTGTCTATGTGAAGGCTCCGTGAAATAGCTAGAGGTACACCCATTTTAGTTTTTTGAACACTGTGTTCCTTTCACACTATATATAGTAAATAATTTCATATTAGTGTATGATATGACATTGCATTCTCACGTATCACTTGTCGTCAGTTAAAACACAATATAGAGTAAAACCATCTAGTTTTTTTATTAAACATATCAGAGAAATTAAAAAAATTAAATGTTCAAAAAATATGAGAATACAATATAATTTCGATGTATTACCTTTGTACGATTTCCTCCCTACAGGGTGTCTTAAACTTTTGTTTCGGTTAAAACACATGTTAGAGAATAAAACCGTCAATTTTCTTTGTTTCTGAAGATAATAGTGACATTCAGAAACAAAATGTTCACAAAACACAAGACTACAATACGATTTCAATGTATACTCACACTTGTACCTTGTCCTCCCTACAAGATGTCTCAAACTTAACATAAGAAAAACACTTCTTTTCTTCCACTAGGTACAAGGACAAAAAGAATATTGAGTAAAACCAATAAAAGTGTGTAAATACCAAAGAAAAATCTAAAATAATAAATAAAGCGGAACCCGTTAGCCTGTTCATGAAAAAATCAACTATAAAAATGAGCACCATTTTAAGTGATGCATAAATTTTGAAATTATGTAAATTAATAACAAAACTGTATTTTTCGACGCTACTAACTTTTCGTGCATAATTTCTGTAACATAAAACAAACTTCAATTTTCCGAATAGGGGCCGATTAATATCGCTCGGTACAAAATATGTATTCCTCACACCCTCACACAATTCCTCGTCTTTGCCGCTGTCCACTAAACTCCCGTCACATGCTCAACTCCCCAAGGGGAGTCTTCAGATCTCGGAGGTGCCGCAAAACTCCCTCTGTGGAGGTCTCTCAAAAGTCCTTCGGCGTATTTGCGACAAACTCGTAAACTATCAGAGAAGTTTTTTGGGAGTTTAAACGCAGCGGAGGGCGTGGCATCTCTACACAACATTTTAGATTGTCATTTTACACCGAAAATTTGTAATATGAGAACAAATCCAAACAACAGTAATAATGGAGTCAATGGAGTTTTTACTTACGAAAAAAAAAAACAAACCTTAGAACTTTCTGTAATTTCATTAAAATATGTATAATAAACAACATGTCAAAAAATTCTACTTCAAAAGTAGTTGCTTATTTTTTTATTAATTACACCTTCGATATTAGTTGTTGTTCTTTTTAAATACCTACGAAAATATAGATTAAAAAAAACTGACTTTACCAGTCAAAAATTTAGGAAATTTTACATAATAAACTTATACAGGATGTTTCATTGGGAAACGGAAATACTTTAACGGTGAATAGAGGTCACCGAGCCGGTTTTAGATATACTAAATTTTTTCCCCTACCGACTACAGGGTGTTTTATCGATTTTGCCCATTTTTTCCTAAGCCATAACTTTAGAACCACCCCGTATATTTTTTTGATATTTGGTACACACATGTCTCATTCAAAACCCAAACGACCGACATACTAACCATAAGAAAAGTCCAGGTCCGGATTAACAAAAAATTATAAAGTAATTGTGACTTTAAAACAACACCCTGTATATTAAAATTTTGAAAATTTGTTTGCATATGTGAAAAGAGCACAAAAAAGTAAGTTTAATGGTTCGCTTCAATTTTTCGGCCAGACAATTTTATGACTTTAATTTTGAAATTATATCAAATTTTTTAAGAACTCTTGACATTAAAAAGCAGATATTATTAACTTTTAGTTATAAATTATTAAAGTTAATGATTAAATACTTATTTTAAAAATAATCAATACTTATTTACCACATTGGAATGACCCAATTACTAATGACAAGAAAAATCCAGGTCCGGATTAACAAAAAAATATAAAGTAATTGTGACATTGAATCAACACCCTGTATATTGAAATTTCGAAAATTTTTCTGCTCATTTTAAAAGAGCATAAAAAACTGTGATTAAAGGTTCATTTTAATTTTTTGCGCAGATGATTTAATTACATCAGTTTTGAAATTATATTGTAATTTTAAAGAACTCTGAGATTAAAAACCAGGTATTATTAATTTTTAATAATTTAATATTAATAAATCAATACTTATTTTAAAAATACTTAATACTTATTTATTACGCTGGCTTCATGGATTCTCTGGATTTGCAGCTGTATGCACATCATTAAAAATTAGAATTGCGAGAATTGGGATATTTTAATTATTTAGTAAATTATTTTTATTTAAAAAAACAGCTATATCTAATAAAAAAAAATCTTTTAAACAATTCAACAATTTAACTTAAATTAAAAATATTTGAACTATAAGAGTTGCTCAAAATGTCTGCCATTTTGTTCGATGCATTTCCTTGCTCGGTTTAAAAGATTTCAAATCGATTTTCTAATAATTACATTGAGATTGTTCTTAATTTTTCTGGCAGCTTCTTGTCACCTTGACAGAATTAATCAGTATGATTTCAAAATTGTCGTAATTAAATTATCTGCGCAAAAATTTGACATGCACCTTTTAACGCACTTTTTTTATACTCTTTTAAAATACGCAAACAAATTTTCAAAATTTTAATATACAGGGTGTTGTTTCAAGGGCACAATTACTTTATACTTTTGGTTAATCCGAACCTGGATTTTTTTTTGTGATTACTAATTGGGTCATTCCAATGTGGTAAATAAGTATCAATTATTTTTAAAACGAGTATTTATTAATTTTTTTTAATAATTTATAACTAAAAGTTAATAATATCTGCTTTTTAATGTCAGAGTTCTTAAAAAATTCAATATAATTTCAAAATTAAAATCAAAAAATTGTCTCGCCGAAAAATTGAAGCAAACCATTTAACTTATTTTTTTGTGCTCTTTTCAAATATGCAAACAGATTTTCAAAATTTGAATATACAGGGTGTTGTTTTAAGGTCACAATTACTTTATAATTTTTTGTTAATCCGGACCTGGATTTTTCTTATGGTTAGTATGCCGGTCGTTTGAGTTTGGAATGAGACATATGTATACCAAATATCAAAAAATATACAGGGTGGTTCTAAAGTTATGGCTTAGGAAAGAAATGGACAAAATCGATAAAACACCCTCTAACTCGGTCCTAAAAGTCAGTATCGCAAAAAATGTAGTATATCTAGAACCGGCTTAATGACCTCTACTTACCATTCAAGTATTTCCGTTTCCCAATGAAACACCCTGTATAAGTAAAGATTATTCTAAAATTAAATCTGTAGCTTCTATATTTTTTTAGTTATATCGCTCGAGTCACCCTTCTCACAAACATTGGCGCGCTGTATTGCAGCGTCGGTGAGGCGCGCGTTTGAGTTAATTGAATATAACTTTTTAACTACTTGATCTAATTCACTTTCACAAATTGGAAATTAAAGAAGAACATTAAGGCTATCTTATAGTTATACTACAAAGGAAAAAGTATTTGCATAAGTACAGTGTAGGTGGAAAGTGGGACTTACATGAAATTTTTTTAAAATTATTTAAAAATGTGTTACTGTTGGAATACTTCCAAGAGATATTTTCTTTTTCTGTTACATTACACGTTACTCGTTATAAATTATCGTCACGTTATTAAAACACGCAACTTTACACGTTACTATGTTAATATTATTGAAAAAACAATCTGAAAATTCTCAAAAATTAACTTCACAAAAACCATCAAAAAATTACTCTCGATAAAAAATTAGTTATTTAGCGCTTGTTCAAGATTTAAAGAATATAAATATTGGTGTATTAATTCCAGACAGATATTCCAACTTACTGAACCAGAAATCGAAGGAAAAATTGTATGTATGATTAAATTTATACTTGTGTAATAAAGATTGAAAAGACTCCCGTTACTTTGAACTAAATACAACCTCAGAGTAAGGAAGACGGTATTTAAGTATCCGATTCTTTTACAGTTACTAATACAATTTTACCTATAAAAACCTGAAAATTACACAAATTACTTTTTAAACATCGTACTAAATAATGTTTCATTAAACAAATATAAAAAATTTGATTCAAATGAAAGGACGTTTCAAAAATTTTTTGAAAACTTCGTAGTTTTACAGAATTAGTACCACTTTAAGAGGATATTACTGAAGTTTAAATTGATATATTACAATTTTATAGGGATTTTTAAGGTTAAGATGTGGTGTTTATAATTCACTAAATTATTTTACTTTGAAAACGAAATAAACAATTTCTTTTTGAGAAAATTAAGAAAGGTAAAAAAAATGTGAGATAAAAACCGAAAAATGTTTAAACAAAGTTATCAAAATTTTTTCTGTACAATTTACCTGTAATACATTTAATAACACGCTTAAAAAATAATAAATGTTAAAAATAACTTTTTTCGAACTCTAATACAGTATGTCTGCGTTTCCATAGGATCCTATGCGGAACTTTTTTATTATCACTTTTATATGAGGTATCTATTTCAAAATATTTGAATTTTGCTTAAGAGTAAGGTACCTTTATATTTCACAATATCGAAAATTGTTATTATAAAAGGTTGTTCGGAATTAAAAAATATGTTTCAATGTGCAATTACATTACTGCTTAGGTGGATTACGTCTAATTAAAATATTTTGAACTATAAAAGTACTTTAATCTTGAGCGTAGTTCATATTTTTTGACATACCTCGTATAAATTAAATAAAATTTGATATATCATGATTGAATCTTAGATTTTAGACCATACAAAGCTATTTTTTAAATACCTTTTTTCACAAAGATAATAATAAAATAGTTATCATAATTGTAATAAAATGATGTTGGGTATTCATAATTTGATAAATTTGCTTTTTTATTAAGAAGGATGTAATTGCACAAAACAACGTAGTTTGTAATTCCAAACAGCTTTTCATAATAACAATTTTTGATATTGTGAAATATAAAAGTACTTTACTCTTGAGCGACATTACCACTAATTTGTAAATAAATGGAGAACAGGGGTATGATACGACATGAAGGTCGCCAACTAAATTTTTTATCAACATGGTTCTCCAATCTAAGAAATTTTAAGAAAGACTCCCTTAATTTATTGCGTTTTAAAAAATTATAAAAAAAATTAAAATTAAAACAAATATTACGTCTGTAGTGTTTGTCAAAGGTTGATATGTGCGTTTAACCAAATTTTTCAGGAGAGCATCTTGAAAGTTTGAGTCATGTTTTGCCAACTCAAAAACGAAAAGTAATCAACATAAGAAATTAAGTAGCATATTAAGTTTAGTCCTACCTAATAAGTAAATAGCGGAAATATCATTATATTGTCACTCTCATTTTTACCTTTATTATAGATATACCAAATTCTATAAACTTGAAGAAATGTTACTAAATAATCGGTCGCACCCAAAATCCCGACAGCCAAAATCCCGACAGCCAAAATCTCGACGGCCAAAATCTCGACACGCCAGAATCCCGACACGCCAGAATTCCGACAGGCCAAAATCTCGACAAAACATATGTATTTGATTTACACACAACGCAAAAGTCTAGGGATATTTTTATAAATAGACGTATTTTATTTATCCGTAATCAACTTAAAAAAAGTAACAAAAAATTTGTAGTTTAAATTGTTGTTTAATATGTCAAAAACCATAAATTGCAAAAAAAATAGAAAATTGGAACAAAAAAAATATATTGCAAATCACCCATGTGTCACATAACACCATAAAATATCAAAAATACGAAATATAAACTTAAAATAAAGTATGGCCACCACGTTGGTTTATCACAGCTCTACATCTACTGTTCATGCACCAAATCACACTGTTAATGTCTGCTTGAGGTAGTTGTGTCCACTGTTCCCTTAGAAGCTCTTTTAATTGAAACTCATTGTAGATATTGCCCATATGTGGAGTATTTCTTCGTTGGAGCATGTCCAATACATGCTCAATGGGATTTAAGTCCGGTGATTGTGTTGGCCACGGCAATACATCAATACCCTCGTTATCAAACCAGTTTGTTACAATGTGCGCAACATGTGGTCGATCGTTATCATACATAAAGTAAAAATTTTCTCCAACAGCAGCAGCAAACGGGCGCACAACAGGTTCAAGAATAGTGTCCAAATATTGCTGACTTCTAAGAAAGCCACGTGGGAAAATGAGGTAAGTTCTTCCGTCAATCATAATTACGCGTCATATCATTATTATACCGCCTCTGTATGCATACACTTCTTGAAAATGTCGTAATTGTTCTCTATTTCCGGGTCGTCTCCAAACTCTTGTTCGACGAGAATCTATATGAAATCCAAACCTAGACTCGTCACTAAATATAGATGTGGCCCAGTCATTGTCAGTCCAATTCTGAAACTCTTGACACCAGGTTAATCTTGCAGCGGCATTGCCTCTAGATAGAGGTGGACATCTCAGTGGTCGCCGACTACGAAGATTGGCTTCATGGAGACGATTTCTCACAGTACTGCGGCTAATTGTTACACTATGTGCAAGCTGTAATTCATTAACCAGCTCGGGTGCTGTGATTGTTGGCTGCCTTCTGACATTTAAAATTAAATATCGGTCTTGAGCGACGGTTGTAGAGCGACCACGTCCTGGATGTTGCTCGGCTGGAATCCTAGTGTCCCTAAACCGACGCCACAAACGACTTACGACGCTTTGGGAGACACCTAGGTGGTCAGCAACTTGAGTTTGTCGCATACCAGCTTGAAGGAGGCCCACGGCTCTATTTATCTCGTCCAACGTTAAAAAATGTTGTCGTTGCATGGTAAAAAGACAATATCTTTAACTCACCTATTAAGCAAGAATGGCATAAATTTACTAAAATTAAAAATAAACAAAACATATAAATGTCGATTTTTTTTGTCCCTTATAAAAAACATTCTAAAATACGTATTGCTATCAGTTTTACAATTTTTTTTGATAAGAAGTGAGTGTCTGTATCAACAATTATAGTACAAGCAAATTTATATGGTCATGAAATATCTGTCATTGGTATTGTCAAATTATTAAAATATCCTTAGACTTATGCGTTGTGTGTATATGAAATTAACCATAAGTAATAAATACTAGTACTATTCATTTTTCTTAAGACAAGAACTTAATGTACAATAATTAATATCGGTTGTTTATTAATGTCACTGCGGAATTTTTTTGCATACAAGGTTAATAAGTTTCAAGATCCATTAACGTAGGTATTTTTAACCGCCAAACATATATTACATATAATTTGGTATTAACTATTTTGAAAAGTTAATGACCCAATATAATAAGTAAAACTGAGTAACGTTATCCATAAATATGGATTACTTAATTAGTTATAATTTATTTCCAAGTAGATGATAAATATTAGTTAAACATAAATAAATTTCATGATTGAAATAATACTGTAACTGTAACATAACAAAAATATATAGAGACTATGTATTACGCTTTTGTAAATCTGGCTGGATTTTTCATTTGTCGGGATTTTGGCGTGTCGGGATTCTGGCGTGTTGGGATTTTGGCGTGTTGGGATTTTGGCGTGTTGGGATTTTGGCGTGTCGGGATTTTGACTATCGGGATTTTGGGGTAGACCCCTAAATAACTTACTAAGTATATAATCGGACATATCAAAAAATCGGAGTTGTCAAGTTTTGCCATACCAGTTCAGAATGTAATAACCGATTCTTAAATTGCTTATTGCTTGCAATAATTACAAATAATTATATCTCCACAGGAATTTTTAGCAGTGTATAATATATACAGTGTAAAATAACTATTCCTCTTTTCTTTAAATACATGACCAAATGCAATTTCGTTTTAATCCCCCCTTCTAAGCCGCAGCAAAAAGTTTTCTTTGCCCTCTCGAGAAAAACGAATTAAAAACCAAAACCGGAGCGTCATAATTTTCACTCCTTTGCCACTTCCAACGTCATTTTTCCTTTCCCATCTCATTTATTATAATATTTTTTGGTACACTGGCCTGTTCCTTTCTGTCATCAAAATTTCCATACTTTATACCAAGTCATGTATAATTCATTCCAGTCGTCGACTTCTTTCTCGTTTTTGCCATCTTTTCATGGAAACCTTTATATCTGGACCAACAAAGAATTTCATGGAATATTAAAGTCGCCCTCTTTGATTGTGATGTCAACGATAGAATAAAAAACGGTTTATATATCGCCTCTGAGACGATGTGTGCATAAGCAAATTGGTCAACACTGTTTTTAATCTTTTTATACAGTTTTGTCGAAAGTTTTATCTAAAATCCCAATCTTTTTGTCGAAAATTATATACAGTGTGGAATCCACTTCCGGAATAAAATTATCTTTATCCTTAACACGTTGACGGACAGTGCGTCAAATATACAGGGTGTCCAGAACCTCTACCGACAAACGAAGACAGAAGATTCTTCAGATAATTTTAAGACAATTTAACCCAATTCACTTAGTCCAAAAATGCTTCCTTAGGGAGCTAGAGCTCTTTGAATGAGTTTTTCTTAAATACTTTCAGAACGCTTCTGCTTAGAAAAACAAAAATTGGTGCGCGTATTTATCTTCCAGAGATAAATCTATTACATCAATTGCGAATTTTTAGTACCGATCATAGGTGTCCGTTTTGGTTAGTGTAACGGTTATTTTATCGCTTAACTTTTTTGGCTTTAATTTTTTAGCATTTTTGACTCTGAATTATTAAATTGTGAGGTATTCTAGTACTAAAGGGTACTTTTGCTTTAAGTCGATAGGATACACCGTTTTCTAGAAAAATTGATTTGAAAATTTTTCGTTCTTTGAATTTCAAAAAAAAAAAATTTCAAAAGAAACCTATTTAGAAAGACGAAAACGGGTACATTTATTAATATTCCAAAGATGAACCGATTTCATTAATTGCGAATTTATAGTACCGGTCATAGGCGTTAGTTTTGGGTAGTTTAACAGTTATTTTATAGCATAACTTTTTTGTCTTTAATATTTAAGCATTTTTGACACTAGATTATTAAATTATGAGGTATTCGAGTACTAAAAGTTACTCTTGCTTTAAGTTAGTAAAATACATCGTTTTTTTTGAAAAATTTTTTCTTTCAAATTCCAAGAACGAAAAACTTTCCAATCCATTTTTCTAGAAAACGTTGTAACCTACCGACTTAAAGCAAGAGTACCTTTTAGTACTAGAATACCTCACAATTTAATAATCCAGTGTCAAAAATGCTTAAAAGTTAAAGACAAAAAAATTATACGATAAAATAACCGTTGCCCTACCCAAAACGGACGCCTATGACCGATACTAGAAATTCACAACTGATGGAATCGATTTATTTCTGGAAAGTAAATATGCATACCAATTTTCGTTTTTCTAAATAGAAGCGTTCTGGAGGTATTTAAGAAAAGCTAATTACATGACGCCATCTTCAAAGAGCTCTAGCTCCCTTAGGAAGCATTTTTGGACAAGGTGAATTGGGTTAAATTGTCTTAAAATTATCTGAGAAATCTCCTGTCTTCGTTAGTCGGTAGAGTTTCTTGACACCCTGTATAAGCAAGTGTTGTGACACTATTTTGTATTTTGCAAAGTAGATTAGGGAAATTGTTGAATTTTTTGAGTTGAGTTTTTTAACATTTTTTTGTAAACATAATGTGGACGACGACCATGGACATCGTGTCACATTTAGTATGCATCTGTAGATGTAATGTGACATTTTTTGTCACAACTCGTTACTTCATAAATGACGTCTATAGACGTTGTATCACATTACATCAATGGAATTTAGACGTCTATCGTCTATAGATGCTCTGTCCGTCAACGTGTTAATTTCCAAAATTGCGAAAAATGCCGAGACCCGTCAACATTTAAATACAAATGTGCGCTTTATAAACAAATTTAAATATACAGAGTGATACACGTAGATACAGTACTTTGCTCTACGGTGTTGAGTCATGGACTCTTAAACAGAGGAATATTAAAAATCTTGAAAGCTTTGAGATGTGGTGCTACCGCCGTATACTATGAATAAGTTGGGTGGATAAAATTACAAATGAAGAAGTAATACGCAGAATAAATAACGAGCTAGAAGTTCTACGGAGTATAAAAAAGAGAAAACTTGAATACTTAGGCCACCTGATGAGAGGACAAAAGTACACATTCCTACAAAATATAATGCAAGGAAAAATCCAAGGACGAAGAAATCCAGGCCGTAGAAGAATGTCCTGGATGAGAAATTTGAGAGAGTGGTTTGGCTGTACCACTAACGAATTGTTCAAAACAGCAGTAAATAAAATTAGAATCGCCCTAATGATATCCAATCTCCGATAGGAGAGGCACTCAAAGAAGAAGAAGACACGTAGATCTAACAGTCCATTATCTTAATTTTTAATGGGACACCCTGTATATTTTTATGTTTTTAAAATCTCGTTAACAATCTGACTTAATGAACCATTTTGTCCATAGAAGCCGTTCTGATCCGGTAGTACTGCAGCCACATGGCTTATTGTACATCTTCCATTCCTTTATGAAACCCATTCCAGAATTCTGGAACCCTGTACCAGCTTATACAGATCTAGTGGGTGGGTGCCATATAGATTTGGAGTCACTTCGATGTCCCCGAAAAGTGTTTGCCCCCTCCGATCCAATGCCTCACAGTCATGCAAGATATGGTTGACTGTTTCAGGTTCTCTGTTACAGAGTCTGCAGCTCTATTAGTCTCCATGAAACAGTCCCATTCTATGCAGGTGACCCTTGATTTGCGCATGCCCAGTGAGGAAACCTGTTATGACTCTGAACTGATCCTTGCTTGTTTACAGTAGTAATTTAGCCATACCAGTACATGTTCGTCCGATTGTACGTATTGCCATGTGTTTGACCGGGCACACTCTCCCAGTGTGAATTGTGTTGGCTTCGGATCCAGGCTTTTTACGTTCGCGGACGATGCTTTTTGGCACTTCCACGGCTGACTCTGGACCCAGATATTTTATAACTGATGCTCTCCTGACAAGTGCATCAGCTCTTTCATTTCCGTATATGCCCCGATGACCTGGAACCCATACCAGTGTACGCTGTTATGTTGCGCCAGTGTGTCAAGTTTTTGTCGATATTCCCACACTAGCCTAGAGTTCACCTTAGAGCCTATAAGACCTGAATGGCGGCTTGGCCATGTCGCACGCTTGGCCCGTTTGGCTGTCTGTGCATATTATGTTAACACGCTGCAAGTCGAACGCCCCCAGCGTCGTAATTTTCTTTGCCAGTTCCAACGTCATTTTTTTCCCATCTCATTTATTATAATATTTTTTGGTACACTGGCCTGTTCCTTTCTGTAATCAAAATGTCCATACTTTATACCAAGTCATGTATAATTCATTCCAGTCGTCGACTTCTTTCTCGTTTTTGCCATCTTTTTATGGAAACCTTTATATCTGGACCAACAAATAATTTCATGGAATATTAAAGTTGCCCTCTTTGATTGTGATGTCAACGATAGAATAAAAAACGGTTTATATATCGCCTCTGAGACGATGTATGCATAAAGATATTGGTCAACACTGTTTTTAATCCTTTTGTGCAGTTTTGTCGAAACTTTTATCTATAATCCCAATATTTTTGTGGAAAACTATTGAGGAAACCAGTTATTAGGCTATTGAATATGTACTTTAGAAAGGAATTACAACGCTAACGGGGTTTTATTGTTTCATATGGTCAATGGACCACTATATATATGAAAAACCGCGGAGTGCTACCATTTAAAGGGGTTCGTTTTTGAGAAAGGGGTGAATTAGCCCCTAGGCACAGGGTGCATTAGGGTGAGTTCTATGCATTTTGGGTACAAAAAAGTCTTCATAAAAATTGTTCCAGGTTAAATTTACTATCGAAATATCCCTTTTAAATTTAAAAATATTTTTTGTTACAAAAATATCTTAAAAAAGAGGAGCAATTAAAAACACGAAAATAAGCAATTTTGTTTTTTGTCCCATAACTTTTTTCTACGGGAATATAGGTACAGGCTTTACTTCAGAAAAAAATACATCCATCCTTCCTCTTTAAAACGACGTTTACCAGAAGTCTCTAGGATTTACAGTTTCCGAAATATGCACATGTAATAATATGTCTCACTAAGTTGGAAACATATGGAAAACTTTTTTATTATTAACTTTATGAAAAAGAAAAAATAATAAAATGCTCTGCATAGCCTAAAGCCTTACATGCAATCATCAGATATCAAATTTTATCAATAGTATACGAGGTATGTTAAAAAATATGAATCTCGCTCAAGAGTAAAGTACTTTTATATTTCACAATATGGAAAAATGGTATTAAGAAAAGTTATTTGAAATTAAAAATTATGTTATAATATGCAATTATATTCTTCTGATTAAAAAACATAAAAAATTTCAAAATTTTTCTCAAATTAAGGATAATATTGTATATTCTACGGATATCTTGTTTAACCCGCCATTACACGCGCTATGAGGAAATCCCTCACCATATTTGTTTATAACCAATGAAATTGTGTAAACTAATACGATAACCTTAAGCACCCAGGAATGCCTTTAGCATGGTTTATGAGAGGGTATGAAAAAGTTATAGAATATTTCAGGCGGCCAGTGTGCTGTGTGATAGTTGAAAGAAGAGACATCCCTCTTCAAGTGAGGGAATTCCTCACTGCGCGTGCAATCACAGTGAAATCACGTTTCTATTATCTCAAAGAAACTTTTAGGTTTTTATTTAATATTTAGGTAGGTTTAATTAAAATATTATTGTTTGGATTAGGTTAGGAACAGTGGCACACCGAGGGGGGGTTTGGGGGTTAAAATCCCACCCAGAGTATATAGAAATATATATAAAAGAAAGTAGGAAAATGTAACTTGTCTTTCACAAATAATACAAAAAAATTTTCGGTGCCCAAGAAAACCCCCCTCCCCCCCAGAGGAAAATTCGAGGTGCGCCACTGGTTAAGAACCCATTTTTAAATTAACTATTCTAATTGGGAAATAAGCCACAATTTAACTTGAAAAATTGATTTTATTGACGTTTCGAATTCCACCTCGGACGTCGTTATCAAAATACAAAATATTAATAGTTAATTACATAAATGCCACAAAGAAATAGCTTCAGAACAGTTTTTAATTTTAATTTGTATTTTTAGTAAAATGAATTCGCGTAAAGAACGTTAATTTCTTCAGTGGCTTGCTGAAATTGAAAATTAAGAAAACTTGCTTTTGATCTATATTATTTTTACTTTTGTTTTGTTAAATTAATAAAAAAAAATTGGTTTACGAGACTTTCTATAATATGTGAGTAGAACCCATTTTATATTTATACATGTTGACATTCATTCTTCCTCGAAATAAGTCGAATTTATGTAGGTGAGGGCGACGCTCATACGCGTGCAACCACGTCACAATTGAAGACGCGTGTAACGGCGGGTTAAAAGTAGTCCTAGAATTGTTTATAATACACCATTTTAAATTAAAGATAATAAGCTTTCTTTTTTATTGCACAATGTATACCTATATGTATCTAAATGTACAAGAAAAAAAGTTAAAATGAGAAATTTAAAAAATAATCGTAAAAAATATCAAAAATCATTAAAAGTATAAAACTTTGAAAAAGCATAACTTGCTTAAAATTTGTCGTACAACCTTACGCAATCGACAGTTTTAAAGGTAATTGACTTCTCTTTCTAGTAAATGACATATTGCATATACCTAGAAATGCGTAGAAGAAAGTTACAGAACAATGTTTGCGAAATAATGAGGAAAATAGCCCAAAAATGCTATGAGGGCGAACTTTGAAAAATCATATGTTGGGAACTGTATATCCTACTGACTTCTGCCGAACGTTATTTTAAAGAGAAAGAATGGAAGTATTTTTTCTATGAAGCAATGCCTATACCTATCTCCCCGAGGAAAAAAGTTATGGGACAAAAAACAAAATTGCTTTCTTTCGTGTTCCTTTCGCTTTTCTTTTTTAAGATATTTTTGCAACAGAAATTATTTTTGACTTTAGTAGGTAATATTTCGATAGTAAATTTAACCTGGAACAATTTTTATGTAGACGTGTTTGTACCAAAAGTGCATAGAATTCACCCTAATTCACCCTGTGCCTAGGGACTAATTCACTCTGTGCCTAGGGACTAGTTCACTCCTTTCTCAAAAACGCACCCCTTTAAGTGGTAGCACTCCGTGGTTTTTTCATAGTTAGAGGTCCATTGACCATATAATACAATAAAACCATGTTAACGTTGCGCGTTGTAGTTCCTTTTAGCTCTTTTATTTTAAACATAATCAATAATAGCCTATATGGAATAAAATTATTTTTGTTCTTAATTTACAAAATTGCGAAAAACGCCGAGACCCGTCAACATTTAAATACAAATGTACACTTTATAAAGAAATTTTAATATACAGGGTTATACACGTAGGTCTAACAGTCCATTATCTTATTTTTAATGAGGGACACCCTGTATCGTTTTAGGTTTTTAAAATCTCGTTCACAACCTGATCTCAACGAACTATAATCTCTCGCTATTCAGTTCTGACCCCCGGAAAGAGCTTAGTGTTCATCGTGATGTCGTGTATTGTTTGTCTCTAAGGCCGATGTCAGATTATGCGTTTTGACCGGATGCGTTTCCGCCGCATCCGGTGAAAACGCATAGTGTGACAGATCGGTCCGGTTGCGTTGGAAACGGATGCGTTTTGAGTCATCGGTACGCGCTTACAAACTGCACCAGACTAAACGCATAG
This sequence comes from Diabrotica virgifera virgifera, assembly GCF_917563875.1. Lineage (NCBI taxonomy): Eukaryota > Metazoa > Arthropoda > Insecta > Coleoptera > Chrysomelidae > Diabrotica > Diabrotica virgifera. The sequence goes on along the minus strand of NC_065448.1, from coordinate 70,649,673 downwards.
TGTGACAGGTCGGTCCGGTTGCGTTGGAAAAGGATGCGTTTTCACCGCGTCCGGTCAAAACGCATAATGTGGCATTGGCCTAAAGATCTGTCTCTGATCAGTTCTTTTACCTCATGCATAGGTTTTGCATAAGTTAATGCGCGACTTTTAGAAGAGTTCACTCCTAAACACGGCATATAAAATCCTCTCAAACATCATTCTTAGTAGACTAACCACTTATACTAAAAATGTCCTAGGAGAATATCAAGCCGGTATGTGCCGGTATTAGGGCAAACAGATCAACAATAAATTAACTATTCACGCTGAGACAGCTTCTAAAAAATAGATGTGAGTATAATAATAGACCCATACACAATCTCTTCATAGACTTTCGACAGGCATATGATAGCGTAGAAAGAAGCCAAGTATGGAATGCCATGGCGGAGTTCTCAATACCAAGAAACTCATTCGGATGACCAAAGTCTGTATGGAGGGTAGAATATCTAAAGTACGTGTAAATAATAAACTGTCTGGTAGTTTTGAAATCAACAGTGGACTGAAACAGGGTTATGCGTTATCTCCACTACTTTTTAACCTTGTATTAGAGAAAGCCATGAGGTCGGCCGAAATAAAAACAGAACTGCTATCGGTTCAAGGTCCCAAACTATTACTAGCATACGCAGATGACATTGATCCCATTGGAGACTTCATCCTATCCATAAAAGACATTTTCAACAAGGTCGAATGAGCAAGCGAAGTAGGTCTGAGGATTAAAGAAGAGAATACGAAATATATGTGTATAAATAGAACGACACAAAGAGACAGGATAGGACTAAATGTGACGGTCAACATCTTTAATTTCGAAAGTGTGCAACGCTTTAATTATCGGAGGGCCGTTATCACAGCTAACAACGATGTTACTGAAGAAATAAAAGACAGAATCCAATCGGAAAATCGCTGTCTATTCGCACTGGATAAGCTTAAAAAATCAAAAAAATCTTACAAGAAGTTTTAAGATCAAAATCTATAAGTTCATTGTCAGGTCTGTACTAACATATGGATGCGAAACGTGGACCATTACCAAAGCAAACGAAGAGAAGGTCAGACGTTTTGAAAGAAAAAAAATACTATTATAAAATTTTATTCACTAAATGATTTCCAGAGTGTATAATTTCAAAATTATATTATTTGAATAGTTCTATGACATTCTTTTAGAGTATAAGGATATATTCGTGTTAGTAAGTTGAATACGAATGGGATGTTAAAATATTTACAAAACGTTGTGTCGTGATTAAAGAGTTTAATTCTGTAATATAACATTAGGCATGAATAGTAAAATTCTAGTTATTTAGGAAGCATTATTAGTTAAACATTATTTAGTAAACATTATTAGTAAACGTTATTAATTAAACATTATTTAGTAAACATTATTAGTAAATATTATTAGTTAAACATTATTTAGTAAACATTATTTCCTGGACAGGTGAGTGCCATCAAGCCAATCATCCGTTTAGATTTTGCCAGGTCAATTCATCATAAGAGAACCTAAAAGTAGGATTCTTATAGTTTCATTGTTCTTATACCTAGTGGTCAACTGATCTATACTTTGTTTCACGTTAAGAATAGTTAAGCTGGGTACTCACTTGAGCACAAATGTGCATGAGGCAAGCCGAGGCCGCACCGAATGCCTCGAGACGCATGAGGCTTGCCGCAGCAGTGATCCATTTATTCGTCCTGAGGCAGCGAATATGTCGAACGAACAATTGTCTGTAGCTTGTTCTAGTTTTATAATTATTTATAAATTATTAAAAACTAAAAAACCTAAACAGTAGAGACGTATATGGTCCTACCAATTTTATTTAAAAAGAAGAGGCATGAATAATATTAATATTTCGTTTTTGTTAAACGACCTGTTAGCTGATGAAACTGACAAGTTTAATAATTTCAGGAGAATGTCCCAAGAAGATTTTAATTTTATTTTTTATGGCATAAGAAACATAATAAGTAAAAAAATACAAAATTTAGAAAAGCTATTAATATTCCATATTTGTATATTTATCAATAACTTCTAAACATAACTCTTGGCTCCATTCCATTTTTATAGGTAAATTTATAAATTTGTCTTAAATTTTTAAGTGTATAACTTTCCAAAAGAATGAATATTTCAAGATAAGGAATAAAATTCAACAACATCCAAATCTTTTAGCACCGCTTTATAAATTATATAGGCTGCATTCATTGCTTGCACGGTCTGTTTACAAATGAAGAATCGAAACGCAACCGCATGTTTTAAAAATACTTCAAAAACGTCCACACTGAGGCACGAATCCGTTTGATAGACCGACAAGAGACGGATCGCTCCCAGGCGTGCGGCGAACGAATTTGAGCATATTTGCCGCGCCTCGGATGACGTCCTCACTTACTGCCTCGTACGGCCTCGGCTTGCCTCATGCGCGTTCGTGCTTAAGTGAGTACCCAGCTTTAAGGTGGGTTGACATTACTAGTGAATAACGAACGTGGCTCACGTTTACGTATTTTGCCCGTGCCATTGTTAGATATTCTATTATCTATTTTCAAACTCGAGTAGTACATTTGTATCTATTCATTGCATAAATACAAATGTACTGCTCGAGTTTAAAAATAGATAATAGAATATCTAACAATAGCACGGGCAAAATACGTAAGCGTGAGCCACGTTCGTCATTCACTAGTAATGTCAACCCGCCTTTACGCTTACGGAGATCAGTGTTCCCAAACGTCTCGCGCACGGTGCTATCGTCTGCCGATATACGATTAAGGGTTGGGCCACACATATCCGCACCGCGTCCGAGCCAGCATGGCTGGCCTCGGACGCGGTGCGGATATGTGTGGCCCAACCCTAATTCTAATCAGTTCGGCGTGGCATCGGCGCGCTTCTATCGACCATAGGAAATACATGGGGCTATCTCCGCAATATTCTATTCTTAACGTAAAACTCTCTATAGGAGGTAGTTCATTATATTGCTAATTATTTGCATAGATTAACTCTATATAATTGTAGAAGATTGTATACCAATTCTTAGTAGAGTAGCTTTAAGGGCATCGGTGCAAAATGTCGCCTGCCAAAATTTTCAATTAGTTTTAAAGGTATTCATTTTTGAAAAATTTAAACGCAGAATGAAAGATTGCATTATTACCGAGGGCCGAAAGTCCCTGAAAACTTTTATATTGTTTATTTTAATAAGTTACAGGGGTGAAAATAAAAAGAAAATTTAGTGTGACTTTTAATTTTAAATATCTTATTCAAAAGAAACTTTTTGGTTATTCTAAGGGACTTTCGGCCCTCGGTAATAATGCAATCTTTCATTCTGCGTTTAAATTTTTCAAAAATACTTCAGTTTTTTCAGGATTCGAAAAAAAATGAATATATTTAAAACACATTAAACATTTTGACAGGCGGTATTTTGCGCCTGTGCCCTTAATATTTTCCAGTCAGATATTAAATTTTCCCATGTTTGTTCATGGATGCAATATTTTTGTTACAACTTCTCATTTGAGTAAAATAAACGAGCTGTCATAAGAATAAATCTTTGTTGTCGTTAGTTATGCACTAACTAATGCTTTTGACCACAATAAATCTGTCTTCTTCTTCTTTAAGTACTGTGCCCAAATTTTAGGCGTGGGTAGCTTCCATGACAATTTGCCGATCTCGTTTTCGATCTTGCGCGGCATGTAATAGTTGATCTGCTGATAAGCCAGTCCATGGTCCAAGGTTTTGGAGCCATGAATATGTCTTTCTACCAATTCTTTTTTTTTCCGTCGATCTTTCCGTTGAGTATTAAATGCAGCATCCTGTATCTGCTACCTCTCATTATATGCCCGAGACATTCAAATATTCTCTTTTTAATCATCTTGATTGAGTCACCTTTACCTTAACCTACTCTGTTTAAGACTTCTCTGTTTGAAATGAGTTGACCCCAAGATATTCTGAGCATTCTACGATATGATCACATCTCGAAGGCTTCTAATTTGTTATCATGTTAACCTTCATGATTCAGGCTTTACATCAGAATACACATAACATTTTAGGAACTTGATTATTATAAATTCAGCTGAGAATTACTCGGAATAGATGTTTCATAAATGCTTTTCTTGCAATTTCTATACATACGAGTTTCAATTTCTTTATCCGGAATTAGTGTCTCGTTTATCCAACATCCTAGGTATTTAAAATAAATATATACCATGATGTATTTACTTACCTTGCAATTTGGCAACGCCTTTGAACGTGACTGGGTCGATGATGGTTGGATCGCTCCTGCCTTTTGCGTTTTCCGCATATAGGATAATTCTATAGCTGGCTCCCGCATCTAGACCATTTGCGCTGAATACAGGAGGGGTTCTGTAAGTAGTCAGGTTAAGTCTCGGCCTAAGACTAGGAAGCTCTAGGACTTCCATAAGAAAACTCTGCGGAAGACCTCCGTCAAAACCCTCCATGCAGTCGACTTGCAGCGAGTTTGAGGTTTGATTTATTAATGTACAATTTTGAAGTTGAGATGGACGACCTGCAACAAAGATAAACATTAGTAAAGCCATAATATGCTTTGCGATATATTGTAGGGAATCAATTTTTCTTTCAACGAATATATGAAATATCACTATCTGATTGTCAATTAATGTATTGTTTGATATGATCATGAATAAAATAATAAAAACGTAGAACTAAATAAGGATACCAAATGGGAGGAAATAACTGAACAGAATCTGCTTAACAGACGACGCAATACTCCTAGTCTCTTAATGTGAAGATGATTTACAACGTATGCTCACCGATTTGATATAACAGCCAGAAAATTTAACACGTTAATTTCCCCAAAAAAGACAAGATACATATTATTTATATGCAAATAACTATGTCCTAACTAGTGCGGAAGGTGATACTTTCACGCACGAGACTGCCATTAACCCGAACGACGCGATAGCGGAGTTCGGGCAAGCAGTCGAGTGCGGGGAAGACACTTTCCGCATGAGTTAGGAACAATATTTTTTCTAAGGCCGTACGTTTGGAAAAAAGCCACAAAAAATAGAGTTATATAACTATTTCCTAACTAGTGTGGAAAGTGATACAGTCGAGTGCCGGGAAGACACTTTCCGCATGAGTTAGGAACAATATTTTTTTTAGGGCCGTACGTTTGGAAAACGCCACAAAAAATAGAGTTATATCAATTTTTATGTAGAAGTGAAAATACACAAATGAATTCTTTGACAAGGTTGTCAAAACCAATCTTTCAATATAATGGGTTACCACGACGACGATATTGGTTTCCACGACGACGATTCAAAACCATTGTAATTAGGTTTGTTCTAGCAAACAGTCAAACTAGTCAGAAACCGTCAGCAAACAGTTGGTCAGTGAGAGAACTTAATACAGTCACTGTACAGTACTGATCTGATTTTAAAATATTATGTCAAAATAATTTTATTTCATCGAATTATCAGTAGTAATTGCACAAGAGCTCTGAAATTCTATATTAATTTCAGAGGTCGAGTGCAATTTGTTGCGATTATTTCATGAATAAAACTGTTCAAAACCAAAATTTTATTGTAATTTATTTATGTAAGTACCATTAAACACACAGTTTTTATAAATATTTGACGATTGAAGTCATCACTTTTATAATTTTTAAAACATTAATTGTCATTAATGTCACTGAATGTATTTTTTCGTAGCAACGAAGGGCATCTGACGTAATATACTTAACGACGGGAGATTATCAAAAATTATCGATTTAATTCAGATTTCTGTAGCTTTCTATTGGCCAGAATCTCCTATGAATGAAATAATCGCGCTAATTTCATTAAAATATGAACACAATAAGATAAATTTGAAATAAATCAGTAAATAATATCTAAATATTAGTTTATTGCATGTATTAAAATATATTATAATGCCATATTACAAGGTATTTTACCTTCCCGCACGCCGTGCGGAAAAATTTACTTTCACGCACGCCGTGTGGGAAAGTGCAACTTTCGGAAACGAAATGCGTGCGTGAAAGTGGCTCTTTTAGCACGGCCGTAGAAAAATATATATTGATTTTTTTAACCGTAACTTTTTTATTTTTTATCTTAGAACGTTTGGTTGACAATAATGTTGTAGGTTTTTATTAGATCTATAAGCCTATTAATATTAAATCTTTTTAAAATCCTCAGTCACAAAAAGACGTGACTTTGAAAGGGTTGGTAAAGGTGCTTTTTGAATGTTTTTTACAAGTTTTAATTGTCAATAGTTCACTCAATTTTCGCCGTAAAAAAATTTTTTGCAATTTGTGTTCTTGCGAATTAAATAAGCTACAATTTCATATTTAAACATTTTCTCGTATCTCTGATACTAATCTTGCTGTTTTGAAGAAAAAGCCATTTTTTTCTAAACTACAAAAATTTGATATTAGATTTTAACTCCATTTTTTTAAAAACTAATCATTCCAAGCCAGTCAAACTTCTAGAACCTATTAATAATACATAAATAAAAAAGACCAAAGAAGGTTAATGATTCATTTTTATTAGGGTGGTGATTAGGGGGTTGCATGTGGTTATTTTTCGCTGAAAAAAATAGGGACTGACATTCTTTTCATTATAAGTCACTTAATTTTTGAGCTAGAGACTTGTTTTATTTCTGAAGATAGATATTTTTAAGTACTTTAAATTAGTTTTAACAAGTTGTCCTCGAAAAATGCATAGTTTTCGCGTCTTTTGATTTTGAAACTACAATATTTAGCATTTGACGAAGAACAGCCAACATATAATAAAGTATAGCTCGATTACTATTGGTCTTAAAGAAAATGTAAACACACGGTTTTGTTTATTTTTTCAAAAGGTACATTTTTGTTAAACAAAGTTGTTTTGATAAAACGAAAACTTTTGGAGTTATTCGCAGAAAACGTATTAAAAACCTTTATTTTTTCGATATAAAACTAACACTTTCGATATCGAATATATCGAAAACTATCAATTCTATAAAAAAAATGCGTTTTTTGCTTAAAATGAACGTTTTTACCAACTTTTGCGGTCAAAATATAATAAAAAATTTCCACCCCCAAGATGGGGTTGCAACCACCCCCTTGGTAAAAGCTATTCGGCATCATATAGATTTTGATCCTTGGACTATCCACTACTTATTCTCAAATTTTTAAGCAAATCGATTCATAATCAAGTATATTCAAATGGGAAATAAGCCACAATTTTACCTAAAAATGATTTTATTAACTTACGTATTTTTTATGGGAAATAAGCCACAATTTTACTAAAATATTGGCGATTACGCAACTCATAAATATTGGCGATATCATTTTAAAGTCTTCTACTTTAAAATGTATAATATACGTCTGAATTGCCAATATAAATGAGTCAGATTAAATAAATTATTAGAAGAATTTTTTTACTTAGCAACAATATGTTTGTTTTATTTTAATAGTATTTTGTATTTTGACAACGAAACCCGATTTGGGCTTCGAAACGTTAATAAATTCATTTTTTAGCAAAATTGTGGCTTATTTCCCATAAAAAATACGTAATTATAAAAATGCCACAAGGAAATAGCTTCAGATTTTATTAACGTTTCGACGCCCAATTATTTTGTATTTTGACAACGACACCCGACTTGGGCGTCGAAACGTTAATAGAATCATTTTTAGGTAAAATTGTGGCTTATTTTCCATTTGAATATACTTGATTATAAAAAAATGCCACAAGAAAATCGATTCATTCTGTAAAAATTGCGAGGTTTTGTCCTATTTAAAACTTCATTACTTGGACTAAGATTATCTTTAAAATTAATAAGAGTAATTTTTAAATGAACACATTCATTTATACCCAATAAACACATTAGGATTAAAGAACGTAACTACTTTAAAATACAAACAGCCAGTAGACTATATCCGAAAAAAAAACATAATATAAAAGAATATACTGGTAGAATTCAACAAACGTTATTTACCATTCAACACATATTCGTGCTTGATATTCAAGCCACGTTCCTGCGGAAGCCTTTACCCAAACGAAGATTTGTGCTTTGATTTGGAAAAAATTGGATTGTGTTCTACACATTTAATTGTGATCGATTACTTCATTTATTCAAAGCCGGCGCTTTCTCTGACAAACCCCTGCATACTAAAGACCCAACAAACAAAAGTATTAAAGGGGGCTCGATGATCCCTCGATGTTGTTCAAAAAGCAAAAAATTTAATATCTAATTTTGCAGAAATCACTACGGATAGGGTAATTTAGCAGAGAGCGTTCGATTGAAATCGTTTATTTTTCATTCGGGTTTGTGACTAAAATTTTAATCTTTTCAGAAAATATATTTCAATAAAATATGTAGTGCTTTATATTTGCATTCTAATCTTCACTGCAAAGTATTACTGGTATTGAAATCACAGTGACGCACATCGTATTTATTTTATACTAAATTTTTTTCAAAAATAACATTACAGAAATCTTTTTCTGTAGTATATACAGAGTGATTGGATTAAGAGAAAACAACTAATGATTGCCCTGGAAAAATTAAAAATCCCACATAAACTCAGAAAATTAATAAATATGACAATGAGAACTACCAAAATTAGCATAAAGACGCAAAGAGGCGAGACAGATGAATTCATTATAAATAAAGGAGTGAAACAAGGGGATGCCTTATCCACGACACTGTTTAATCTAGCTTTAGAATATGTACTACGAAATATAAACAAAGGAAACCTAAGAACAAGAGGTGGACAAATAATTGCATATGCAGACGACATTGTTATTATTGCAAAAAATAGAAACATAATGAAAGAAATGCTAGAAGAAATAAAAGAGAAAGGGGAGACAATGGGACTCACATTAAATGAAGAAAAGACGAAAATATTAAGACTAGGGAAACCAGCAATAAAAGGAAAAACCAAAATAGGAAATTCAGAGTTTGAAGATGTAGAACATTTCAAATACCTAGGAGTGACAATAAGCAAAACGGGTGAAAGAATACCAGAAATAAAAGAAAAAATATTGGCAGCGAATAAAGCTTATTTTGCAAATAAAACACTACTTAAAAGCAAAATACTGTCTATTAAAATCAAGATGAGAATGTATAACACCATAATTAGACCAATATTATTATACGCAGCAGAAACAATGACGATGACTAAAAAAGATGAAGAAAACTTAAGAATAGTGGAGAGAAAGATCATGAGAACCATACTGGGACCAATCAGAACAGAGCAAAATGAATATCGAAGCCGAACAAATGCAGAGATTAAGAAAGTACTAAAAGAAGATATCGTGACCAAAATAAAGCAATGCAGAGTTAGATGGTTAGGTCACATCTGGCGGGCAGGAGATGAAGCAGTGACATATGCTATGATAGAATGGAATCCAGGAGGAAGAAAGAAAAGAGGAAGACCAAGATCAAAGTGGTTGCAAGAAGTTGAAGAAGACCTAAAAAACGCAGGAGTCAGAGAATGGCGGGGAAAAACTAGAGATAGAAAAAAATGGAGAGAAATCGTTAAGAAGATAACATAAGCAAAAGGGACTGATCCTCCCTAAGAAATAGGATCTAGAAAGCTTACGCGACTTAGCCCCATATCGGGGTGTACAGTCACTATATATATATATATATATATATATATATATATATATATATATATATATATATATATACAGAGTGAACCAAAAATCTGGAAAAGCCAGAGTGTATATACACCAAGCACCAAAATTAACGCACCACCTTAAAAATGGGACATATTTGATGTCTCGTTTTTCCTAAACCTGCTGTCCGATTTTAGTGATTTTTTTAGTGTGTTATAGCTTTATTCTTCACAAATATCGAAGTAATAATAATATTGCTAAACAGGTAAGTGTCATTGTATACCGGGTGTAACAATGATAGTGTGTTTTTTCCTCAAAGTTTGGAACACCCTGTGGAATATTCTAGCATATATAAAACATTGAAATTAAAACTCAACTGTAGCCTTAAGCTTTTTTAACATTTTGCTTTTTGATTCATTCGCTTATGTTGGATAATAAAAAAGTTAGGTACTTTAACAGCTAGCCATGTTATTTATCAATACAGGGTGCGACAAACGGGTAATTCTGCATGAAAAAATAATGAACGTTTGCTTTATAAACATAATGTGTCCACAAATGCTTCGTTTCCGAGATACGGGATGTTGAATTTTTTCTTACAAACTGACGATTTATTTATCGCTCTAAAACCGTTTGAGATATGCAACAGAAATTTGGTAGATTTTAAGAGGTAGTTATGGCGCATTTTTTGACATACAATTAAGATTTACCATTGGCGTGGATGCGGGATATATCTAAAGTGTTTATACCCGTATACACGCCAATGCTGAATATAAAATTCTTAATTGTATGTCAAAAAATGCGCAATGACTACCTCTTAAAATCTACCAAATTTCATTTGCATATCTCAACCGCTTTTAGAGCAATAAACAAATCGTCAGATTGTAAGAAAAAGTTCAACATCCCGTATCTCGGAAAAGAAGCATTTGTGGACATATGTTTATAAAGCAAACTTTCATAATTTTTTCATGCAGAATTACCCGTGAAAGTTTGTCGCACTTATTTAGAAACACCCTGTATTGATAAATAACAGGGCTAGTTGTTAAGGTACCTAACTTTTTTACTATCCCACATAAACGAATGAATCAAAAAGCAGAGTGTTAAGAAAGCCTAAGGCTACAGTCTAGTTTTAATTTCAATATTTTATATATGCTAGAATATTCCACAGGGTGTTCCAAACTTTGAGGAAAAAACACACTATCATTGTTACACCCGGTATACAATGACACTTACCTGTTTTGCAATAATATGATTACGTCGATATTTCTGAAGAATAACGCTATAATTTACTAAAAAATCGAGATATTAAAAATGTCCCATTTTTAAGGTGGTGCGTTAATTTTGATGCTTAGTGTATATTGAATAAGGTTCTTTAACTCCTAAGTGGAGCATAAAGCTTCAGTGAAAATGCGACATCGAGTTCTATTTTGCGCTAAGTTCTACAGCTCATTCGAAGACATTCCTGGACCTCTGGTCCATGATTAATCTCTTTCAAGTTTATGCAGGGCGATCTATTTTTCTCTTTCTCTGGGGTTTACATTTTAAGCAGTCTTTGCAATACTGGAGCTATTTTGACCAACCCCACTTTCTGGACCTTATTTAATTTTTTCGGTCAGGTTTGCAGATCTTCGTTTCGGATGATAATAGGCCAGAAAATACAAACAATTCTTCGTAGGCATTTTTAAGATCTGCAGTTTATTTGTAAGCTTCTTCTTCTTCAAGTGCCGTCTCCTAATCGGAGGTTGGATATCATCATCACTATCTTTACTCTATCCACCGCTGCTCTAAAGAGTTCTATAGAACTGCATCTAAACCAGTCCCTTAAATTCTTTAACCATGACACCCTCCTTCTTCCTATACTCCTTCCGCCTCTTATCTTTCCCTGTATTATCAGTCTTAGCATTTCATATCGCGGTCCCCTCATTACGTGTCCCAGATATTGTAACTTTCTTATTTTTATTGTGTTTATTATTTCGCATTCTTTACCCATTTCTCGCAGTACTTCCGTGTTCGTTTTCCTCTGTGTCCATGCTATTCTAAGCATTCTTCTGTAACACCACATTTCAAATGACTGTAGCTTATTTATGTGTTCTTGCTTTAATGTCCAGCTTTCAAGTCCATATTGTAGTATCGAGAACACGTAGCATCTCAAAGCTCTTGCTCTCAGTTCTAAGCTAAGGTCTTTGTTGCAGAGAACTGTTTTCATTTTTACAAACGCATTTCTTGCTATTTCTATCCTGGTCCTTATTTCTGTTGCTTGATCATTTTTCTCTGAAATCCAGGTTCCTAGGTATTTGTATTTATCAACCCTTTCTATCGGTACATTTCCCAAATGTATGCTTGTTTGTATGTTTGTTTTCTTAGTTATTATCATGTATTTGGTCTTTTTTATATTCATTTTTAGTCCATATTCTTTACAGAAATTGTTTGTTTTGTTCAGTAGTAGTTGGAGTTGTTCAGCAGAGCTTGCTATAATCACGGTGTCATCTGCATATCTTATGTTGTTAATAGATCTTCCGTTAATTATTATTCCTTCACTTTGAGATAGCAATGCTTCTTCAAAAATGGCTTCACTATATGCATTAAAGAGTAATGGAGACATAATACATCCCTGCCGAACTCCTCTCCTGATTTCAATTTCTGGAGTGGGTTCGTCATCTATTACAATTTGTGCTCTTTGATTCCAGTAAAGGTTTGTTATTATTCGTAAGTCCCTTTTGTCTATGTTTTTTGTCTTTAGAATTTGGACTAATTTTTCATGTCTTACTTTGTCAAAAGCCTTCTCAAAATCAACGTAACAAACACGCACATCCACATTCATGTCCATGCATCTTTGAGCTAACACATTAAAAGCAAATAACGCCTCTCTGGTTCCTAGTCCGTTTCTGAACCCAAACTGACTATCATCTATTCCTTCTTCTAGTTTTTTGTTTATACGACCATGTATTATTTTCAAGAATAATTTGAGAATGTGACTTATTAATGATATTGTTCTGTATTCACTTTAATCTTTAGCGTTTGTATTTTTAGGGATAGCACAAAAGGTTGAGAGTAACCATTGTTTTGTATTTGCATCTGTAAGCGTTTTTGTTAATTTCCAGGTTTCACATTCGTATAGTAGAACAGACATAACCTTTGACTGGAATATTCGGATATTCTTTGTAGTATACTGGCCAGACTTCCAAACAGAGTTGAGCACTTTTATGCTTGTTGAGCATTTCGTATCCTCATACGAATATCGTCTCCTCTACCTCCGTTTTCTGTTTTGACACTCCAAGGTACGTAATAGTTTCCACATTTGAATCTGCTTGTTATTAAGGCTATGGGTACATAATTCGCAAATATTTTACGACTATCCCTATCTTTTCTGTCTTTACATGGCAAATTACGTGTAGTAAACTTCACACTGGTATGGATATGTACATATTACTAGAACTAGAATGTCATTTTACTTGACAATGTCATAACTAGCTTAAAAAGATGGCTTTTGAATGTTCTTGGAAAACTGTTATTTTTTGTATAATTGCAAATTATTAATTCAGTTAATAAATGTGATAATTTTTTCACTAGCTATGTATTCAGTGATTGTAGTAATTTATATGTACCTACAACAAAAACAAAAACTAATACTCAATCGAGAAAAGAAGAAAAGTGTTAAAGTGATTTTTTAATAATATATTGTTACTATGGAACGCTTACAATTTTGAACATCTTTAAAAACAAAATACTTGGATCACAGAATATATCTTGATGTATTCTCTGCTTCTATCTTCCATAAATAATACACAATAAATAACTTTTTATAAAGTTCACCTCTTAAATCAATTATTTATCAAATACACTATATATCAATATTTTTTAATCAACAACTAAATAAAAATATTCCCGATTCATGTCAAATAATTATTTAAAATTGTCACTGATTGTCAGTGTTTGACTTACAATATTCTATTCGACTAAGTGCGTTGTATGACAAAGATAGATTTGGAAAATATTATCACGGACATTGTGTTCATTTTTTTCGAATCCTGAAAAAACCAATAAATATTTTTGAAAAATCTAAACGCAGAATGAAAGACTAAATTATTACCGAGGGCCGAAAGTCCCTTAGAATAAATAAAAAGTTTATTTTGAATGAGATATTTGAAATTAAAAATAACACTAAATTTTCTCTTAGTTTTTCACCCCTGTAACTTATTAAAATAAACATTACAGAAGTTCTCAGGGACTTTCAGCCCTTGCTAATAACGTAATCTTTCATTCTGAGTGTAAACTTTTTCAAAATATTTATTAGTTTTCTCAGGATTCGAAAAAAATGAATCCCCATTTGAATAGCATTGCAGCCGAAAAAACGTACCGATCCTCTTAATAGTAAACAGTATATTGTTTCTTGCACTTATTAATATTGATTTTAAAACTTATTTTTATTAGCTTAAAAGAAAAATTTTTCAATTGGTCAGACACATCTTGTAACCTTTGTACTAAGAGGCAGATATCATCGGCGTATTCTTGTCTACTTTGGAGAGGGCATAGTCTACAGCTATGTTAAATAGAAACTCAGAAAGCATGCATCCCTGTCTGAGTCTAGTAAGTAGGGCTGTTAAATTCGCCACTGTTCATCCCATTGTGTCACGCTGCATTCTGCCTCAGTGTACAGAAACTTTATAATAGAAATTATCTTTTGTCTACTTTCACGCACGCATTTTAGTTTAGAAAGTTTCACTTTTCCGCACGCGTGTTACTTTTCCGCACGCGTGTTACTTTTCCGCACGCGTGTTAATTTAGATATGTTAATATGGCCTTAAAGTAATTATAATACATGCAATAAACTAATATTTAGATATTATTTAATAATTTATTTCAAATATATCTTATTGTGTTCCTGTTTTAATGAAATTAACGCGACAATTCGATGAAATAAAGTTATTTTGACATAATATTCGAAAGTCAAATCGGTAGAAAATAACAGTCGTTTTGACAATTATATTGAAAGTTTGGTTTTGACAACCTTGTCAAAGAATTAATTTGTGTATGTATTTTCATATTAATTAAATTAATTGATTAAGATTTGGTAATTTTTTAAAGACTTTTAGAAAAAATATTGTTCCTAACTCTTGCAGAAAGTCTCTTTTCCGCACTCGACTGTTTGCCGAACTCCCGCTTCGCGTCGTTCGGCAAACTGCAGTCGCGTGCGGAAAAGAATGACTTTCTGCACTTGTTAGGAAAATAACTATTGCGGCATATTTTTCACCTCTAAAATTTTCTATAGAGTAGGATGAGCTAAGTTGTCAAAGGCAGGCTCGAAATTAACAAAAGCCATGAATAAGGCTGTTAGTCCTGTCGCCAGTAGGGGTAAAACGGCCTCCTTAATTCAGATGGACTTAACCAAGTTTTCTTTATGTATTTTGACCCGTAGAACACGAATTTTTTGGGTAACAGTCGATCCGGATGTCGATAAGATTGTTATAAACAAAGAACTTGAGGAATCACATAACAGCGATTTTTCGCAAAACAAGACACGTTTTTGTATTCTTTCGGTCATTCTAAGCAAAAAATTATTCTACAAGTTTTTTGGTAGGATGCATAGTTTTCGGCATAAACGGGGTTGAACTTTCAAAAAATCGAAAAATTGCAATTTTTGAACCCGAATAACTTTTGATTGAAAAATAAAATAGCAATTATGCTTACCGCATTTGAAAGTTCAAGTAAAATTCTATCGGTTTTGATTATTTTCATTGCTAGAGATTAATTTTTTATTGTTAAACAAAGCTATCAACACATAGTGATTGAATGATGTTTTCAATGCATTTCTAATTTGAAATCGAACGAGTAGGCGCGCATACAGAATTTCTACGTACATTACGTCCATTAAAACGCATGCATTGGGCCCAGGAAACACTATGTGTTTATACCTTTATTTAACAAATAAAAACTTATTTTTTAGCAATGCAAACAATCAAAACCGATAGAACTTGACTTGATCTTTCAAATGCAGTAATCAGAATTGCTATTTTATTTTTTAATTAAAAGTTATTCCGGTTCAAATATTGCACTTTTTCCATTTTTTGAAAGTTTAACCGCGTTTATCTCGAAAACTACGCGTCCTACGAAAAAACTTGTAAGACCATTTTTTGCTGAGAATCACCCAAAAAATACAAAAAAATATTTTGTTTTGCGAAAAATCGCTGCTATGTAATTCCTCAAGTTCTTTGTTTATAACAATCTTATCGACATCCGGATTAATTGTTACCCAAAAAAAACGTGTTCTACGGGTCAAAATACATAAAAAAACTTGGGTAAGTCCATCTGAATTAAGGAGGCCGTTGTACCCCCCCTGGCGACAGGACTATGTGCTCCATTCAACCGATTGTACCATTTTTACCTTTACGGTATTGGTGCGGTCAATGCAGGAGGATTCTGGTCTAAAGCCTGCTTGATTAGCTCGAAACTCAACTTTGCTTGTTATTATTTTCAGTCGTTGTAAGAATTAAGTGAAGACTAAAACCGTAGATTACAGTTTAGTCAGGTAATGGTGAATAAAATTGTAACTGAGGAGACAACGTTAACAAAATATCTAAAAGTAAAAGATGATTCTGTCGTCTTAGTTTAAGACGACAGATGAAAGGAGATACAAGTTCCAGCAAAGAAGCGCTAAATCAAATAAATAAGACTATCACAAAGTCAATAAGAAAAGACATAAGAAACTACAATGTAGAAAAAACAAAACAAGCAATAGAGCAAAATAATAACATGAAAGTTTTGAAGAACGTAAGCGTACAAAAAGGAAAAATAGAAATCAACAAACTAAGAAACAGAACTGGAAAAGAAACTACAAACAGAGATGAAATATTAACAATAGTCGAAGAGTTCTACACAGAGTTATACAAATCAAGAAAAAAAGATGACAATGCGCAACCTCCAATTACAGTAAAAACTGGGGTATTAAATCAAGGATCGGATTTAATGCCCGATATAACAAAATCAGAAATCAAAGAGGCTCTGAAGAAAATGAAAAATAATCGAACCCCAGGTGAAGATGGAATAGTATCAGAAGCACTAAAAATTGGAGGAAATATACTACTTGAAAAAATTAAACAACTTTTCAATATCTGCCTTCACAACGCCAATATTCCAACAGACTGGAACAACGCTACTATGATTCTATTACACAAAGCAGGAGACAAAGCCAATTTAGAGAATTACAGACCGATTAGCCTCCTCAGCCATTTATATAAGTTATTTACGCGAATAATAGTTAAGAGAATGGATAGAAAGTTAGAGACTTATCAACCAAGAGAACAGGCAGGATTCCGAAAAAATTACGGAACAACTGACCATCTACAAAGTATAAAAACCCTGATAGAGAAAGTAGTGGAATACAATAAACCCCTAGTTCTACTTTTTATCGATTTTCATAAAGCCTTTGACACAGTTGAACTTAGCAAAATATTACAGGCGCTTAAAGAATGCAGGCTAGATTATAGGTATACAAAATTATTACACAAAATATACTTACAGGCAACAACCACTGTCAAATTACATACTAACAGTAATCGCATAAAAATAGAACGGGGGGTTAGACAAGGAGACCCAATGTCACCTAAACTTTTTAATACGGTCTTAGAACATGCTTTCAAGAGTTTGGATTGGATGACAAAGGGAATAAAAATAGATGGAGAATACTTAAACAACTTACGTTTCGCCGATGATATAGTCATAGTAGCTGAGGATCTAGGTATGGCAAGAGAGATGGTACAAGAACTCGTTGTAGCTACAGAAAATGTAGGTTTAAATATAAACATCTCGAAAACAAAAATAATGACAAATTTGGTACCCAACCAGAACATCAGTATTGGTGGGAAGGAAATAGGACTCGTAGATAGATATAAATACCTGGGACATGAAATTACGATTGGCAGGGATAACCAGACTCATGAGCTGAAGAGAAGAATCGGTCTTGGGTGGGCAGCATTTGGAAAACTGAGAGAAACTTTTAAAAGTGAGTTACCCACATGTCTAAAGAGAAAGGTATTCGATCAGTGCGTCCTCCCAGTCTTGACGTACGGATCAGAAACACTTACCTTAACTAAAGCCTCGGCTACCAAACTAAGAGTCACGCAGAGAAGAATGGAGCGGTCAATGTTAGGAATAACTCTGCGAGACAAAATCAGAAACGAAGAAATCAGGAGAAGAACAAAGGTGACTGACGTCATCGAGAGGATAGCCAGGTTGAAGTGGAGATGGGCAGGACACGTAGCCAGAATGACAGATGGGCGATGGACGAAGAGGTTATTGGAATGGAGGCCAAGAGAAGACAAGAGAAGCGTCGGTCGACCGCCTACAAGATGGACTGACGACTTAAGAAAGGTAAATAAAAACTGGATGAGGGCGGCGCAGGATAGATGGGGTTGGAAACGAGGGGAGGAGGCCTATGTTCAGCAGTGGACTTTTGAGGCTGGATGATGATGAAAAGATGATTCTGATTTTATTTCAGTATAGTGCTTCCACTAACTGCTTCTACGAAGGTGCTCTGAGAAGATTTATGAAATCCAAATGGGCATAAGAACCTAGTGAAAGCCCTATTCTGAAATCAAATCTAATTCATGTTTTTTACTTTTAGTTTATTTAGACTCACTTTTGTGGGTATAAAGGAACTAGTTTACTAACGATTATTATCACGGTGAACGACAAATCATTAAGTACTCTTCTGCTTTATATTGACATTTTAAAAAGCACAGAGCATAATAATCCGAATTTTAGTTTCCGCCTTTTTTGACTTAATAACAAGATATATTTTTCCGACGAAGCAATATTTACACTTAATGGGAATGTAAGTCGTCAAAATTTAAGGTATTTAAATTATATCTGTGAGGTAAATCCACAGGTTATGGACGGTTATAGCGGGTGGTCAGTTATGTGCACCATTTTTGTAGAAGGAAATTTAACAAGCAATATTTATAAAATGCTACTTAGAAATTACATTGTACGTGCCCTGGAAAACAGGTTAATATCACAAGAAAATCGGGAAATCAGACATTTCCTGGCATTAAATTTGACATTAAATGGCCTCCTCGTTCTCCCGATTTGAATCCTAACAATTATTTTTATTGAGGTTACTAAGATCCTTGAAAAGTAGAATTTATAAAACTAAACCGGCAAGTTTGCAGAGCTAAGGGAAAGAATTATCGATGAATATTTATTAACTTCTATAGAAACACGGAGTTAATAGAGGCATTCTACCATCATTTAGGATTCTGTCAAATAAGATAAATATTAATCAATTTGGGTTTTCTAATATTTATATTTAGAGTCTCTTATCCCTTATCTTATTTTATAAATCCATTTTGTATGTAGAAAAATATAAGCTAGATACTTGTCACTGGAAAATATAATTTGGATGTCATTTACTAAATGAGTTATTGCATCCAAAGTACCATATCCCTTTACCAAATCTTATTGCATATTAGGCAATATATTATACTCGGGATAATACTCCAGAGTTGTTTAATATGATATTATTGTATGATGAGTTGATAACCCTTTTTACGAGCTATATAGTTTTATGTAAGAGGAGCAACCAGCATTATATTTTATTAAGGATCTAATACCGAGAAATAGAAATATGATGTATAATTAAATTCTCTTTTAGATTGCTCCAGAAATGTAATAGCTACTTGCTAACTACCACCCAAAGCCAAGCCTTTATACATCTAGCAAAATTCCACTTTATTATTAAAGAAGAAAATTTACAAAGGGCGTGAAAATACAATATTAATTTTTAGATAATTCTCAACAGCCGTACTCTAAGAAATTACAAGAAATTAATATTTGATGCCAGAAATTATTTTGGGGTGAAAAGGGTGAAAATGATCAATTAAAATTTTAACACTGCCATTCGTTATCTTTTTAGGTTAGTCAGGGAGCCGATATCAAATTTTGACCTAATTGACCTACTCTCCTTGAAAAAAGTATCGGGTACTCAATAATATAGAGATCTAAAAATCTAATTACATCAATCTGTGCATTAAGAGGCTATATCAGCGCATCATCAATTTTGCGAACTTTTAAAAGTGCAGCAACAGTGTGTCGTCAGTACGACAGTGACAGTGACACTATACTATCAAAAACGAAGGTACAATATTGTTTATACTTCATACGCAAGCTAAATGTTGCCAAGTCAGTCAAGTTCGATTTCTTGTTACAGATAATCGATTTTTTGTAATTTCAATGTGACACAAAATCTAGGCATGGGATAAAAAAGTTTATTTGAAGAAAGTGTATTTTTTTTGTTCTTCTTATTGGTTGTATAGACTCGTTTTTATAACATTTTATTGAAGTTATACTTCTTTAGGTGCGTTGGGAGTAAATTTATATGTGCGCGAAATCATCAAAATCATCTTAAACGTTATACGTCCTCTGACTGGGTAATTACAATGACCTGCCAACAATTGTTCAATATGACGGTTATTTTATTAATACGTCAATGGTTTGGGTAAACAAATTGTATGTAGTATATTAGTTTTTATTGTTGTGAGGACAGACACAAAAAGCAAGTTTTTAATTGTAGTAACTTTTTAAATAGTTTTTAAAAGCAACAGGTACGTTATTTTAAATGTTTCAGAATTGTAATAAAAGATTAGGACCTACATACCTATTTGGAAAATGTAAGTACCTAGCTAATTAGTAGGTAATGCTTTGATTTACATAATTTGATTACCAATACAATTTCTACCAATCTTCATATCTAATAAATTGCTTTTTTAGTCTACATTTTGTTGTATTTTAATATTTTAATTCCGCAAGAATCAAACTTATTTAATTAAACTAAGAGAATAAGCAACTGTCAAAAAAGTTTAAAACGTTTAGTTGCTATGTCTTCCCACATCATTCAAATGTCTCGCTAGCTAAGTTCTGCGTGCGGTGAGCTCAAAATCTAACAACCTTATAGACGCAGGTTCAATTCCCAATGCAAATTTATATTTTTTTTTTATACATTTTATGATTGTAAGTATATTTATTATATTTTTTTTTTCAGAAAATACGTATTTAGTTAAAATTTTTGTCAGCAATTATTATTGTTCAGAAATCATTTCTCTGTTTCATTTTTCAATGTGTTTGCGTGTGTTTTATTCTTTTATTTTTTTTAATTTTTGGTATTGTTTTAATAAAAATTTTTGGAAAGTAGTGGGTATTAAAATTAGTTTAATATTTAAATAAAATATAAATAAACTGTTTTAAAGTAAATTGATTTCGTTGAAATCATATAACTTCTTACGTGCGTACAAAGTACACACACATTCTTTTTAATTAGAGAATAATTTCCACATAATATGTACTAACATATTCCTCAAATTGGGCTCTGTGCCGCCATGTTTTACTATATTACGAATGTGTGTGCCATACATCTCTAAAAAATATTAAACTTTAAAGCTTCAATTTTGGAACGCGTTGATGTTGTCTGTTGAAAAGACGCGGCTTGGAATTTTGTTGACAATGTCAAATTATAAATGACATGATGTATTAACATCATTACAATGACATTTACTATCGCCTTCCATTGTTGTGAGCCCTGTGCCACTATCTCGCTTTGTCTTGCTGCTCTTTTCTCCAGATCCCCTCCGACTGCATCTTTCCATAATTTTCTATGCCATTCTACAGATCGTCATCCATCCTGTTTATTCCAGAACACATTGCTTATAAGGCGATTGACATTACTGCGCCTTACTTGTCCTGCGTATCGTAGTCTATTGGCCTTTATGCATATATCACACTCGATTTTCCTTTCCAAGGACAGACTTTCACTCGTTGTTATGTGTCCGCGCTTCCGTTTATTCATTTCTCAAGCAATTCTCCAATATACTACTTGAAGAATTTTACGTTCCCACATTAGCAACTTATTAACTATTTACTTATTTTTGTTAGCGTCCATGTTTGGCTTCCGTACGCGACTGTTGGTCGAATTATGGTTTTTATATCTGGATTTTTGCACCTCGAAAGAGAAGTGTTCAATTTCAAATAATTCCCTTAATTTGTAATCTCACATTATTCTTAACTTCTTAAACTTTTATAGTTTCACCCTGTATAATGGAAACATTGGGAAAATATATCGAGTAATATTTTAATTATTAGAGTCCAGTGAACCTTTTGCAAACCAAAATAAATTGCCAAATCGTGGTATTTCCAATCGTACTTCCTAGTACATGTTGCAATAGTTTCCTCAATAAACTGTAGTTTTAAGCTTTCAAAAGGTTTCAAAGTTCGTTGCTGTTGTAATGCAACTTATTGATGAATTGTATATTTTGACGAGATTATAAATTAGCCAAAGGGACTATTTTGGGTCACAGTCTATTATAGAAAGTTAAATACCTGAACAACATCCACAGTGTAATACTCAGTAGCTCTCAATAAAACCATAATTTTACTCCACACTTCCAACATTTATTTACCATCGTCGATCGAGAAGAATCGGAAAAAGGGGCATTAGAAAACATTTCGATCCTGATATTTACATCCAATTGTCCAAGAAGTGAGGTACGAGACGTCATTAGATCATCATTAAACGTTCTCTTGTCCACAGCTAGACATAGGTTTCCCTTATAATTTTCCATCTATTTCGATCTTGTGCTTCTTGCATTCAATTTATATGACAACGTTTTAGAGCATCAGTCCAACGTGTTGGTGGACGAACTCAGCTTCGGTAGGTATCATCTCTTGGTCTTCATTCCAGTATCCGCTTTGTCCATCTATTATCTGTCATTCGAGCTACGTGACCTGCCCAGTTCCATTTCAGTGTTGCTATTCTCTTTACTGCATCAGGCACTCCTGATCTTTGTCGTAGCTGAGGGTGTTAGACCATATCTCGTCGTGAAACGCGTAACATAGCACGGTCCATAGCCCTTTGAGACACACGTATCTTTTGCACTGTTCTTCTTTTCATGGTCAACGTTTTCCAAACGTTTTCCAAAAAATGTTATGGTTTTTTTTAATAACTCCGTTAGTTTTTACGATATTAAGTTCGACTAAAAATCATTTGAAAGTAAATTCCAAAGGCTATTAAACCATGTTAAAGTTAAACTTTTAGCCCCCTTATTTTTTTTAATGAAAGGTTAAATTGCCCCGGTTACATGGTTCTCGCAGCAAAATTTAAGCTTTAAACGTGTCTATCTCGGTTATTTTTTACCCTACAGAAATACTAAATAAGGTACAACAGTTAAAACAGAAAAAGCTAAAATTTGGTAATATATCATTTTTTACGTATATTACGTATATAAAAGAAAATAAAAATAACGACGATTTAAAAATTCTGATTTTTTTAAATTATACCTTTTCTTCAAAAATATGCATTCTAAACTAGTTAAAATTGTTGAAATGATTACTCATGCTAGTATAAATAAACCCTTGGTAATAATTACTATAAATGTTTATTTTTGTGAAAATGGCGTATGTTTTATTTTTCACTTTTTCCTAAAAAAATCGAAAGGGTTCTCTTATTTTCATCATAACCTGCTCAATTTTGATGCTGTTAACTTCTTATGGAGCTCATTTGATAGGTATTTCGAAGTACTTTGACAAGTGTTAAGCAGGTATGTTTTATAAAATGCATCGTTTTCCCGTTATTTAAGCTTGAATACTTATATTTGAGTACTCGCCGAAAAAAATATACATTCAATTACCTATATACCCTATTCCACGAACATACGACTGTTGTGGATTAACTCGACAACGAATATTTTACTGTGCAAATTATGAAGAACGAAAGTAAATTGCAAAATACATTGTTGTTTATTGGAACAATTTATTAGTCATTTACTTTCGCACTTCTTATGTTGCATACTAAAATATTCGTTGTCGCGATAATTTAAGACAGTCGTATATTCGTAGAATAGCCCATAACTCCCTTTGAATTAACATTAGTGTAGTTCTTTAAGTATACCCTATTCCACGAACATACGACTGTTGTGGATTAACTTGACAACGAATATTTTACTGTGCAAAATAAGAAGAACGAAAGTAAATTGCAAATTACATTGTTGTTTATTGGAATAGTTATTAGCGCCATTTACTTTCGTACTTCTTATGTTGCACAGTAAAATATTCGTTATCGAAGTAATCCAAAACAGGTGTATGTTCGTGGAATGGCCCATAAGAGGTGTATTCAGTTTTTTATTATCTTTAATTTTGATAATAATAACTTTTTTGTAAAAACTTATAACTTTTGAGTTATACGTGAAAAAAGCTTTAAAACATGCATTTTTCGACGAAAAAATAAAATCTTTGGTCTTTAATAACTCAAAAACTATTCATTTATATTCATAACTTTATAATAAATTTTGCTTAGAATTTGTCTTTCTATCGATTTATGGTAATATCTTTAGTAAAATAATTTTCACTCCTGAGAAGGGGTGGCATCCACCCCAGGGTAAAAGCGCAAGTTGGCATCATGTCACTTTTGCTCCTTGAGATATCCTCTAACTAGTCACCAATTTTCATGAAAATCCATGGAGGTTCAACGAAATCGGAGGCGAAAACCTTCAGTTATTGCACCATTTGAGATTTTGGGTTTTACTAATAATTTTTAAGTTATTTTAAAAAAAAATGGAATTTTTTTCAACATTAGAAATTTTTTTTTGTTTTAAAACCAATTAATTTTTTTTTAAATGAACAGTGTGAACCAATGAAACTTATAGATCATCATAAAGAATACATAAGCAAAGTAACTTGTGAAGCGCTAATGTTTAATTTTATTTGGGATACTAATTAGGAAGTGATTTTTGCGATTCTTTTTACCAACATATAAACGAGAGCAACAATATTATGAGCGTTACTCACTTACTTGTAATGTTAGAAGTTTTTTAAAAAACAAAAACAAACGGTTTCTTAAACATTTTAAGGACAACGAAAGTGCTCCGTTTTTTGGTTAGCTCGCTTTTAAATATTCGATTTGGAATTTAACGAATAAGAACCTACTTTTCATTAGCTACAACTGCGCTTCTACTGTGTATTCAGAATTCATTCGTAAACCATTCTTTTCATTTTTATAAGCTATATTTATACTAAGAATATTTTTTTTGATAAAATACTTACTTTTTGAGTTATTTTCAAAAAACCGTCCAAAAACATGTTTTTTGTTGTTAAAAGTGAAAATATTCACTCGCAAATAACTCCAAAATATTGATATAGTAAAAGAACTACGTAGTAAAAACTGACGTAGTAAAAAAAGTTGCTAAGAATTAGTCATTTTATCCAATTCCGGACTTATTTTGAATGTATATTTTTCCACCACCGAGAAGGGGTACTCCCCTTCATTTTTGTAAAATGGAGAGGATGTAGAATTTTAAACTTTTTCTTATATAATAATAGAAAATTTCAACTACCTGTTCCTAAATTTTCATCCTTCCTTATTTTTGTTTGGGGTCAGATTGTTCTTTAATCGGGCTATTGTTACAATGCATAGATATTGTATTTTTTCTCTTCAGCACTTTTATCTCTTAGTTGGTAAGTATAAACTGTTTTTCTCATTCACAGTGTCTTATTAATACTTTTATAAATGTTAAAAAAGTTACGACTTTTTTCAAATCTTCCAGTTCTTGACACTGCTCACCTAACATCTCTTTTGGGTCTCGGGAATTCTGCAGTTAGTACGCTATCATTGTTTTTAAGACAGCTTCGAGTTTCTCCTCCACTTTTTCAAAGCTATTTCCTTGAGCACATATTGCGAGATCGTCGGTATAGAGGAAGTGCTTGGTTGCAGTCGGCGTAGGTTGGTCGCTTGATTAAAGAGCATTGGAGCTAAAACACTTTCCTCTGGAAGGCTGTTCTTTCGAATTCTCCATTTATTTACTTTGCCTTCCAAAATGACGAAAAAACTTCTGTTTTGCAGCAAGAAATATACGACCTTATCCAGATGGTGGTCATTGAGAGTGTCGTATAATTTGCGGAGCAATGTTTTGTGCCCACTGTGTTATAGGCTGCTGTCAAATCTTCGAAAGCAGCCCCTGTTATGTTTTTTTTTCAAAGCCCTCTTCAATATGTTTTGTTAGTGCGAGGACTTGACCGGCGCAAGATTTGCCGGGTATGAATCCTCCTTGTTGTGGAATGAGGTGCTTGTCGACTTTTTTTTCTATTCTGGCGAGTATGAGTTTGGTGTTGGAAGGATTAGCCGTCTACTAGTAGACGTTTCCAGGCGACGCCGTCAATAGTGTTTACTATTTTGTAGTTGATGTGGCACTATTGATCTCGTAGAGGCTCCTTCCTTGTTCCTCCGACCACCTATATATCTTGGAGTAACTCTGAACCGGTCTCTCACCTACAGACAACATTGTATAAAAACGAGAGGGAAAGTAACAGCTAGAAACAGCATACTCAGAAAGCTAACGGGAAGTAAATGGGATGCATGTTCTGGCGTCTTAAAAATAACGGCACAGGCATTGTGTTTCTGAATAGCTGAGTATGCGTACCCCGTTTGGAGCAGATTTTCCCACACTAATCAAGTTGATACTGCGCTAAATGAGACATACAGGATAGTCAAGGGGTGCATCAAACCAACTCCACTTGTAACGATATGATACCTCGCCAAGCGATGAGCTGCTCTACCAGAGACGACTGGAGGAGTGTCAGCGTTGGCGCATAGCACCGCTGGGGGAAGCCGAAGGAGAGGGCATCGAGAGCATATTTAAGGCGAGCTAGGAGATAGAGAAAATCAGTCGTGGCTAGCGTATCGAACTAGCCATGGCTCGACAGCTGCTGCTAGCATATCGAACTAGCATTAGCTGGTTTGGCAAAGATGCACCGTAAGTGAGGTGTAACTATGCCCAGGGCGGACGCCACAGTAGTGACGTGGAGTCTTGCCATGGTCGTTATCGCAGTAGCGACGAACGAGTGACTGCATAGCAGGGAAATGCGGGGTCTTTAGGCTACGTTGATTTAACGTAGCGAGATTGTTATTATATATATTGTTTATCGTATTATTTTAATGTTGCTGTTATGATCGGATGAATGTAATAAAGTTTAATATTGTTTTTCCTTTGCAGAAGATGGAATTGTATTTTATTTTCTTTGTTTTTAAACTGTATATAATTATCTTAAATATATTTACTTTATTTTTACCCTGTGTTTTACTGAGTCTGTCGTCCTTGAAAGAACTACCCGTTACACACTTTCAAATCTATATAAAGCGCGGATTTTGCAGAACCTTCAACACGCAGAGGCTTTACGGAGCACATAGAGAAAAATAGAAAGATGGCGGACGAACTGCATGCCCTATACGAAATCGACTAAAATCCAGGAAAAGTTTCCTTGGAACGGTGTAGGATGAACCGCATGAGTATTTTCCTCTTCCCCAGGTTCAATGGACCCGCCAGTCTCTAGACTTTAAAACGTAGAAAACTATGAATGGGATAAGAACGGGGATCGCTCCAGTAAAATCACACATGATCAATTGGTGGAAAATAGACCAAGATTATGTGAATTGTGACTGTGAAGAAACACAGAATATGGAACATATTCTAACATGCAGAAACTGTTCTCACCGGTGTACTCTCGAAGATTTGTGGCTCGTCAACAAAGATGGAACCGACGTAGCACGATACTGAATGTCCGGACACGATCAAGTAAAGTAAGTAACATCTCTTTTTGCTTATTTAATTTTCTTCTTTAATAATCGATCGGTTTCTTCATATTTAATTGAATTTTTTGTTATTAATGGTGTTCTCTCTTATTCAAACTAGTATTTACTCAGTCACTAAATACATATTATTAGGCCAGTCGGGATAGCATTTGACCTTACCTTAGGAGCTGCCCCAAATTTTATTTTTCTAATCTTTAGGGAGGGTCAATTTTAGTATAAATTTAAAATCTCGACTGAATTCCGCCGTTGCGTTAGCCGCCATCTTGATTTTAAACGAGAACCGTTTTTGCTCAATATCTCCACCATTTTTAATTTTTTGACAAAAAGTGTAGAAACTGAAATTGTTGAAAATGCCATTTTCTATAATTTCATATATTATAATTTTTTTCGTGCGGTCGATATTTTCCGAGTTATGAGGGGAAAATTGTGACAGTTGTAGCATAATTATGGAATTATTGAATTATCTCATTTATTATTAGTTTTACAACAAAAATAAAGAGAATTCAATTTTGTACAATTTTGATGCCGTACATTTTTTTGATAAAATCAATATTTAAGGTAGTACGTATGCGGTAAAGGTGCGAGCGTAAGACCTGATTGATTTTGTAACAATTGTTTTTGTTCAATATCTTCGCCATTTTCAACTTTTCGACAAAAAGTGTAAGAACTGAAATTGTTGCAATTACGATTTACTACAATTTTTCGAGATAACCAGTGGCGGGTCTACAAGGGAGGGAAATGGGAAAATTCCCCCAACAGGGTCCAAAATTAAAAAAAAATTGTTGAAACATCACGATATATTAGCTGACATAAAACTTAAAATATCAACAGACAAATTCAACCAATAAAACCCGCTAGTTAATAAAATTTAATGCATATAATGTCTTTTTGTGTCTTTTATATATTTAGTTTTCTTGATGTTTCATCGGAAGTTTCAAAAATTGTATAAAATACAATTTTCTTTATTTTTGTTTATGTAAAATTATGTCGTAAAGTTAATAATAAATGAGACAATTCAATAATTATGCTTCCCCTCCGCTTCCATTATTTTCCCCCTTAACTCGGAGAATATTCATCGTATAAAAAAATTGTGCCAAAGAAATTGTAGGAAATTGCATCTCCAACAATTTTATTTCCCACCATTTATGTCGAAAAGTTGAAAATGGCGGAGATATTAAGCAACAACAGTTCTGATTTAAAATCCATATGGCGGCTAATGCAACCGCGGAATTCAGTCGAGATTTTAAATTTACAATACTATTGATCTCTCTTAAAGGATAGAATTATAAAATTTGGGGCAGCTCGGAAACAAAATTCAATTCAATAATTATGCTCCACCACCACTTTTTACTATTTTCCCATGTAACTCGGAAAATATCAACCGCATGAAAAAAAATTGTTAAAAAGAAATTGTAGGAAATTATATTTTGAACAATTTTAGTTGAAAATGGCGTAGATATTGAACAAAAACAATTGCTATAAAATCAATCTAGTCTTACGCTCGCGCTATTACCGCATACGTACTACCTTAAATATTAATTTTAGCAAAAAAATGAAAGAGACCAAAATTGTGTAGAATTTAATTCTCTTCATTTTTGTATGGATACATATTTGTTGTAAAACTAATAATAAGCGAGATAATTCAATAATTCAATAATTATGCTCCAACTCTCACTTAATGTTGTTCTGAAGCTATTTTCTTGTGGCATTTTTATAATCAAGTATATTCAAATGGGAAATAAGCCACAATTTTACCTAAAAATGATTTTATTAACGTTTCGACGCCCAAGTCGGGTGTCTTTGTCAAAATACAAAATAATGTATTTTGTATTTTGACAATTTTTCCAACTCTCACTATTTTCCCCTCATAACTCGGAAAATATCGACCGCACGAAAAAAATTATAATAAATGAAATTATAGAAAATTGCATTTCCAATAATTTAAGTTTCTACACTTTTTGTCAAAAAATTGAAAATGGCGGAGATATTGAGCAAAAACCGTTCTCGTTTAAAATCAAGATGGCGGCTAACGCAACGGTGCAATTCAGTCGAGATTTTAAATTTACACTACTATTGACCCCCCCTAAAGATTAAAAAATAAAATTTGGGGCAGCTCCTAATGCAAGGTTAGGCCTGTTATTCGTCTAACCCGACTGGACTATATAGACATAATTAACATAATCCACGGGTTTTAACACTTTTTAAATCCTAGATTTCATAACATCTCACTCGACAAAAATCCTAGCTTTTATTAAAACTCACTTTATTTTCGGACCACAAAATGAGTTCGATGGGATTAAGGTTTAATTCGGACATTTAAAACTGTGTCAGCGGCAAAAGTTTTAAATCCTTGTATGTGGCAAATTGAATTTGTTCAACGCCAATCCTCCAACACGGAGTTCTATACGAAAATTTAAAATCCCCGTGTACTAATTAAAATACATTCATTAAAGATTATATAGTGTATTAAAATAATACTATAGATAAGATTTAATAAAAAATTATGCAGTTATACTAACGGTTTATTTAACCCTAGAAGGACCAAAGAGGGTTAAAAAGTATCCACAACATTGCATTACATCTGATTTTCTAAATACATTTTTTTCTAAAAATCTCAAATAATTAGTAGCTGTCGGCATACTACTGCCCTATTAGATGGCATAATTAGCATTTCTATAATTTAATTCATTTTCTCATACTTTTATAAGAACTTGACAGTGGACTATAAATAATCCCCTTGAATACCTTCAACACCATCCCAAAATGGAAAGGAACGATCATTCATGTGTCAAATTAGCAAAATTTAAAAGAAAAAAGGCTAATACGTGGGCAAAAACAACCACAGACTGTTCAAAATGCAAGTAGGTATGCGGTAAGTACAGCAAGAAGTCAAAAATGTTTCTGTATCCTATGATGATGCCAATTACACTGAAGCAGAAGACTGCAGGTAAATTATAAATTATTATTTTTTAACTGTTCCATTAACGTGTAGGAAAAATATAAAAGTGTTATTTTTAAATTAGTTGATATAAAGAAGTACGTCTTTATTTATTATATCTGATTCACTATTTTAACTATACGAAAGGTTCCCTTTGCTGAACAAGATGGGATTCAGAGATATCAAATGCAAACGTATAAATTTGTTTTGTTGGCTACAGGAAATCTTTTCATGGAGTCAAACCTAATAAGCTCATAACAATCCTAATAGAAACAGGATTAGATTATAGAGATCTAACAATCATTTATTTAGCTACTATAATTAAACTGCCGACATTAAAAAATGTATATATTGTTGACATAAGCAATCTCGATACTACATAGTGCATAGTCCCGATACTGCATAGTATTATATACTCTGAACAAATCTTTGCTAAGTTTCTAACTAAATCTTGGCTATCTCTTCAGCAACCCCCAATACTAATAATATTCACCTCTACTAACAAAGACCTTTGTTAAATGTTCCTTTTATTTAAACTGCAAAGCAACTCATTTCCATCCGTTGAATAGTCAACTTCTCTTCTCTTTCAATTCTAAAAACATATCGGCGAACATCTCGAGCAGCCCTCCACAACATGCTTTCACTTTGTCCGTAACAAAACAACTATATTAACTACAAGCCTTAAAAAGATTTAAAAAAATACTAAATAGGCATAAAATACGTTCTAACCCAAACTTAAATAAATATTCTCCTCAAACTCCTTATAGAACTATATAGTTGTTTCTCAATACTGGAACAAGAAAAGGAAGGCATGCAGGGGTGTATCTAAGTAATACTAGATCTGCCAATGACGCATTAGTTTTTGAAGATAGTTTAGAATGTTACCAACAATACCAATAATATATTATAGTGTTACGCATATCAGATATGAGTATGGATTGAATATTGACAATATAAAATAAAGAAATACATGGAAGTCGTCAAGCGAGTAATACTGAATACATTGCTTTGGACATCGTTCTGTAAGTTGCTCTCGCCTGCTCAATTCTGGACATAATTTCACCGCGACTTTTAAAGTTACAATTAAACTGATATCCAAGGTAAATATTCTGAAGTTCCGTTTGATCAGATCCATACTTCCTCGTTTAGAATTCTCAACGACATTGTCAATAATTGTAGATATTCTTAACTAGAAGCTCTTAACTAGAAGCTCTTAACTACTGTATCGTCCGCACATTGCAAATTATTGATGACTTCTCCATTCTTATGGAAGGGATTATTCCTTCTTTTTTCGGAAAGTGCATTGCTGAAAATTCTCTCAGAGTAAACGTTAAAATTGAGGAGCTGTAAGATGCAAGCCTGCTTTACTTCTCTTTTAATATTAAGAGCTTATGATTCCATACCATCCAATAAAAGTGATGCTGTTTCATTCTAATACTGTAATAATGCGAACGTCTCTGCCATACAAACCAATGTATCTTTGAGTTTCGATCAATGCAGAGTGCTAAACACGATCAAATGCCGTTAAAAAGTCAATAGCATAGAAGTACATATTATCTACAGATATATCAGGATACATTGAGTAATTACATTCATCCTAAAGCGCCTCTTGTTCCAAACCTGTTACAGAAACTAAACCGTGTGTCACTTAGGTATTCCTTGCATTCATTATAGATATATGGCGATATAATTTACCTTAATGTTTTCAATAAATGAATCGACCAACTTATGTTTCTATAACCAGCATAGCTTTTTGCTGCTGTGTTTTTAAGTAGAGATAGGAACAAAGTTGCAGCTTTCAAGACATTGCTATCATAAATAATAATATTTCAAAAGTTAAGTCAGGAAATAAAATTCGAAATTATTTATCCTCCGAGCTTTTTGGAAAATCCTCCAAGTTGGAAAAAATAAAGCATAACAGAGGGGCGAAACTTTTCCCAAACTTTTTCCAACTTAAAAAGCTCAGAGGGTAAATAATTTCAAATTTTATTTCCTGACTCAACTTTCGACTCATAGATCTTTGGTAACTACTTTGATAATTACCCGGAAAGGATGAAAGGATTTGATTTCAGTTCAGTGCCTCTACCCAGGTGCTCCGATGAAGAATAGGCTATTCCGAAATACGTATAAGCACATAGTAGAGGTGCTGTACGGTAATCAAATCAAAACCATCCTTTCTTTTCTTTTAGTTTTTCTTTTAATAATATTTCAATTGGAATTTTATCAGGACCTGCCGCTTTCCCATTTTTTTATGATTGTATGGCTTGAATTACCTCAGAGCGTGTTACCAGGGGTCCGTCGCAGTTAGTAATATCCGAAGGTGAATTAATGAGTTGTAACTAACGTGTTGTTGTGATTTTTGATTTCTTCAATTCCATGACATTTTTTGGCTTTTCTTCTCGTATTTTGCATTGAGTTTCTTTTTGTATGCTTTTATAAAGTTTTTCATTGTATTTGGTTACTGTCCTTTTCTTTTCAAATAGTTCCTTTACTCTTGTTATAATTTCATCACAGACTACTGATTCCACCATCTTATTTTATCTGCCTCAAACACACGTCTGGCGTTCCGTGTTGGTACCATTTTCCAACGATTTCCCATATTAACGACTTAAGAGCAGGACCTCAGTCTTGAAATTTTCCTCCCCTGTCGCATATTGGATTCCGAATTCCATGGTAATTAATGTTTTGACTTGTAGCCAAGTCATAAATATGATTTACAGCAATAATCGTTGACTAGATAATAGTTATTCCGCCTTCGAAACCAATTACTCAGTTCTAGAACAAAATAGTGCCGCTTATTAGCTCTTTCATCCGAACCTTTTGACCAATAGGTAGCATGCTTCTTTGCAGCCCAACAGTCGGGCAGCCACTTCCGCCGAGTTCGCCGTTTAGAATGTTCTTTTATCCGCCTTAATCACCAATAGACTACTCCATTAAAATAGCTTAAAAATAAAATTTACCTTCAATGATAATAATTAATGATTTAACAGTAAATCATAATTATCATAAACCAAAGTGTCCATCCTCAGATGCTATGTTTTTTCTATTTTATTATATTGAATGGATGCACCTTGGGACTTGATGAACGAATCGGTTACCTAAAGAATTTGATAAGATTATGTGAGGTATAAAGCAGAGATATGGCTAGTTGCAAATCATTTGTCAGACCAAGGTTCATGAAAAAGGATGGCAAGGAGTTAGAATAATTTCTTGACTTCAAAACCTGAGTAAGTGTAAATAGGTCTGCCACCGGACTGTTCCGAATAGATATTGGCAAAATAAGGACCGCCAAGATCCGGAAAGGATAGGTACCGTAAGAAGAAGATTTTAACGTGGTCCTATTACAAAAACTTAGAAATAAAAACTGGATGATTATATTTAATACTTATTGTACATTAATTGTTTCATTTCTCTTTAATAATGTATTCTATTTGAAAACGAGACATTGATTTAAATTCAAATAAAAATATAATGATGTTCAAGACAAGAAATATGAAAAAGAAATTTCAAACTTGATGACTGATATTTGCTTCTACTTCGGTCCTGAAATTTAAGAAGAAAAAACATGTATATGACTTGCAAAATATATTCAGTTTGCAATCAATCAACACAATCCGACCTAATGAATAATCTACAAAATTTCTGTGGAGATAATAAAAATAAATTTGACATGGAAAATTAGTAAAATACATACGTTGATATACTGACCCAAAAAGTAATATATGAGAAACATTTGTAAAACAAAAAAGGTTGGCCGCTAGAGATAAAACTTTATTGATGGTCGACAGTTTTATCAGGTTAAAAGGCACTTAACTACCGCTCGAACTGACTGAATAGTTAATATTAGATAAATTATAAACTTTTTAGTAGGTATTGTTTTTTTTTGTCTGAACTACAAGAATAACTATTGTCTAAAAGCATCAATTTTTTAAAAGATTTATATTAATGCCTCGTGATTTATTGAGCTATTTTACCGGATGTGTTCTAGAAAAGCAACTTAAATTGTAGAAAGCCTGTTGAGAAAGACACACTTAATGTAAAACAAACTTTGTTTTTAAAATTACATGTTTTTTAAATTTTGACCTTTAGAATATTATATATAAATTTTAATATAATCTATAAACTAATTCTTCTTCTTCTTCAAGTGCCGTTCCCCAATCAGAGGTTGGATATCATCATCACTTTCTTTACTCTTTCTACCGCTGCTCTTAAGGGTTCTATAGAACTGCATTTAAACCAGTTCCTTAAATTATTCAACCATGGCACTCTACTTCTTCTTATTTATAATCCTCTCTCCTCTTAGTAATCCCTGTAGTATTAGTCTTAGCATTTCATATCGCTGCCCCCTCATTACGTGTCCCAGATATTGTAACTGATTCTGCCAAGTATCAATTATTTTGCCCCGATTTTTAAAATATCAGCTATATACTATATTCTAGGTTTTAAAATCTTGAATATCCTAGAAAACTAAGAATTTACAAATCGAAAAATTACTGATCGCTCTTTTTTAACTGGAATATCTGGGAGAAGTCAATAGAAAAGCAGTACCACCTCGTGGGTATCGAAAATGTTACTAAATTATGTTGTTTTATTAACGTTTAAGCAAAAACCAAGACACTTCATTCATCTCAATATGGCAAAAAAAAATTAATCATTGTAGACGAAAACGATCAACAGACAACCTTGTCAATACAGTCTTGAAAATACTTGTTCTTTAAAATGAGATTTTCTAAATTAAAAAATGTTTATAAATAAAAGAGTTATTTCAAACTCGGTGCCGCCCAAAATCCCGACAGCCAAAATCCCGACATGCAACAATCCTTGCATAAGTAAAAATTCCGACTTTTGTTTAATATTTTCAATACAAAATACTTTTGTTTAGTAACAAAAAATAAAAAACCGATGGTCATAAACAAAAAACAAGAAATAAATGTAATTATATGCTAAAAAGAAACATATCAAACCTGTCGGGATTTTGGCCTGTCGGGATTCTGGCGTGTCGAGATTTTGGCCGTCGGGATTGTGGCTGTCGGGATTTTGGCTGTCAGGATTTTGGGGTAGACCCTTTCAAACTTATCTCGACAGTATTAAAATAAAGAATAAATAGATTTAAAACATAACAGTCCAGAGAAATAAGGATTTCCTCAGGACACTAAAAGATCCAGGTAGCTGGCTACTTTTTTAGTAATTGTAGACATATAGGAAGAAAATCTACCTGTTTCCTCCCTAGAGTTCGCGTCCGTTTTTTAATTATTAACAATTTAGTGCCAAAAACGCGATTTTTTCGATTTTTTGCAACCCATTCAAAAGCTAAATAGTTCACATAAAATTATAACATTTAATTTTTTAGAACATTAAAAAAGATTCAAAGTACCGATTTTTGAATGTTAAAAAGTCAATTTCTTGCTTCGCAAACTGCAAAAAAAGTGAAAATCGTTACTTGTTAATAACTTCTACTAAAACAACCTTAGAAGTGTAGTGTTTCACCCAACGTTGGGTATTGGGGTACTTAACAAACCCCTTAAAATTTGAGACCGAGCCATTAATTAGTTTAAAAGTTATTTTATTTGTTTATCCTAGAGACTTGTATTTTGCAATAACATAAATTAATAAAGACAGAAAATAATAAAGATACTGCAATTATGCGTATGCCAAATAAAAGTATACAAGTAGTAGTATCAAAATGTAGTAAAAAAAAGATAAAAAATTAATTAATATAGCCAAAAATCCTAATGCCAAACTTTTGAAATTTTGTAGTTTATAAACATTAAGAATAACTTTTAAAATATTATCTGTAAAAACAATCTTTTTATACACATATTCGAAAAGCTAGTATTTTAACACGAATTTTCAAATAAAAAAATTTAGCCTGGGTTTATTTGAGACAAAGTTAGCATGTGTTTATTTTTAATTCACCGCTAATTTGTTTATACATAACAATTAAGGAATCTCATTGACGCCGTTTTAAAGAACGGGATTTGTATTTTTTGTTAAAAAATTTGCACAAACCTGTTGCCGTCACAGCACCCTCTACAATTTTTCAAAACTGTATTTCAAACGGTTACTAGGAGGAACCTACAAATCCACCGAGTTAAAATACCGTAAAAGCAATTTTAGACTAAGAGCCGCTATAGGTGAAATTTCTTAATCATTTTAGGCACGATGGGACCCTATAACTTAAATAGTAGATCCTAAAAGAAAACGTTTGAGCACTGTGCCGTCATTTTTCAGTGGCACATGCGTCTACATAGACAAACGTTTTCTTTTAGGATCTACTATTTAAGTTATAGGGTCCCATCGTGCCTAAAATGATTAAGAAATTTCACCTATAGCGGCTCTTAGTCTATTTCAAGCTAATACAATTTTCTGTATCTCCGCCACTCCGGATCAACTCAATGGAATTTTAACTCACTTTTTTTAATTTGTATGTAATTTCTACGGACATTACAAAAATATGCAATTTGTTTAAAAATTTATTAATTAATAAAGAGTCTAATTTTTTTAAACAATTCTTGAAAAAATATTTTTTAATCATAGTATCATTGATATAATCATAGAAAAAGTTAAAGTACGCTTTAGTAAATAAACTATTTTTATTAGATAATTATTTATTTAAGATAATTTATTTATAAATGTATATCTCAACTTTTTCTATGATTAAAATTATGTATTTTTGGGAAAAAATAATTTTTTTAAAAATTGTTTAAACAAATTAGACTGTTTATTAATTAATACATGTCGAGAAAAATTGAATATTTGTAATATACGGAAAAACTACATACAACTTAAAAAAAAAGAAAGATCCAAATATATTCAGTAGATCCCGAGATATAGAAAATGATCGAGTAGTTTTAACTTTTATTGCCTTTTTTAGTTTTTGAACTCATGCATTTGTCGGCTCCCAGCTCCCCCTTCACTTACCACGACTAGTCAGCAATTGAACTATATTTTTAAAAATTAAAATTAAAATATTTAAATATTTTTAAAGTGATTAAAAATGTTTATAAACTACAGAATTTCAAAAATTTGACATTGGGATTTTTGATTATATGTATTAGATGCATTTTTTTATCTTTTTTTAGTACATTTTGATAGTATCACTTTTCTACTTTCATTTGGAATACCCAGAATGGCCCTATCGTCATTATTTTCTGTCTTATGTTATTGCAAAATAAAGGTCTCTGAGAAAACAAATAGAATAACTTTTAAACTAATTAATCGATCGGTCTCGAATTTTGAGGGTGTGTTAACTACCCCAATACCGAACTTTGGGTGAAAGACTACAGTTATAAGGTGGTTTTAGTAAAAGTTATTAACAAATAACGATTTTCACTTATTTTGCAGTTTGCGTAAAAACAAATTAACTTTTTAACTTTCAAAAATCGGCATTGTGTAGGTTTTTTATGCCCGGTTGTACCAACAGATCTTAAGCTTAGTCGAGAATATCATAAGAATCAATATAATATAATTATATTACAATAAGAATACCATAATATAATAATAGATATAATTGATAATAAGGTAAGAATCTAAAATTATGGTGCAACGTAAGTGATACTCAAGGAGGCTGTATCTATAAGTAGAGCTTAGCTAAGCTGGAGCTTAAGATCTGTTGGTGCAACAAGACATCAAAGTTCTACAAAATTAAATTTTGTAATTTTATGTCAATTGTTTAGCTTTTGAATGGGGTGCAAAAAATTGAAAAAATCGCGATGTTTACACTAAATTGTTAATAATTAAAAAACAGACGCGAACTCTAGGCAAGAAACAGGTAGGTTTTTTCCTATAGGTCTACAATAACTAAAAAAGTAGTCAGCTATCTGGATTTTTGAGTGTCCCGAACATGGTCTATTTCTAGCTTATTTCCCTGGAGTATACGAGAAATATTACAAAGGAGATGAGTAGATGACATCAAAAAAAGTATATTGCTTAGGATACAGACCGATGAAAGGAGTAAGGAGAGGCTTATGTCCAAATTTGGAGGATATAAGTTTAAGAAGAATGGTAGGTATTATTATACCCGCTTATAAGTAAAATATGTCATTTTTTATTACAATAAAATGTATTTTTTCTACGACCGTTTAATAATATACTCATTGTTCGCCATTTTTGAATAGATAATAACACCCATTACTTTACCCGTGAGTAATAGTTCATTACTCACGGGCTGAAGTTACTCGCGGGTCATTACTCACGGGTTGAAGTTAGATTCAAGTGGTGCATGGCACTTTTAATATACCTATTAGCAAATCAAATTACTTAAACTTGTTTATTTAATAAAATAATCATTGTAATTTATATGAACAATTAAATTTGAACAATGTTTAAAGGATTTTTAACTTTAACAATGGGTTAGTATATTTTTTACGTTTAAATTTCAACATTTGACGTTTTAGGATTGACGTTATTAATAGGTAAACAATAAACAATCGGTATTAATTTCGTAAAATGACTTACGGATATGAAATTCATATCAATGAATTCTGCTTTACTCACTGTTGATTCTAAAACAGATTTTAATTGAGAGCACACGTTCTTTTTCATGTAATTGCCTTAAAATATGTCTTATTTTTAAAAGCCACCGCCATTCCATGACATAATGACAACTGTTTGATTGTTTCATAAGCTCAACGAGGGTAATTCTAACAGTGTTGCCATAGTTATATAAAATATATTTTCTTATGAAAAATAAAATCTTTATAAAATCCTTTTAAATAATAGTAGTTGATAATTATATTTTTCTACTAATCCAAATAAAAAAGGTCGTAGAAAAAGTATAGTATTCTACTTGCATGTAATGGCTATTACTTACTCTGATGAATTGCGGCACTCGACAACAGCTCGTGTCGCAAATTTTATCATCGTGAGTAATAGCCATCAGTACATGCTCGTTGAATAATATACTATTATTGCTTCCATTTAAAATAAGATAAATTTTTTCTCGATGTACTTGCATTCCCCTCTAGCTCACTTGACACCTTGTTGGCAAAATCTAACAGGTTGCACCATGCTGGCCTAGTTAAATCAATTCCAGACTTTTATACATCAAGGTGATTCTGAGGAAAATAAAAGCAATTTAGGTCCAAGCCACACTTATTTTACATAAGCAAATAATTTTTTTCTTAGGGTACCATGTTACATCAGAGGTTAGCAATCATTACATCTATTCTTATTTTTGACGCTGCTCTTTGATCCTAAATAGCTCAATGAAGGTGCAGCCAAACCATTCAAAAAAGTTCTTTAACAAGGAGATTCTTTGACTTCCTTTCCATGTTTTCCCTGCATGATCAGCTTTAATAGGGTATATCTTTCTTCTTTTATTAGCTACATTAGAGGGTACCTAAATATTATTTTAGGTGAATTCTACATGAGGTTTAATGCTTTCTCATTTGTTTGACATTTAGTCCAGGAGATTTGATTGGACGTGTTTCTGAATACGAAAACTTCTGTTTAACTTCAAATAGGATTTTTCATCGATTGTCATCTGTTTCGAGCTTCTGTCATGTGCCACATAATATCTTTGGTTTGTATCGTTGGTATATAGCAATAACGTATGACGTAGATATATTAACATTATGTGACACATGACAGAAGCTCGAAACAAGTTACTGTGAATGAAAAGCCCTATTAAACGTCGTGATTAAAATGTATTAATTAAATTTCTTATTTCATTTGGTTTATTTTTTTAACTGTCTTCTCATTTAGACTAAGATAAAAGCGAATTCCTAATCCAATTCTTTTGGAGCGCCTTCACTATAAAGAGACATCCACCTGCTCTCTTAAATGATTAGAATCAAGAAATATCAAACTCGTTAACTTTACTAACTTAAAATGGAATTTCCGCAGGTTGAACAATCGATATAATTTAGCCAAAGCCAACTGATTCAAATTTCGACTGACAATTTGGTTCGAATTAAATGTTAGCAGGATCGTTACTGCCGTTCCGGTCAGAAATGGGAATGGGCGGTTGGATGAGCAAAAGAAAACTAGAAAGTTTCAACGTCCGTTTCATCGACTAAGCTATCTGTATATTTCCTAGACGTGAATTAAAAAAAGTTTAGAATTATAATTGCTAACGTATATAATACATTTTGGCATTTCGCATTCCTCAGATCCTCCAAAGAGTGTTATTTTATCCGAAAAGATTAATGTGATGCTAGAATAAAATTGAAAGAATATTTTTTTCTATTTAGCTCTATAAATATGTTTGTATAGTAAATAAAAAAATAAAAATGTACGAAAATAAAATGTTGAAAAGTAACCTCTTTATGGGTCATTCCATTTCAAATCACTCAATTTTTAGCAAAAAAAAAATTTGGACCTCCAATTTGTCTGAAAATTGGTATATAGCTTCTGCGGGACGTAAAAATAAGATATTTAAGGTAAAAAAATCTTCTTCTTCTTTTTTTATCAAAATGTTATTTTATGAGATTTTACAGTGATTTGGTGTTTATTTATACAAATTTGCATTTTTTATCGTAAAGTATCAGTGAAAAACATAATATTTTAATAGAAAGGACTAAAAAATGTCATTATATGGCATTATAACAAGTTACTTTGATTCAAAACAAGCTTTTGATCAAATGTTATAAGTATTATATAGTGTAGAAAACGTTAAAATACCGTTTTTTACATTTTTCTCCATTCCCAAAATACGTCATAATCGATTTGGCTGAAAATTTTCCCACAGATAGACAAAACATAGGACTTTAAGTGGTAAGAAGGATTTAAATTATATTACAATACCAAAAAAGTTAAATGCAATACTATAGTCAAAAATATAGGCGTCTACTGTAAGTACAATTAACTCGAAAATATCGAACTTACGACAAAAATTTTTAAAAAGAAATTGTAATAATTGTAAATACGATTTATTTGGAACAATTTCAGTTCCTACCATTTTTGTCGAAAACTTAAAAATGGCGGAGATATTGAGCAAAACAAGTCCTCCTTTAAAATCAAGATGGCGGCTAACGTAACGGAGGAATGCATTTGTTATTTTAAATTTAGGCTACTATTGACTGCCCTAAGGATCAGAAAAATAAAATTTTGAGCAGCTCGGCATTCAAGGTCAAATGCTATCCCTACTGGACTAATATATACTTTTGAGTCTGATATTACTGCATGTAACTTTTTTGGTATTATATTATAATTCAAATCCTTCTAACCACTTAAAGTCCTATGTATTTTGCCTATCTGTGGGCAAATTTTCAGCCAAATCGATGAGAATTTATTTTGGGAATGGAGGAAAATGTAAAAAACGGTATTTTAACCTTTTTTACACTATAAAATTTGATCAAAAACTTGTTTTGATTCAAAATAACTTGTTATAATGCCACATAATGACATTTTTGAGTCCTTTCTATTAAAATATTATGTTTTTCATTGATACTTTACGACAGAAAATGCAAATTTGTTTAAATAAACAAATACTGATAAACTAATAACAACACTGTAAAATCGCATAAAATAACATTTTGAGAAAAAAAGAAGAAGAAGATTTTTTGACCTTAAATATCTTATTTTTACGTCTCGCAAAAGTTTACCAGTTTTCAGACAAATCGGAGATCCAAAATTTTTTGCCTGAGTGATTTGACATGGAATGTACGTTATACGTTAAAGAATAGAAAAAGCAAGAGCGTCGTATTAGCATGAAGCAAATTTTTATTTCTAACAGCCTTACCCTACATCTACATCTCAAAATGCGACTTCTCAAATGTTATGTATTTTTTGTTTTGGTATATATGGAATAGAGGCATGGACAGTGACCGTAACGTTAATGAAGAAAGTAAAGGCCTTCGAAATGTGGGCTTAAATGTTGGGAATAACTATATAGAAATGAAAGTTGGATTACTAGATAGCAGTAGTGGAAAATGGAGAGCAGATGGGGCCAGGGAGGAGGAAACAATCGTGGCTCCAAAACTTGCGCCAATGGTTCGAATTGTCATCTGCTGAACTATTCAGATCAGTCGTAAACAAAGTCAGAATAGCCATGTTAATTGCCAACGTTCTAAATAGCCAAGGCACGTGAAAAAGAACCTCCTTTGAAATCAAATCTTTGTTTGTTCAGAAAAAAATCTTTGATTTTATTAGAAATAGTCTCCTTTTAGCTCAATAGAACGATTGCAGCATTTTTCCATCGTTTTTATGTTATCCGAAGAAGAAGAAGAAGCAAAATTGTAAACTTGAGGCAACGGAAAGGGAATAGAATTTCTGAAGACGTTTAGTGGCAAAATCTAGACTGGAAAGGGTAACGAAGAACACAGTAAGAGAAATTATGAAAGTAAAAAATCACGACTGTAAACGATATTAGGACCCATTAAGTAAGATGGTATGGCCATATAAAAAAATATGTGAGGAACGTCTTCCAAAACAACTTTTAATATGGATACCTTAAGGTAGATGGAAAAGAGAAAGACTCCAACTTAGATGTAGAGAAAGTCTTCCTCTTTTGTTGTTTCCTCAATACTGAGAATCGTGATTCTCTCCAATACACCTAACACATGTTCTCCATTGCTCTCTATTTTAAGCCGTTCCAAGAGTTTCGCAGAATGAGTGGCCCGATGAATTACCAATCTGGTTGAACCATCCGGTTGGTGAGCATCCTCTTGGTCTTCTCCGCGGAACGTTTCAAGAAACAATTAATCTCTCTAAATATCGTCTCTGTGAACGAATTATCTCTGAGAACCCCATGACCAAAGAACTGTAGAATTCGATCCAGATTTGCCTGGATAATCTTTTGTATATCAAGTTGATGAAGAATGGAAACACATCCAATGAGCTGTCCAAGGTCGCGCGGCATTCTTATCCAGCACCACATCTCAAAGACAAGTATTTGGTTCGATTTAAATGTTAGTACGTTCGTTATTGGCGTTTCGGTCAGAAATGGGAATGGGCGGTTGAATGAGCAAAAGAAAACTAGAAAGTTTCAACGCTCCGTTTGATCGACTAAGATATCTTTATATTTCCTAGACGTAAATTGAAAAAAGTTGAGAATTATAACGGCTAATGTATAATAAATTTTCCCAATCGAAGATTCAAATAAATTCTTCAGATATGTTAAATTTAAAATCTGTTTTATTTATTTATATTTAACACTCTAAATACTTTTTTGAACAATAATCTCCACACTGCCACTGTTTTTGTGATTATGCCAAAGCTTTTGATTGTGTAAATCACGACATTTTGATAAAAAAAACTAGATTTCTATGGAATTTCTTTCTATTTCTTTGAACTGGTTTCAATCTTACTTGGATAATAGGAAACAACTGGTTAGAGCAAATGATACAGACTCTAGTCTCAAAAATGTTGTATGTGGGAACCACAAGGTTCAGTATTGGGTCCTCTACTTTTCCTTATCTTTATTAATGACATCACTAGTTTAAAAATCGATGGAAAATTTTTTCTTTTTGCTAAAGATACCAGTATCACTTGGAGCAACTCAAATATCGCAACTTTTCATGCTACTATAACTTCTGATCTGCTCACAATAAAATCCTGGTCCGATTCTAATTTACTCTCTTTTAACATAGATAAAACCGTAGCATTATCCTATAAAGGAATTTTTTAACCCTTACTTCTTCATAACAGCCAGATCAGTATCGTTAATTCTGTAAAGTTTCTTGGTATTTTTTTAAATAGAAACCTTAAATGGTCCTTCATATCGATGTGTTAAGCAAGAAACTATCCTCAGCTTGCTTTGCAATACGATCTGTTACGAAGGAAATGGATTTAGCCTCTTCCACAATAACATACCTTTCATTGTTCGAGTCCCATCTTCGATATGGTCTGCCTTTTTGTGGTTCTGGTACAGCTGCCCAATCCGATGTTATTTTTAAATTACAAAAAAAGCAATAAGATATCTGTTTGGCCTCAGAAGAACAACACATTGCAGAAGCTACTTCAAAGATCACAGGATTCTAACATTACCTTCTTTATATATTTTAGAAACTGTTTGCTTAATTCGTAAACATCTACATGTCTTTCCAGCAAGACCTAGACATGACTATTTCACCAGAAATTCTCCCTTTGACATCTATTTACCGATCCCGTCCAGTGAGTTAGTAAAGGAACCTATATTATATTCTGCAAAAAAAACTATACAACCATCTCCCTCTACAACTTAAATCTGCAATATCTTTCCCCAAGTTCCGTAAAATAACCAAAGCCTATTTTATCTGAAAGACCATATTATTCAATAGCAGAGTTTCTTAACCAATAACTAAGAAATTACAGTATTCTTATGTATAAGTAGAATCTTAATCTATATTTGAGTGTCATATGCAGCGGAATAACTTATTAAATTACTTATTAAATTTCTTAAGGTAGATTACACAATTTGCATTTTTTTTTAATTTTGCGATAGATTGTTACTGATTTTTATTTCACTTTATTATGTTTTATTTATAATGACGATTTGTATAATTCTAGTAAATTGTATTTGT
Source organism: Diabrotica virgifera virgifera (assembly GCF_917563875.1). NCBI lineage: Eukaryota > Metazoa > Arthropoda > Insecta > Coleoptera > Chrysomelidae > Diabrotica > Diabrotica virgifera. Next base: position 70,605,089 of record NC_065448.1, on the reverse strand, counting down.
TATCGTTTTTATTTATGATTCTTGTAAGCTTTGTCTATATAATTGTTAAATTTTTCATGACAATAAAGCATATTTCTATTCTATTCTAAAATAGGTGGTCTGGTAAATAACATCCTTTGAACTTTACGTATTTTCCAGAAAATTATTTTATTCTCTTCTTTGAGCTAGATGGGATGACTCGAAAAATTTTCCAACTTTTTGAAGTGAATAGGTACTTCTTATCGCTGTATGGTGTGTTTGCACGGGACCAAAATCCTATTTAGCGCCATTCGAAAAATCGACACGCATACAGTAATCTTGCGGAATACAGTAATATACATAATATAATGGTTTTGCTGGTTTCAGGGTAATTTCAACATTTTGGTAGTTGATTTGCTCAGTTTTTGCAAACACTATAGTTCAACACTTGTTTTTACGGTAACTAAATATTGATTCTGAATGTTTCATTAACGGCCGGCTGCTGGGTGGCTTCAGCCCTTTAGAGTTGATTTGTTCAATATTTTTTCAAAAATAAAGCACGACACATGTTTTCAAGGAAAAACTAAGCGTATATCCCTAATTTTGTATTATTTACTGGGTTCGGGGTGATTCCAACTCTGTGGCATTTATTTGTCCAGTTTAAAAAATATCGTGACACAAGTTTTTATACTAAAACTAAATATCTTCTTCTTCTTTAAGTACCGTGCCCAAATTTTAGGCGTGGGTAGCTTCCATGACAATTTGCCGATATCGTTCTCGATCTTGCGTGGCATGTAATAGTTGATCTGCTGATAAGCCAATCCATTGACGAAGATTTCGGAACCATGAATATTTATTCCTACCAATTCTACTTTTTCCGTCGATCTTTCCGTTGAGTATTAACTGCAGCATCCTGTATCTACTACTGATCACTATATGCCCGAGATATTCAAGTTTTCTCTTTTTTATCATCTTGATTAAGTCACCTTCGCCTTGACCTACTCTGTTTAAGATGTCTCTGTTTGAAATGCTTTGAACCCAAGATATTCTGAGCATTCCACGATATGACCACATCCCTGAGACTTTTAATTTGTTGATAATGTTAACCTTTATGATCCAGGTTTCACATCCATATAGTAATACATGATACACATAACATTTTAGAAACTTGATTATTAGTTGTACATTCAGCTGAGAGTTGCTCAGACTAGATCTAAATTTCATAAATGCTTCTCTTGCAATTTCTATACGAGTTTTAATTTCTTCATCCGGATTTAATGTCTCGTTTATCCAACATCTTAGGTATTTAAAATGGTTAACTTTTGTTATCGGTTCATTACCGACAATTAGTTGCATAGCGCCGACGTCTTGTTTGCTAACCAAAACTAAGTTTGTCATTGATGTATTTATGCCAAGTCCGTTATTGAAGCATTCTCTAGTGATTATATCTATAAGGAATTGAAGATCTTCGATACTTTCAGCCATGCTCGTGTCGTCTGCATATCTGATGTTCGTTAAAAATTATTTCTGAGTGTACGTTAAACAAAGTTGGGGATAACACGCACCCCTGTCTGACACCTCTTTGGATGCAAATTTTGTTTGTCTCTTTGGCATCTACCAGAATAGAAGCTTCTTGATTCCAATATAGATGTAAAATTCTCAGATCTTTATCATCTATTCCAATTAGACAGTCTTGATCTTGGTCTTGCGCCAGTACCTAGTCTTGGTCTTGGTCTTGGTATTGCGTTCCCGGTCTTGGTCTTGGTCTTGCAACAAAAGTTTTGCAAGTCTCGCAGTTGCCTATTAGCCTATTGCATATCTTTGAACAACGTAACAGAGAGGTACATTTTAAGCTGGAATATCATAGCCATAGTAAAGACCAGCCAAATTAATAAATATTTACACCAGCGGTTCTCAATCTGTGGTGCATGTACCACTGGTGGTACATATCATTATTTGCGGTGGTACACAAAATGCAAAAACACCCAAAAATCTGCCAAAATTATTATAGTTAATTAGATTACCTAGCTATTTCAGTTAGGTGGTAACAAAAATTATTAAAAAGTATTTTGTGGTACATGATTCAAAAATATTGAGAATTACTGATCTAGACAATTGACACCGGGTGGGGTTTGAACCCACGATCTAAGGTATCCGTGCCTACGTTCTAACTAAAGTTAAAGTTTATTAGAAACTTATGTATTTTATTATCCAATATACGCGAATGAATAAAAAAACATAATGTAAAATATAAAGAAAATACGAGGCTATCGTGTTTTAATTTCAGTATTTTATAAATGCTAGAATATTCCACAGAATGTTCTCTAAGAAAAAACACAGTTTGATTGGTACTTACACCCGGTGTACAATGACAATAGCTGATTTGTCTGCAACAATATTATTACAGCGGAATTTATAAAAATAAGACAACATATTAAAAAAATCACTTAAATCGGAAAACAGGTTTAGGAAATTCGAAACATTAACAATGACCCATTTATAAGGTGGTGCGTAAATTTTTTGGAGAAGTGTAGGTATATCGTTATTAAATAATATTTCGGTATTTTGTTAGGGTATCCGGCAGTATCTATTTTTTGTCTCGGTATCATACTTCTAAATATTATACGCGCTGTTTCGGCAAATTTTGTTTAACCGAGTGACTTCATAGCACATTCAGCAAAAACAATACATAATAGTCTTACTATTCTATAATATACCCATAAGAAATAATGAAATTAAATAATAAATTTTGGAAAAAAAATTAATTACTTATTAGGTTTTTTTTATCAGCTACTTTTAAAAAGTTTGAATACGATATTCGATATTACTATCAAACTATATTCGATGTAATATTAGAAGACGACTATTCTCATAACCCGGACAATTAATTTCAGAGAAATCGTCTGCTGGGAAGGAATGTTCAAAATATTTTATTTTTACATTGTAATAATGACCTCTGCTTACGTGTCAAATAATGTGTGAAGTGTTCTTTAAATTGATACTTTGATTCGCTATGTATGTTTATGGTATTGTTCGTAATGCGCATAAGTCCAATTTTCAAAATTTTTGTTACACATTTTTTGTTTCTCATAGAGTATCTAAGAACTAATATACTTCCTAAAACGACCCTCAGTTCTAACTGCAAGACGCAAGGGTCTCGCACGCTTAGTCTCGTTCTTGCTCAAGTCTTGCACGGTAAGTATTGGTCTTGGTCTTGCTAAAATTAGACGGTCTTGGTCTTGCGAAAACGCAAGAACAAGACCAAGACTGCAAGACCAAGACCGATTTTGGGCAACACTAATTCCAATCATTTCTACATATCCAAACAGCCGATCATGTTGAACCTTATCAAACGAGTTTTCAAGTCTATAAAGCAGTCAGTTCTATAAAGCAGACGTAAATTGATTTCTGTACTCCCCATGATCGTTGAAGTAATGTTAGCATTGAGAACAAAGCTTCCCTTGTTCCCAATCCTTCACTGAAACCGAATTGTTGGTTTCCGATTGTCTCTTCACATTTCTGCTTGATTCTATTACAAATTATGTTAAGAAGTAGCTTGAGGGAGTGGCTCGTGAGACTATTTTTAGTCTAAAGTCTTTACATCATGATGTATTAGGTTCCTTTGGGAGTGGAATAAATGTAGACTCTGTAAAACTACATATAGATTCCAAATTTTCTATTCCTGATGAACAAAACCGATTCAGTTATAAAAAATTTAGAGGTTTTGACCTGTTTTATTCCACTGTGACTGGACTATTAGCAGAGTTTTGGAAAATGGAAACGCAAGTAAATAAACTTAATAAAATAAATGTGTACACACTTTTAAGTAGTCAATGAAATTAATGAAATTAAAACTCTTACTATATATCGATTAACAGGAATTACCAGAATCATTTAAAACCCTCGAGGAACAATGAAGTTTGTTAGAGCAAACTAATTACGTAATTATTCGAAAAACTCCTCTAACAACTACCAACTTTCAGAGTTGAGCTAGTTTTGTTTGGCCTTATTGAATAATTCCTCTCCGGTTACTCGCTTTTCTCTAAAAAAATTGTGGTGAGTTCCAAATTTAAGGTTTTTTGTTAGACCTGACTTTAGGATTGTTCGCTTCTCCTTCTTGAAGAATCATGATATATTTACTAATGATATATTGGATGTTTGTTAAGGGAATTTTTGTTAAAATAAATAAGTAAGCCAGTCATAGACATCCCAGTTACGTGAAAAAAAACAAGAAAAAACAAGATTTTTGGAAACAGAGGTCTGCAAAATTTAATTGTTAGGAACCTAGTTTTGTATTTCATATTTTTGGTAGAAATTGACGGTAGTAGTATTAAACAAGTAATGGAAATAAAATACCTTAGAACCACATTGTGAAGCTATGGAGAACTGGACAGAGAAGTGAGAAATCAAGTACAAAAAGCAAATAGACAGGCAGGATGTCTTAATAACACTATATGGCCTAACCGACATATTAACATATTAACACTGAATGAAGTCAAGAATTTATAAAGCCAGTTTACGACCAATAATGACATATGTATGAGAAACAAGACTCGATACCGTCACAACACAAAGACTAATAGAAACGGCAGATATGCGAGTACTGAATGAAATAACGACATAAGCAGAATGGGGGAGACACGTGTGGTCAAAATAGCAATGGATAAATCACCGATTGATAGAAGAAGTATCGACCGATCGCGCAAAATATGGAGTGACCACCTTTCATAGAGGTATCAATCCGTCAATGAACAAAGCAGAAATGCTTATAGAAAGAAGAAGAATATATTTTTGGTATTAGGAATGAATCTTTTATGTTCATATTAATTTGAATAGGAACCAGTTTACCGGATCTAACTAATTATTTTTAGACAATGCAAAAACGGCGGGTTCGTTAGAAAAAATATTCCCATGAGATTTTATGGCATAATCACATTCGTGACACATCCCAGAATAAGGTTCAAGAAGTCGCCCACATGAAAACTGGTCCAATTTTTTTAACATTTTTTTAATCAGATTGCAAAAATCAATATTTTTGGCCCGTACAAATTTTTATTAGGTTTTTTGGACCATTCTGGACAAAAAAGGTCTCTTGTAATTTTTCTCTAAAGTTGATCGTTTTCAAGTTATAAACAATTGAAAATTGAAAAAACGAAAAATGGCGATTTTCAAGGCTTAATAAATTGGTGAAAAGTTATTATTATGAAAGTCAGAAAATCACTAAATCAAAGTTTAAAGCCACCCCTACAAGATCCTGAAAAAATTTCTGTCATAATTTTATTACTAAACTGTTATTTTTAAGTAATAATAATGAGCGCCAGCACGTATTAGGCGGCCGTCTATAAAGAGTGTGAGAGAGATGCCATTCCGGCAGTCCAATGGGGCATCTTACTCGCACTCACATTTATAGCCTCGTCAATACGCTGTTACGGCTTATTGTTAATAATTAAAAATAACAGCTTAGTAATAAATTAATGACACAAAGGATCATCTAGGGTGGACTTTAAACTTTGATTTAGTCACTTTCTGACTTTCATAATAATAATTTTTAACCGAGTTATTAAGTGTTAAAAATGGCCATTTTTGCGTTTTTCAAATTTTAAATTGCTTATAACTCGAAAACCATCAACTTTAGAGAAAAATTACAAGAGACCTTTTTTGTCCAGAATTTTTTAGAAAACCTAAAAAAAATTTATCCAGACCAAAAATAAAAATTTTTGCAATTTGATTAAAAAAAATTGTTAAAAAAAATTTGGACCACTTTTCTCGTGGGCGACTTTTTGAACCTTATTCTAGGGTGTATTACAAATGTGATTATGTAAAAAAATCTCATTGGAATATTTTTTCCAATGAACCCGCCGTTTTCGTCTTGTCTATTTATCAAGTTTTCTGTTTTCTTATGGCATGTTTAATTTAGTATTATGTTTGAGATACAATTCCATATAAACAATTCGTTTTTAACAATCACGTCTACGATATACATGATTAATTATTTATATGGGAAATAAGCCACAATTAAAATGAAAAAAATAATTTTATTAACGTTTCGACGCCCAAATCGGGTGCCGTTGTCAAAATACAAAATATTACTAGAATAAACAAAAGTGTTGTTGCTAAGCAAAAAAATTCTTCTAATAATTTATTTTATCTGACTCATTTATATTGGCAATTCTTACATATATTATACATTTTAAAGTAGAAGACCTTAAAATGATATTGCCAATATTTATGAGTTGCGTTCCTGGGATGACTTACTGAAAGATAGTTCATTCAATTATATGAAATCAACCCTAACTCAAGAATATCCGTCACAAAAAAATTATAGCATGTGATCTGTCTTTAAAAAGACAACCAAATGCAACGACAGTAAAATTCTCGCGTTAGAGACTTCATAGTAAATCACAAGGGAAAACCAGGAAAAAACCTTGTGATACTATCCCGACATCGTAAGTATTTGGTCTTACATTTAATTTACTCTCAAAAAATAATACCAAATTCTGACTTGTAACTGGTTTAAATTATAAATATATTAATAATACTAGATATAAGTAATATGTACTAAAATATAAAATATGTACTAGCTCGATATTATTGACTTACTAATCTTGGTATTTTCTTTCTATTGACTTCCTCTTTCAGTATGGGTAACCACATCCTACTGCATTCTATCGAGGAATTTGCGACACAATTGGTTTCATTTAGCATAAGTAGAGCCGCTTCTTATATAATATATATCTTCTCTACGATATACATTACACAACAAATTAAAACAAAACACACAAAAAGCAATCATAATTTGATACCCCTAGGGCAATAACACCATTTTAAAACATTTTTTTAACCACACATTCCTAAGGTCTAAAATACCAGACCCACTTTTCTTTGTGTGAATAAGAATACATAACCTCAAAAAATCAGGTTATAAAATCCTTTCAGATTTTTTGCAGCATATTTTGCTTTTTTCTTTTATATCCCATATAATTATAATACTTAATTATTTTATAATTCATATAATTACAGGTCGTTAAACACTGCCCTTAAAAACAAACCCTTTTTGTTTTTGGGAATTTTGCAAAAAAGCGAGTTATAGCCGATTAAACAATAAAACGAAACCAAAAGTTGTCAATAAAAAAAACTTATATCTAAGCTTTTACTTAAGTAATCGTAACCACCTCGTAACTACTTCGCAGAATATTTGCTAGAGCACTCCAAAATGTGAAGTAATATGAGATACAGAGCAGCTTAACTTAACTTCCGAGTCCCCAGAAAACGTTGTAGAAATGAGTAGGAATTAGTCCTAAACATAGATATATAATACTCTAGATTGCGCCTTACGATCTTAAAATGGGTGACGGTTGCGACAGAGATAAATGAGTCTATTTGGTCGGTAGTCTCTTTCTAATTCAAGGGGAGTATCGACGACGTCACTATCCTACTCTGTCGTCGAGTATTTTAGATGGTTTGACAGTTCGACTGGATGGCGACGAGAACTGGTCGTTTGTCTTCGGACGTGGATAATCCTGGTTCGAATCCCATACCAATCTTTACTTTTTTTATTTTTTATTTAATCAATATTGCGTTTATTAGATATTATTACATCTCTAAAGTAAATCTATGCAAAGAAATATATAACAAATAAGAAAAACTGTGTAGATACCCATAGATTTTTAAAAATATAAAAGCCAATGTTATTTTTTAATAAGTTAATTGTAGAATAGTATAAAGTAATTGTTAAAAATATTCGTAAAAAATTACCAATAATTAATATCAACATAATGTACCATCGATTTATTAATTGAATCGGTCATTTCAAAAACAACATGAATCACATATTCCTAATTTTACAGAAGAGCAAAGAAAACTAACTATATAGTCGAAAGATGGATGAAATGAATGACATCAAAATTCAGAGTTATATTGTAGTTTTGTTCCTAATGTTTTTACTGGACTGGTGTCGTTTTTGCACACAACATTTATCTTAAAGGAGTCTATTCCTCTCAAAAAGTTAGTTTCTGAAAATTGTGGACTTTGGTGTTTTTGAAATGACCGATTCAATTATATAAGTAATTAGACATTATTTTTATTTATGAAACTATTGTTACAATTTTTTAAAAAAGTAGAAGCAAAATAAACATTCACATCATTCGAATAATGACGAATTTATATCTATTAATAACGAATGACTTTTATTTTACTATGCAGTTCACAAATTATGTATTCCAATATTAACTTACTATAGATACATTTATTATCTGCTAGATTTACTTAGGTCCATTTTTCAGATGTAAAAATATCTAATAAACGCAATATTGATTAAATAAAAATAAAAAAAGTAAAGTTGGGTATGGGATTCGAACCACGATTATCCACGTCCGAAGACCAAAGACCATTTCCCGTCACCACCCGCTCCAACTGTCAACACATATTACTCGATAAAGTGGGATATTCACGTCGTCGATATTCCCCTTAAATTAAAAAGAGACTACCGACCAAATAGGCTCATTTATCTCTGTCGCAACCGTCACCCATTTTAAGATCGCAGGGCGCAATCTAGAGTATTATATATCTATGGTCCTAAATTAGTAAGAAGGTTATGTACTGGGAATATCCATAATCTACGTTGTAAAAAATTTTGACCTTTTATAACCTACTGCATTTATAACCTACACCCGGTTACTATTACCCCCTGTAAAAGATAGTAAAAAATTATTGTTGTTCTGAAGCTATTTTATTGCAGCATTTTTGTAATTAACTAGTGTTGATGGGAAATAAGCCACAATTTTACTAAAAAAATGAATTTATTAACGTTTCAACATTCAAATCGGATGCCGTCGGCAAAATACATTAATATTTTTTGTATTTTGACAATGGCATCCGATTTGGACGTCGAAACGTTAATAAAATCATTTTTTTTAGTAAAATTGAAGGTTATTTCCCATCAAAACTAGTTAAAAATTATATTTATAGAGACAATAGTGACAAGTTGAAGTACACTAAATGACCACGGATGTGCACTTATGCCCGTTACCCATCTGTCATATAACATCGTAAAAAGCAAAGTTCCTCTCCCTCTTCCCTACGACGTAGTTTATGGATGTTCCCTAATTTTGCTAGCTTGTAGTCATTTTGTTGCGTCTGCAGTAGTTGTATTTATGATCTTATATTCTAGTAATCTATTATATTTCCTATCATTATTATAGCACGTTTGCTCATTTGTTATGATACTAGCCTGACTTGGTTATAAAGTATACACCCTCAAAATTTGAGTATTTATATTCCTAAAAATAATATTTAGTAATATCTGGCATAATTAGTACATTACGAACTTCCTAGGTTACTATAACACTAGTTATAAAAATAAGTTCTTCTAAAACTACGATCAACTCAAAAATCTAAAATAATTTTTATCCTTTTTCTCTTTCAAACTCTAACTACCATTGTTCCTAACCGCAATTTTAAAAGTTTTTTAAACGAATAATAGCGGAATAGCTTTCAGTATTGGCTCATATTATTATTCATAAAAGTTTTAAAACGCTGAACACTTTACTGCTTTCCAAAGATATGTTATTACGATAAGCAGCACCTTTGTCTTGATCGATTTTGTAAATAACCGTTTCTTTTCTAAATAACAATGAAGGCGGTAGATCTAACACCACCAATTTGCATGCGAGCACGGAACTCAATCGTGTCGTTTTAAAAAAATGAAAAAGAAATATTTTGTGCAATTTATGTTGATTTAAGATAATCCGATGAAAAGAGCATGTGATAATGTGGTTTGAACCTTATGACCCGCTTTTGAGATGATAATTATTATTTGGCCTCTACTTATTTTTGTTTACTGTTACTTCAGTCAATGAGAGTAAAAATAAGATATTCCTTTTGGCAGGGGAGCAAAGTATGATAAATGTGTAGTCACTAGAGCATTATGGGGACCTATTGGGTTGTGAAGAGTAGTTCCTAAACCATAAAAAGTTAAGTAAAGTTTTCCATTTTAGTGGGGATTTTCCATTTTTAATTTAATTTTCCATTTCCAGCAATCGTTTTTTTAAATCGTTAAAAGTAATTTATTGTTAATTAAGGAATCCAAATCTGCAATAAAAAATTAGGGCTTCCATTTAAGATTTTAAAGTAACCCCACACCTTACCTCCGTGGGGGCGGGGGCGTGTTTGGTGCCATTCGATAGATTTTTCAAAAATATTAAAGAAGTGTATTTTGCAGTTTTTCGATCTGATGTTCATTTCGCAAAATATCGATTTACCCCCCACCCCTCTCTGTAGGAAGTCGTGTTTGGTATCATTCGATAGATTTTTGAAAAATATTGAGAACGTATTTTTTAGTTTTTCGAATTGTCATTTATTTCGCGAAATATTTGCTTTTTTCTTGTGAAAGTTTGGGACCGGCCCATTTCTTTCCGCCCCGCTCAAATCGTCAAATTTTTGAAATATGATATACTGTTCTACATGTACTTAACTTACCTTACCTTAATGTGACGATTTTGAGTTTTTCTAAGGATACATTTTTTTTCGGCCCCTCCTTAGCGAACTCTCCTGCATTAAGAGCCAATATATGCTAGAGGTACATTTTCTGTACCTCTGACGCGTTCTAAGTGATTGCAAAAATTCCCGCTTGGGCTCTCCTACCATTTCTATTTCTATCCTAATTAATCGATTTTGATGAACTATTGGAAATAAGCTCTAGTTACATTCTAATTCAAAGTCTACTTTATACCTTTATATTTAAAAATATCTTTTTGTAACTTTACATCCCTTAAAAGTACCCCTCATGATGAAGAATATAAAAGTAATATAAAATTATTAGACATTTAAATAAAAACAGTCATATCATTAACTTATTCTCATCTACATCACTGTCACCACTGTAATTCTTTCCTTCCCCATCTTTGTCAGAGATTGGAGTGCTGTTTTAGCAGTTAGTACCTGCCACATCTTCCAGATATAAAGTTACAAAATAGAACGCACACTCTTTCATTTCCCAAACAGGAAGTATTTTAAAGGTCGTAACCCACCCCCCCCCCCCTACACATGTATATTCATAGTTTGCACCTTTACTTTCAGCAGCAGCTGTGAAAAGTGAGTAGTTGGTATACCGAGATCCCATAAAGTAGACACAGAGTATTTACTTTTTACTGACACGGAGAAAAAGGTAGATTTTTAACAAAATTTAAAAATGCGCTCTATAATTTGATTTTATTTAATTTTATAATATTATAATATATTTTTATTGTAGAAGGAAAACTATGTATTTAAATTCTGGTGGATGCGAAGTTAAATATATTACCCATAGTTTCTTAAAATAATATAATGAGTGATCAATTTTTTTGTACCGTATTTGGTTTGGTTTGAATACAATCGACATTTAACAGTGCCCATTTTACTGTTCATTTCAGGCACTACAAAAAGTGTTGCCACCATTATATTATTATATCCGTAAAATCGATTATTTTTCTATTATCTTAGTTGAATGCAACGATACGTGCATTCACCAAAAAAGTTTCGTTTTACCTTTTTTGAGCTGTTCTTTACTTACTGTGAAAATATCAAATAAATTGATATATTAGGCCGGAATTCGGTGCTTAATACCCTAATTAACTGAACTATGTTAGGTCATCTCATTTGATTTGGATGATTTTGGTATGGGTATTTATTATTTTACAAATTGAAGACACAAGTGCATGAAGGATCTATGTGACAAATTTTTCAAAACATGTTTTTTATGTTAACAGTAAGTTGTTCGAACCTAAAAATCTTTCAAACAAGCCAAATACGTTTTAAAATTAATATTTTCTAAGTTACTAGAGTGTAAAGGATCTATGTACACAGTAAATTTTAAAATGCAAGTGCATAAAGGATCTATGTACATTTTTGATACATAAAAAATATATAATGAATACTTTTTTTAGTTTTTTTTAATAGTGTTAATAAATATATTAGTTTTAGGACAACCTATCCTATAAATTTAGTCTGTTTAGATCTTATAGTAAAAAAGTTCTAATATATAAACTTTAACTTCATTTTTTTCGATAACTTGCAAATGTCACATAGACCCTTCATACACTTGTGTCTTCATAGTCTTCAATTATTACATTATTTTCGGATTTTTAGCTTGTATCAAATAATTTTTTTGAAATAAACGCAATTATGATACGGACATGTTTATTTTGATGTTTTGGGATCTAAATCAATATACCAAAGTATACAAAACAGATTTAAATTATCAAAGTAGATATTTTGAAAATAGTTTCTGATCTTAAAATGGAAACTTCAAATAAAAAATGTATTTTGTTGCTCCTTCTTTATATGATCGTCACTGCAAAATCAAACCGGCATAACTGCAAAGAAACATTTTATAAGTTTTTAAAATTAATTATTTTTTATCGCTTACTACCGTTTTTTTTTTCTCACTAACCATTTCTACCATTTGCACGGATAGATTCACAAATGTCTTGCTTATTGAAGTACAGTGGAAACTCGATAACTCGGATTAATCGGGACCGCGGCCGATCCGGGTTAACGAAAATCCGGGTTAGCCGGAAGATATGGTAAAAATTAATAAAATACGGTATAGTATACTTACAGATAAACTCCGTTATAATTAAAATGACATGAAATATATAATGCACAGTACACATCTAAATTACTAAAAACACGTAAACACAAACCTAAGCAAACGGAAGCGAATAATACAAGACTGTACTACACACAATACAGTCATAATCGGAACGATGTTATGTTATTTAACAACAGTGAAGACTGAGACCATTGTTTAAAAAATGATTTTTTAAATAGTAATTTTGTCTTTTTTAAACAATGCTAAGATAGTTCGATTGAAATAAATAAAACAATACTACACATGTGCCTGTTGTTTCCGATAATTCAAGCCAATGAACGTCGCTCTGCCGATGCCGCCGTGTGCCATGAGTCATTTTTACTATCGTGTAGTTCAAATTACACACGTACACAATGACATTATCTCTCAAAAATATTATATTACGTACATTTTTATTTTGAATTGTTGAAATGTTTGTCTGATGAAAATCGGTCGGGCTAGCCGGACTTCCAGGTTATCGGGGACCGACTTATCGGGGTTCCACTGTATTCTGTATTCACAAAAAATAACCAGTTATATTGTTTTTGTTCTTGATTCAATTATATTGTCTTATGAAATATATATTGTGGATTAAATAATTGAATTATTTCATTAATTGCTTCGATTATTATAATCTATTCTAATTCTAGCTCGATCAATATTTTAGAAATTACCAAAATTAATTGAATTTTATTGTTATTCTAAATTAAATAGAAATTACCAAATGCAAATGAAATGTTAATATAATTTACTCTTTATATTATTATCTTAAGGGGATGGGTACGTATTTTCTGCTGCAATGTTATTCAAATGGGGAGTCATTTTTTTCGAATCCTGAGAAAACTAATAAGTATTTTTGAAAAATTTAAACGCAGAATGAAAGATTACGTTATTAGCGAGTGGCGGATTAAATGATCTAGCACCCGACCCCTATTCCCATTTAAAAAAAATAGTGGATTACGTCATCATGCCCAAATGGATGAAGCCGCTAGTACGATATATATGTCAAAAAAACATAATTTAAAAATCGAATTTTTGTATTTTACATTTTTTTCTAATTCTCTAAATAAAGTAGTTTACAGGGGTGTCAAAATACAGTGAATAACCCTGTACACTAGACTTTTATTTCTATTCGAAATAGATTGAAAAAAAAAATATTGGGATGGCCGGTAAATAAACTCGGATTTTTCTATTTAAAGCGTAAAATCGTAACGACTACAACTACATAAACTAGCGGTTGTCCACTTATATTTTCCCCCAATTTAACTGCCTATAACTTCTAAACAGCTCAAGATAGAAATACGCGGTTTTCGCTGAAATGTTTTATTTTAGTAAAAGTTTTGTCTGAATGGATTGAATTTTTTTTGTATCGCTTTTAAATACGAAAATAAAATGGCGGATTTTTGAAAAAAACGTTGTTGACTTTTTTTAATGGAGCACCTAGTATATTTTTGTTAAATTGAAAGACAGACCATTCACTTATCCAGCGATATAAAGTTTTTCAAAATCGGTTGTCAAATCACTGAGTAATAAATTTTTAAAATGAGAGGTGCAGCGTGGATATCACATACCTAAATAACATAACTAAGCAATTTGATATTTAATTATGTTAAGTGATCTCCACATTGCATCTCTCATTTTAAAAATTAATTACTCAGTCATTTGACAACCGATTTAAAAAAAATTTATATCGCTGGATAGGTAAGTGACCGTTTTTCAAGTTTTTAGGTAAATGACCATTTTTTATATCGCTTTTAAATAAAAAATGGCGGATTTAAAAAAAACGTTGTTGACTTTTTGTATTAAAACACCCAGTATATTTTTTTGTAACTTGAAAAAAACAGCCATTTACCTATCCAGCGATATAAAAATTTTTAAAATCGGTTGTCAAATGACTGAGCAATTAATTTTTAAAATGAGAGATGCAATGTGGAAATCACATAACATAATATCAATTTGCTTCGTTATGGTATTTAGATACGTGATATCAACGTTGCACCTCTCATTTTAAAAATTAATTACTCAGTGATTTGACAACCGATTTTGAAAAACTTTATATCGCTGGATAGGTGAATGACATTTCTTTCAATTTGGAAAAAATATACTGGGTGTTCCATTAAAAAAAGTCAACAACGTTTTTTTCAAAAATCCGTCATTTTTATTCTTCTATTTGAAAGCGATATAAAAAATTTAATCCATTCAGACAAAATTTTACTAAAATAAAACATTTCAGCGAAAACCGCATATTTCTATCTTGAGCCGTTTAGAAGTTATAGGCAGTTAAAATGGGAGAAAATATAAGTGGATGCCCGGTATTTCGGCGATAATGGTCAAATGTATTGGACCTTTGATAACTTCGAAGCGGCTTAACCGATTTTAATCAGTAAACATGTGTTTGAAACGTATTGACAAGTAGTATCTGATGCATTCAAGGTCAAGTATGATAACTGAAGGTATTACAGGAATTATTGAGCTTAAAAAACCGCTCTTCCCATAGGAAATAGATTTGATCAAATTTCTTATGAAGCCTATAACTTAAAAATTCGAATTTTCCTAGATATGAGGTAAGTATACACCGTTAGACGCGTCTAGAGTCCTACAAACGCTCAGTTATTGGCACAATTCGTAGGTTGAAATTTTGAGTAATTGTTGAAAAACCAAAATTTTCAAAGTTTAGTTTTTCAGTTTTTTGGCTATACTGAGCCGTGTGTATGTCTGATCCTAACTGATTAGGCACCGTTTGAAAGCACAACTCAACGCTATTGATTTGGTGTATTTGCGGTTTTCCTGTCTCTCCTAGAATCTAAGATATATATTCCCAAAAAATATGCCGTTTTGTACCTACAAAGTCCTATAGCTGGCTTATGATTGCTCGAAAGTCACAAACTACACCGGTTCTGAATCGGACCTGACCCCCTTTTGAAACACAGAAAAAAAATTAAGATCGGTGAAACTTTTCCACAAACATACACACATACATACAAACATTTTTCCCTTTTTAAAAATAGAAATTGAAAAAAAATTCTTAGCTTGGTAACTTTTGAATGGTATAGCCAATTTTCAAAATTAAACATGCGTTGGAAAGGCAATGATCAGTACTATCAAAAGCCGTAAAGTTCGAACTTAAATTTTCGAAATTTTTGTGAGTTTTGGGGACGAGAACGAGAAAAGACCCTAAATGGGAAGTTCCGTAAAATCCATACACATGGACCAAAATGGATGACTGACAAATGGATGAGCGAGTCTTTTAATATACTTTAGGATGGAATCAGGTCCAATTTTCAATTCAGTCAGATTTAGATAATCGAAAATTTCGTATACTGGGTTAGGATAAAGTATGGAACCAAGCAAATATCTTTGAAACGAAAAGAACAATATTTATGAAACTTTGCATGCAAGTACAGTGACGCAAAAGGCATCTGTTGCCATATTTTTTGTTACTACTCCACTACCAGTTTCACCGGAAATACCCCTAACTTATTTAATTTAAATGGGACACCCTGTACATTTTTGCGGATTTTAAAAGAACTTGTTATTTTTAATTCATACATACCAAATTTGGTAGAATAAAATTTGTTCAAAAGTGTTTGTAGATAATTTTTTGTATTAATACAATATAGTAGGAAATAAACGAGTATGTACCATCTATACTGTAGACTAAAATTGTTGTTTACATGCACTGCATGACTTATTTGAATTTAGTATAGTAGGTAAAACTGTTACTGAAGTAATTGACAGAAATAAGTTGTATTAAAAATAGTTCATTTAAGTGGAAAATATCGTATTGAAATATTAATGATAATTAATCGGTTATGATGAATTTTAATTTTTTGGAAGTGAATTTTCCAAATCGATGGATTGGACGTAGAGGATTCATAGAGTCGCCCGCTCGTTCTCCGGACCTCAACCCGTTAGATTTTTTTTCTTAGGAGTTATCTACAATCACGTGTTTACGTTAGGCGACTAACATGCTTGCAGGATTTGAGACAAAGAATAATTAATGAATGTGAACTAATACGTGGCGAAATCGTGCAAAAAGTGACTCAAAAATTTATTTATAGGCTTGCACGTTGTCAGGAGGTGAACAGCAAACATTTTCAACATTTGAAATTATTTTTTTTATTTTTAATATCATGGGTCTAACGTAAATAATTTAACCTATTTTTTAATTGTAAAGAGATTTATTTCTTGTTTTATTAGTTTTTTTCTTCCAAACTTGGTATGTATGAATTAAAAACAACAAGTTCTTTTAAAATCTGCAGAAATATACAGGGTGTCCCATTTAAGGTAAATAAGTTAAGGGTATTTCCGGTGAAACCGGAAGTGGATTAGTAACAAAAAATATGGCATCAGATGCCTTTTGCGTCACTGTACTTGCATGCAAAGTTTCATAAATATTGTTTTTTTCGTTTCAAATATATTTGCTTGGTTCCATACTTTATCCCAACTCTGTATATATAGTGTCGCATGTACGGGGTTTGAGCGCCACTGCCGAGAACTGTCGTTCTCTGGGATTTAAAAGTTTCCCATATTTCAAAAAATTATTAACTCACATTTACGTTTGTTTATTTCTGAATTCCTATGATTTCACATTCAAACACTAAACACTCTAAACCTCTCCAACTGCTGATAATTTGTTCTGCTTTTATTGATCTTGAAATTTATATTTTATATTGGGACAAAATTCAAATTAAGATTGCTGATGCTGTTCTTTACGCGTTTCTTCGTCTTCTCTATTAGCAATTTGCTGCCACATTTATAGTATGGGCGACTATTTTTTTACGAAATATTAATGTATTTGGGTGTCTTTACTGTCCAGTAAGAGTATATTATTCAACGAGCATGTAAAGCTCTGATGAATTGCGACACGAGCTCCATTACATGCGAGTAGAATACTATATTTTTGCTACGAACTTTTTTTATTTTAATTAGTAGAAAAATATTATTATCAACTAAATATTTTCGATCAAAAATATAATTTCCAAAAATAAATGTTTACCAATAGTACGCGGCTGAATAATTGTTTAATTGATACATTGTATATGTTTACCTTTTAATAACATAATTCTTAAATATTAAAATGACGAAATTTAAAAAATATACTGACCCATTTTTACAGTTAAATATCCTGTAAACATTTTTCGAAGTTAGTTATTGATATAAATTAGTTTCGTAGGCGCAAAATTTCGTGCCAATGTTTTTAGATGTATCTATTCATTTTTTTTAAATACTGAACAAACTAATAAATATTTTTAAAAAATTTAAACGCAGTAACTTATCAGAATAAACATTAGAGAAGTTTTCAGGGACTTTTGGTCCTTTGTATTAATGTAATTTTTCATACTGTATTTAAATTTTTCAAAAATTTTCAAAAAATTAGTTTTCTCAGGATTTGAAAAAAATTAATGGATTTAAAAAGCATTGTCCCGAATTTTGCGCTTACGATCGTAAATAAACAAGTTTAAGGAATGTTATTTGAAGTTTATACATATACTACGAATGACTACTATATTAAAAGTGGTATGCAGCACAAGAAACCTAACTGCAACCCGTGAGTAATGACTTATGAGTAATGAACTATTAACCACGGGTAAAGTAATGGGTGCTATTATCCATTCAAAAATAGTGAATAATGAGCGTGTTGTAGATAATTAAACGGTTGCAGAAAAAAGCTGTAGCTGTTCAATAAAATAATTTTTTCATATTTCTGACTTTTTTATGTCTCGTTGCTCTTTTATTGGCTTAAGAAAAACGAGCTTTGTCGATATTTTCCGATCAACTCGTTGCTATTTCTCCAATTTGCATTCCCATAAGGAGCATGCAATGTACCACTAGATTTTGATTTTTGCGTCCCCTTACTTTAACTGCTTTTTAAATGACCACCAGTACTAGGCATTTTTTCTATTCTCAATACAATAATTTTCGATAAATTTCAATAATAGTGAACACGTGATCGCTTTATAAGTTTTAGAACCCAATTGTTCAATTGCAGCTGCACAGGTAAGGCATAGCGCGCGTTGCTGTATACAAGCGAGTTTTAGCTCAGATAGAGCTTTAACTTCGTTTCTGTTTGAAATTTCTTAATACAATTTTAGGACAGTATTTCTATAATACTAAGAAATATTTTTATGTAAAAAAACAAAATGGATTTTTTTTAATCGCTCTCTGTTTCTCCCCCTTTCACTCTCTTTCTGGCTCAATTAAAAAACAAAATTATAATTTTTTGACACACAGTTTGTTAATGGGGATACGCGATATACATTCTGTATTCCTGTATTCGCAAAAATATTTCCTGAAATGAATTTTAAAAAATTAGAAAAACTGTTTTAAATTTTTGTAATTTATGTAATAACACGTGTCAAAGATAAGTTATGTTTAATTAAACCACGATAAAAATAAAGTTTTGGTTTCAAACGAAAAAAAAATAGACGAAGATCCAATGCTTGTTTTGATAAGAATGATCTGAAAGTTGAGATATTAACTAAAATTTTGCGCTTTTATTTATGTGGTATGGTTCTTCCAAAAATTTAAATGCAAGATTAATTTAAAGATAACCATTGTTTCAACAATATATTTAACCAGAATAATTCAGATAGTAGCTGTTTGTAATACAAATTCAGCAGAATTTACAAAAACAATAGAGCTAAAAACTGGTTACCATAATATGGATTATTCATTTTTCATTCCTCTGTTAATTGCGTTTAATTAACAATTAGTCCAGGCTGTATGCTCGCCCCGTTAGGAAAATAAATTATTCTGATTCGTTTTTTGCACAAACTTACTCAAAAAGAGGTCCTCATAACAAATCCACAGGGTACCAGGAAGTCGAAAATTGTTTAAAAAGTTTTTTAAACAAATTAAATAAATAAGTTTTTTTACTGTGGACAAAATTTTGGACAATTTTTGAAGATTCTTTTGGTCATTCTGAGCAAAAAAGGTCTCTTGTGATTTTTCTCTAAAATTGATTGTAGTCGAGTTATATGCGATTTAAAATTTGAAAAACGCGAAAACTGCCATTTTCAAGGCTTAATAATTCGGTTAAAAATCATTACTATGAAGGTCAGAAAGGGACCAAATCTAAGTTGAAAGCCCCCCCCCCCCTACAAGATCCTTAAGAAATGTTTGTCATTATTTAATTACTAAGGCGCTCAGCGCTCATTGTTAATAATTAAAATAACAGCTTAGTAATAAAATAATGACAAAAATTTCTTCAGGATCTTGTAAAACTTGTAGAATTCATAATAATGATTTTTAACCGAGTTATTAAGCCTTGAAAATGGCAATTTTCGCGTTTTTCATATTTGAAATGGCGTATAACTCGACAACAATCAATTTTAAAGAAAAATCATAAGAGACCTTTTTTGCTCAGAATCACCCAAAGAACCTAAAAAAAAATTTAGTAAGTAAAAAAATTGATTTTTTAAATTTGTTTAAAAAAATTGTTTAAACAATATTCGGACCGACGTACCGCCTGTGGACTTGTGGTACCCTGTGGATATGTTATAAGGACCTCTTTTTGAGTAAGTTTGTGCAAAAAAAAAACAATCGGAATAATTTACCTAACGGGGGCGAGCGTACAGCCTCGAATAAATATCTTTTATTCAGGCCCTGATCATATTAAACTATACTCTTAAGTACTATATTTTAATCCAGCATAGTTATAAATTATCACATTAATTATTCTTTATCTTGCTAATTTTCCACATCTAGTGGCCAAAATTGACATAACTTGCATTGGTAATTTATGTAGTTTTTTGTAACCTCCCCTGCGGCCTGACCGGCGCTGATACCAAAATATATTCATATTCAACCCTCTGTTGTCCCAAATTTACAACATAACTGGCTAAAGCAAAATCCATTTTAATAAAGGACTATCAGTTTAGAAATGGATGCTAATGAGCATTGCCGTCGAATGAAAGGATAGTTGTACCAATAGAGAAAATAATATTTATTTGTACATTAAACGAGTCATTTTTAAAAAAGGTCACCGTAGGCCCAGTAGTGATGCTTAATAAACTGTATTAAAAGATGAATTACACAGTGACTCATTCGAAATTTGCCAAACATTTTTCAGAATACAATAAATATGTTTAGAGGGCGACGTATCAGATTGAAGTAATAATACAAAATTAAAATTTTGGTTCTATAGATCCATTATTAGTCACAATTAGATCCAGTATAATCAGATTAGGCACATGGAATGTTAAACGCCTCTATGCAGCAGGCAAGCTCAGTAACTTAGTTCAAGAGGTTAAACGCTTAAAAATTGATATAATGGGCATCAGTGAGCTCCGCTGGCCTGGAGCGGGAATGTGTGAACAAGATGAAGGCACACTATACTATTCTGGAAGTGTAGAAGATGACGTACATTATAGGAATGGATTTGGCATATTTATAACATCTAAATTCAAGAAATATGTAAAAAATTTTTTACCTGTGAACGACAGACTAGCGATACTCCAATTAAAGAGTAAACCATTTTAATGTCAATGTTATCCAGATATATGCCCCTACTTCAGAAAAGAAATATGACAATGATGTTGAATAATTCTATAGTCAATTAAAACAGACACTTAACAATCTAAAAAGGAACGAAATCACATATATTATTGGAGATTTTAACGCGAAAATTGGTCAAGGACGAAGATCTGACCTGATAGGTGAATATGGACTAGGGGAGAGCAATGAAAGAGGCGATAGATTATACCAGTTCTGTCAAGAACATGACATGATAATCGCAAATACATGGTTCAAATTACACAAAAGAAGATTATATACATGGAAGGGACCAGGAGATAACTCACTTCATGAAATTAGAAATCAGATAGATTATATTCTAGTAAACAAGATATTTAAGAATGGTGTCAAGAGATCAACGACATATCCTGGCGCAGATATAGGTTCAGATCATAACCCTCTAATAGCTGACATCCAAGTGAAGCTCAAAAAAGTCGAATAAAGCCCAAAAACACCAAAATTACATATATCAGCATCCAACAAAACGCTAATAGAAAATGACCTGAATAATCAGCTAAAGAATTCCACAAATGAAAACAATACAGAAATATGGAACACGTTTAAAGATCTTACGTGGAAAGTAATGGAAAAATATACAACAACGATGCAGAGGCACAAAAAACAACAATGGATGACTGATGAAATCCTGGAATTGATGGAGCAGAGACGAAAACTGAAAGATAACAAAACAGAATACAAAGAAAAACAGAAACTAATTAAACACAAAATAAAGGTAGCTAAAGAAAAATGGATGGAGGATAAATGCAAGGAATTAGAAAAGTTGAATGAAAACCATGATACGTTTAATATGTTTAAAAAAGTTAGAGAAGTAGCTGGTCTTTATCATAAGAAAACTCCACATACTATAACCGATTCGTCGGGAAAAATGATAATAAACGAACACGAAATTCGAACTACCTGGTATAATTATATAAATGAACTGTATAATGATGATAGACCCGAAGAACTGGAGACTTTAGATGAAGGTGCTGGACCAGAAATACTAAAATCAGAAATACAACATGCTATAAAATTGGCAAAAAACAAGAAAGCCGTTGGTCCCGACAACATACCTACAGAAATGTTAAAGCTCATAAATGAGGAAAACATTGGAATACTAGTCAAACTTTTCAATGATGTTTATTCGACTGGTGATATCCCTGAAGATTGGTTAAAGTCCGAATTCATAACCCTACCAAAAAAACAACGTCCGAAAAACTGTAGCGATTATAGAATGATAAGCCTTATGAGCCACATCTTGAAAATCTTTCTACGTATCATCCACAGTAGAATGAGTGACAAATGTGAAGAAGGCCAGGAGGAAACACAATTTGGCTTCAGAAATGGACTGGGAACCCGGGACGCACTCTTTGCACTAAATGTGTTATTGCAGAAATACCAAGATCAAAGGAAAGACGTATTTGCTATATTTATTGATTATGAGAAGGCCTTTGATCGAGTACAACATCACAAATTAATTAAAATATTACAGGATAAAGGAGTTGATAGTCAAGATGTACGAATCATAGAAAAATTATACTGGCGTCAAACAGCGACAGCTTGCATAAATGGAAAATCAACAGAAATATGCAAAATACAAAGAGGTGCCAGACAGGGTTGTATACTGTCCCCACTATTATTCAATTTATATTCAGATAGAATATTTGAGAAAGCGCTGCATAATTTGGAATGGGGTGTGAAAGTTAATGGAATTCTGATAAATACAATCAGATATGCAGATGATACAGTTATTTTAAGTGATGATATGAATGGATTACAACCAGTCCAGTAATCCGCAGTCATTTTTTTTTTCAACCACACACACACACACACACACACACACACACACACACACACACACACACACACACACACACACACACACACACACACACACACACAACACCTTTTAAATGCCATTGACACAGTGGGAAGAGAGATTGGCCTAAATATAAACTGTTCAAAAACAAAATACATGATATTTAGCCGTTTGGCCCATCAAGATTCACGGTTATATGTTGATGGTAATATAATTCAAAGAGTACCCAGTTTTAAATATCTTGGTTGCCTTATTACTGAACAACTAGATCCAGATAAAGAGATAAAATGTAAAATCGAGATAGCCCGCACGACATTTTTAAAATGAGGTTATTCTTCTGTAATGATACCTTGCAACTTCGACTTCGAAAGCGCATGATTAAATGCTACATTTGGTTAGTCCTCTTGTATGGTGTCGAAGCATGGACATTAAAAATATCCACCATTAACCGTTTGGAGACCTTTGAAATGCACAGACGTACTCTGAAGATACTATGGACGGCTATGCTGAAAAATGTGGCAGTCCTTAAGAGAGCAAATGCTACCCGCGAGCTGCTTGATAACATCAAATATAGAAAGATGGCCTATTTTGGACACGTAGTAAGGGGAGACCGGTATAATATTCTTCAAATTATTATGATGGGTAAAATCGAAGGACGCAGAGGAATTGGTAGAAAGCAGGCCTCTTGGTTGAAGAATATCCGGGAGTGGACAGGAATAAAGAAAGTAGAACACCTCTTTAGAATAGCTCGAGACAGAGACAGTTTCGCCATGTTAATCGCCAACGTCAAGGGGACTTAATAGGGCACGTTAAGAAGAAGAAGGTCCATTATTCCTAATGATGTGTGGACTGCGACCCTCTGAGGAGAGCATTAAGAGCTGATAAGTTCACGAGATAATTTTCAAAAAAGAAACTTTTTTTAGAAGGATGTTGTACAAACACACGCCAAATAAAAAATATTATCATAATATTGTTTTCGTTTATTTAGGAACGTAAACTTCACACTTCACATTAAACACTTTACATAAAATTACATTACAATACTAAACAAATACATATTAATGCGACATATTTTATGTCCTTGTTTTTCGGAAACTAGCTTTTCAAATATGGACACGATTCGCAAGCAATGATGTCATTTTCGAATTAACAAGAACGAGATCCAATTTTACAGAAAATTCAAAAATGGAAAGTAGAAAATTGTCGACCATCTTGGCAAGAAATATCAAGCCTATTCTCAATAACTAAGACGTATTGGCCCCAGAGGGAGTCCTTTATCATGGAATACAGCTTGACTAAACGAGTACTGGAAGGAAGTACAGGATGTAACAAAAAATGTGGGGTACTTCTGTTTGAGTAACCGTTGGGAGAAATATCTAAACTCCAACAGAAGTAGGCAAAGAAGGGGAAGCAAATGTATTGGAATGAAGGGGCTTCTACGTTGGGAAGCAAATGTAACAAATACTACCTTAGCGTACAAGTAGTACTTGTATGGGAATGTGAAATGAAAAAGTCAGATGGTAAACTATTGACAGAAACAGAAGTAGATGGATGAAAGTGACTGTAGTTAAGCTAGCAGGGTATAGAAGAGAATGAGCCCTTGATACTCAAGGATAGTTCGGCCAATTTTCGCGCCGTCAAAGACAGTAAATCTACAGAATATAGATGATGGACATAAAGGGAATATCAAGATGAACAAAGACTAGAAAATATAGAAAAATAACAATAAATCATGGGCGCCAGTAGAGCGTAGACTATGGCTCTACCAGGTATCCTATACTGCTGCACTCGTACTAGTTAGTTGCTATGACAATAAAATTAGTAAACCTAGAAACATATGACAACCCCTAGGTAATAAAAGAAATATTATACAACCCAATCAATAGTGTATTTAGCTTTTACTTATATGTACAAAAATTCGTATATGTACCAACAAGGTATGCCCTAAAATTAATAAAAAATATTTTACTAATAAAGTATGTACAATTTACAGTCTACAGAGTAGTTTAAACAAAAGAGGAACAAAGTCCACCCCTAAAAATTGGTTTGAAATGTCAAATCCAATTTATGGTACAAAAATGAACCGACACACTACTCGAGGTAAAACTCTAACTTCATGTGCGGTTACAATAATAAAAAAACAAGTTAAATGGTCAATTACCCTGAGGGGGACAAAAGCCAAGGTTCAGTAATTATAATATATAAAAAATTTACCAAATTTTCTCCGGATAGTTGAGCTCAATTACCTTTACACGTGAGAAAAGAAACAAAAGAAATTAATTTATTAGAAAAAGGCAAATTTGAAGCCTTGAAGAGGAGGTATTATTTATTATTAAAAATTGAAAATATTTAAATTATTTCTTTTGTTTTTGTTTGAAAAAAATTATGAATAACTTAGTGGAGTATAATGTAAACTTATTTAATTTTATATTTTTAATAGATATTGAATGTTCCAATTATTTAGAAAAAATTAATGTTCTTGAAAATAATAATAAAAAAAAATACTTAATCACTGTCCAACACCAACTAACGTAAAGTCTTTTCCAAAGTTCCAAACAAAATAATGATAGTCCAAAAACCAACTCAAAAGACGATTCCAGCTCCTAGGCTACCCCGTGACTGCGCTAAAGTTTTTTTTTTATTTCATCCCTGATGTTAGTGGGATGAATATTCCAGTGGTTCCAAGTGGCTAAAAGATACAAACCCATTGTTAATTTGGGTAATCAATCTTATGGAATTAGGAAATAAGTTGGAAGTTAAACTTCCAATAAAAACTGGTCAGGATCCATTAAAAGAAGTGTTGTTTTTTTTTCTGTACCAAAAACATAGGTTCCACTTGACCTTGAATAACTTTATGGAATTTTATATAGAAACATGTGGATTTAGAGCTAGGAATGATATTAAAAATTGTATCTATAGATAGTTAGTCGAAATATATAATAAAGACAAGAAGAAATGAAAAGAATTTATGGAAATTATAAATTTTCCGGTCATCAATATGGCTTCCTATATGGATGAAGTAATAATACAACTTACCCGATAGCAATCATCCCAAATTTTTACCAAATTAATACTTTTCTCCTTCAACAAAACAAAACTTTCTCCTCCTTCAACTTAATTACGATAGCTTCCGTATAAAAAAAAATAACTAAAAGGTGATTCCTTTTTTTGTTCAAAAAGCCACCGACCACTTGGAACTTATTTATTTGGAGGTTCAGCTAACAGTGAAACTTTTTAAAAATTTGACAGTTCTTCTTGATACTTGCGACAGCGGCTACTCGTGGAACTAATGTCCAGTGTTGGCGGTGTTGCAAGATGGAAAAGTAGCATTTTATAAATATTAAATTATTGATTTTTAATTAAAATATTTTCATTAAGTAACGTTCCGTTACATTCCCCTCCAACTTGATGAAAAAAAAATTTTAGGTACAAAATTTTTTTTTTCTAAACTTAATATATCACTAACCATAGTGGTCTATTTCTTCATTACACATTGATTAACAAGATTAAGACAATTTTATCAAGAAAAAGTATGGACTTCTTCAGATTCCATAAGATGACTCAAAGTCATATTAAATGTCTGTATAAACCATTAGTGAAGAAACCAAAACATTGACTCGATTATAGTAATAAATTTATAGTGACAAATAAGTGTCGAATTGGGCACTAGGTCCAAAATTGAAATATCCATGGACATCAAATTTATGATGGCATATCCAAGGACGAACAACCAGGCAAAATGTGATCCAATTCGCACAATAAGGAACTAGTAGCTATACTAAAATAAAATCATAGTAATGATTGACTAAAGGAAATGAAGAATTGAACACTTAATCCAAAATTGAACTCACAATGGACACCAGATTTATAACAGCATATCCAGAGAAGAGCAACCAGGAAGATTTTTGGAACAATTCTCACTAATACCAAATAATACTAATATAACAAGGAAATAATTAACACAAAATAAGAGCAATCGGACGCTATCCAAAATCGGACTAACAATGGACACCAGATTCATAAAAGCATATCCAGAGAAGAACGATCAGGAAGATTTATGGACCAATTCTCATTAACACTATATAAAATAAATAACTTAGGTCTACCTAAACTTTATACCAAACTAATCTATTGGATATAGATATAGAATTTATGGTTTCGAACAAAAGGACAGCCATAGATCGATTCCATCCTTATATCGAGTTACCATAGCATCCATGAACCAAATCTAATAAACAAAAAAAAATGAACAAAGTGTGAGGTAATGTATGTCACACTTATCCATACTAACCAACAGAGATGTAATCAATTAAACCGATAATAAGATAAATACCTAAAGTATATCGACTAAAGGAATTCGGTGACTAAATAAAATTGATTCGTGCTGGTATTCGCTAGTTATAGCATGTTGCTACAGCAGATGTATGCCAATAACCAGACACAATAATAAGTAAAAATAAAGTGGTGAACTAATATTCTGTTCTGTGATACCACTATCTGGGTAACAGAAAAATGTCGAGAACAAGCAAACAATTTTAAATAAAACTGTAGATTTATGATATGTTCTCACATATGTAGGATTATCTAGGAAATATACCTGAATCTAAACAACAATTTTTGCCTAAGGAAAGAAGTAACAATATAATGACAATAACAACTCATCTGTCTAAATACCCTAAATATGGAATCAAATGAACTTGCTAGGTATAGGGATAGTCAAAGCACAAACTCTATGAATAAGAGACATAATATAAACTAAATAAACTTCCCTATCAACCTGTAACAAGGTAACTGGAATAATTAGATAATTACACTAAAAATGGTTGTCATTATCCAACAAAAAGGATCAATCATTTCATGATTGAACATGGCTATGACGAATAAACATCTGTGTACTCTGCCATGAAAGACATAGATTACGAAATTTAATCGAACAGCACTGGCCACGTACCGAACAACAACTTCGAACCCACGTATTCACTAAATCCTAGTACACACAGACTAATTCTTAGAGTAAATAATATGGAAGACACAAGAATCCATACCTAAATCTAAATTACAACTAATTCCAGGTTCATACTGTATATTAATAAGGGTATAAATTATTGTGAAGTATTTAGGACATCCGTGACAACATAGATAAGGTAAACCAATAGCAAATTAAACTGTAACATCTTTCCAATATGGCAAATCCAATAACAGGATATAAAACAAATAGCAGATAATCAAATATCAAAAGGTAACACACAAGTCAAGATATAGTAGTGTACAACGTAGTCCCCTTTCAGATAAATATGAGTAGTTGTATGAGTCTACACTGCCAGATATATTATATAAACATATAAATCATCCTTCCTATCAAAAGTAGTGGATGTATATCAAAAAGAACAAAAAGAAATAAGTCTGAGTCCCTATTTATTTTATATTGCTGATGACAGGACTAGTACCTAGTAAGCTTATTAACTGATAGTAATTAAAATGCACAATTTATATTACAAAAAAATGATGAACTCACACATATGGTACTACATATCCAATAATTACCTAATAAATTGAAGTCTCCAAAAACTGCCAAAAGATAAAAATTAATCCATGTAACTAAAACCTATCTGGTGACAAAACAACATTAGATTAAAATAACAAACCGCAGTAAAAATCGAGCTAAAGACAACAGAGGAAGATATTAGCTTAAACAACTCTGTTTAGCTAATTTTCATCTGAAGAGGAAGAACCAACCTCGTCCATGGTATTATCAGGCAGTAAATCCTTTATGTGAAACTGACCAATTCGTTTGTTCGTCGAATTGTCCTTTAATTCATACACTAAAGGAGATAATACCCTCACGACCGTGCACGGGATATATTTCTGACAAAACTTTGCAGAAATGGCATCACCCTTACTGGATTTTACAAAATTACGCTTTAAGACCCGATCACCAACAAAGAATCGCAAATCTCGTTTCCTTAAATTATACTGACTCTGATTCCTGAGGTAAGAAGTTTTTAACCTTTTCCTAATGTCAGCAAAAATGGGGGGTAACTGTTGGAGATCTTCCAGACGATGGAGATTCTCCGAAATCTGAGGAAGGGTAGTACGATTCTCAGAAATTAATCCGAAATAGTCACCAGACAATGGAACATTTCTTCCAAAATTAAGATAGGCTGGAGAACATTGGGTGACTTCATGAACAGAAGTACGAATGGCCTGAGCGACTGAATGAATATATTGATCCCAAGCTCTATGATCCATATAAGTATAAGACCTTAGTGCAGTTACGATACTGCGATTAACACGCTCAGTATGGTTTGCCTGCGGATGGTAGGCAGCATTATAAAAAATCTTTTGGACCTTGTATTTACTCAAGAGATCTTTAAAAGCTTTGGACACAAATTGTGGTCCATTATCACATGATACTATTTGAGGAACCCCAAATAGTAAGAAAACTTGTTCTTCTAAATATTTTAAAATGGCTGGAGTTGTGGCCTGACGAAGAGGAAAAACTAAGGGAAACTTAGTGAAATAATCCACAACTACCAAACAACATGTATTACCCTTATAGCTACGTGGATATGGTCCAATAAGATCTAATGATATCATTTGCCAAGGAAAATTAATGTTCCTGAAGGAACCCATGAGTCCAGCTTGAGGTAGGTTACTTGGCTTGCAGGTTGCACAAACTCTACATCTAGAGATGTATTTCTTGACCGAATTGCGCAGACCAGGCCAGTAATATAACTCAGCTATTTTACAAAAAGTTTTATAAAACCCGAAGTGACCTGATGTCACATCATCATGAAAATTTCTCAAGACTTCTTCCCTATTAGCTGTTGGAACTACTATTTTCCAGTCAGACATATTCGACAGTGACTCTATAGGACTGATAACATGTTTATATAGGACATTATTCTCTACTTTGAAATCAGGGTACTGACCAGGTTCTTGGGTAACTTTCTCCAACATATTCTGATACCATGTATCCGGAACTAAGGTGGATATGTCAAGAAGGTTGACATCAAACGTTCGAGACAATGCATCAGCTACTACAACACCATTAGCCTTGCGATGTACGATATTATAGTCAAACGCTGATAACTTACAAATCCAACGAGATAATCGTTGGGATGGATTACGCATAGAATGCAACCACAACAACGAACTATGATCAGTTATAAGTGTGCACTTGCGACCTTCCAAATAATAACGGAATGCCTCCAAGCCATGAATGATGGCAAGCAGTTCACGTTCAGTAGTGGAGTAATTTTTCTGAGCCTTGTTCAGCTTCTTGCTTGTGTAAGCTATGGGGTGTTCTGAACCATCTTTCATCTGAAAGAGTACACCACCTGAAGCTGTATTCGAACAATCAGTCATGAGGTAAAAATGTTCCTTGAAATCAGGAGAGGTCATGACTGGAGCACTGGTAAGGGCTTCTTTAATGCGATGGAAAGCATCATCAGCCTCAGGAGTCCAGGTAATAGTCTGGCCCTTTTTCCTATTCTTAAGAAGGTCAGTAAGAGGTGACAACAAAGTAGAGTAAGAAGGCACAAACCGGCGATAGTATCCACACATTCCCAAGATCCTACGTAACTGGGTGGTGGTTTTAGGTATGGGGAAGTCTTTAATAGCAGATACTTTATCCGGATTTGTCCTCAGACCTTGACTATCAACAACGTATCCTAGGAATTTTAAATTAGGACGACAAAAATTACATTTATCTAAATTCACCGTAAGATTAGCCTCTTTAAGGCGTGAAAATAGCTTGCCTAATATTTCAATATGTAAATCAAAATCAGGAGTAACAACTAAAATATCATCTAGATAATAGAAGACATATGGCTCAAGTTGTGGACCGATAACCAAGTCCATTAAACGACACATTGTCTGGAGAGCAGAAACAAGACCGAAAGGCATGGTAACAAATTGAAATAGCCCTTTCCCACTGACAGCAAAAGCGGTATACTTCTTACTCTCTTCACTCAAAGGAATTTGTAAGAAGGCCTTAGATAGATCAATGGAAGAGATGTATTTAGCATTCTGAAGTTTGCTTAAGATAACATCTATTCTGGGGATAGGATAAGCGTCCCTATTAGCAGTGATACTATTTAATTTCCGACCATCGAAACAAACTCTAAAGGATCCATCCTTCTTTTTTATGAGCCAAAGCGGACTGCAATAACAAGACTTGGACGGTTCGATAATATTTAAGGAGAGCATCGAATCAACCTCCTTTTCTAGATCTGCCTGCCATGCTTGAGGTATGGGATACTGATATTGTCGAAAAGGGGTTGAAGTATTCACTTCAATAGTATGAGACATTAGATGAGTACGGCCTAATTTATCGTTAGAAGAAATCGATGAAAATTTAGAAATGATATTCTCTAGTTGTTTTTGTTCCCTGACAGACAAACTAGAAAACTCACGAATAGCACTGAGGGTTGACAAATTGAATGATGATATAGAAACGGAAAAGTCAGAACAGTTCAATGTGCTGTTAAATGTATTTAAGAAATCCATGCCAAGAATTATGGAGTTTCGAACAGAAGGTATGATATAAAATGTAATTGTTTTCCGAATATTAGCAACTAAGATGTCTGTCTCAAATTTACCTGTAATTGACTGAACTGTACCATCTGCAGTAGACACTTGCAAAGAAGAAATAGGCATAATAGTAATATCAGTATTTTCTAGTAACTTTAATGAATAAGAACCTATTAAAGAAATATTTGAGCCACTATCTAATAGAGCTAAGCATGATTGTCCTAATATCTCAATTTCAAGATACGGTCGGTTATCATTGTGTTTTCTGACTAATAAAGAATTTATATCAAAACCTAAAGCATCTGCTTGGTTATCAAAATTATGGGGTAACAACACAGACATATTATCATTACTAACAAAACTAGAAACGGGTATAGACAAGGGAACTACTTCACTACTACACTTACCATTATGTTCAACACTATCAACTAAAGGAGTATTTATGGATGACCATCTATGATCACTTGAACCATGTGGACTTAATATATCACAATTAGAGCTTACTGTTTTGATTGATTTTGATCTGTGGTGCGTACTGATCTTTTTGATGACACCCCTTTCCCTTTCCGACTGGGAGATGGGTTTGTGTTGCTTGACGTGCTTGGACTTGCAGATTCTGTTGATGCTGGGGTTTGGTTCCCTGATAGGGAAGTGGAAGGAGAAACGCTCAGGGGACGGACCTCCAACGTTCCGTTTCCCGAACATTTGAAACAGTTCCGTTTGAGGGTATTTTCTCGACCACAACCGTGGCAGAAAATACGATTTTGAGGGATCTCACACCCAACAAACGTGTGACCCGGGAGATAACAATTCCAGCAGACAACAGAACTCAATGCCGAAACATTCCGTTCAGGACCCTTATTTTGCCATGAACGGGGCCTAAAAGAACTTGGCTGAGAGGAAGAACTAGGTGATTGTCGAGATGAGGAAGAAGGTGGAGAAGACCAAGATAACGTTTCCTCCAAACGTTTGCACTTTTCAGTGAGGTCTGTGATACTTTGAATGTCCATCAAAGCTAATTGCTTATGGTAAGAAGGTAACAGACATTTGAGAATGATTTTTATTTTGGCAGAGTCTGTTAGAGAAGTCTCAAGTCGACTACACATGCCCAAAATTGTGTTAATAAACATAGTCACAGGTTCATTTGGTTTCTGTTTATGGTTCTTTATTTCGTCTAAGAGGTCATCTTGGAAAGAATAAGGGAGAAAATCAGATTTTAATTTCTGAGCTAACTCAGACCAAGTGGAAAAACTATTACGATTATTCATATACCAAGTAAATGCAGGACCTGTAAATAATTCAGCAGAAGCTGCAAAAAGATCATCCTCACTCACACCTCTTGAAATACGGAGACATTCCACTCTTTCCAAAAATGTAATTACTTGATCGTAGTGACCTTGACCAGAAAATGAAATTCCCCACTTATGTATGTGAATAGGTTTGGGGTGTAAGAAAGAGTTAGCTACTTGAACAGAAGAAGTAGGAGTGGAGGTGGCTATCGGACATACTCGAGAATCAAGTTCGCCTTCTAAACCAAGAATCCTAATGGACATAGAGCGCTTGTAAGTTTGTTGTTCCTCATCAGAGCAAGATAGTAAATGAACACGACCAGAGATATGAGCAAGACGTGATATGCACCTAGAATACATGCTATCATGGACAGTCCCTCTAAAATCAGATATCTTTTTAGCAAGATCCTCAATCGTCTCGTTTATCCCCTGTTGTTGTTCAGGAAAAGGAATAGCTGCAGCAGAAATTTGTCGGAAACTCCTATTCCCTTGTTCTTGTTTAAGAGCACCCCGCAATAGACTGCGTTTTCTATCAACTTTATCGGATTCTTCGACCTCTATGTCCCTTATCCTCAACTCGTAATCTAATTCCTTAACTAACAAATGCTCTGGCTGAAAGGCACACATGATGAGAGGAAAAACAAACAATGAAACAATCAAAATCAAAAATGTGACCAGCAAAGTATATTTAAGTTTGTAAGGGTATCTATGAAGAAAATATTAGCAACACACCAACAGAATCAACAAATCTCACCAATAATTATAATCAGGTTATCAATGTAAATGTGAGTAATGAAAATAATTTTCAGTTATGTTCAAAAATAGCTCTGAAAAAAAAATATGTACCTATATATTTGGTCAACAATTAGTTGATCCTAAAAATATACCAATATTGTCTGAATGTATTCAAATGTATAGAATAATATATGTTTTAGTTATTTATTGTTAGGTTAAATATATATTATATAAACTCCTAATAAATTATAAACTCCAATATAGACTGCCAGCTGTACAACTATAAGCAAAAAATAGGGTATTTAAATATTTATCTAACAATACAGCAATATAAGAGAACCTGAAAAATAGTAATAACAAAATTAGGGATAAAATAAATCAACAACAAGATGCGAGGGTATACCAACAGAAAATAATACAGAAACTTAGATAAAAGAGAAAATATGACCTAAAGAAAATACTGTCTTTGACCTAAGATGGCCCCACGTTGGGCGCCACTGTAACAAAAAATGTGGGGTACTTCTGTTTGAGTAACCGTTGGGAGAAATATCTAAACTCCAACAGAAGTAGGCAAAGAAGGGGAAGCAAATGTATTGGAATGAAGGGGCTTCTACGTTGGGAAGCAAATGTAACAAATACTACCTTAGCGTACAAGTAGTACTTGTATGGGAATGTGAAATGAAAAAGTCAGATGGTAAACTATTGACAGAAACAGAAGTAGATGGATGAAACTGACTGTAGTTAAGCTAGCAGGGTATAGAAGAGAATGAGCCCTTGATACTCAAGGATAGTTCGGCCAATTTTCGCGCCGTCAAAGACAGTAAATCTACAGAATATAGATGATGGATATAAAGGGAATATCAAGATGAACAAAGACTAGAAAATATAGAAAAATAACAATAAATCATGGGCGCCAGTAGAGCGTAGACTATGGCTCTACCAGGTATCCTATACTGCTGCACTCGTACTAGTTAGTTGCTATGACAATAAAATTAGTAAACCTAGAAACATATGACAACCCCTAGGTAATAAAAGAAATATTATACAACCCATTCAATAGTGTATTTAGCTTTTACTTATATGTACAAAAATTCGTATATGTACCAACAAGGTATGCCCTAAAATTAATAAAAAAATATTTTACTAATAAAGTATGTACAATTTACAGTCTACAGAGTAGTTTAAACAAAAGAGGAACAAAGTCCACCCCTAAAAATTGGTTTGAAATGTCAAATCCAATTTATGGTACAAAAATGAACCGACACACTACTCGAGGTAAAACTCTAACTTCATGTGCGGTTACAATAATAAAAAAAACAAGTTAAATGGTCAATTACCCTGAGGGGGACAAAAGCCAAGGTTCAGTAATTATAATATATAAAAAATTTACCAAATTTTCTCCGGATAGTTGAGCTCAATTACCTTTACACGTGAGAAAAGAAACAAAAGAAATTAATTTATTAGAAAAAGGCAAATTTGAAGCCTTGAAGAGGAGGTATTATTTATTATTAAAAATTGAAAATATTTAAATTATTTCTTTTGTTTTTGTTTGAAAAAAATTATGAATAACTTAGTGGAGTATAATGTAAACTTATTTAATTTTATATTTTTAATAGATATTGAATGTTCCAATTATTTAGAAAAAATTAATGTTCTTGAAAATAATAATAAAAAAAAATACTTAATCACTGTCCAACACCAACTAACGTAAAGTCTTTTCCAAAGTTCCAAACAAAATAATGATAGTCCAAAAACCAACTCAAAAGACGATTCCAGCTCCTAGGCTACCCCGTGACTGCGCTAAAGTTTTTTTTTTATTTCATCCCTGATGTTAGTGGGATGAATATTCCAGTGGTTCCAAGTGGCTAAAAGATACAAACCCATTGTTAATTTGGGTAATCAATCTTATGGAATTAGGAAATAAGTTGGAAGTTAAACTTCCAATAAAAACTGGTCAGGATCCATTAAAAGAAGTGTTGTTTTTTTTTTCTGTACCAAAAACATAGGTTCCACTTGACCTTGAATAACTTTATGGAATTTTATATAGAAACATGTGGATTTAGAGCTAGGAATGATATTAAAAATTGTATCTATAGATAGTTAGTCGAAATATATAATAAAGACAAGAAGAAATGAAAAGAATTTATGGAAATTATAAATTTTCCGGTCATCAATATGGCTTCCTATATGGATGAAGTAATAATACAACTTACCCGATAGCAATCATCCCAAATTTTTACCAAATTAATACTTTTCTCCTTCAACAAAACAAAACTTTCTCCTCCTTCAACTTAATTACGATAGCTTCCGTATAAAAAAAAAAAATAACTAAAAGGTGATTCCTTTTTTTGTTCAAAAAGCCACCGACCACTTGGAACTTATTTATTTGGAGGTTCAGCTAACAGTGAAACTTTTTAAAAATTTGACAGTTCTTCTTGATACTTGCGACAGCGGCTACTCGTGGAACTAATGTCCAGTGTTGGCGGTGTTGCAAGATGGAAAAGTAGCATTTTATAAATATTAAATTATTGATTTTTAATTAAAATATTTTCATTAAGTAACGTTCCGTTACAAGGAGTACAGGAGGGCATTTTGGTGTAAAGACAACCCTTAAAATAATTTGGGAATTATTTTATTGGATGAATAGTTCCGACGATGTAAGGGACTGGTGTAAGAAATGTACTATAGTATTTTTACTACAAAAACGTTATTACGTAGGTCAAAATTTTTGACGTAAGAGAACTGTCAAAACATTAGAATGTGACTTTTCATTATTGCTATGTTTATTATAAACACGGCAATAATGAAAAGTCACATTCTAATGTTTTGACAGTTCTCTTACGTCAATAATTTTGACCTACGTAATAACGTTTTTGTAGTAAAAATACTATACATGTGCTATGAGTAACGGACTTCACCGGAAAAGACAGGCTTCTATGAGACAGTACAATGTTGGCAGCCCATTTGAAAGAATAGCTTTGGATATTGCCAGTACATTTCCAGAAAGTGGAAGTTGATGCAAGTGTACAGTTAATAACAAACAAAAAAATGGAATAAAATTGTAAGTTCATTGTTTTCAACAACATTGAAATGAAAAAAACCCTTCATTATCCATGTTTGTATGTCCATCCGTTACATACAACTCCGTTATTAGAACAGACATAATGACAAATGAGATTTATGTAGAATTAGAACTTTTAACCCAAACATGGTATTACAGGTGAGAAATTTGACCTCTGACTTCCGGTTTCAGAGTTGCAACCAGAAGTACTATATTGAAGTCACCAAAATAGTACAAGCGATATATTATTCGAAAAGTTGTAACCGCAAGTGCTACATTATAGTCGTAGAAATAATACATATGGTATATCAATCGATGCTTATGGAAAAGTCGAGCATAAGTATTTATTCAGTATGTATTCCGGTTGTGATGTCATTTCCGGTTAAAAAGTTATGAACGGAAGTTTGGCAATAATGACACAAAATTAATGAAACAGTGCATCAGTCGATACAACGTCACAAGAAGAGTTCAAAAATATCCACTTCAGGTTCTACTTAAGAACATGTTAAGTGAAAACCTAGGACTTACAAAGTCTCATTGCGTGTTATATTTTGCCTTTAAAATTTTTAATAATTGTATTGTAAGTTATGAATGAAACTTTTAAGCCTTCATGGCATAAATATGACGCTAACTAAATAAAAATTCTTGGAGAGTATGGCTAAACTTTATTCGCATTAAAGAAATTTAATAAATTAATAAAAACGTCGTTGATGGATACCAGCGTATTAAAGAAAAAGCAGCTAGCATTTAAAGTTGGAAAGACTAGAATTTTGCATAGTTTCATTTACATATATTGTTCTATACTATATTTCCAACTAATTACTTATCAATAACCCAAGAACCCAAGAACGCCCAAGAATGCTATACTTACTTAATTTACCTAACAAACGTAAACGGGACGCTTCTGTCTACTCAGCACTTGCTACATTTGAGGCCAGCGCTTCTCAGTAATAATTCATTCAATTTCCATATCTTTGGTAAACTAGGTCTCAGACGTTCATCATCTTTGTCCACACTATGTTAACAAAGTTTACGTCCAGCGAGAATACACTAAAGTGCTGTTTAAAGCACAATTGAACCTATTTTGGAATTCGATCGAAACTAAAGCGGCATATTAGCAGACTAAAATAATGTTATCTTTGTAAGTTTGTGTGAATTCACAGTTCCAGGTCAGACGTAATACAGGTACTTATATTCTATTTAAAAATCACCTGCACAAGGATATGCCTATAATTTTTAATCAAAGTGTACTAGTTCCCGATTTTTTATTTTCTATGTTTAAATGAGCCACTAAATATCTGACCAGTTGTAAGAGAAATAGATACATATTTCAAGTATTTGCCTATCTGTTCCACCTGTCCTAAATATGCTTGACAGAGTTTAATTTGAAACACTACGTGAGCCGTTATTCAGAATCTAGTTTAAAATCTTGATTATTTCATTCATAGAGATTGTGACCAATAGATACCTACAAGAATGAAAATTACAGCGAAAATAACACTCACCCATTTGTCTACTCGACAATTATCGCTTGAATTCGGCGATAACTGCATAGTAGAAATCGAAAATTGCACTGTCATGTTTTTAATTGTTGAATTTGATAACCACATATAGTCCAGAAAGCCACTGCGCATCCGCTAGGAAAAATATTCCGATTCGGATTTTTTGCACAATCTTACTCAAAAAGGACCCCTTTTAACAAATTTGCATGTTGACCGGGCCAAAAGAGGGTCAAAAAATTTTTATACGTTTTTTTTTGTTTTTTTTTTCCTAAAATTATTTTTTTTGCATTGAACAAAGTTTTTTTAGGTTTTTTGGATCATTCCAAACAGAAAAGGTCTGTAGTGACATTTCTCTAAAGTTGATAGTTTTTGACATATAAGCGATTAAAAATTTAAAAATTGCAAAATTGGCCATTTTTAACACTCAAAAACTATGTGAAAAACTGAAAATTTGAATATTGCCAAAGTAGGTGGATATTCGTTAAACATCGATTGATGAAAACCCGAAGAGTTTTTGCAATACAATATTCAAAACTCCTTTGTTTTTTAATTGCCAATCAAGCATGCGCGTCACTATTTTCCACCGACAGTATGGTGCAAATGAAAGGAATAAATTCGGTATTTCGTAAACCGCCGACTTTAAGGAAAAATCCCGAAACAGGTCGATTTTTATTTTTAAGTTATGATATTGTGGCATATATGGTATACTAGGGACATCATCCATCTGGGTGTTATGACGTAACCGATGATTTTTTTAAATGAGAATAGGGGTCGTGTGCTTGCTTATCTGAAAGGTTCTTCAATTCTGTATTCAGTAATATAACCATTTATATAATTATTTATACAGGGTGCCCTTCTACTTCTTTTTTGTCAAATAATTTAATTTAATAAAATATTTTTGGACACCCAGTATAAATAATTATGTAAGTATCTACATTACTGGATAGAGAATTACAGAACCTTTCAAATGAGCTATCACATGACCCCTATTCTTATTTAAAAAAATCATCGATTACGTCATCACGTCCAGACGGATGACGTCACTACTATACCATATATGCCACAATATCATAACTTAAAAATAAAAATCGACCTGTTTCGGGTTTTTTTCTTAAAGTCGCAGGTTTACGAAATAACGAATTTATTCCTTTCATTTGCACGATACTGTATACACCATGCAACGGTGGAAAATAGGGTCGCGCACGCGTGATTAGAAATTAAAAAACAAAGGAGTTTTGAATAATGTATTGCAAAAAACTTTTCAGGATTTCCTCAATCGATGTTTAAAGAATATCTGCCTACCATGGCAACATTCGAATTTTCAGTTTTTCACATAGTTTTTGAGTGTTAAAAATGGCTAATTTCGCAATTTTTCATTTTTTAATCGCTTATATGTCAAAAACTATCAACTTTAGAGAAATGTCACTAAAGACCTTTTCTGTTTGGAATGATCCAAAAAACCTAAAAAAACTTTGTCCCATGCAAAAAAAGTAATTTTAGGAAAAAAACAAAAAAAAAAACGTTTAAAAAATTTTTGACCCACTTTTGGTCCTGGCAACATGCAAATTTGTTAAAAGGGGTCCTTTTTGAGTAAGATTGTGCAAAAAATCCGAATCGGAATATTTTTCCTAGCGGATGCGCAGTGGCTTTCTGGACTAATATTAACAACAGCTTTATATATATATATATATATATATATATATATACATCCCGCTATCATTATGTCATCTTTTCATGTTGCAGTCATTTGGCATCACCAAGAAATACTATCATTTTCGAATTTTAATTCGTGTATGTT
Source organism: Diabrotica virgifera virgifera (assembly GCF_917563875.1). Taxonomy (NCBI): domain Eukaryota; kingdom Metazoa; phylum Arthropoda; class Insecta; order Coleoptera; family Chrysomelidae; genus Diabrotica; species Diabrotica virgifera. The sequence goes on along the minus strand of NC_065448.1, from coordinate 70,565,268 downwards.
TGTTGAGCGCATTTTTTAACGCCCTGTATCGTTCTCAGTTTTCTAAAATTTTAATTTTAAAAATTTAAATTATATACAAAAATTTTTACACTTCATAACCATTTTGACTTCCACCACATAAAAATGTGTATTTCCCATCATTTTGCCGCTTTTCGACGTTGCCACGAGTTAAAAATACCGATCTTTTGAGGACAGGTAGAAAAGGTCTATTGTAAACTTAGAGGATGGAATATTTTGGTAAAATATTCCATCCTCTCAGATTATAACTACATAAAAGGTAGGTTCTTTACCTGTTCAGCTGGATTACCAAGCAAGGGTCTAAATATTTTACGAGTTGAATTGTGTTTATTTGATTTCATCTGTTAAATTAAAATTTCTCATACCGACTTAAAATATTTGTTTGAAAAATTCATTTTATATTTTCGTTTAATTTACTTAGGGTTTTTGGTCAGAATTTTGAAGAAACGCTTGGTTTGACATAAAATTTGGGACACGTACCTATAGCTAATATGTTAAAGAAAAAAAGTGATATTGTGCCGATATGTGCTTTTGATCTGGAGGTGAGTTTCGTCGGTTATAGGGTATGAAAACAAATACGTTCAAATAAGTCCGGAATTGGATAAACTGACTAATTCTAAGCAACTTCTATTTTATAGCGTTTTTCACTAAGTCAATACTTTTAGAGATATTTGCGAGTGAATATGTTCATTTTTCAACAAAAAAAAAACGTTTTTATACGGTTTTTCGCAAATAACTCAAAAAGTAGGTACTTTATTGAAAAAAAATTAGCAAATAGTAAATATAGCTTATAAAAAAGTGAAAAAATGGTATATGTGTCAGGTCTGTAGACCCAGTAGAAGCAGAGTTATTGCTAAGCTTTGTTTTAAAACCAAGAGGAGTAGGTAAACTAAATGGCAGATTCACACCCAAGAAAGTCACTAGAAATATCATCAGATAAATCTTCTTTTTTGGTTGATCATATCGGCCTTTGACGGTAATCTTGACTAAAAATCTAAAAATAAAAGGAAGAACGCAGAAAATACAAAAATTGCTGATAAAATAAATAAACTAACCTATGAAATGCCAATAGTGTCAAAATTTGATATGAGTAAAATTGCCTGAGGTTGTACCAATTACAAACAAGGTGTACGGCGCGGGAAATTTGAATGACTCCTCTTGTTTAAAAACAGACTATAGTGAAAAATAAGCTCTTATATCTCAAATTCCAAATCGAATATTTTAACGTGAAATAAAAAAAATGAAACACTTTTCTGGGAAAACTTATTACAACTTTCTTAAAGTGTTTAAGAAAACGTTTATTTTTATTTTTTTTTTTAAGTTTCCAGCAGCAAGAGTAAGCAGGTTACGCTCAAAATACAGTTGTTCCTTTTTTTTTGGTTAAAAATATTCTAAAAACTCCCTCTAATTAACAGCCCAAATGGAATTAATCGTTACCACTTCACAAGTAACTTTATGTATTGTTTGTGTTTGTAAGTTTCATCAGTTCAAAGTGCTTATTTGTGGAAAAATTTGGTTTTAAAGTAAATTTTTTTAAATCTTTAATTTTGAAAAAAAGACTTTTGTCAAAATAACTTAAAAATTATTAGTGATACCAAATATCTTAAAGAGTAAAAAATGTAGGTGTTGCTTTTTTAAATATTTGGAATTTTTTGATTTTCTGGAAGACAAAAATTGGTTAAGATATGGCTGTTCAAAATTTGCATATACATACTCGTGACTAGTGATTCGTTCGAGGCCTTTCAACAAAACCCCTTTCAAAAATAAGCATTTTGAACCAATGCAACTTACAGATCATATACAGGGTTTCCCCGAAAATAGTGCGTTCCTTAAAGGTATAGATAGAAAGCACAATGTAGAGCAAAAAAGTCTTATAACATTTTATTCTAAATTCAGCCGTTTGACCAAAAAACGAAAATACATTTTGATATGCAAATTGATACTCAATTGGTAAATAAACAAGGGGTCCCATTAGATTAAATTTCACAGTCACAGGTTCTTCTACGCCATGTTGCCAGGTCATATAAATTTATGAAAATAAAAATTTACTCTTATGGAGAACAACGTAATTTTTGTTGAAACGGTTAACTTTAGGAAAAAATGTTACAACACCTTTTTGTTCTAAATTGTGTATTATATCCACACCTTAAAGGAACGCACTATTTTCGGAGACACCCTGTATAAACAATACATTTATCTAAAGTAACGTGTGAAGCGGTAACAATTAATTTTCATGACTTTCTTTTGCCAAAAAAAAGGGAACGATTTTATTTTCAGCGTAACTTGCTTACTTTTCACGCTAGAAACAGTTTTAAAAACACCAAAAAAAATTTTTTTTAAACACTTTAAAAGAGTTATGATGAGTGTTTCCCGAAAAGTGCTTTATTTTTTTGGTTATTTTACGTTGAAATATTCGATTTGGTATTTGACGAATAAGAACCTATTTTTCATTAGCTGCAACCCTGCTTCTACTGGGTCTACAGACCTTATACTGACACCTCTTTTTCATAAGCTATATTATTGCTAGGAATATTTTCTTCGATAAAATATGTACATACTTACTTTTTGAGTTATTTGCGAAAATCCGTCCAAAACGTGTTTTTCTATGAAAAATAAACATATTCACTCGCACATACCTCGAAAAGTATTGACCTAAAACTTTTATAGAACAAAATTTGCTTAGAATTAGAATTAGTCAGTTTATCCACTTCCGGACTTATTTTGCACGTATGTTTTTTCACCTCCAAGAAGGGGTGAAAGTCACATCCAGGACAAGAGAACATATCGGCATAATCTCACTTTTTTCTTTGGCATTTTAGCTACGTGTGTGCCAAATTTTATGTCAATCCAAGCGGTTCTTTAAAATCTGGAGGTTTTGCGATATTTTATCATGAGTGAATGGAATAATAATTATTACAACGGCAATTATTGCCGTTGTCACTTTTAGATAAGAAGTCATTATCACAATGATATAGTCAGGTTAACTGAATTGTATAATTATTGTTTTTATCATTAAATGTGAAAACCTAGAATTATCCATGTCTGTCCGTCAATAAACACAACTCGTCTATTAGTAGGACAGAAAGAATGACAAATAAGGTGTCAAATGAAAGCCTATAACCAAAATATGATATTACATGTGAGAAGTTTGACCTCGGACTGCCTGTTCCAGAGTTGCAACCGAAAGTACTGTTTTAAATTCGTCGAAATAGTACAAACTATTGGTCAACACGACTAAGAAAGACCAGAACAAATACATACTTCCGGTTTCATGCCTGTCTGTTCGTCCATATCTGTAGGTGAACAAAATTCATCCGTCATATCAGCTGACAAAAAGTTACACGAAGGGTTCAAATATCGACTGCCGGTTCAACTTCCGGTCACTTTTTGTGAAAAATTAGAACTTACGATGTCCAATTGCTTGTTACAATTTTTTTTATAAGTGTTCTACTCTATCTATAGTCCTGTCGCCAGGGGGGGTACAACGGCCTCCTTAATTCAGATGGACTTACCCAAGTTTTTTTTATATATTTTGACCCGTAGAATACGAATTTTTTGGGTAACAGTTGATCCGGATGTCGATAAGATTGTTATAGACAAAGAACTTGAGGAATTACATAACAGTGATTTCTCGCAAAACAAAACATATTTTTGTATTTTTTGGGTCATTATAAGCAAAAAATATTCCTACAAGTTTTTTCGTAGAATGCATAGTTTTCGAGATAACCGCGGTTGAACTTTCAAAAAATCGAAAAATTGCAATTTTTGAACCCGAATAACTTTTGATTAAAAAATAAAGTAGCAATTCTGCTTACCGCATTTGAAAGTTTAAGTCAAATTATATCGGTTTTGATTATTTGCATTGCTACAAATTAATTTTTTTATTGTTAAACTAATCTATAAACACATAGGTTTCCCGTGCCTAATACATGCGTTTTAACGCATGCTACGTAGAAATTGCCTCGCTTGCACTTGTAGCTACTCTACCTACTCGTTCGATTTTAAATGAGAAATCATAGAAAACATCACTCTCATACTAGGTGTTTACTACAGTTTACAGCTTTCTTTAACAATAAAATAATAAATTTTTAGCAATGCAAATAATCAAAACCGATATAATTTGACTTCAACTTTCAAATGCGGTAAGCAGAATTGCTACTTTATTTTTTAATCAAAAGTTATTCGGGTTTAAAATTTACAATTTTTCGATTTTTTGAAAGTTCAACCGCGGTTATCTCGAAAACTATGCATTCTACGAAAAAACTTGTAGTAATATTTTTTGCTTAAAATGACCCAAAAAATACAAAAAGATGTTTTGTTTTGCGAGAAATCGCTGTTATGTAATTCCTCAAGTTCTTTGTCTATAACAATCTTATCGACATCCGGATCAACTGTTACCCAAAAAATTCGTATTCTGCGGGTCAAAATATATAAAAAAAACTTGAGTAAGTCCATCTGAATTAAGGAGGCCGTTGTACCCCCCCTGGCGACAGGACTACTATTCTGACTTTTCATTAACTTACTTAGATCACATATAATTTAATACAGTTTTGATGTCAGGGTCTTCAAAATTTATGTGGTGAGTTCCGGTATGTGATGAATGAAAAACGACTCCATAAGCAGAAGAAAAAAGTGTTCTCAAGACCTAAGACAATACATCGACTCACAAGAGCGTTGTGACAGTAGCAAAAATTCGAGTTGGGGTTCTAATTACTTTCTCATGCGGCTTACTCTCCTGACTTGGCCCCCTCCGATTATTAAGTGTTCCCAAATCTGAAGAAATGATGGGTGAGTCACAAAGTTTCACAAAAAAGCGAATATTTCGCGAAATGAACGTCAGATCGAAAAACTAAAAAATGCGTGTTCAATATTTTTCAAAAGTCTATCGAATGATACCAAAAACGAACCCCCACGGAAAGGGGTGAGGAGTAAATTAAAAATTTTAAATACGAACCCTGCGATATTTCGCGAAATGAACATCAGAGTGCCAGTGTGTGCTTTTTTTCTGGGGATGAGTACCACCCCCTTCTCGAGTGTGAAAAAATATAGGTCCAAATAAGTCCGTAAGTGGATAAACTAATTAAATTCCTTGTAACTTTTGTTTTTAGATGGTTTTTCGCAAATAAATCAAAAAGTAAGTATTTGATCGAAAAACTATTCCTAGCAAATATAAAGCTTATAAAACAGTAAAAAAAATGATGAATGTATGAAGTCTGGACACACAATAAAAACAGAGTTGGAGCTAATCAAAAGTTGGTTCTTATTCGTCAAATTCCAAATCGACTAGTTCAACGTAAAATGTCCAAAAAATAACGCACTTTTCGGGGAAAACCCGCCACAAATTTTTTAAAGAGTTTAAAAAAAGTTTTATTTTTGTTATATAAAAAGTATCTATTCTATCACCATCAGCATCAAAAGTAGACCGGGCAGTATCGTCGCCCCCGCTAGCGAAATTATTCCGATTCGATTTTTTTGCACAAACTTACTCAAAAAGAGGTCCTTATAACATATCCAAAGGGTACCGGGCGGTGCATTGGTCGAAAAATTGTTTAAAAAATTTTTTTGAAACAAATTCACAAAAACAATTTTTTCATTTCGAACAATTTTTTTTAGATAACTTGTGTCATTCTGGGCAAAAAAGGTGTCTTGCCATTTTTGTTTAAAATTGATTGTTGTCGAGTTATATGCGATTAAAAATTTGAAAAATGCGAAAATGGCCATTTTTAAGTCTTAATAACTCGATTAAAAGTTATTATTATGAAATTAAAAAGTGAGCAGATCAAGTTTCAAACCCTTGCTTCAAGGTCCTTAAGAGATTTTTGTCATTATTTTATTATAAAGCTGTTATTTTTAATTATTAATAATTAGCGCTATAGTCCCGGATTTATCGTCGCCCCTGTTAGTGAAATTATTCCGATTCGATTTTTTTGCACAAACTTACTCAAAAAGAGGTCCTTATAACATATTCACAAGGTGCCGTGGTCGAAAAATTGTTTAAACAATTTTTTAAACAAATCCACAAAAATAATTTTTTCACTTTGAACAATTTTTTTTAGATAATTTTGGACATTCTGAACAAAAAAGGTCTCTTGTCAATTTGCTCTAAAATTGATTGTTGTCGAGTTATACGCGATTTAAAACCTGAAAAATGCGAAAATGGCCATATAACTCGACAAAAATCAATTTTAGAGAAAAATCTCAAGATACCTTTTTTGCTCAGAATAACCCAACTTATCTAAAAAATCGTTCGTAATGAAAAAATTATTTTTGTGAATTTGTTTAAAAAATTGTTTAAGGTGATACAGTAGCGATCAACAGGTAGCCAAAACGCGTTCCAAGATTGCGGCTGTAATTTTGAATATTTTTTCAAGATATTTGGCACACGTATCCGTAATATAATAAAGAATGGCGGTACAGAGCCCAATTTGAAAAATATATTAGGTAATATTTGAAAATTATTCTGTAATTAAATACAATATTAAAAAAACGAGCCTGTACCGCCATTAAGAAGAACAAAAAAATACACTTTCTTCAAATAAACTTTTTTATCCGATGCCTAGATTTTGTGTCATTTTGGAACTACTAAAATGTTTTATTTCATTAGTCCAAAACAAAATTTAAATTTTTTAATTCGACAAAATATTTCCACGCACAGGCTGTGGTCTGTATTAATTCGAGAACCAAGAGAGACAGCTCATTAACCGCCTTTCATTTTTTCTTAAAAAATAAACGATCTCTACACAAAGTACTTATAGGATAATACGCCGCCGTTATGAAATGATTGTAGGATGTTAAAATGACGAAGGATGTTTTACCCGGAAATCCGAATTTTATATACTTTTGTTATATTTAATACCCTAATAGCACACGACGTCCTTTGGACGTCCAAAATAGGTCAATTTTTGGTCCTAACGTCCATGGACCATAAACGGACGTCTTTTGGACGTCCTACGCTGGACGTACTTCGGGTGTACTAAATATGTACGTCCTTTGGACGTCCGGCGTTGGACGTCCGGCGTTGGACGTCCTTCAGGTGGACTAAATATGTACGTCCTTTGGACGTCCGGCATTGGACGTCCTTCGGGTGGACTAAATATGTACGTCCTTCGGACGTCCGGTGTTGGACGTCCTTCGGGTGGAATAAATATGAACGTCCTTTGGACGTCCGTACTCGGACGAAATACGGACCTTTTCCAATCGTCCATATTGGACATATTCTACCAATAAGGGGATTAAACAGCAAAATTATTTAATAAAATATTAACTTAATTATGTTAATAAAATAGTTTAAATGGAAAAGATTATAAATCATATTTAATTCAAAACTGTATATGTAGTTTAATATCTAATACATGTTTTTGTTTTTATGTAAAGTGTGAAAATCTGATCGGTAAATTATTCGTTATGTCCACTCTACATCAACAATAAATTGAACAAGAAGTTGACTAAGTTATTCAAGGCCAAATTTGACGAGTACAAAATGTATGATTTGTAAAAGAAAATGAAGGAATTTGATGAAATAGAACAATTGGATATGTTTTATTTTGTCAAATTTCTTTATTTTCTGTTTATTCACGGCAAAATTGGAAGTAGAATTGTGTTTTGTATAAGCCAAATTTGACCTTGAATAACTTGTCGTCAATTTCTTGTTCAATTATTGTTGATGTAAAGTGGACTTTATAATGTTTTATTATTCCCGTTACCAAAATGATAGAAGTTTGGTGGTTAATTCTAATAAGCAAAAATATAATTTTTATGAATGCATCCTTACTACAGATAAATATTGAGAGCATCTTTTTGAAGTTGAGCGTACGTGTGCCCAAAATAGGTCCAGTTTTAGTCCTAATGCGGATGGACTATAAATGAACGTCCTTCGGACGTCCGACGTTGGACGTACTTACGTGTTGAATAAATATGAACGTCCTTTGGACGTCCATTGGACGTCCGTGCTCGGACGTCCGTTGGACATTGACATCGATCCGTGAGCGTCATCTGCAAAGAAGAAAATCACAAGCCAGGACAACCAATCCAAATAGTGAGTGTTTCAAACTTTTGTGTTGTGTTGTCAAAAGTTTATTTAATTATTTATGTTTTTCCTTACATACTTACATATTTTTTCAAGCTTTTTGGTATATTTTTCATATTTTTTACTATATTTCGATAAAAAAATTCTTCGCAGTTTTATCCTAATCAACATCATCATCATTCTATCCAAAAAGGCAAATCGCCAAAATCGCAATTTTATCATAATATGATATGTATATTTGCATTTTACCACATTTTTTCGATGTTTTGAAACATTTTTGTATATCTTTTGTGTATCTATCTATATTTTGTATATCACCCCTCCTCGGGGTGAAACTCACCCCCCAAATTCACATACTAATTTGTAAGTACACATACTTTGTAAGTATGGAATAAAGGTTGCTTAATATTAATCAGTTTATCGAAGTCCGGACTTATTTTGAACGTTTTTCACCCCAGAGAAAGAGTGAAACTCACCCCAGGGCAATAGCACACATTGGCACAATATCACTTTTTTTCTTTGGCATGTTAGCTATGCGTATGCCAAATTTCATGTCAATCCTTTAAAATTTACAGCAAAAACCATCAAAGAATGTAGTAATACTTGTTTTCATGAAGTCGGTGATAGAGTTTGACAAATCTTTATGGTTGTTAAATATCTTTTAATTTGTGTATTCGATTTTTAAAGGTAGGTACTATATACGTCCATTTGGCACAATAAAAAATAACCTTCGACCGGTACATATTGCTTGTATCGATGCTCGGTGCATTGTTCAGTCATAAATTTTACCTGTCCCTATAGCGTCGGCCGTCGCGTCGGGTCCTATTGTAAATTATTATAATAATAGTCCGTCTCGGTATTTTATTATTTCTGTCATAAGTATCTCTGTGGAAATGCAAATGCTGCTTGTAACATCCCAAAAACCTACTATTAATTGTACTCGTATAAATAAGTGTATAATATGTACCTACCTACTTATTTATTGTATTCATTTATAGACCTGGATCCCGCGTAATAAAAAAAGTTGATTAACAGCAAGCTGAAAATTTGTTAATAGCTTCACGGTGTCTAGTCGGACAAACTTTGATGTACGGGAATACTGGAACCGGGGAAGTTTTAATTGTGGAACAGGTTAAAAACTTGGAACATCAGACTACCGAAAACGTTCCATGTATTTTGTCGGACAGAACTTCCAATTGATTTGTTACCATTTCATTAAACTCTTATGCAAAAATCAGACTGCGTACCAGTCTACTTTTATTCTCTTAATATTTTTACTTAAAAAAAGTGTACTACAATCATCTCGCTAAACTTAATATAACTGTTTTCGAGATAAACCCATTTTAAATCTGCGATATAACATAATTTTTTGCATAATATTGTAGTTAAATCCGAAAAATCAACTTAAAACCATAATAATAATTGTGCCAATTCTCATTTATGTCATTTATATTTTTGGAGATTTTTATGGTTTATAAGTTATTTTTCGAGTTTAGCGAGACGAATGTAGTATATATTTTTTAAGTAATAATATTAAGAGAATAAAAGTTTTGATTCGAAAAGTATATGTAATGTAGAGTTCCCTCAGCGATGTGATATAATATTATTACAGTATAGCTCCCCGTGCATGACAAGCTTATGGAGGTAGCCCATATAGCCTAGGCTATAATATTATTAAAAAAATCACTTAGATGGGACAATGGCTTTAGGAAATTCGAGACATCAAAAATGGCCCATTTTTAAGTTGGTGCGTTAATTTCTTGGAGAAATGTAATTATAATTTAATGTAAATAATCTAATATCCAATAATTGTAAATTAATATAAGATGTAATATAAGTTCCTTAAAAAATATATTTTTTATTTCCCACAATACATTCTCCACAGGTATAAATATCGTCTCTAGACGTCCACCGAACGTCCTCCCAGGACGTTAGATGGATGATCGGCAGCAATACATTGGACCAAACTGGGACGTCCTATGAAGGCCCAATTGACGTCCACCGAACGTCCCTTCGGACGTTAGGTGGACCTCCATTGGGCGTTTGGCAACGTGGAATTTGGACCAAAATTGGACGTCCTGTTAAGGTCCAATTCACGTCCCCTAAGACGTCCGATTAAGATCCAATTTACTCCGATTAAGGTCCAATTTACGTCCAATTAAGGTCCCATTTACGTCCGATTAAGGTCCAATTTACGTCCGATTAAAGTCCAATTTACGTCCGATTAAGGTTCAATTTACGTCCGATTAAGGTCCAATTTACGTCCGATTAAGGTTCAATTTACGTCCGATTAAGGTCCAATTTACGTCCGATTAGGGTCCAATTTACGTCCCCTAGGACGTCCGATTAAGGTCCAATTTACGTCCGATTAAGATCCAATATATGTCCCCTCGGACATTAGATGGACGTCCAATGGACGTTCGGTAGCGCGACATTTGGACCAAAATAGGACGTATAAAGGACGTTCCTCGGACGAAAACGGACGTCCAATGGACGTCCCTAAAGTCCGTGAAGGACGTCCATTGGACGTCCTTGTGCTATTAGGGTAGGTACCTACCTATAATTCTGGTGATTTTTTAAATCCTCTATTGTTAAGAGAATTTACACCTTTAGCCAAAGTTTTACGATTTTCTAACGGAAATTAACAAGTTATTTTAAATACGCACCAATTATCGATGTTGAAAGGAGTTTTTCAAGTTATAAAAATATTTTGTCTGATCAAAGAATATGTTTCCTCGTAAAGAATTTGGAAAAACACATTGTAGTGAATTATAATCGAAGATATATTTATAGTGATATTGTTGTTTTATTTTAAATAGGTAACTATTGGTAGCAGTTTTTGTAAAAACTGTGAATAAATTGCATATATAAAAAATGATTTTATTTGAAAAATAATAAATAAGATTACTAAATAAGACAGAAAATTTGTGGTTTCCCGAAATGCGCATTTTTTGAATTTTTGTGCATATCTTGCGCATATTTCGTAATTTTTTACCGCATATATATGCGAATATTTCATCAAAATTGATCGCATATAAATCCGCTCCCTAGTCATTGTATTCTGTTGGCTGATTCCAATGATTTGAGCCGCCGTACGACACGTTGGGACCAATGGGAGTGAAGATACGTAACTAATACCTATCAAGAGGTTTACTCAAACTTCTTTTCTGTACTTATACCTACCACTCGGTATAAGTACAAAAAAGAAGTTTGTGTAAACCTTTGCACAACTGTGTAAATACTAAAGAAAAATCTAAAATATTAAAAAAAAATAGTGGAATCCGTTAATCTGTTCTCGAAAAAATTAGCTATGAAAAGGAGCATAATTTTCTATATCCCTAACTTTTGACGAGCAGTTTAGCTTAAATGGGGAAAAGCGGTAAGCTTAGACCAAACACCAGTAGGAGGCATTCAATTAATTGAGGAAAAAAATTAAATGGATAACAATATTCATTTCAGTTATAGAAAAGGCATTGCCCCGCTAGAATGGTTGAAATCACAAGTAACAATTAATAGTCCTACAAAAAAGACAGGCGCTTGAAAGTGATAAGACCATTGAACAATAAGCCTGCGAACTGCCTTTTAAACACATTCTTAAAAATAATCCATAACACAATTAAAAAAAGGTTTGTTAAGAAATTCTTTTATAGACTTCAGAAATTCAACAACTTCTCCTGATTATGTTTAAAAAACGTACGGAATGCACTAAATGAAAAAAAGAAGAAAAAGATTTATCATACCGTTATACTCTAATATATTCTTACGTTGAATATTTGATGCTTCCCTGTAGAGTATAAAACGGACAGTTGTGTTTTTCCCGTGAGCTGCCTTGTTTAGTCTTCTTTGTCGTTCTATTCGTTAAATCCTATCCTCTCAAGTCACAGCGTCAGAAAGCAGTGGGTATATGCAGTGAACGGGAGGCCTATGTCGAGCAGTGAACGTTGGGGCCCTTTCGCGTTTATCATATGTAGAGAAGTCGCTTGTCAAAACCTGGACGTATGTAATCGTATTCTATTTGTTAAATACTCTCACCTAATATGTCATACCATGTGTGTTAATCCATTTTATTTCTACAATTTTAAAGTGTTATTACATGCCGTCATTTTCATTTGTCTACACCATCTTATTCTGCCAGTTAAATCCCATCATTTCAGACGCTGTACGTAACGATTGAACCAATAGAACCGTAGATACAAGACTAAGGCCCTTTTGACATGATGCTGTAATTGATTTTCATACGTCATTGTATTATATTAGTCAAATCCAGTTATTTTAGGTGCTGTACGCCACGATTGGACCAATAGGAGCGAAGATACGTAAATAAGGCCCTTTTGACATATTGCTGTATTTGATTTTTCTGTGTCATTGTATTCTGTTCATTAAACCCTACCATTTGAGCTGCTGTACGTCACAATTGGACCAATAGGACTAGATATACATAACTAGGGCCCTTTTGACTTGTTGCTGTATTTGATTTTTCTGTGTCATTGTATTTTATTTGTCAAGTCCTATTATTTGAGATGCCGTACGTCACGATTGGTCTTATAGGACCGAAGATACGCGACTAAGGCCCTTTTGACATGAGGTTGTATTTGATTTTTCTCTCATTGTATTCTGTTTATCAAATCCTATCATTTGAGGTGCTATACATCACGATTGGACCAACAGGACCGAAGATACATAACTAAGGCCCTTTTGACATATTGCTTGTTTGATTTTTCTGTGTCATTGTCTTCTATGATGTCTAGGGCATATCTCTGATATGCCCTATTTTTAAATTGGACTTCGTAAGTCCTAGGTTTTCACCCACAAGCTTTTATTTGACACCTCATTTGTCATTCTACCCGGTATAATGGCGGAGGAGTTATATTGGCGGTCGTACGGACCGACAGAAAGAGTACCCTGCTGAAATATCTCACCTTTAGTACCATCCTTGGATTATAAGCTTTCATTTGACACCTCATTTATTATTATAGCTGGTATAATGATAGAGGAGTTACATTCGCGGTCGGACGGACCCACCGACAGACCGCCTAGGTCAAATATCTCACCTTTAGTACCATCCTTGTATTACCAGCTTACATTTGACACCTTATTTGTCATTCTACCTGGTATAATAACGGAGAAGTTATATTCGCGGTCGTACGGACCGACAAAAAGATTGTCTAGGCCAAATATCTCACTTTTAGTACCATCCTTGGATTATAAGCTTTCATTTGACACCTTATTGATCATTCTACTTGGTATAAAGACGCAGAAGTTATAGTCGCGGTCGTACGGACCGGCGGAAAGACAGCTTAGGTCAAATCGCTCACCTGTAGTACCATCATTGGATTATCAGCTTTCATTTGACACCTCATTTGTCATTCTACTTGGTATAAAGACGCAGAAGTTATAGTCGCGGTCGTACGGACCGGCGGAAAGACAGCCTAGGTCAAATCGCTCACCTGTAGTACTATCATTGGATTATCAGCTTTCATTTGACACCTCATTTGTCATTCTACCTGGTATAACGACGGAGGGGTTATATGCGCGGTCGTACGGACCGACGGAAAGACAGCCTGGGTCAAATATCTCACCTTTAGTGCCATCCTTGGAATATAAGCTTTCATTTGACACCTCATTTGTCATTCTACCTGGTATAATGATTGAGGAGTTATACTCGCGGTCGGACGGACCGACGGACAGACCATGTAGGTCAAATATCTCACCTTTAGTACCATCCTTGGAATATCAGCCTTCATTTGACACCTCATTTCTCATTCTACATGGTATAATGACGGAGGAGTTATATTCCCGGTCGTACGGACCGTCGGAAAGACAGCCTAGGTCAAATATCTCACCTTTATTACCATCCTTGGAATATAAGCTTTCATTTGACACCTCATTTGTCATTCTACCTGGTATAATGACGGAGAAGTTATATTCGCGGTCGTACGGACCGACAGAAAGATTGCCTAGGCCAAATATCTCACCTTTAGTACCATCCTTGGATTATAAGCTTTCATTTGACACCTCATTTATCATTCTACCTGGTATAATGATTGAGGAGTTATACTCGCGGTCGGACGGACCGACGGACAGACCATGTAGGTCAAATATCTCACCTTTAGTACCATCCTTGGAATATCAGCCTTCATTTGACACCTCATTTCTCATTCTACATGGTATAATGACGGAGGAGTTATATTCCCGGTCGTACGGACCGTCGGAAAGACAGCCTAGGTCAAATATCTCACCTTTATTACCATCCTTGGAATATAAGCTTTCATTTGACACCTCATTTGTCATTCTACCTGGTATAATGATGGAGGAGTTATATTGGCGGTCGGAGGGACCGGCGCACAGATCGCCTAAGTTAAATATCTCACCTTTAGTACCATCCTTGTATTATAAGCTTTCTTTTGACACCTCATTTGTCATTCTACCTGGTATAATGACGGAGGAGTTATATTCGCGGTCGGAGGGACCGACGGAAAGACAGCCTAGGTCAAATATCTCACCTTTAGTACCATCCCAGGATTATCAGCTTTCATTTGACACCTCATTTGTCATTCTACCTGGTATAATGACGGATAAGTTATATTCGCGGTCGGAGGGACCGAGTCACAGACCGCCTAAGTCAAATATCTCACCTTTAGTACCATCCTTGTATTATAAGCTTTCTTTTGACACCTCATTTGTCATTCTACCTGGTATAATGACGGAGGAGTTATATTTGCGGTCGGAGGGACCGACGGAAAGACAGCCTAGGTCAAATATCTCACCGTTAGTACCATCCTTGGATTATATGCTTTCATTTGACACCTCATTTGTCATTCTACCTGGTATAATGATGGAGGAGTTATATTCGCGGTCGTAAAGACCGACGGACAGACCGCCAAGGTCAAATATCTCACCTTTAGTACCATCCTTGGATTATCAGCTTTCATTTGATACCTCATTTGTCATTCTAGCTGGTATATTGACGGAGGAGTTGTGGTTACAGACAGACGGACAGACGGACGTGGATAATACAAAGTTTTCACATTTTTTCAAAATTGGGTGAAAACAATAAAACATGATGCCAGACTGATTTCTTTATGAAAATAATATATACATTCTCAAATTGTCTATTTTTCGTTGTGAATAATATTGTATTCAACAGTGATGCCAAATTTCTGATGCCAAAATGATTGATAATGAAAGTGGGATATACGTTTTCATGTATATAACGGCAGCGACAAAACGGTAAAACACTGAACTAAATGTATATAATATTTTCACTGTACGATCATTTTGGACTCAAACATTTTATGGAATAAACTTATATAACTTAGTAAGAGGTAAACAAGGAAAGCTGATATATTAAAGTAACATCAAGGAATCAAATCTCTAACTACCGAACTGATTAGACTTCTGGTAGCAAGTACAGGAATAAAGTTATTAAGGTAGTGTAAAGTGGCATCGATATACAGATGCCACTTTGCAAGACGATGCCAAATCGATGGTAAATGCATAATGTATCGATGCCAAATTGATAGTAGGATGTATATATATATATATATATATATATATATATATATATATATATATATATATATATATATATATATATATATATATATACAGAACTGGAATCGAAATCCGATGTATTTATCGACCGTGCAAGTATATTCTATAACACTATAAAACAGTGTTGAAATTATCGGGAAATGCGGTCTGTGGCTTAGATTGAAACTACATTTAATTCTGTTGAATTCGATATTTCGATGAGTATTTATTAATTTTTCATCTTCATCAGGAACAAACTACAAAATTAACTAACAGTTAGGTACAAACATAATATTACAATGATATAACTTACGAATTGTTGTAGGTATGTTATATAAAGCAATTTAACTTAAAGCTATGCCCTCGACGTTCTCGTGAAACGACATGCATAGCTTTAAGTTAAATTGCTTTATATAACATACCTACAACAATTCGTAAGTTATATCATTGTGATATTATGTTTGTACCTAACTGTTAGTTAATTTTGTAGTTTGTTCCTGATGAAGATGAAAAATTAATAAATACTCATCGAAATATCGAATTCAACAGAATTAAATGTAGTTTCAATCTAAGCCACAGACCGCATTTCCCGATAATTTCAACACTGTTTTATAGTGTTATAGAATATATATATATATATATATATATATATATATATATATATATATATATATATATATATATATATATATATATATATATATATATATATATACATCCTACTATCAATTTGGCATCGATACATTATGCATTTACCATCGATTTGGCATCGTCTTGCAAAGTGGCATCTGTATATCGATGCCACTTTACACTACCTTAATAACTTTATTCCTGTACTTGCTACCAGAAGTCTAATCAGCTCGGTAGTTAGAGATTTGATTCCTTGATGTTACTTTAATATATCAGCTTTCCTTGTTTACCTCTTACTAAGTTATATAAGTTTATTCCATAAAATGTTTGAGTCCAAAATGATCGTACAGTGAAAATATTATATACATTTAGTTCAGTGTTTTACCGTTTTGTCGCTGCCGTTATATACATGAAAACGTATATCCCACTTTCATTATCAATCATTTTGGCATCAGAAATTTGGCATCACTGTTGAATACAATATTATTCACAACGAAAAATAGACAATTTGAGAATGTATATATTATTTTCATAAAGAAATCAGTCTGGCATCATGTTTTATTGTTTTCACCCAATTTTGAAAAAATGTGAAAACTTTGTATTATCCACGTCCGTCTGTCCGTCTGTCTGTAACCACAACTCCTCCGTCAATATACCAGCTAGAATGACAAATGAGGTATCAAATGAAAGCTGATAATCCAAGGATGGTACTAAAGGTGAGATATTTGACCTTGGCGGTCTGTCCGTCGGTCTTTACGACCGCGAATATAACTCCTCCATCATTATACCAGGTAGAATAACACATGAGGTGTCAAATGAAAGCATATAATCCAAGGATGGTACTAACGGTGAGATATTTGACCTAGGCTGTCTTTCCGTCGGTCCCTCCGACCGCAAATATAACTCCTCCGTCATTATACCAGGTAGAATGACAAATGAGGTGTCAAAAGAAAGCTTATAATACAAGGATGGTACTAAAGGTGAGATATTTGACTTAGGCGGTCTGTGACTCGGTCCCTCCGACCGCGAATATAACTTATCCGTCATTATACCAGGTAGAATGACAAATGAGGTGTCAAATGAAAGCTGATAATCCTAGGATGGTACTAAAGGTGAGATATTTGACCTAGGCTGTCTTTCCGTCGGTCCCTCCGACCGCGAATATAACTCCTCCGTCATTATACCAGGTAGAATGACAAATGAGGTGTCAAAAGAAAGCTTATAATACAAGGATGGTACTAAAGGTGAGATATTTAACTTAGGCGATCTGTGCGCCGGTCCCTCCGACCGCCAATATAACTCCTCCATCATTATACCAGGTAGAATGACAAATGAGGTGTCAAATGAAAGCTTATATTCCAAGGATGGTAATAAAGGTGAGATATTTGACCTAGGCTGTCTTTCCGACGGTCCGTACGACCGGGAATATAACTCCTCCGTCATTATACCATGTAGAATGAGAAATGAGGTGTCAAATGAAGGCTGATATTCCAAGGATGGTACTAAAGGTGAGATATTTGACCTACATGGTCTGTCCGTCGGTCCGTCCGACCGCGAGTATAACTCCTCAATCATTATACCAGGTAGAATGATAAATGAGGTGTCAAATGAAAGCTTATAATCCAAGGATGGTACTAAAGGTGAGATATTTGGCCTAGGCAATCTTTCTGTCGGTCCGTACGACCGCGAATATAACTTCTCCGTCATTATACCAGGTAGAATGACAAATGAGGTGTCAAATGAAAGCTTATATTCCAAGGATGGTACTAAAGGTGAGATATTTGACCCAGGCTGTCTTTCCGTCGGTCCGTACGACCGCGCATATAACCCCTCCGTCGTTATACCAGGTAGAATGACAAATGAGGTGTCAAATGAAAGCTGATAATCCAATGATAGTACTACAGGTGAGCGATTTGACCTAGGCTGTTTTTCCGCCGGTCCGTACGACCGCGACTATAACTTCTGCGTCTTTATACCAAGTAGAATGACAAATGAGGTGTCAAATGAAAGCTGATAATCCAATGATGGTACTACAGGTGAGCGATTTGACCTAAGCTGTCTTTCCGCCGGTCCGTACGACCGCGACTATAACTTCTGCGTCTTTATACCAAGTAGAATGATAAATAAGGTGTCAAATGAAAGCTTATAATCCAAGGATGGTACTAAAAGTGAGATATTTGGCCTAGACAATCTTTCTGTCGGTCCGTACGACCGCGAATATAACTTCTCCGTCATTATACCAGGTAGAATGACAAATAAGGTGTCAAATGTAAGCTGGTAATACAAGGATGGTACTAAAGGTGAGATATTTGACCTAGGCGGTCTGTCGGTGGGTCCGTCCGACCGCGAATGTAACTCCTGTATCATTATACCAGCTATAATAATAAATGAGGTGTCAAATGAAAGCTTATAATCCAAGGATGGTACTAAAGGTGAGATATTTGAGCTGGGTACTCTTTCTGTCGGTCCGTACGACCGCCAATATAACTCCTCCGCCATTATACCGGGTAGAATGACAAATGAGGTGTCAAATAAAAGCTTGTGGGTGAAAACCTAGGACTTACGAAGTCCAATTTAAAAATAGGGCATATCAGAGATATGCCTTAGACATCATAGAAGACAATGACACAGAAAAATCAAACAAGCAATATGTCAAAAGGGCCTTAGTTATGTATCTTCGGTCCTGTTGGTCCAATCGTGATGTATAGCACCTCAAATGATAGGATTTGACAAACAGAATACAATGAGAGAAAAATCAAATACAACCTCATGTCAAAAGGGCCTTAGTCGCGTATCTTCGGTCCTATAAGACCAATCGTGACGTACGGCATCTCAAATAATAGGACTTGACAAATAAAATACAATGACACAGAAAAATCAAATACAGCAACAAGTCAAAAGGGCCCTAGTTATGTATATCTAGTCCTATTGGTCCAATTGTGACGTACAGCAGCTCAAATGGTAGGGTTTAATGAACAGAATACAATGACACAGAAAAATCAAATACAGCAATATGTCAAAAGGGCCTTATTTACGTATCTTCGCTCCTATTGGTCCAATCGTGGCGTACAGCACCTAAAATAACTGGATTTGACTAATATAATACAATGACGTATGAAAATCAATTACAGCATCATGTCAAAAGGGCCTTAGTCTTGTATCTACGGTTCTATTGGTTCAATCGTGACGTACAGCGTCTGAAATGATGGGATTTAACTGGCAGAATAAGATGGTGTAGACAAATGAAAATGACGGCATGTAATAACACTTTAAAATTGTAGAAATAAAATGGATTAACACACATGGTATGACATATTAGGTGAGAGTATTTAACAAATAGAATACGATTACATACGTCCAGGTTTTGACAAGCGACTTCTCTACATATGATAAACGCGAAAGGGCCCCAACGTTCACTGCTCGACATAGGCCTCCCGTTCACTGCATATACCCACTGCTTTCTGACGCTGTGACTTGAGAGGATAGGATTTAACGAATAGAACGACAAAGAAGACTAAACAAGGCAGCTCACGGGAAAAACACAACTGTCCGTTTTATACTCTACAGGGAAGCATCAAATATTCAACGTAAGAATATATTAGAGTATAACGGTATGATAAATCTTTTTCTTCTTTTTTTCATTTAGTGCATTCCGTACGTTTTTTAAACATAATCAGGAGAAGTTGTTGAATTTCTGAAGTCTATAAAAGAATTTCTTAACAAACCTTTTTTTAATTGTGTTATGGATTATTTTTAAGAATGTGTTTAAAAGGCAGTTCGCAGGCTTATTGTTCAATGGTCTTATCACTTTCAAGCGCCTGTCTTTTTTGTAGGACTATTAATTGTTACTTGTGATTTCAACCATTCTAGCGGGGCAATGCCTTTTCTATAACTGAAATGAATATTGTTATCCATTTAATTTTTTTCCTCAATTAATTGAATGCCTCCTACTGGTGTTTGGTCTAAGCTTACCGCTTTTCCCCATTTAAGCTAAACTGCTCGTCAAAAGTTAGGGATATAGAAAATTATGCTCATTTTCATAGCTAATTTTTTCGAGAACAGATTAACGGATTCCACTATTTTTTTTTAATATTTTAGATTTTTCTTTAGTATTTACACAGTTGTGCAAAGGTTTACACAAACTTCTTTTTTGTACTTATACCGAGTGGTAGGTATAAGTACAGAAAAGAAGTTTGAGTAAACCTCTTGATAGGTATTAGTTACGTATCTTCACTCCCATTGGTCCCAACGTGTCGTACGGCGGCTCAAATCATTGGAATCAGCCAACAGAATACAATGACTAGGGAGCGGATTTATATGCGATCAATTTTGATGAAATATTCGCATATATATGCGGTAAAAAATTACGAAATATGCTCAAGATATGCACAAAAATTCAAAAAATGCGCATTTCGGGAAACCACAAATTTGCTGTCTTATTTATTAATCTTATTTATTATTTTTCAAATAAAATCATTTTTTATATATGCAATTTATTCACAGTTTTTACAAAAACTGCTACCAATAGTTACCTATTTAAAATAAAACAACAATATCACTATAAATATATCTTCGATTATAATTCACTACAATGTGTTTTTCCAAATTCTTTACGAGGAAACATATTCTTTGATCAGACAAAATATTTTTATAACTTGAAAAACTCCTTTCAACATCGATAATTGGTGCGTATTTAAAATAACTTGTTAATTTCCGTTAGAAAATCGTAAAACTTTGGCTAAAGGTGTAAATTCTCTTAACAATAGAGGATTTAAAAAATCACCAGAATTATAGGTAGGTACCTACCCTAATAGCACAAGGACGTCCAATGGACGTCCTTCACGGACTTTAGGGACGTCCATTGGACGTCCGTTTTCGTCCGAGGAACGTCCTTTATACGTCCTATTTTGGTCCAAATGTTGCGCTACCGAACGTCCATCTAATGTCCGAGGGGACATATATTGGATCTTAATCGGACGTAAATTGGACCTTAATCGGACGTCTTAGGGGACGTAAATTGGACCCTAATCGGACGTAAATTGGACCTTAATCGGACGTAAATTGAACCTTAATCGGACGTAAATTGGACCTTAATCGGACGTAAATTGAACCTTAATCGGACGTAAATTGGACTTTAATCGGACGTAAATGGGACCTTAATTGGACGTAAATTGGACCTTAATCGGAGTAAATTGGATCTTAATCGGACGTCTTAGGGGACGTGAATTGGACCTTAACAGGACGTCCAATTTTGGTCCAAATTCCACGTTTCCAAACGCCCAATGGAGGTCCACCTAACGTCCGAAGGGACGTTCGGTGGACGTCAATTGGGCCTTCATAGGACGTCCCAGTTTGGTCCAATGTATTGCTGCCGATCATCCATCTAACGTCCTGGGAGGACGTTCGGTGGACGTCTAGAGACGATATTTATACCTGTGGAGAATGTATTGTGGGAAATAAAAAATATATTTTTTAAGGAACTTATATTACATCTTATATTAATTTACAATTATTGGATATTAGATTATTTACATTAAATTATAATTACATTTCTCCAAGAAATTAACGCACCACCTTAAAAATGGGCCATTTTTGATGTCTCGAATTTCCTAAAGCCATTGTCCCATCTAAGTGATTTTTTTAATAATATTATAGCCTAGGCTATATGGGCTACCTCCATAAGCTTGTCATGCACGGGGAGCTATACTGTAATAATATTATATCACATCGCTGAGGGAACTCTACATTACATATACTTTTCGAATCAAAACTTTTATTCTCTTAATATTATTACTTAAAAAATATATACTACATTCGTCTCGCTAAACTCGAAAAATAACTTATAAACCATAAAAATCTCCAAAAATATAAATGACATAAATGAGAATTGGCACAATTATTGGCACAGTTATTAAAAAATTATGTTATATCGCAGATTTAAAATGGGTTTATCTCGAAAACAGTTATATTAAGTTTAGCGAGATGATTGTAGTACACTTTTTTTAAGTAAAAATATTAAGAGAATAAAAGTAGACTGGTACGCAGTCTGATTTTTGCATAAGAGTTTAATGAAATGGTAACAAATCAATTGGAAGTTCTGTCCGACAAAATACATGGAACGTTTTCGGTAGTCTGATGTTCCAAGTTTTTAACCTGTTCCACAATTAAAACTTCCCCGGTTCCAGTATTCCCGTACATCAAAGTTTGTCCGACTAGACACCGTGAAGCTATTAACAAATTTTCAGCTTGCTGTTAATCAACTTTTTTTATTACGCGGGATCCAGGTCTATAAATGAATACAATAAATAAGTAGGTAGGTACATATTATACACTTATTTATACGAGTACAATTAATAGTAGAGCTGGTTTTTGGGATGTTACAAGCAGCATTTGCATTTCCACAGAGATACTTATGACAGAAATAATAAAATACCGAGACGGAATATTATTATAATAATTTACAATAGGACCCGACGGCCGACGCTATAGGGACAGGTAAAATTTATGACTGAACAATGCACCGAGCATCGATACAAGCAATATGTACCGGTCGAAGGTTATTTTTTATTGTGCCAAATGGACGTATATAGTACCTACCTTTAAAAATCGAATACACAAATTAAAAGATATTTAACAACCATAAAGATTTGTCAAACTCTATCACCGACTTCATGAAAACAAGTATTACTACATTCTTTGATGGTTTTTGCTGTAAATTTTAAAGGATTGACATGAAATTTGGCATACGCATAGCTAACATGCCAAAGAAAAAAAGTGATATTGTGCCAATGTGTGCTATTGCCCTGGGGTGAGCTTCACTCTTTCTCTGGGGTGAAAAACGTTCAAAATAAGTCCGGACTTCGATAAACTGATTAATATTAAGCAACCTTTATTCCATACTTACAAAGTATGTGTACTTACAAATTAGTATGTGAATTTGGGGGTGAGTTTCACCCCGAGGAGGGGTGATATACAAAATATAGATAGATACACAAAAGATATACAAAAATGTTTCAAAACATCGAAAAAATGTGGTAAAATGAAAATATACATATCATATTATGATAAAATTGCGATTTTGGCGATTTGCCTTTTTGGATAGAATGATGATGATGTTGATTAGGATAAAACTGCGAAGAATTTTTTTATCGAAATATAGTAAAAAATATGAAAAATATACCAAAAAGCTTGAAAAAATATGTAAGTATGTAAGGAAAAACATAAATAATTAAATAAACTTTTGACAACACAACACAAAAGTTTGAAACACTCACTATTTGGATTGGTTGTCCTGGCTTGTGATTTTCTTCTTTGCAGATGACGCTCACGGATCGATGTCAATGTCCAACGGACGTCCGAGCACGGACGTCCAATGGACGTCCAAAGGACGTTCATATTTATTCAACACGTAAGTACGTCCAACGTCAATTTATAGTCCATCCGCATTAGGACTAAAACTGGACCTATTTTGGGCACACGTACGCTCAACTTCAAAAAGATGCTCTCAATATTCATCTGTAGTAAGGATACATTGATAAAAATTATATTTTTGCTTATTAGAATTAACCACCAAACTTCTATCATCTTGGTAACGGGAATAATAAAACATTATAAAGTCCACTTTACATCAACAATAATTGAACAAGAAATTGACGACAAGTTATTCAAGGTCAAATTTGGCTTATACAAAACACAATTCTACTTCCAATTTTGCCGTGAATAAACAGAAAATAAAGAAATTTGACAAAATAAAACATATCCAATTGTTCTATTTCATCAAATTCCTTCATTTTCTTTTACAAATCATACATTTTGTACTCGTCAAATTTGGCCTTGAATAACTTAGTCAATTTCTTGTTCAATTTATTGTTGATGTAGAGTGGACATAACGAATAATTTACCGATCAGATTTTCACACTTTACATAAAAACAAAAACATGTATTAGATATTAAACTACATATACAGTTTTGAATTAAATATGATTTATAATCTTTTCCATTTAAACTATTTTATTAACATAATTAAGTTAATATTTTATTAAATAATTTTGCTGTTTAATCCCCTTATTGGTAGAATATGTCCAATATGGACGATTGGAAAAGGTCCGTATTTCGTCCGAGTACGGACGTCCAAAGGACGTTCATATTTATTCCACCCGAAGGACGTCCAACACCGGACGTCCGAAGGACGTACATAATATTTAGTCCACCCGAAGGACGTCCAACGCCGGACGTCCAAAGGACGTACATATTTAGTCCACCTGAAGGACGTCCAACGCCGGACGTCCAAAGGACGTACATATTTAGTACACCCGAAGTACGTCCAGCGTCGGACGTCCAAAGGACGTCCGTTTATGGTCCATGGACGTTAGGACCAAAAATTGACCTATTTTGGACGTCCAAAGGACGTCGTGTGCTATTAGGGTATTAAATATAACAAAAGTATATAAAATTCGGATTTCCGGGTAAAACATCCTTCGTCATTTTAACATCCTACAATCATTTCATAACGGCAGCGTATTATCCTATAAGTACTTTGTGTAGAGATCGTTTATTTTCTAAGAAAAAATGAAAGGCGGTTAATGAGCTGTCTCTCTTGGTTCTCGAATTAATACAGACCACAGCCTGTGCGTGGAAATATTTTGTCGAATTAAAAAATTTAAATTTTGTTTTGGACTAATGAAATAAAACATTTTAGTAGTTCCAAAATGACACAAAATCTAGGCATCGGATAAAAAAGTTTATTTGAAGAAAGTGTATTTTTTTGTTCTTCTTAATGGCGGTACAGGCTCGTTTTTTTAATATTGTATTTAATTACAGAATAATTTTCAAATATTACCTAATATATTTTTCAAATTGGGCTCTGTACCGCCATTCTTTATTATATTACGGATACGTGTGCCAAATATTTTGAAAAAATATTCAAAATTACAGCCGCAATCTTGGAACGCGTTTTGGCTACCTGTTGATCGCTACTGTATCACCTTAAACAATTTTTTAAACAAATTCACAAAAATAATTTTTTCATTACGAACGATTTTTTAGATAAGTTGGGTTATTCTGAGCAAAAAAGGTATCTTGAGATTTTTCTCTAAAATTGATTTTTGTCGAGTTATATGGCCATTTTCGCATTTTTCAGGTTTTAAATCGCGTATAACTCGACAACAATCAATTTTAGAGAAAATTGACAAGAGACCTTTTTTGTTCAGAATGTCCAAAATTATCTAAAAAAAAATTGTTCAAAGTGAAAAAATTATTTTTGTGGATTTGTTTAAAAAATTGTTTAAACAATTTTTCGACCACGGCACCTTGTGAATATGTTATAAGGACCTCTTTTTGAGTAAGTTTGTGCAAAAAAATCGAATCGGAATAATTTCACTAACAGGGGCGACGATACATCCGGGACTATAGCGCTAATTATTAATAATTAAAAATAACAGCTTTGTAATAAAATAATGACAAAAATCTCTTAAGGACCTTGAAGCAAGGGTTTGAAACTTGATCTGCTCACTTTTTAATTTCATAATAATAACTTTTAATCGAGTTATTAAGACTTAAAAATGGCCATTTTCGCATTTTTCAAATTTTTAATCGCATATAACTCGACAACAATCAATTTTAAACAAAAATGGCAAGACACCTTTTTTGCCCAGAATGACACAAGTTATCTAAAAAAAATTGTTCGAAATGAAAAAATTGTTTTTGTGAATTTGTTTCAAAAAAATTTTTTAAACAATTTTTCGACCAATGCACCGCCCGGCACCCTTTGGATATGTTATAAGGACCTCTTTTTGAGTAAGTTTGTGCAAAAAAATCGAATCGGAATAATTTCGCTAGCGGGGGCGACGATACTGCCCGGTCTACTTTTGATGCTGATGGTGATAGAATAGATACTTTTTATATAACAAAAATAAAACTTTTTTTAAACTCTTTAAAAAATTTGTGGCGGGTTTTCCCCGAAAAGTGCGTTATTTTTTGGACATTTTACGTTGAACTAGTCGATTTGGAATTTGACGAATAAGAACCAACTTTTGATTAGCTCCAACTCTGTTTTTATTGTGTGTCCAGACTTCATACATACATCATTTTTTTACTGTTTTATAAGCTTTATATTTGCTAGGAATAGTTTTTCGATCAAATACTTACTTTTTGATTTATTTGCGAAAAACCATCTAAAAACAAAAGTTACAAGGAATTTAATTAGTTTATCCACTTACGGACTTATTTGGACCTATATTTTTCACACTCGAGAAGGGGGTGGTACTCATCCCCAGAAAAAAAGCACACACTGGCACTCTGATGTTCATTTCGCGAAATATCGCAGGGTTCGTATTTAAAATTTTTAATTTACTCCTCACCCCTTTCCGTGGGGGTTCGTTTTTGGTATCATTCGATAGACTTTTGAAAAATATTGAACACGCATTTTTTAGTTTTTCGATCTGACGTTCATTTCGCGAAATATTCGCTTTTTTGTGAAACTTTGTGACTCGCCCATCATTTCTTCAGATTTGGGAACACTTAATAATCGGAGGGGGCCAAGTCAGGAGAGTAAGCCGCATGAGAAAGTAATTAGAACCCCAACTCGAATTTTTGCTACTGTCACAACGCTCTTGTGAGTCGATGTATTGTCTTAGGTCTTGAGAACACTTTTTTCTTCTGCTTATAGAGTCGTTTTTCATTCATCACATAACGGAACTCACCACATAAATTTTGAAGACCCTGACATCAAAACTGTATTAAATTATATGTGATCTAAGTAAGTTAATGAAAAGTCAGAATAGATAGAGTAGAACACTTATAAAAAAAATTGTAACAAGCAATTGGACATCGTAAGTTCTAATTTTTCACAAAAAGTGACCGGAAGTTGAACCGGCAGTCGATATTTGAACCCTTCGTGTAACTTTTTGTCAGCTGATATGACGGATGAATTTTGTTCACCTACAGATATGGACGAACAGACAGGCATGAAACCGGAAGTATGTATTTGTTCTGGTCTTTCTTAGTCGTGTTGACCAATAGTTTGTACTATTTCGACGAATTTAAAACAGTACTTTCGGTTGCAACTCTGGAACAGGCAGTCCGAGGTCAAACTTCTCACATGTAATATCATATTTTGGTTATAGGCTTTCATTTGACACCTTATTTGTCATTCTTTCTGTCCTACTAATAGACGAGTTGTGTTTATTGACGGACAGACATGGATAATTCTAGGTTTTCACAATAATTATACAATTCAGTTAACCTGACTATATCATTGTGATAATGACTTCTTATCTAAAAGTGACAACGGCAATAATTGCCGTTGTAATAATTATTATTCCATTCACTCACGATAAAATATCGCAAAACCTCCAGATTTTAAAGAACCGCTTGGATTGACATAAAATTTGGCACACACGTAGCTAAAATGCCAAAGAAAAAAGTGAGATTATGCCGATATGTTCTCTTGTCCTGGATGTGACTTTCACCCCTTCTTGGAGGTGAAAAAACATACGTGCAAAATAAGTCCGGAAGTGGATAAACTGACTAATTTTAATTCTAAGCAAATTTTGTTCTATAAAAGTTTTAGGTCAATACTTTTCGAGGTATGTGCGAGTAAATATGTTTATTTTTCATAGAAAAACACGTTTTGGACGGATTTTCGCAAATAACTCAAAAAGTAAGTATGTACATATTTTATCGAAGAAAATATTCCTAGCAATAATATAGCTTATGAAAAAGAGGTGTCAGTATAAGGTCTGTAGACCCAGTAGAAGCAGGGTTGCAGCTAATGAAAAATAGGTTCTTATTCGTCAAATACCAAATCGAATATTTCAACGTAAAATAACCAAAAAAATAAAGCACTTTTCGGGAAACACTCATCATAACTCTTTTAAAGTGTTTAAAAAAAATTTTTTTTGGTGTTTTTAAAACAGTTTCTAGCGTGAAAAGTAAGCAAGTTACGCTGAAAATAAAATCGTTCCCTTTTTTTTGGCAAAAGAAAGTCATGAAAATTAATTGTTACCGCTTCACACGTTACTTTAGATAAATGTATTGTTTATACAGGGTGTCTCCGAAAATAGTGCGTTCCTTTAAGGTGTGGATATAATACACAATTTAGAACAAAAAGGTGTTGTAACATTTTTTCCTAAAGTTAACCGTTTCAACAAAAATTACGTTGTTCTCCATAAGAGTAAATTTTTATTTTCATAAATTTATATGACCTGGCAACATGGCGTAGAAGAACCTGTGACTGTGAAATTTAATCTAATGGGACCCCTTGTTTATTTACTAATTGAGTATCAATTTGCATATCAAAATGTATTTTCGTTTTTTGGTCAAACGGCTGAATTTAGAATAAAATGTTATAAGACTTTTTTGCTCTACATTGTGCTTTCTATCTATACCTTTAAGGAACGCACTATTTTCGGGGAAACCCTGTATATGATCTGTAAGTTGCATTGGTTCAAAATGCTTATTTTTGAAAGGGGTTTTGTTGAAAGGCCTCGAACGAATCACTAGTCACGAGTATGTATATGCAAATTTTGAACAGCCATATCTTAACCAATTTTTGTCTTCCAGAAAATCAAAAAATTCCAAATATTTAAAAAAGCAACACCTACATTTTTTACTCTTTAAGATATTTGGTATCACTAATAATTTTTAAGTTATTTTGACAAAAGTCTTTTTTTCAAAATTAAAGATTTAAAAAAATTTACTTTAAAACCAAATTTTTCCACAAATAAGCACTTTGAACTGATGAAACTTACAAACACAAACAATACATAAAGTTACTTGTGAAGTGGTAACGATTAATTCCATTTGGGCTGTTAATTAGAGGGAGTTTTTAGAATATTTTTAACCAAAAAAAAAGGAACAACTGTATTTTGAGCGTAACCTGCTTACTCTTGCTGCTGGAAACTTAAAAAAAAAAATAAAAATAAACGTTTTCTTAAACACTTTAAGAAAGTTGTAATAAGTTTTCCCAGAAAAGTGTTTCATTTTTTTTATTTCACGTTAAAATATTCGATTTGGAATTTGAGATATAAGAGCTTATTTTTCACTATAGTCTGTTTTTAAACAAGAGGAGTCATTCAAATTTCCCGCGCCGTACACCTTGTTTGTAATTGGTACAACCTCAGGCAATTTTATTCATATCAAATTTTGACACTATTGGCATTTCATAGGTTAGTTTATTTATTTTATCAGCAATTTTTGTATTTTCTGCGTTCTTCCTTTTATTTTTAGATTTTTAGTCAAGATTACCGTCAAAGGCCGATATGATCAACCAAAAAAGAAGATTTATCTGATGATATTTCTAGTGACTTTCTTGGGTGTGAATCTGCCATTTAGTTTACCTACTCCTCTTGGTTTTAAAACAAAGCTTAGCAATAACTCTGCTTCTACTGGGTCTACAGACCTGACACATATACCATTTTTTCACTTTTTTATAAGCTATATTTACTATTTGCTAATTTTTTTTCAATAAAGTACCTACTTTTTGAGTTATTTGCGAAAAACCGTATAAAAACGTTTTTTTTTTTGTTGAAAAATGAACATATTCACTCGCAAATATCTCTAAAAGTATTGACTTAGTGAAAAACGCTATAAAATAGAAGTTGCTTAGAATTAGTCAGTTTATCCAATTCCGGACTTATTTGAACGTATTTGTTTTCATACCCTATAACCGACGAAACTCACCTCCAGATCAAAAGCACATATCGGCACAATATCACTTTTTTTCTTTAACATATTAGCTATAGGTACGTGTCCCAAATTTTATGTCAAACCAAGCGTTTCTTCAAAATTCTGACCAAAAACCCTAAGTAAATTAAACGAAAATATAAAATGAATTTTTCAAACAAATATTTTAAGTCGGTATGAGAAATTTTAATTTAACAGATGAAATCAAATAAACACAATTCAACTCGTAAAATATTTAAACCCTTGCTTGGTAATCCAGCTGAACAGGTAAAGAACCTACCTTTTATGTAGTTTATAATCTGAGAGGATGGAATATTTTACCAAAATATTCCATCTTCTAAGTTTACAATAGACCTTTTCTACCTGTCCTCAAAAGATCGGTATTTTTAACTCGTGGCAACGTCGAAGAGCGGCAAAATGATGGGAAATACACATTTTTATGTGGTGGAAGTCAAAATGGTTATGAAGTGTAAAAATTTTTGTATATAATTTAAATTTTTAAAATTAAAATTTTAGAAAACTGAGAACGATACAGGGCGTTAAAAAATGCGCTCAACAAACATACACGAATTAAAATTCGAAAATGATAGTATTTCTTGGTGATGCCAAATGACTGCAACATGAAAAGATGACATAATGATAGCGGGATGTATATATATATATATATATATATATATATATATATATATATATATATATATATATATATATATATATATATCGGGTGTTCTTCTCGTTGAGTTGTCTGCTATTCATTGCTTTCTCTACATCTTGTAACCATGTTCTCTTCGGTCTGCCTCTTTTTCTTCTCTCGGGTGGTGCATACTGGATCATTTTCTTGGGTCATCTTGTTGGTCCCATTCTCTGGACGTGCCCGTACCATATGTATCTGTTTTGTTCTATTCTGTCTATAATATCATTTTCTACTTCCATTCTTTCTTTTATTTCTTCGTTTGGGATATGCTGCAGTTTAGATATTCTGCAGCTTCTTCTAAGCGCGTCCATTTCTAAAGCTTGTAGTCGTTTATTTTGTCGGTCTTTTACTTCCCACACTTCCGAATTGTACAGGACAATTCCTTCCACAATAGTTTGGTAGATTTTTTTCTTTGTCTGATTTTGCAATCCTGTACTCCACCAAATGCCATTCAGCTGTTTTATAGCTTTTCTTCCTTGACTTATTCGATATTCTATATCTTGATCGCATGTGGAGTTTTTGTCAAAAATAGAACCTAGATATTTAAATTCATCACATCCTTTTATGTATTCCCCTTCTAATTATAAGTCTTCAGTATCACCTCCGACTAAAAGGTATTCAGTTTTCTCCATGCTCATTTCCAAGCCCCATTTTCGGTACTCCTCTTTCAATTTTCTAATCATGTAACTGGCGTCATCTTTATCAGCAGCAATCACAACTTGGTCGTCAGCAAATAGCAACGTATACAAATAAGAATCCCCTACTGGTATTCCCATTGTTTGGCATTTCCTAGTCCAATATTTTAACACATGTGTAAGGTAAATTTTAAATAAAGTGGGCGACAGACAGCATCCCTGCAAAAGGCCTTTCGAAGTTTCAAAGGTATTTGAAAGTTTCGTTCCAATTTTAATTGCTGTTGTTGCATTAGCATAGAGATCTTTTATTGTTGGGATGTATTTTCTATTTAAAGTGGTTTGTTGTAATACCTCAAACATTTTTTCTCTGGGAACGGTATCGTATGCTTTTTTTAAGTCTACAAATACCATGTGAGTTTCTAGATTTCTAGCAGAACGTTTTTCTAGTAATTGCCTTATGCAGAAAATGTTATCTGTGCATGATCTACCTGCCCTAAATCCACTTTGTTCTTCGGAATCTTGCCACTCCTTTTCTATCCGTTTCTTTATTATTCGTCCGTACAGTCTTCCAACTGAGCTGGTCACACTAATGCCTCTGTAATTATTACAATTTTTTCTACCACCCTTTTTGTATATAAGGGTAGTTATGGAGTTTTTTAACTCAGAGGGCACGCCACTATTGCCTGAAAGGCATCCGTTGAATATTTCAACTAAAATTTCTTTTGCCTGTGTCGTGCTGTGCTTAATGAGTCCAATTGGAATACCTCCGGGACCAGGAGCTTTATTGTTTTTCATTTCTCTTAACGTTAGTTCTAGTTCTTGAATAGTTATATCTTCTAGTTGTTCCAGGTTGTTTGGGGCGATGATGGTTTGCCTTACATATTCCTGTCTATTCTCTTGCAATAGGTTTCTAAAGTACGTTTCCCACTCGTTTATACGTATAAGGGATATCTGGCATCTTTCTTGTACGTTTTGTCTTGTATTTGATATTGTTCTCCAAGCTTCTCTGCTTTTTGTTCCTCCCATAAGAGTGTCTATTTCTTCACATTTCTTCAGCCACATATTTTCTTTGGTTTTAATCACTTCTTTTTTTGTTTCCATTCTTATTCTTGCGTAGGTTTTTCGGTCTTCTGAGCAATTGGTACTGAGCCATTTTTGATATGCTTCTTTTTTTCCCTCGTCTTTTCTTTTAAAGAATCTGTAAACCAAGGGTGATGAGTAGGGAGCGGATTTAAATGCGATCAATTTTGTTGAAATATGCGCATATATATGCGGTAAAAAATTACGAAATATGCGCAAGATATGCACAAAAATTCAAAAAATGCGCATTTCGAGAAACCACAAATTTTCTGTTCTATTCTATTCTAGGGGGTTCTTTTATAGGGGGGCATCAATCTTATTTATTATCTTTCAAATAAATCATTTTTATACATTTATATGCAATTTATTCACAGTTTTTACAAAAACTGCTACCAATAGTTACCAATTTAAAATAAAACAACAATGCCACTATAAATATATCTTCGATTATAATTCACTACAATGTGTTTTTCCAAATTCTTTACGAGGAAACATACATATTCTTTGATCAGATAAAATATGTTTATAACTTAAAAAACTCCTTTCAACATCAATAGAAGTATGTAATTGGGGCGTATTTAAAATAACCTTATTAATTTTCGTTAGAAAATCGTAAAACTATGGTTAAATGTGTAAATTCTCTTGACAATAAAGTATTTAAAAGAATCACCAGAATTATAGGTATGAAAAAAAATATATATACCTACTAAATAATATATTATAATAAAAGTAAATAAAATTCGGATTTCCGGGTAAACCGTCCTTCATCACTTTAACATCCTACAATCATTTTATAACGGCGTACTATATGCACTATAAGTACTTTGTGTAAAGATCGGGTATTTTCTAAGAAAAAATGAAAGGCAGTGAATGAACCGTCTCTCTTCAGGTAGTTCTCGTATTAATAGATACGACAGCCTGTGCGGGGAAATATTTTGTGTCGAATTAAAAAATTAAAAAATTTTTTGGACTTAAATGTTTTTAAATAGGCACAAAATATGCATGTTTCTTTAAAAATATGCAAAATTTAGTAAAGTGCTCAAATATGCGAAATATGCACGCAATATGCATTTAGCATAAAATCCGCTCCCTAGTGATGAGTGTTATTTGATGGATTTTTCCCCTAACGCTTCGAATGCAGCTTCATGTAAGCACTTTTTTAGCCGATCATATTTTTCAACTGCTGTTCTTGTATTAAACTGTGTATTGGTTATCTTTTGGCTCAGCCTTAATTTAAAAAGAAAGGAGATTGAATTATCTTTCAGTGCGTCGATGTTGTATTTGTACTGAGGCGGGTGTTCTTCTGTAATCTCTTCCTGGGTTTCTTCAATTTTGTTGTTTAAGATATATGGAAAGTATAGATCTGCTCTGAGTAAAAAGTGGTCAGTTCCACATTCTGCACCTCTATAGACTCGTACATCTTTCGTCACAATTGATGATTTCTGCTTCATGATGACGTAATCTATAATCGATTTCAATTGATAACAACAGCTTTTTTATGTAATATGTCAGTTTGACATTTCATATATTTGCCATCATTTTTGTATAAAATGTCTCGGTTTGGCACTGAATCTGTAGAATCAACTAAAGAAGCTATTAATAAAATTGAGCCAAAAAATACAATCAATAACAAACAGTACGTTTGGCGTCAATTTCCTAGTTGTTCCAAAAATTTAAATCCACATCTTAAGAAATCAAGAAATAATGTAAACAATTATTGTAACTGCGTCTTGAATAATTATTATTAGTTTTTTTAAGATTGGTTTTTGTTATATTGTTAAATAAATTGTTTAGAAAATTATTATTTTTTCATTTGACGGTTTCACTTTCTTCGAGTAATTTTCTCCCCAAATTACACTCGTGCATAAAAATAGTCATATAATTTAGATTTCAAGTGTATTGCCTTTTAAAAACTACTCTCGTTCATTTTAACATTTTGGCGAAAGAGCCCTTCTCCTTCGGAGTCGGGCTCTTTCGCCAAAATATTAAAATGAATTCTAGTAGTTTTTAGGCAATACAAATAGATAATTTTAGAGCTCTCGTGTAATTACTACTGATTATTTAATTCATGGAGATTCTGACCAATAGAAAGCTATAGAAATAAAAATTTCAGCGATAATTTTTGATAATTTCCCGTTGTCAAGTATTATGTCAGATGCCCTTCGTTGCTACACAGAAATAAATTTAGTGACATTAATGACAATTAAGGTTTTTCAACTTCTCACAGACAACACCAAGAAACAGGATTAGCCAATATTCAGGCGAATATATCTATCAATAAAATATTAGTTAAAATAATTTAAAAAGGCACTTTTATTCATGAAATAATTTTACCGAATTACTCTCGAGCTCCTAAAAATGATCGATTTGTTTTGCGCTCTTGACACTTATAATTTCACTCCCCTTTGGGTCCTGAAATTAAAACTGTCAAAGTGTCACTCGGGATACAAATTGATAATTTTAGTGCTCTCGTGGAATTACTACTGATAACTTTTTTCGATAATTTCTCGTCGTCAAGTGTTACGTTAGATGCCCTTCGTTGCTACGCAAAAATAAACACTTAGTGATATTAATGGCAACTAATGTTTTAAAACTTGTCAAGTTTTAAGAGACTAAGTTTTCACTCTAATGGCATATAACATATCCCACCAGAATGAAAACAATGGGAACCTTCTCTGGTTACACCTCCGAGGCTTCTACAATTTGCAAGCCATACGGATGCTGAGACTAAGGAAGATGAGGGAATTCTACAATTTACAATTCACGTCACATCTGCTCAGCGCGGT
This sequence comes from Diabrotica virgifera virgifera, assembly GCF_917563875.1. NCBI lineage: Eukaryota > Metazoa > Arthropoda > Insecta > Coleoptera > Chrysomelidae > Diabrotica > Diabrotica virgifera. The sequence continues at coordinate 70,530,183 of NC_065448.1, read as the reverse complement.
AAAATTCCAACGAGACTGGTTCCCTTCATACTCCACACAGAGTAAATGTAAATCAAAAATGAATAACCATTTTCAATTTCGTTGCAAAACGAAAATACAGCCGAACCATATTCCAGTTCAATTTCGTTTTGCAACGAAATTGAAAATGGTTATTCATTTTTGATTTACATTTACTCTGTGTGGAGTATGAAGGGAACCAGTCTCGTTGGAATTTTACCGCGCTGAGCAGATGTGACGTGAATTGTAAATTGTAGAATTCCCTCATCTTCCTTAGTCTCAGCATCCGTATGGCTTGCAAATTGTAGAAGCCTCGGAGGTGTAACCAGAGAAGGTTCCCATTGTTTTCATTCTGGTGGGATATGTTATATGCCATTAGAGTGAAAACTTAGTCTTTTGCTAGCAGTTGCCGCTAGGGCATCTATGCCATTTCGTTCGTTGCAATTCGGGACTGCACGCTGGGGTTTGTTTTGGTTGGATCAGGGAGAGCAGCATATGTGCCTCCTGATGAGAGACTAATAAGTTTCGAAACCGGTAGAGGTGCTTGCAGCACTCTCTGATTGGACTGGAATATGGTTCGGCTGTATTTTCGTTTTGCAACGAAATTGAAAATGGTTATTCATTTTTGTCAAGTTTTATTCATGAAATAATCTTATCGAATTACTCTCGAGCTCATAAAAATTGTCGATTTGTTTTGTCCTCGTGACACTTTGACATAATTAAAACTGTCAAAGTTTAACTCGGGATACAAATCGATAATTTTAGAACTCTCGTGTAATACTCTGATTATTTAATTCATAGAGATTCTGACCAATAGAAACCTACAAGAATAAAAATTACAGCGATTATTTTTTAATGATTTTAACTTCCAATCGTATAGTATAGTAAGATATTTGATCACGTGTTTAATTCTGTCCAATCAGATTAAAATTATACTGAGAATTATCTACTGTATAAAATTACCGATAGAATTTTTTAAGTAGATTGTTTCTGTTTAATGGCAACCAGTTTCCTAGTTTTGAGAACTGTCACATTTAAGAAAATATCCATAATAGGTACACGTATTAAAAAATAATCTTACGAATATCACACGGCAGTAAGAATAAATAAGAAAATAATGCTTCATTTTTACTCAAATTTGTTGTCATTGGGCAATGGCCACTCGAGCCCTACGAGCTCTCGTGTCTATTGCCAGACAACAAATTTTCGAAAAACTGTCGCATTATTTTCAATTTATCCTCACCGTCTTGTGATATACTCGATAATTTTTGATAATTTCCCGTCGTCAAGTATTTTACGTCAGAGTCAGATGCCCTTCGTTGCTAGGTAAAAATACATTCAGTGACATTAATGACAATTAACGTTTTACAACTTGTCACAGAGAACAACAAGAAACAGGTTTAGAAAATATTCAGGCGAAGATATCAATAAAATATTAGTTAAAATGATTTAAAAAGACAGTTTTTTTCATGAAATAATCTTACCGAATTACTCTCGAGCTCTAATTATCGATTTGTTTTGCGCTTGTGACACTTTGCCATAATTTCACTCACCTTCGGGTCGTGAAAACTATCAAAGTGTCACTCGGGATACACATCGATAATTTTAGAGCTCTCTTGTAATTACCACTGCTCTGATAAGTTTATTAATATAAATATTATCTAGATACGTAGATACGTGAGGTAATACCTAGGAACAGTCCACAGCGTAACTTAAACCTTTAGTAAAATCTACTCTGGGTCTAAACTTATAATCGGAATATTTTTGACTATATTATTTCTGAATCCATTTCAACCAACCATCAGAAACATCTGGATTCATTGTGGCCCTCTCGTGGCTATGACTAACAAAAAAGTGAATAAATTAAAATAATAGGGCGAATAACCTCACAAATAAGGCATACTATGGACTCCAAAAACCGATGACGGAGTGTTGGGAATATTCGAGCGTAAATTATCATAAAGAATGTAAGTTAGTATTTTGTAGATCACGCTTAAGAGGCGTAGTTATCACAAATTGTTTGATCTCCTTTGTTGTGAATAGGTACAATTATACCAAGTTTCCAATGTTTTACCTATGGTCCTGATTCCAAATCAATTCTACTATCCTACTAATACAAACGGTCAGATTTTTTGCACCATGTTTTAAAAGTTCAGACGGTATCTCATCTGATCCAGGAGCTTTGTTTAATTTCAATTTTTGTATTGCTTTGATGATTTCTTTATCTGACGTGATGTTATCTTTCTCTCTTTCGTCGTCCATGTCTTCGAGATGGATTTCTGCTTCTTGTAATCTAATCTCACTTCTTATGATTCAAGCTTAAATACTCCGTAAAATATTTGGAGCTGTAAACTACCAAGGGCAGCGGCGCAAAAGATATAATTATGAATTATACAAACACTGTAATAAACCAGATGTCATAATGTTCATTAAACCATAGTGACTCAAATGGACTGGGCACACAATACGAATTCCAGGAAACACAAACGCTAAAAAGCTAACTATAGGAACAACTGAAAGAAGAAGAAGAAGAAGAAGAAGCAGGGTCCCACCGCAAAATAAGTGGTTAGATTGAGTTGGGACCCATTTGGTGTTAGGATCATAAAATGGCAACTACTCGCGAGAAACCAATGATAATGGAGAAGAGTCTTCGAGCAGGTGAGGATCCACAAAGGATTGTCGAGTCAAAGATGATGATGATAATTTCTATATTTTTTTTTGTTATACAGTTTGTTAAAAACGTCCAGGTTAAAGCAAACCGAACATTTGTTCACATTTAGTTTGCGACATTATTATTTTTCTTGCATTGTCTTTATGTTTTGTGTCTATGTTGTGTTCTCTATATTAGATATAGTAGATCTTCAAAGTTTTATTGTCACCAATATTCTAGGAGTGATCCACAATTACAAGAAAGGAAAGTACGTTATTAGACTTTAAGCTTGGAAATCGTTTCAAATTTTTTTTAAAAAGTTTTTAAAACATGTTTGTTTATGTTTATGCTTTTAAAACATGTTTGTTTGTTTAAAATTGCCCTCGGTATATTAATAATCTAGATATTTTTTTGTATCTAGGGAGTTTTATTAAATTAGGTTGTTTCTTTCTCTACCTTTTTTAAAGTAATATAACATGTCTCTATATTTATTTATTTCCATTTTATTTTAATTCTCTCCAGGATTAACGAGAATTATGGCCAACTTTATATTCTTAGTGGGTAATTATGATCTGTTTTGAGTTTGTAATAATATTTACAAGTAATGATCTTTTCTTTTAATTTCAGAAAAGATTTAAAAAAAGTAATTATTTAGATTTGAAAATTATATTACTTAACTATTTTCATAATAAGTTTTTTAATGAAACGTTAAGCAATAATAGGTATAGCGTTTCACATCAGACCTAAATACAAAATTTAAATGTACACCAATAATGCTTTTAATAAAAACCGATCATAAATATTAAAAAAGAGCTTTCTTGATAAAATTCTTATACATTTTTTATACTGTGGTCTTTCAGACCTAAAACCTTCATTTCTAATTAACAATTCATGTTCAAAATTTCAAAGAGTTCGCAAAAACGTTTTTATAACAGTATTCCCTGTAAGAACGGACCAAAAAAGTGAAAGACGCAAATATTAGAGCCTTTCTGGAAAATTGTGGTTACCTTTAACTTCAAATGTAATGTAAATATAAGTATAAAATATTTTCAAGCTATTTTAATGAATTCAATTTCCTTCCAGTAATACCAGCGGCTTTTGATCTTGAGCAGTTATTTTTAAAACACTTATTTATAATAGATAAAGTTTTGAGAACAACTAAAAAAAGTAGTTTTTTCTTTTAGTAAGCGCGAAAACAACTTTAGTTTCAATAAAAATAATCTTTAGCCAAAACAGCTAAAGGAGCGACTATAAAATTTTCTACATATGCGAGGTAATAGCTGGGCACACAAGGAGGGGATTTCTGAACGATCTATCCCTACGATCAGATCTGTCATTTCGCTCCCGCCGATTTGGTCTGCGGTAGATCATGATACTATGACAGGAAGATATGCACACTTGCAATTCTAAATTCAATCGACTGGCGCATGCCGTCACTGCGAGACTAAACCAGGGAACTTGTGTGTATCTTATTTTGACGATGAATCATATGGCAACACTGTTTCATTACTATAAGTGAATAACTTGAAACTTGAACTGTTAACGGTGAGTGGCCCTTGATGCCATATGTTGCACTAAGAATTCATAACTAGTTAATTTATGTGAATACTTGGTTTGAAAATGCATAACTAATTTGTAAAATTAATTATAGAAATATATGAATCTATGATTTGATTGTGTACATTACAAACAAAATAAATAAAGCTATAAGACATAAATTAAATATTATACAAAGCCGGTAAAACGTAAATAATTTGAAAAATAAACGAAAAGCGTGTCATACTTCAGACTTTATGTATATTATTTATTATTATTTATTTATTTATGATATTATTTGACAATTTTTATGATTTTTCTCTTGTGGATATTATAATTATCTTTAATATTTTTATTTAGCATCCTTATTTTAAAATACATTTTACATCTAAAAAAAAGTAATTTTACGTCGTCAACGATTTACTTGTTTTGAGGCTTATAATAGATTTTTCAAATAATGTTTACTAATTTTATTTTTAATGTACTGCGATTATAAGTACGAAAAATATGTTCCAGTTCACTACATTTAGTTACAAATTCCAGGGTTGGTTTTAGTAAACCACCCTCAGAAACGTGGTTTACCCAAGTAAACGATTTATCGTTAGCATCTGGAATCCCATCGTCTTAACGTTCCTACAGCTGGAAGGGGGTGCAAAAAAATTGCTGAAGCATTATCTTCAATTGACCACTTAATTTGATTTTAGTTTTTAATTTTTTCAACTGTCCCTTAGTAAAACTGCTTTCAACTGTACTTTTTCCTCCTTCTCTCTACTAAGAAGTTCCTTCAATTTTTTATTTTCAGTTTGCAAATTCTTTATTTTTCCATGGCTTTTTTGATTATGTAGTTTCCACTGAAATGAAATAATTTTTAAGTAGATCATAACAAATATGTATTATGTAAATTTGTAGATTTTAAAAATAGGTTTTTTCTTTGACATTACAGTTTGAGTAGCGATATCCTTAAATTTTGTGTCGCAAGTTTCTTCTACTGCTTGTTTTGCAATCTGATCTAACACATTTGCATTTCAGGTTGTAGTTCATTTGTGTTTTCTCTGTAATAAAAGTTAAATATATAAAGAACACATTTCATTGCCATATTCGTAGTAAAAAATACATCCAAAATGAGTTATTTATGGAGCTATCAAAAATAAAGTGTTACTTCGAATTCAGAGTTCTATTAAAATGGCCATTAGTATATATAGAAACATTTTGTCTGTCGTTAAATTGTGTATAAAATCAAAATACTTTCATGTTTTTTATACATTTCTTATCTCTATTCTTCTTTTGCGTGTATTTTCAATCGATGTTTTAGCACTTGGGGTCTTTATTAAATGAAGAGAAGGTATTGCATCGTTTCTAAACTTTCACTTGTTGTCAGGTAATCCCAACAATTTTTCTTTTAAACAATAGTCAGCTTCTGTAAAATGTTTTGAGCATATTATTCTCGCGGTATCTACATTTAATTTGTCTCGCTGAAAACACTTGGAGACTCACCACACTTTACGTATGTGCTTGTCTCTAGGAAACAAGAAAAAACGACACTTCGAAAAAGTTTTACTTTTTTTTTATTGTTATTGTAAACAACCCACCACTGCACAATACATGGTAAACAAAAATTAGTCTTCTTTATAAAGTAGGTACAGATAGCCGAGAGCTACTTGCTTCGATAAACAAACTATATGATATTATTAGGTAAACTGAACATTTTCACCACAAAATTTATATAACTATATAATATAAAAGTTTTTACTACATAAACGAATAATCAAAATTGTATTAACACGAATGAGCATGAACACAAATAAAGAATTCAACTTGGCGCCAGGAAAGTTGTCTCTGGTTTACGTCACAGTGAGCGATAGGGATGCAAGACCAACATGCGCGTTGATTTATCTTCTTGTTATAGTATCATGGCGGTAGATGGGATATGTCTTTGCACACAAACGTAAATATTCCGTCTTTCATTTTTATCGCAGTACCGATATGCAAAGGGACAATTATTATTCTCTTATTTAGTGGTCAGTTCCGTCATATTTTGTAGGGACTGGAATAGACGTTGGATATTTTATGCGTATATAAAATATCTAGAGGTATTTTGCCACGTTCGGAATAAAATGTTGTCTAAAACGAAAGAAAAAAAGATAAAAGTGACACTCTCGGGTTGTGTATGGTGAAATTACTAAATAGAAAAGGCCAAGTACCAAAGTTTCTTTTGAAGATATTTGAAATTAAGTCACACTAAATTTTCTCTTTTCTTTTCACTCCTCTAGCTTATTAAAATAAACATTATAGAAGTTTTCAGGGACGTTTGGCCCTCGGTAGTCTTTCATTCTGCGTTTAAATTTTTCAAAAACACTTATTAGTTTTCTCAGTATTCGAAAAAAATTTATACTTTTAAAACACATTGAACATTTTGACAGGCGACATTTTGCGCCTATGTCCTTAATGCAGTGTTTAACCCATATGTGTGGTCGGCGGACGAATGTGCAAATTTGACTTTTTTCATGAAGTGAAAAAAATATTTTCAAATTCAACGCATAAGTAAATGCAGCTTTTATTAATTAAAATTATGTATATTCTTAACTTTTAATGAACATTTTGATGGAATGTGCATAGCATAATACACAATTCACACGGTATATATGTTATAGTCAAAGCCCGAATTTCAGGCACTTCTAGGTTTGACTAGGCAATCCTCAGGTCTAACTGACGGTCTTAGTCAAAGCCCGAAATAAATTACAGTTTCGGCCTTTGATTAGTCAAACCTAGGAGAGACTAAGTTGGTCAGGCAAAGGTCGAAATTTAATTTTATGAAATTGGGGTTTGACTAGTCAAACCCCGATTAGCCATTAAAATGTCGTAATTTGTTAGATTAGGTTTAATAATTTAATAATTAGGTAAAATAAAAAAATAGTGTTTATTCTCATATGTTGAGGTATTATGGCATTTAGAGTTGCACAATACGTTAGATCTTTTACACTTACATAATTTTGAAGAGCATTTCTTATTGCAGTAGCATTTTATAAAGCCTTGTCCAACAGATTTATAATTTTTTGTACTAATTTCTCTTTGAGACAGCTTATCGTCTGGAACATCTTCGAAATTAATAAAATTCTCTTTGCATTCTCTTATTTGATTTCTTGAAAAAAATGTGTTTATTGTTCCTAATTTCGTACCAACTCTATATAAAACGTCAATTGTTTTATTTTATATGATATCCAAAATATTTCGAGCATCGCCTTTGACTTTATCAAAGCTGGAAAAAGGTATTGTTACAGTTTTTCCGATCGAAATTGAAGGAATTTTTTTTCACTTAATTGTTTCATAGCATTATCCTGGGCATAAAGACTTTCAATCGCCTTTCCTTTATTTATTTTAATCTTTCTGTCTGTGCACAACACATGCATGTACCTTTTCTGTCAAAACCTTCATAGTATGCACCAAGTGTGCTGTCAGCGCACACAACATGTACCACCTAATTACCAATAATTATGCACTTGTTTAACAGTTTTCTTCCTCTCTTAGTGACGACGGTCCAGGGGATTCCTGAGTATTATGGTGATCCTTAGTTTTTTCTCCGATTGCAATATCTTTTTTCACAGTTGACAATGACATTCCAATTCCATCTGTTTGTGCTAAAATAAAATTTATATACTTAATCAAACCAAATTACGTTATTCAAGAAATCAAATAAGAGAATGCAAGCAGAATTTTCTTAATTTCGAAGATGTTCCAGATGTTAAGCTGTCTCTATAAAGAGAAATTTGTACAAAAGGTTCTAAATTTAGTGGACAAGGCTTTATAAAATGTTACTGCAATAAGAAATGCTCTTTAAAATTAGGTATGTATGTGTAAAGGGTCTAACGTACTGTGCAACTGTAAATGCTATAATACCTCAACATGTGAGAATAAACTCTAATTTTCTTATTTTAATTACAACAATAATAAACATTAAAATTTTTTTTTATTTAAATTTATGTGTCTCGGTAGCAATGGCCATTGACACAAACAATATTGGTTATACAATAATTAATTACAATAAGGACTTAAAACTAAATATTATAACAGTTAATTTCTAAATCTTAAATAACATTAGGTAAAAATTATGAAGAAAAAAAATTGGATATACAATCATTGGATACTATAGAGACGTACAACTAATTATAAAATTGCTTCGGTCTTCTTGAGATACTTCGGACGTTGTTTAGTCATAGTAGCAGTTGCATATGAACTAGTAAGAATACTGGAAGAATTGGATCCAGACATGGTGTTGCTAACAGTGAGGGAACATTGATTTAAATTGTTACTCATGTTGTCAAAAGTAACTTGAATTTACTCTGTATTGAACTCTTGAGTCATAGTAGCAGTTGCATATGAACTAGTAAGATTACTGGAAGAATTGGATCCAGACATGGTGTTGCAAATAGTGGGGGAACATGGATCTAAATTGTTACTCATGTAGTCAAAAGTAACTTGAATTTGTTTATATTAACGCTTTGGATGTCTGGAAATAAGTGATAATCTTGGATACATCACTACAATACTGGTTGCTAACCGTTGGCGTCTGTTGGGACGGAATAACAACAGTGAAAAACTATTGACAGTTTGACACTGTATGTGTTTTTCGAAGATTATTAAGTAAAACATCTCTTACTGACCGAAGTTACAGCTTGTTCTTGATAATTAACACGTAACACAATTGTTATTAGTCACTATTTGAGCGAAAACTAATTTTGATAACTAGTATTTACAGTAATAATTACAAATTATTACAAATTTCGGCACCAATTTACAGATCGATACATACATGTTCTGACGTTAGTTTGACAGTCAAAACATTAAAATTAAAAAATGAAGTTTTATTAAACCTAATCTAACAAATTACGACATGTTAATAGCTAATCGGGGGATTTCATAAAATTAAATTTCGACCTTTGCCTGACCAACTTAGTCTCTCCTAGGTTTGACTAGTCAAAGGCCGACACTGTAATTTATTTCGGGCTTTGACTAAGACCGTCAGTCAGACCTGAGGATTGCCTAGTCAAACCTAGGAGTGCCTGAAATTTGGGCTTTGACAATAACATATAATATATGTTATACTATTAACGGAAACGTTGAAAGAGATAAAAAACGTGACAAACACAGTGTAATCGATACCAAAATTACAAATTGATGAATCATTTACAAGGTCGATCTTCGGTCGCGTACAAACACACAAACCAGTCCTGCGACGGATCAAAACTACGGGCGATCTAATATTTCAGCGAACTAAAATGTTGGGGAGCATAAACGTGCAGATAAAATAGAGGGATTCATGGAGAGATTGGTCGGTGGCAGTCCAAATCTTTTAAAAATACTCTCCGCGTGTGCCCAGCTAATGAAGCAATAATCCTACAAAATTTTTGCAGTTGGATGAATTTGAAATTTTTTAGTTGAAAGACTGATAAATTTTGTACACACTTGAAATAATAAAGAAAGTGAAAAAAGTATATTAAAGTGTGCAAAGATATTTTGTATTTTCCTTAGCTAAGCGCCTTCGACAAAATTGTCATCTTCGGAGCTAATGCTACAATAAAAATTAATCTAATGAGCACAAAGATGTCTTAGTACAAAAGTTTTTTTTAACTTACGTCAAAGTATAAAAAAGAAGTATCACTACTTAGAGTTGTGTGTGTGTGCTTCATATTTAGATGTATTGTCTGATATGCAACTCCTGGTTTTGAACAATTAATAAAGAATGTAAAACACTAAATCAACCACTTAAGCCTTAGAAACATATAAAATTTTGTTCAGGGTATAGGTATCACTCAACCATTACAAGTGTAGATGAGTAGTTGACTGACAATGATTGACACTTGCATGTTGGATTTTAAATGTTTCATCTGTCCGGTGTTGACATCTGACAGTTAATATTACAAATGAAAATTATTGAAAATTATTTACCTATACCATGAACAAAATTTTATACATATGTTTGTAAGGTTTAACCCCTTCGTGCCTGACCGTTATTCGGCAAGTCGGCTCCTATATACGGATTCTAGCGCTTACCGAGCGGCTTCGCACGATCGGTTAAAATACATTATCACACTACAACTAATTCAAGTTAATGTAATAATAACAGCAACTTTAGAAATAAAACTATTTTTATTAAATTTATTATTTGACATAGTATGTGAGTTAAATTAAATTTTATCCATAAAATACCATTTTAAACAAACATTATTAAAAAAGGTAAACAAGATAATTCGGATGGAATTCCGCAGATTATTTTGTGCTTGATATCGGCCCAGTCTCCTAATCTGGGAAATTCCATCCGAATTATCTTAAGCGATAGTAAGGTAACTTGTAAACAGCAGCACAGTAACTTCACCTCCCACACAATCCCATCAGTCAAACATCCAAACAACCTTATCACCAATCAAATTAACTAAATCTAATCTCCTTCTGGACATCACCCACTTTTGGGCGTGGTTTTCCCACTTTTAGATTTGAATAAGGTAATTCCGCCAGAACAAAAATACCTGAAATATGATGCAGATGGTGGCACCGCCGTATATGGTGAAAGAAAACTCATGATGCACCCGTGTGCATCATCGTACTGAGCGGACAGTCAAGCATGATGCAAACGGGTGCATCACCGTACCGAAGGGGTTAAGTGGTTGTTTTAGTGTTTTACATGTCTTTATTAATTGTTCATCACCAGGAGTTACACAGCAGACAATAGGGCTTTTCATCAACTCTCGTTTGTTTCGAGCTTCTGTCATATGTTTTATAATCTGTGCATAATATTCAAATATACACATCATGCAACATATGACAGAACCTCGAAATAAATGAGAGTTGATGAAAAGCCCTATAGATCTAAATATGATGCCCACATACAACTCTAAGTAGTGATATTTCTTTTTTATACTTTGACGTAAGTTAAAAAAACTTTTGTACTTAGACATCTTTTTGCTCATTAGATTAATTTTTATTGTAGCATTAGCTACGAAGATGAAAATTTTGTCGAGAGGCTTAGCTAAGGAAAATAAAAAATATCTTTACACACTTTAATATACCTTCTTCCCTTCCTTTATTACAATTTTTTGCAATCGATTCGTAAGAGTCTTAGGAAACTTTGTGAAGATGACGGTGCCGAAATAAAAACTGCATGGTTTCCAAAGGCATTTCGACGTGATGAACAACGATACATTTTTAGTTCGGAAATAATTGAAAAAAATGAGTTGAATTCCTAGTATTTAAGAGTTTTGCGCTCGCTGAACATGAATATCACGACGGTGATGGTATTCTAGGCACTTGGTGCCCATATTGGGCCTCGTCTGGAGTTTTATAGTAAAATCAGCGAAAACCCATTACACTGAGTGTTTTTGGATACGCTGATCGCAAATATCATGACGACGATGGACGGTGGTCTCCTACGCACCTGGTGACGAGAACAAACCTCATCTCCTGGAGCTTTAAATTAAGATACGAAATCAGTTTGCAATGTCATTATAATCGGGGAGTTTTTGGGGTCACCGATCAGAAATATAATAACGGCGATGGTATCCAACGCACTTGGTGACCAAGATAGGCTTCGTCTCCTGGATTTGTGTAGAAATTCGATACAAAATCAATGAAAATTTGTATTCAACGTTGGCCGAAGATGGTTGATTAAGTTTCTTGATAGAGTTTCACCATGTTCCCGGAGGTTATATCTTTTAACATCGACGTTTAGCCTGATAAATATTCTATCTAATTAGCCCTAAACATCCATCCTTGGATTCCTCTTCCGTCTTCCATGCCTCTCTATCTTGGGCAATTTGCATCCATTTTGACCCAGTGTGCTTCTTCAGGTCATCTGACCATCGCATTTGTGGCCTTCCCCTTTTTCGTTTGTTTCCGTTTAACATCGGCGTTTAGCCTGATCAATATTAAACAAACTGGAACATGAAGTAAAAACCACTTCTATGTAAAAGGTATATTTACTAAAAATTTTTAGAATCCCAATGGATTCAATAAAATGAGTTCAGACTTAGTAGTCATCGTTGACCGAAGATGGTTGATTGGGTCCTCGGGTAGAGTTTCACCATGTTCCCAGAGGTTTAATCCCTGAACATCGGCGTTTAGCAATTTTAAATTTATTTTAACATAATGTAGATCTATTTATAATCACAACCATTGTTTGGTTCTGGGGCTATTTTGCAAGTATTCAAATTCACTGATGATGGACCGATAGGTTTGAAAACGTTCTGATGAACTCATTTTATTGAATCCATTGGGATTCTAAAAATTTTTAGTAAATATACCTTTTACATAGAAGTGGTTTTTACTTGTTCCAGTTTGTTTAACTATAAGGTATACAGCCAACCCAGGGAACTACCCCCTTTTAGTTGATCAATATTACTTCAACATAATGTAGATTGAATTATAATTTCAACCATTGTTTGGTTCTGGGGCTATTTAGCAAGTATTTGAATTCACTGATGATGGACTGATAGGTCCGAAAACGTTCTGAATCGGACATATTTTATTCAATCCATTGGGATTTTTAAAATTTTTAATAAACATACCTATTACATAGAAGTGGTTTTTACTTCATGTTAGAATTTTTTAACTGGTATACAGCCAACCTAGGGAACTACCTTTTTTAATGAAATTTATTTACTCAAAGGTTTCTGGTATCGCTTAATACGAATATTATATAGTCAATGGTTTCTGAGATATCTGGTGTTTAGAAGTGGACCTGTCTACAGTAGTCTTATTGAAATTAGATACAAAATAAGTTGATTCTGCTCGACAGGTGCCTAAGAGACCATCGCCGGCATGATATTCGTGATCAGCGACCCCAAAAATATATTTAAAGTTAAAAATTAGCTTTAATTCACAAACCATACATGCATTGTAATAATGTGTGTAGAAAATCTGAAACCAATTTTTAAAAATTCCGTTTTATAATTTGAGCTGTTTAAAAAGCTGCAGTGAAAGGCATAAATCTCTATTGTCAAAAAAATATATCGCACTGTTAGTAGTGGGATGATTAAACCCGAATTATTGTATAAAAAACCGGCAAAAACTTACATCAATAATTGAGGAAACATTTATGGCTCAAATTCATTTTGCAAATTTTTCAGCGAATTTTTAAAATTACTTTCCCGATATTTTTACGGTATGTTTTTATTAATTGGATTTTATGTAAAATACTGGAATTAAACCAAACAGGAAAATAAATATACGTTGTATTGATTTCCCTCAAAGATAAAACATTGTATTTTTAGCGTAAATCTTCGTATTGATTCCGTTTTTTATAATACGTGTAAAAAAGCCCGGACCTGGCTCGGGGAATCCCAATAGGAGAGTTACTAATGAATATGCATGTTCTGAAAATATTATGTTAAAATACACCCGCTACGTGTGTGATGCGAAGCGAATGCGAAATGTTTAAATTTATCATCAAAAATTGAAATTGGAAAGGCTACCGGTCTGCGTTACTCGATAATTTTAAATCCAAAACGCAGATGTTTGAATCAATTTTGATTTAACATAGGCTGAGTACAGTAAAACTACATTAAAATTAATCAAACTCTGTCAAATACAATAAAATGAACCACACCTGACCATGTATACCTAATCAACACTGTTACACAATATTCTTTCACAATTATCAAAATATTATATACAGCGCGTCTACTAAGGTTGACAACATAAGGGAAAAATTTTCAACGAAACCTTTTTTTCGTTTATAAATTCGCAAAGTCTGTTCGTTCGTGCGTCGCCGCTCCTGCAATATTTGGACTCTACCTAGCGATGGATTCCTTTGTAGTTTTGTCTTCTGAATCCAAATCTGAAAACGGCATTTCGCTATCTCTAACCATCTTCGAGATATCCGACCACAAAGTCGTCATTGTGACGTCACAAGCCTTCTTTAAATATTTCTTTTCTTTCAACAGAGAAACGTCAACTCAACTTGTTTTCGTTTGACGCAACTAAACGTCAACATAAAATTGAAATGTCAAATAAATAAATTATATTTATTTACGTTAATGTAATGTTAAGTTACAGTTCTCTATTTTCAACGAAAACTTTGTTTATTATGTATTTATTTATTTTTTCAATAAAATAGTTTAAATATTAATTTTCTGGCAAATATTTATATAAATAAATATAAACAATAATATGGTATATCTGCTTCACATAACATTCGGCTATAAATCATGACGGCCTGCCCGAGATGCTTATTTTATTTGAGCGGACTACTCAAGATATATAATATTATGTAGTATGTTATATTTATGTATTATTATATATGTACAGCGTGTCTACTTAAGTTGGACACATAATATGGGAAACTTTTTTATTTTTAATTTTACGAAAAAGTTATCCTTCATAAAAAGTTCTGTATGGTCTAAAACCGAATATTCAACCATTAGATATCAAATCGAGGTATGTTATTCAAGGTATGTCAAAAAATATGAAGTTCGATCAAGACTAAAGTACTTTTATTTTTCAAAATATTGAAAAGAGTAATTAGAAAAAGTTGTTTGGAGTTACAAACTGTGTTCTAATATATGCAATTACTTGTACATCCTTCTAATGAAAAAAAAATATTTGAAAATTTTTCTCAAATTATGGATACTCTCAAATTACGGAACATATCATTTTCATTTATAACTCTTTTATTGTTAATTTTACAAAGAAAAGTTATTCTTCATAAAACGATCTGTATTGTCTAAAATCTAAGATGCAATCATCATGTATAAAATTTTATTCGAGGTATGTCAAAAAATATGAATTTCGCTCGAGATTCCTAGTTCACAATATTTAAATTAGGATATAATTGCATATTAAAACATAGCTTTTAATACTAAACAACTAATCATAATAGACATTTTCCATATTCTGAATTTAAATACGTAAATAAACAAAGTTTTCGTTATGATAATGCTCGCATTTTTAGCTTGTTATTATTAGTTGTACGAAAAAATGTATTATTCATAAAAAGTTCTGCATGATCTAAAACCTAAAGGCACCAGTACATGTTTGGCCAACTAGTTGGGCCAATGACTTTGGCCAATAAGTTGATCAAGTTAGAATATTGATTACACCTTGGTGGAGTTGCTCAGTCTGAATTGGCCTCCCGTGGTGTGACTACGGATCTGGAGACTGTAGCAGCCACCAAAATTTATTTATACAACGCTTTCAACTCTTATAGAAAAGTCGAAAAGTGCACCAAGCAAAATGTAGTATCAAACCAATTAAGTATCAAACCAAACACCAAAAGAAAATGCACCAAACGAAAGAAAAAAACAATGGCGTAAAAGACGATCCGATTCCAAGCATCATTAATCTAAAATACGAAATTATAAAATTTAGTTTATTGTTGATCTCCAACTGATTCTCCAAGGGAAGGTAAATGGTAAAAGTGGACCTGGAAGAAGACGCATTTCCTGGCTTCACAATTTACGAAAGTGGTGCCTATAACACGACTACCACTGAACTGTTCCGAGATGAGGTAATAGAAGCAGTACGTAAAGGTCATGGTTACAGAATGGGGAATAAAGAAATCCAAATGCAGACGACGCCGCATTAATCGCCGAGACAGAAGACGATCTCCAAAGATTAACACATATCTTCAATACAACAGCCAAGAAATACAATATGATAATATCAGCAGAAAAAGCAAAATGTATGACCCTACATCTAAATACCCACTACGATATAAAATCGAAATTAGTGGGAAAATAATACAGCAGAAAGCAAGATTTAGAAATCTGGGAATACATATATAACTAGTTACAGAGATTTTAAAGAGGAAGTACGACAACAAAGCTTAAAAGCAAGTAAAGCGGCGGGATCTCTTAATGAAACAATCTGGAAGAACACATCCTAAGAAGAATCTCTTAAGACAAGACACAAAAGCAAAGATCTATAAAGCAGCAATTAGACCTATATTGACATACACGGCGGAGACAAGACTTGACACATCTAATACGAGACAACTACTAGAAACAACAGAGATGAAAATACTCCGACGAATATCAGGGAAAAGTCTGTTGGATAAGGAGAGAAGCGAAAACATAAGAAGATCATGCAATGTGAAGACATAAATGGATGGGTGACAAAACGAAAACAGGAGTGAAACGAACACATTAGTAGAATGGCAGAGGAGAGGATAGTATGAATATCACAAGTCACCAAATGGACGAAGAAGTATTGGCAGACCAAGAAAAAGATGGTGCAATAACTTAAACAATTTAGGAGGCTAAAATTGAAGAAGAAACAGGCTTTAAAGCCTACAAACAAGAAGGAAGAAGAAGAAGACCTAAAAATACTTAACGTTTCGACTTCTAATCGGAAAAAAAGAAAGTTAAGTGCCATTTGTCAATAACGAAAATACCTGGCGGTTGTACTCACCTTATCAACAAATTGTACTTGATTTTTTTTATAACGATTTCCAGTGTGGAAATAGAAAAGTTAGCAGAAATTAAATCCCTTTGAAAACTCGGTGGTAAGATACTATGGGACAAAGCTACAGATATACGACGGGGATGACAGGTTGAGAACATTAATAACTGGATAAGATGCAGAAGAGGAGAATTGAAATAACCGCATAAGCCGAATAAGAACAAATTAGAGTAGTAAGGACGACGAGAGAAGGTTCCTCAATAGGAAAACGATCAGTGGGAAGATCACGAAAACGATGGAACGACGACATACTGGAGCCACATTGAAAAAACTGAGAGAGTTATTTTTAAACAAAAAGAAAAAGAAGAAAAGAAGAAGTTTCGCCTCGGATATTATACAATTTTACGTTACGATAAAGGCATATATCTATCTGAATAAATAATAATTTCTGGAATAATAATTTCTGGAGATCTGAAACAAATATAACAATTTTCAGATTTCTTATAAAATATTTTACCTCATCACAAGTACTTCTCCATAAACCGAAAATTAATGTGGACTGGGTTACGTTGAATACGTCTTCACGGAGTAAAATGAAAAGTTGAAAGTTCTTTCGAGTTTACTTTCAAACTTAACGTCTAGAATATTTACTTTGGGATAAATTGCACTCAAAACTTCGCATTGCAATCCAAAAGATAAAACATTTACGCTTGTTATAGTTTTATTTTAAAAATGAAACAAAAATTACTTTATTCCCATAGAATCCTTAAGTATAGTGACAGGTACACCACCGGATTTAGAGTAAAGTATTAAAAGTTACAAAGAAAGACAGATGGAATTTAAGAAAAGTTTGAGTGTACGTTACAAATTATTTAATGTTATAAAGAAGTTCTAACTAAACAATCTTGAAAATATACATTCATGGACAGAAATATGGAATATTTTAAAATTATCGTAAACATGTTCAATATGATGGGTTCGTGTTACCCAAACACTTATTTTAGAAAGAAATGTTTATTTAACAGGTTTTTTCTACAACCGTGTTAAAAATGCAATTCTTAGAACTCCATACGTGCATTAAAAATGTTACTTTAAGGCACTAGTGCTTTAAAATATTTTTAAGGCACTGCAGTTCGTATTGACCTTATAGACAATATTGATGTAATGTCAAAAAATATAAAAATGGAATGTCAGTCAAGTTTAAGTAAAAGTTTTTGTAGATATTGTCCTGTAACTCGCTATCGCTCATTCTGCAAACTTTCACATGCGTGCCTTAAACGTGTACTTTTAACACTTATATCATAAATAACTATGGCGGAAATAATTTAAAAAATTAAACGTTGAAATTTTTGAAATGACAACTAAAAGTAGCCTGACACTACGTACAGTGGCATAACAAATTCCGTCCAGTCCCCCTCCCAGAATTGGAAATGGGGCCCCCTTTTAAAAATTACTATATGCGACTTGTGTGACACAAACTTGTATGCGTTATAGTGTAATTTTCAGAGTCACCACCGAAGTGGTCAATACTTTTCGAGTTATTTGCAAGTAAAACTGTTCATTGTTCAACAAAAGAAAAACACGTTTCAGGAGGTTTTTCGCAAAAAAATCAAAAAGTAAGTATTTAATCGAAAAAATATTCTTAGCAAAGATGTAGCTTAATAAAAAAATGAAGAAGTGTATCGACCCAGTAAAAGCAAACTTGTAGCTCTTGAAAAATTGTGCCTATTCTTCAAATTCCAATTCGAATATTTCAACTTGAAATAACCAAAAAATCAAGAACTTTTCGTGGAAAATTTCTTAAATCTTTTTTAAAGTGTTTAAGAAAAGCCTTATTTTAATTTTTAATTAAATTAACCCATTATTTTGGTAAAAAAAATTGTGAAAATCTCCCCCTATTTAGCACCCAAAGTGAATCTAATCATTACCGCTTTATACATGACTTAACTTTTTTTTATATGACATTTAATTTCATCGGTTCAAAATGCGTATTTTCGAAAGGGTTCTAGTTGAAAGGGTTTGAACGAGTCCCTAATCACGAGTGTAGCCAAATTTTGAACAGCCACATCTCTGTTTTACAAATTTTGTCTTAAAAAAAAACAAAATAAAACCAAATTATTTATTAAACCAAAACCTAATGTCTTTACTCTTTGAGATTTCTTTTGCTACAGTAAATTTTTTTTTCAAAAATAACCAAATTGTTTGAAAAATAAGAACTTTGAACCGATCAAACCTACAGATCATATAAACGATAGATATAATATTATACAGTTGACTCCCTGAATCTTCTTTACTTGTGAGTCATTATTTAAAGCATACGAAATAAGTCGATCATAAGTCGGAAATTGAAATTTATTAAACGCAACAGCAAGTCACTTACTGTCACTTGCTGTTACGTTTAGTAAATTTCAATTTCCGACTTATCATCGACTTATTTCGTATGCTTTAAATGATGACGCACGGGTAAAGATTCAGGGACTCAACTGTAAAGTAAATGGTAAAGCGCTCGCGATTAATTTTATTTTGGGTGCTAAATAGGGGGAGATTTTCACGAGTTTTTTTTACAAAAAAAGGCCAACTATATTTTGAGCGTAACTGGCTTAGTTTTGATGCTAGAACCTTTTATAAAAAAATAAAAATAAAAATAAAGTTTTTTAACATTTAAAAAAGTTTTAGTGAATTTTTCCCGAAAATTGCTTTATTTTTTGGTTATTTCACGTAGAAATATTCGATTTGCAATTGACGAATACGAACAATTTTTCATGGGCTACAAGTTTGCTTTTACTGTGTCGATAGACTTCATGAATACCTACATTATTTTTTTTGTTTTTTTTATAAGCAACATTTTTGCTAAAACTGTTTTTATGATGAGTTTTCGATAACATTTAATTCGGTAAAATACTTATTTTTTGAGTTAATTGCGAAAAACCGCTTGAAAACGTAGTTTTTTTTTTGTTGAAAAATAAAGATTTTCACTCGCAAATAACTCGAAATGTATTGACTTAGATAAAGACACTCTAGAGAACTAAAGTTGCTTATAATTAGTAAATATATCTATTTCCGGACTTATTTTAAACCTATGTTTTTCACCCCCGAGAAGGGGTGACTTTAACCCCCCAAGTAAAAGCAGCCAATGGCACAAGTCCAACTATGAAGTGGAGGGTAAGTAAAACCTAAATCCAAATTGTCAAGCAAATCCGTCGTGACGCTGATAATTACACTCAAAAACGGTCATTTACTTGGATATTAGTGTATTCAGGCACTGTTTATGACAACTTATATTTTCATATTTGTTCTATATAATAAAACATAAAAAAATTTAATAAATGATGACATTATTGCATAGTGTTATTTTTATGAGATTTTTTTTTTAACATCCATTTATTTACAATCTGTAATAATGATTACAATAAGTAAATTGTTTAACAATTAAAAGAGACTTGCAGGAGACTGTCCAGTGACAATAACCTATGAAATCATAATTTTAGTACTTAACAAAATTATTTGTGACTAATAAATAAAACCCTATAAATAAAACTCTAAAAAATAAAATATTTTTGAAAATTTAAAATTTAAAATCTTGTTTGTAGATCGCTTGGAGTGTGGCGCTTTAGTCTTCTGTTTACTTGGGGTCTCATTAGGTTCTTCGCTAGCCTGTTGGGGTGGTTTTGTAGTCGGATGTCGTATTTTTGGGCGTAACTGGCAATTTCTTCTTTGACAGTCTTCATTTGGAGATCACGATTGATGTGTTCATTGGGCATGTACCACGGTGCATTTGTGATAATGCGCAAGGTTTTCGATTGGAATCTCTCCAGGATGTCGATATTGGATCTCGACGCAGATCCCCACAGTTGGATACCATAGCTCCATATTGGCTTAATCACTGCCTTGTATACTAAAATCTTATTGTACAAACTCAGTTGTGACCTTTTTCCTATCAGCCAGTACATTTTATTGAGTTTCAGACCCAACTGTTTTCTTTTCGTGAATATGTGTTTCTTCCACGTTAATCTGCGGTCCAAGTGCATACCTAGGTATTTTACATCATGCTTTTGTTGTAGTACTTGATTATTTAATGAGACCGTTGGGCACGTATCTTTTCGATTAGTGAACGTTATATGTACTGACTTGCTTTCGTTTACTTTAATTCGCCATGTTTGTTACCAGATATTTATTCTGTCGAGATTTCTCTGGAGCAGTTGCGAGGCGATGTACGGGTTTGAGTGAGCTGCAATGATTGCTGTGTCATCTGCATATGTGGCTGTGATGATGTTTTGGCTTGTAGGAAGATCTGCTGTGTAGAGTAGGTAGAGAACTGGTCCAAGGACACTACCCTGAGGTACTCCAGCTTTGATTGGATATAAGTTAGTGCACTGATCTTTAACTTTTACAAGGAAATGGCGGTCGGAGAGATAGGACTTGAGGATTAGAAAGAAGTTGAGAGGAAGGACTTTTCGTATTTTGTATAGCAGGCCAGTGTGCCAGACTTTATCAAAAGCCTGCGAGACATCCAAAAAGGCTGCAGAGCAGTATTGCTTCTCTTCTAAGGCTTTGTTTATGGAATTGCAGACTCGATGAATTTGCTCGGTGGTAGCATGTTGTTGTCTAAATCCAAACTGGTGGTTGGGTATTAGCTGCTTTTCCACGAGGATTGGCTGTAATCTGTCTAGTAAGAGTTTTTCAAAAACCTTTGACATCACTGAAAGTAGACTGATAGGTCTATAGGACTTAACTTCTTCTACAGGCTTGCCTGGTTTGGGTATTAAGATGATTTGTGCCACTTTCCACAAAAGGGGATAGTAACCAGTTCTTAAGATTGCGTTAAAAATCTGTGTCAAATATTGCACTCCTTTCTTTGGAAGTTCTTGTAAAATTCTTGCAGTGATTAAGTTGAACCCTGGGGACTTTTTTTTATTTTTATGAGATTTTTATGAGATGAACAACTATCTTCGTGCACGACTATCAACGAATATAATCTACAATTTTATTAATACATATCTATCTGATGGGCTACTCCATTTTCAATACTGCACTGCTTAAGAAACGTTCCGTGTGCATGCGTAAAATAATACTAACACATTTTTACATAATAAGACGACAAGATGGGGCCCCTAACATATTGACCCCACCCCCCCCCCCGCAAGCTTCATGCTGCGGGGGCCTCTGTGCCTCTGACTACGTAAATGTTACTTAAGATATACGTCACACTCTCCTCGAACTTTATCCACTGCCTGTAACCGTCTTAGAATACTCTGAATTAAATCTTGAATATATGTTTGACGAATTTCATTCCATTCTTCTGGTGCTGCAACCCTTAGGTCTCTCAGTGTCATAGAAACAGGATTCCTTTTCCAGATATAACTTTTTAAAGTGTCCCTTATTCTTGAACAGATTTAAATCAGGGCTATATTGTGGCTAATATAATATTTAAGCAAAATAGTTTAAGCCTTAAAACTAACTAATAATATTATATAGAACATTCATCCTCCCAGTGCTGACATACCGGTTAAAAACATGGACCATCTCCAAAATAGATGCAAATCGTCTGGTCGTCTTTGAAAGACAGATACTAAGAAGAATAATGGGGCCCAAGCTGTGAGAATTTTATTTGGAGAATGCGATATAATGTAAATTGTACAAGAAGGATAATATAAAGGAATAGTAAATGGTGGAGATGTAATATCTTTTATAAAAAATTCTTAAATTCTTCATTTGTAAAGATCAAATAAAAATTACTCTGCCAGACGAACCCTATTAGCAGTAACGGTAGGAAAAAGGAATAGAGGTAGATCAAGACCGAGATGGAGAGACGCTGAAGACGAGGCAGTAAGTCGAACAGAAACGACTGGCGAAATAGACTGAGGGAGATACAGGCTCAACTAGGGCTGTAGCATCAATAAGCAATAACAGAGTTTTTATTAGAACAACTTAATATTTGGAACAATTATACTGTAGATTTTGAGATATTCTGAGATATTTTGTCGTTATAACAATAGATAATAACGTAGAATATTGATCAAACCATTTAAGTAACATTCGTGGATATATTACATTGAGAATTACCATAGAAAACATATAGTAAAGATAAAGAACTTATATATCGATATAACATCTAGTAGTACTTACTCTGATCAAAAACTACCGATCCTTTTACGACTCAATAATTACCATTATTACCTCATTTGAAAGCTCTGGTTGACAAATTGGTAAGTGATACAGCAATTAAAAGCAGAAGACTCTATATATTATAGAGTTGACAATTACTACAGTTTGACTTATACCCCAGGCTGTGGGTGAAAAAACGTGATATAATTCAGGAATTTTTGAAACCTATCAGGTGTTGTAAAGGACGATGCCAGGAATAACTTATACTAAAATGTAACCAAAAATTTTG